>NW_028079105.1:0-1200000 GCF_014824575.4 Sturnira hondurensis
CACAGAGATCGCAACTGAACACGGCCCCCTGTCCTTGCCACCCTCCCTGCACTCCTAGGCAGACAGGTCTCTGCCACCCAGCCCCTCCCAGATGGTGAGGGAGGGAGCCAGCTCTTCCAGGGACCCTGCAGCCGGCCCAATCCTCCACTGGGTGCTGGGCTCCCTATGAGTCCTCCGTGGCACTGGCCACAGACGGAAGCCTCTACACCCCTAACACAGCAGCAGTGGCGGCTCTGAGGCGTTTTGGGCTGGCCCAGGGCAGCCGATCCTGCCACTGCCGCTTTTGTCTTTACTCACAGTCGCTGGGCTCCCTCTGAGTCCTCTGTGGCAGACGCCCCAATGCTGGCCATAGACAGAAGTCTCTGGGCCCTGGAAGCTGCGGAAGCAGCAGCTCCGAGTTCTTTATGCACCAGCCAATGGCTGCTGGTCCCGCTGCTGCTGCTTTTGACTTTACTCTGGGGTGCCTGGCTCCCGAGGGCAGCCGACCCTGCCGCTGCTGCTTTTGTCTTTACTCACAGGTGCTGAGGTCCCGATGAGTCCTCTGTTTCAGACGCCCCTGTCGCTGGGCGCAGGGGGAAGCCTCTGGGCCCCGACCGCTGAGGCAGCCAAGGCTCCAAGGACTTTATGCACCGGCTAATGGCTGCCGTCCTGCCTCCACCACCACCGCTGCCGCTGCCCTTGACTTTTCTCAGGGTTGCCGGGCTCCGGATGAGTTCTCCGTGGCAGATGCCCTTGTCGCTGGGCACAGACAGAAGGAAGCCTCTGGGCTCCCTGGAATTTTCTAAGAAAACTAAAAATGAACGTGCCTTTTGACCCAGCAATTCCATTATTAGGAGTATTTCCTGAGAACCCTGAAACACCAATCCAAAAGAACCTATGCACCCCAATGTTCATAGCAGCACAATTCACAATAGCCAAGAGTTGGAAGCTGGATCAAAAAACTATGGTACATTTACACAATGGAATTCTATGCTGCAGAAAGGAAGAAGGAACTACTACCCTTTGCAACATCATGGTTGGAACTGGAAAGCATTATGCTGAGCGAAATAAGCCAGGCGATGAATGACAAATACCATATGATATCACTGTTAACAGGAATCTAAACAACAAAAGAAACAAACAAGCAATTATGACAATGACACTTGAATATGGAAAAGGCTGACAGGGTCCAGAGGGGAGAAGGGAGAGAATCATAGGGAAAAGGGGGATGGACTGACATGAACAATTATAACAGATACATGGACAATAACTAAGCTTGGGGAGAGGAAATGGGAAGGAGGTTTGGAGCACAGGGCGAGGGACAGGCAAGGCTGGGAATATAAGACAGAAAACTGTACTTCACCAGAATTAAATGAAAATAAATATAATAAACACCACAATTTAGCTGATTTGGGCACTGGGCCATAAGTTGTGCTTGGGACTCAACTGCAGAAACTCATAATGTAACAAGGACTATAATAAAGTTAAAGTTACTTATCAGGGAAAAGCAATCACTTTTCTAAGGTTTGTTTTCTTATTTTTTCACTTTTTGAAAAGTTAGATCAAGAGTTGAATTCTGGGAAAGGGAAAATGATGAAGGAGTGAATGAAAGTCACACTGACCTCCCAGGACCAATCTGGAATTATAACTTAGTTGTGGAGAAACCACCCAGAACAAACAACTGAGCAATATCCAGAGAGAAGCACATAACTTCAGACAGACAGAAAAGCCAGCTTCAGCAGTACCTGTGTGGTAAGGAGTATTGTAGAGATTTGAGAAGAATGGCTGGATCTCCACAGGCTGCAGCACAGGCTGGATAATTAAGCAGCTGGTTAGACCCCCCCAGAGAAGATTGGGGTCTAAACTCTAAGATAGGATCCCCAGCCTAAAGCACCAGATCCCAAAATGTACACAAATAACAACCAGTGGTGAAAAGTGGCAGGGCTGCTTTCTGCCAGAGATAGACAGCTGGAGATGGAAGGGTCATGTAAAGGGCCAACAAAAAAATTTTCATCTGCACCCACTTACCTTGGGCTCTGGCAAAACTAGGGGCAGAATGAGCTGGAGACAACTGAGGAGAAAGAGGGGACAGAATTACTGAAGATGGAACTGAGAGAGCAGCCACTGAGATCCCAGTGCAGAGTCATCCCCCATACACCGCAACCATCCTTCTCAGGCAGACCACTCCTCCCTGAGTGGCAGTAACATGAGGGGAAGCAATAGCCTCTGCACAAGGATGGTCTAAGCTCTGGCCTGTTGCTGCTTAATCCTGACTGCTAGGTCCTAGTTACCAGATGAACAACCAAAGGAGATAATCAAAGACAATAGATCACTGGAAAAGGTGGGGCAGAATGGACTAGAGGAACTTAGGAGACACTGGGGATGGAGTACTTGGGGAGAAGACCAAGAAAGTAGCCACTGGAAGCCAGTACTCCTCCAACCTCTATATGCAGCAAGTATCTTGTTAGGCAGACCAATCCTCTACCACCACCAGCAGCCTGAAGGGAAACAATAACACCCACGCATGGAGGGATTCTTCCCTACCTATGGTGCTTAAGCCTGAGTGCAGAGTGACCAGATCAGCAATTGAAGAAGACAGCCTTGGACAGCACACCACTGCAAGTATCAAACAGTCTGCCTAAGGGCAAATGGGTTCAGCATTTTATATCACCAGAGGGAGATCCAGAAAGAAAAAAAAAAAAACAGATTGATTCCTTGGAGGTCCTCAGAGCACAGATCTCAACTAGAGCTGAACAGTGGGAAAAGTGTGCTAAACTCTGAGTCAGCAGCCAAATTGGATTTAGTGCCTGCTACTCAAGCCCAAGAGATCAAAGAGCAGCTCTGGGGAATTTCATTACTCTCCAGAAAGTACTCCTTAGAAGAGGAATTTGAAAAGGCAGAAGCAGCAGTGGAGCCTACCTTCAAGCCTATTTCTAAGAAGGAGGGATATTTTGCTCTCTGGAGGTTACCAAGCCTGAATTTGTTTTGTGCTGAATGAATTATCAGCATAACTTTGGATTGGTGCTGAAAAAGAATAGGTGGGAGCTGTGAACATGAGGATACCTGCTGGAAGATGAAACCAACCAACAAAGGAACCACCAAAAGATAACAATAAAACAAAGTGAAGGAAGGAATATAAGCCACACTAGCCTCCAGGACTAATCCCCCAGGACTAATCTGGAAATACAACTAAATGGTGGAGAAATTACTCAAAAAAACAACTGAATAAGAGCAAGAGAGAATCCTAAAAACCTTGTACATGTGGAAAAACCAGGTTCAACAGAACCTGCCCACACGTGCACAACAGAATACAAAATCTGGTGGACACAGTGACCCTCAGTTAACCAGCTGAAGGAAAGGATCTACCAAAGAAAGGCCCAACAGCAATGAAAACACAAAGACATACAGAAAGCCAACATAAATGAAAGCCCAAGACCACCAAGCTCAGGAGATCAATGAGATTGTACTACTGAAACTCACAGGTTTTCTACCATAGTAATTCACACGATAAACCCAGGGAGTAGAACTATAAATTTAAAAAGCAGATGCTAACAAAAAGAGTCTCACAAACAATGGGAAAATAAAGAAACAAGACCCAAGTGAAAGGAAAGGAGGAAGCCTGAAAAGAATACTAAATAAAGTAGAGGCGAGTCAAATATCAGATATTGAGTTCAAAGCAATGGTTATAAGGAACCTCAATGAACTGACAGAGAATTAACAAAAACTATAGAGAAATTACAATGAACTCACTGCAAACTATAACAACATGAAAAAGGAAATACACACTATCAATAAGGGCCAAGAGGAAATGAAGAATACAATTTCTGAACTGAAGAACGTGGTAGAAAGAATCAAAAGCAGGCTCAATGAAGCAGGGGATTATATCAGTGAATTGGAACAAAAAGTAGAAATAAAAACACCCAGAAAGAACAAGAAAAGGATACAAAACTCTAAAAAAAAGGAAGAGTAGTTAATGAAAATGCAGGACAACATGAAACATAATAATATTCATATAATAGGGATACTAAAAGAAGAAAAAGAAGAGCAAGGGAGAGAATTACAAGGGAAAAGGGGAAGGATTCACATGAACAAGTATAAAGGACACATGGACAATAACTAAGGTGGGGGGTGGAAATGGGAGGGAGGTGGGGAGCACTGGGGGGGCAGGACTGGGAATATAAGACAGAAAACTGTACTTGAACAAGAATTGAATTAAAAAAAAAGAAATTTGGTTAGAGCTATAAAAAAACCTAATTGAAAAAGTAATGATGGAAAACTTCCCTAATCTGACAAGAGAAAAAGTCACACAAATTCAGGAAACATACAGTTCCATTCCAGAGGACCACAAAGAGGCCCACTTCAACACACATCATAATTAAAATAGCAAAATTCCAAGACAAAGAGAGAATCTTAAAGGCGGCAAGGGAAAAAAGGAAGTAACATACAAGAGAGCCCAGATACAACTAGCAGCTGACATCTCATTGAAAATAATCCAAGCCAAAAGGGAATGGCAAGAAATATTCCAAGCAATGAGAACCAAAGACCTGAAACCAAGACTACCTTATCTAGCAAGGATATCAGTTAAAATGGAACATCAAAGAAGAATCTTCCCAGACAAAAGAAGCCTAAAACAATATACCTCCTCCAAACCAGCTCTGCAAGGGATGCTAAAGGGACTGCTTTAAAAACAGTAAGAAAATCAGTGAAAGAGGGAGGAACACAGGTACAAAATAATGGCAATAAATAAGTACCTATCACTAATAACCTTAAATGTAAATTGATTAAATGTCCCAATCAAAAGTCATAAACTAGTTGAATAGATAAGAAAACATGGCCCACACATATGGTGCCTATAAGAGACCCACCTCAGCACAAAAGACCCACAAAGACTGAAAGTAAAGGGCTGGAAATAAATATTCCAAGCAAATGAACAGGGAAAAAAGCCAGGGTAGCAATACTCATATCAGACAAAATAGACTTCAAAAAAGGGCCATAAAGAGAGATCCAGAAGGTCACTTCATAATACTCAAGGGAAGAATCTACCAAGAAGACATAAACATTGTAAATATATATATACCCAACATAGGAGCACCCACATACATTTAAAATATCTTAGAGGATGTCAAGAAAGATATTTACAGCAACACAATTATAATAGGGAATTTTAACACCCCATTGTCAAAAATGGACAGATCTTCCAAACAAAATATCAACAAAGATACTGTGGCATTGAACAATGCCCTAGATGAAATGGACTTAAGTGATACATATAGAGCTCCTCATCCCAAAGAGGCTAAATACACATTCTTTTCAAATGCACATGGAACATTTTCAAAGATAGACTACATGATAGGACACAAAACAAGCCTCAACAAATTCAAGAAAATTGAAATCATGTCAAGCATCTTCTCCAACCACAAGGGACTGAAACTAGAAACCAACCCCAAAGGAAAAAAATTCCAAAACACTCAAACTCATGGAAATTGAATAGCATGCTATTAAACAATGAATGGGCCAAGAATGAGACCAAGGAAGAAATAAAAACTTTCTGGGAACAAATGAAAATGAACTCACAAGAACCTAAAACGTATGGCTCATAGTGAAGGCATTACTGAGAGGAAAGTTCAGATCATTACAGGCCTACCTAAAAAAAGACAAAAACATTTAAAACAAACAACTTAACCCTATGCCTACAAGACCTTGAGGAACAACAACAAAGACAGCCCAGAGCAAGTAGAAGGAAGGAAATAACCAAGATCAGAGCAGAATTGACATAGAGACTAAAAGCACAATTCTAAAGGTAAATGAATCCAGGAGATGGTTCTTTGAAAAGAAAAACAAAATCGACAAGCCTTTAAGCAGCCTCTTAAGAAAAAAAAGAGAAAGGACCAAAATAAGCACAATCAGAAACTGAAGAAGAAGAATTACAACTGACACCACAGAAATACAAAAAATTGTAAGAAATTACTATGAAGAACTATATGCCAAGAAATTAGCAAACCTAGGTGAATTGGAACAATTTCTAGAAGTATATATATCTACCAAAACTCAATGAAAAAGAAACAGAAAGCCTGAACAGAACAATAACAGCAGATGAAAACTCCTGCCACACAAAAGCCCTGTACCAGATGATTTCACAGGAGAATTCTACAAAGTATTTAAGGAAGAGCTAACCCCTATTTTTCACAGGCTATTCCAAAAACTCCAAAATGATAGAAGACTCCCAAACGTTGTTATAAAGCCAACATCATCCTAATCCCAAAACCAGATAAAGACACAACAAAGAAAGAAAACTTCAGGCCAATATCGCTGATGAACATAGAAGCTAAAATCCTCAATAAAATATTGGCAAATCGTATCCAACAATACATCAAAAAGATCATACACCATGACCAAGTGGGATCGATTCCAGAGATGTGAGGGTGGTACAATATTTGCAAATCAAAAAACATAATACACTACATAAACAAAATGAATGGCAAAAACCACATGTTTGTATCAATAGATGTGGAAAAACCATTTGATAAGTTACAGCACCCATTTATAATAAAAATGCTCAGCAAAGTGTGATTAGAGGGAGCATTCTTCAGCATAATAAGGGCCATATATGAGAGACCTACCGCCAACATCATACTCAATGGACAAACATTTAGAGCTTTCCCACTAAGATCAGGAGCAAGACAAGGATGCCTGCTTTCACCACTCCTATTCAACATAGTATTGGAAGTCCTAGGTACAGCAATCAGACAAGAAAAAGAAATAGAAGGCATCAAAATTGGAAAGGAGGAAGTAAAATTCTCATTCTTTACAGATGACATGATAGTGTACACAGAAAATTCTATAGACCACACCAAAAAACTACTCAGCCTAATAAATGAATTCACCAAAATAGTGGTATACAAAATTAATACTCAGAAACCAAAGCCATTTTTGTACACCAACAATTAAATATCAGAAACATAAATCAGAAAACAAAAATCCCTTTTGAAATAGCAACAAGAAAAATAAAATATCTAGGAATAAACTAACCAAGGAAGTTAAAGACCTGTACTCAGAAAACTATACAACACTGAAGAAAGAAATTCAGGAAGACACAAATGAATGGAAGCATGTACCATGCTCATGAATTGGAAGAATGAACATCATCAAAATGTCTATAAGACCCAAAGTGATTTATAGATTCAGTGCAACCCCTATTAAAATACCAGTGACACATGTCACAGATATAGAACAAATATTTCAAAACTATATATGAAATCATGAATAACCCCAAATAGTTGGAGCAACTTTGAGAAAGAACAAAATAGGTGAGATCACCATATCTGATATCAAAGTGTATTACAAGGCCATGGTAATCAAAACAGTCTGCTACTGGCATAAGAACAGACACATAGATTAATGGAACAGAATAGAGAACCCAGAAATAAACCCAAGTCTCTATGGTGAGTTAATATTTGACAAATGGGGAAGAAGCATAAAATGGAGTAAAAATAGCCTGTTCAACAAGTGGTGTTAGGAGATCTAGATAGCTACATGCAAAATGAAAATTCCACCACCAATTTACACCATATACACAAATCAACTCAAGATGGATAATAAGCTTAGATATAAATCATGATATTATAAATGTCCTAGAGGAAACATTGGCAGGAAAATCTCAGACATTCCACACAGCAATGTTTTCCCTGATATGTCCCCTAGAGCAAGGAACATAAAGGAAAAAATAAACAAGTGGGACTTCATCAAAATAAAAATCTTCTGCATGACTAAAAAAAACAGCATTAAAAATGAAAAAAGACACAACTGTATGGGAATATATACTTGCCATGATATCTCAGACAAGGGTTTAATCTCCAAAATGTATAAAGAACTTACATGACCAGACACCAGGAAAATAAAAATTCATTTGTAAAATAGGCAATGGACCTAAACAGATACTTCTCCAAGGAGGACATATTGCAGACCCATAGAGATATGAAACCATGCTCAGCATCACTAGCTATCAGAGAAATACAAATTAAAACTGCAATGACATACCACTTCACACCAGTAAGAATGGCCATTATAAACAAATCAATAGGAGTTCTGACCAAGGTGGAGATGTACATAGACACACTGTGCATTCTTGCATAACCAAAAGAAGGACAACAACAGATTTAAAAACAAAAGCAACCAGAATTGCCAGAAAATCAAAGTGTATGGAAGTCCAACAACCAGAGAAATAAAGAAGAAATATTCATCCAGAATGGTAGTAGGGGCAAAAATGAGTAGCAAGGGTGGAGAGGATTCACAGCAAGGTGGGGGCTGGCAGAGCAGGTCATCCCACATTTGCATGCAGATAAACTGGGGGAATCAATTGGTGAGCGATACAGACCATGCAACCCTAAACGGTCCCGGCTTTGTAAAGTAAAGCCTCAAAAATCTATGACCAAAACACTTGTGAGAGTTGTGGCACCAGAAAAAAACTCCCAGCCTCACAGAAGAGTTAGTTGGAGGCTAACTAACTCTTTGAATTCTTGTTTCTTCACTTGGTGCTGGTTGAATGTTTCTTTCTTCCTTCTGTTGCAAACCATTGATTTGAGTCCAGGTTGTCTTCCCATCACTGTTGGTTCCCTGTGCATTTTCCTTTAATTCACTTTTCATAGCCTTCATTTTCCCCTCCATTTTGTGACCATACTCAACCAATTGTGTATTTTCTAGAGTCCTAGAACACACAGAAACCCACCCACCCGGAATCAGCACCAGAAGTGTCCAATTTGCTTATGGGCAGCCCCAGAAGTGAGTAAAAGCTACCAGAGAGCCAAGCAAGTGGCACTGTTCTCTCTCAGATCCCTCCCCCCCTGTCAGCATCACAGCTCAGAGACTTGGATTGCCCCACCCTGATGAAAACCTAAGGCTCTGCCCTTTACTACATAGCAGGTGCACTGACAGAAAAAGAAGGCCCAAATAAAAGAATAGACTAAAGACTCAGAAAAAACACAACTAAGTGAAGAAGAGATAGACGACCTATCAGATGCACACTCCAAAACACTGGTAACCAGGAAGCTCACAGAATTGGTTGAGTACGGTCACTAAATAGTTGGGAAAATTAAGGCTATGAAAGTGAATTAAAGAAAAATGCACAGGGAACCAACAGTGATGGGAAGACAACCTGGACTCAAATCAATGGTTTGCAACAGAAGGAAGTAAGAAATATTCAACCAGAACCAAATGAAGAAACAAGAATTCAAAAAAATTAGGAGGGGTTGAGGAACCTCCAGGACAACTTTCAATGCTCCAACATCCAAATCATAGGAATGCCAGAAGGAGAAGCGGAAGAGCAAGAAATTGAAAACTTATTGAAAAAATAATGAAACAGAACTTCCCCAATCTGGTAAGGGAAATAGACTTCCAGGAAGTCCATGAATCTCAGAGATCCAAAGAAGTTGGACCCAAGGAAGCACACACCAAGGCACGTCATAATTAAGTTGCCCAAGATTAAAGAGAAGGAGAGAATCTTGAAAGCAGCAAGAGAAAGGGAGAGAGTTACCTACAAAGGAGTTCCCATAAGACTATCAGCTGATTTCTCAAAAGAAACTTTACAGGCAAGAAGGGGCTGGAAAGACATATTCAAAGTCAAGAAAGGCAAGGACCTATGTCTAAGATTACTCTATCCAGAAAAGCTTTCATTTAGAATGGAAGGGCAAATAAAGTGCTTCCCAGAAAAGGTCAAGTTAAAGGAGTTCAGCATCACAAAGCCCTTATTACATGAAATGTTAAAGGGACTTATCTAAGAAAAATAAGATCAATACTAAGAACAGTAAAATAACAATGAATTCATAACTGTTAATAACCAATCCTAAAAATATCAAAAACAAAAATTACCTAAGCAAGCAACTAGAACAGGAACAGAATCACAGAAATGGAGATCACATGGAGGTTTATCAGTGGGTGAGTGGGAGGGGAATAGAGGAGGAAAGGGTACAGGGAATAAGCAGCATGAATGCTAGGTAGAACATAGATAGAGAAAGATTAAAATAGTATAGGAAATACAGAAGCCAAAAAAAAATGTATGTATGACCCATCAACATGAACTAAAAGGGGGATGCAGGTGGGAGGTGGTGTGCAGGGCACAGGGGAATAAAGAGGGGGAATGGGGCAACTGTAATAACATAATCAATAAAATATACAGAAAATAAGTAAAGAAAACAAATAAAAAAACAAGTGTTGGAAAGGATGTGGAGAAAAGGGAACCCTAGTGCACTGTTGGTGGGAATGCAGACTGGTGCAGCCACTGTGGCAAACAATATGTAATCTCCTCAAGTAACTAAAATTGGAATGGCCTTTTGACTTGGCAATTCCACTGCTAGGATTATAAGTTAAGAACCCCAATACACCAATTCAAAAAGACCTGTGTACCCCAATGTTTGTAGCAAAACAATTTATAAGAGTGAAATGCTGGAAGCAACATTGGTGCCCATCAGTGGATAAAAAAATGGTTAATTTACACAATGGCATACTATGCAGCAGAAAGAAAGAGTTCCTACCTTTTTCAGCAACATGGATGGAACTGGAGAGTATTGTGCTAAGTGAAGAAAGCCAAGTGGTGAAAGACAAATACCGTATGATCTCATCTATAAGTGGGACCTAATTAACAAAACAAACAAGCAAGTAAAATATAACCAGAGATATTAAAATTAAAAACAAACTGACTGTAGCCAGAGGTGAGAGGGAAACAATGTGGAAAAGGAGGGAAAGGGTCAAAAATGAATATGTATTACAGACCCACAGACAAATCCAAAGGGGATAGAGTTCAGGGTGGAAGGTAAATGTAGGTAATTTGGAGAAATGTGGTGGTAGGAAAGTGGAGACAACTGTATTCAAACAGCAATCAAAAACAAAGAAAAGAAAAAAAGTTTTGAATTGTCAACAAAATGATAATGATAAACAGGCCCAAGTATATTACATATATTTATATATTTTTTCATAGTCTCCATCTTAGAGAGGTTACAATATGTAAATTGGCAGCTTTTTTCTTTTAATGAGATATAACTTACTTTTAATAGTATTATATATAGTCAAAACTGAAATTCTTATGTTTAAAAATATTTTTATTAAATTATTGTTCAAGTATTGTTCAAGTTTTCCATCCCCAACTCCCATCAAAGCCCACCCCGCCCTGTGCTCCCCACCTCCCTCCCATTTCCAATCACCTTACTTGTTCTCCATGTGTCCTTTATACTAGTTTCTCTGAAGCCTTCCCCTTGTCCCCTGAAATACTCTCTCCTTTCCCTCTGATCCCTGTCAGCCTGTTTGGAATTTCAGTGTCTTTGGTCATATTTTCCTTCCTTGCTTGTTTTGTTCTTTAGGTTCCTGTTAAAGGTGAGATCATATTGCATTTGTCTTTCACTGCCTGGCTTATTTCACTCAGCATAAGGTTTTCCAGTTCCATCCATGATGTTGCAAAGGGAAGGAGCTCCTTCGTTCTTTCTGCTGCATAGAATTCCATTGTGTAAATGCACCATACTTTTTTAAATTTTTTATTTTTTTTATTATTAGAGGGGAAGGGGAGGAGAGGAAGAGAAACATCAATGTATGGTTGCTTCTCGTGAATCCCCTGCTGGGAAATGGCCCCTGCCGGGAACTGGCCTGCAACCCAGGCATGTGCCCTAACTGGGAATCGAAATGCGATCCTCTGGTTCACAGGCCCGCACTCAATCCACTGAGCTACACCAGCCAGGGCAATGCACCATAGTTTTTTGATCCATTCATTTATGGATGGGCATCTAGGTTGCTTGCAACTCTTGCTATTGTAAATTGTGCTGCTATAAACATAGGGGTGCATAGTTTTTTTGGACTGGTGTTTCAGGGTTCTTAGGATAAAATCCCAGCAGTGGAATTGCTGGGTCAAAAGGCAGGTCCATTTTTAGTTTTATTAGAAAATCCCATACTATTTTCCATAGTGGTTGTAGCAGTCTGCAATTGCACCAACAGTGAACTAGGATCCCCTCTTCCCCACAACCTCTCCAACATTTGTTGTTTGTTGCTTTGTTTATGATAGCCATTCTGACTGGTGTTAAGTGGTATCTCATTGTAGTTTTAATTTGCATCCTCTGATAGCTAGCGATATTGAACATCTTTCCATGTGTCTCTGGATCCTCTGTGTGTCCTCCTTGGAGAAATGTCTGTTCAAGAGCTTTGCCCATTTTTTAATTGGGTTGCTTGTCTTCTTAGAGTGGAGTTGAGTAAGTTCTTTGTATATTTTGGAGATGAAACCTTTGTCTGAGATATCATTGGCAAATATGTTTTCCCAAACTGCTGCTTCTCTTTTTATCTTAATACTGTTTTCTTTACCTCTGCAGAAGCTTTTAATTTTGATAAGATTTCATTTGTTTATTCTTTCCTTTATATTATGTAGAGGACATATTGGTAAAAATGTTGCTGCATGAAATATTCGAGATTTTCCTGCTAATGTTCTCCTCTAGGACTTTAATGGTGTCACGGCTTATATTTAAGTCTTTTATCCACCTTGAATTTATTTTTGTGTATGGTGTAAGTCGGTGCTTGAGTTTCCTTTTTTTGCACATAGCTGTCCAGTTCTCACAGCACCGTTTGTTGAAGAGGCTATTTTTACTCCATTTATATCACTGCCCCCTTTGTTGAATATTAATTGACTGTAGAGAGTTGGGTTTATTTCTGGGCTCTCTATTCTATTCCATTGGTCTATGTGCCTGTTTCTTTTTTTTTTTTTTTTTGCCAGTACCAGGCAGTTTTGATTACAGTGGACTTGTACTACACTTTGTGTCAGGTGTTGTGTTCCCCTCTACTTTGTTCTTGTTTCTCAAAATTGCAAGTGCTATTCAGGGTAATTTTTGGCTCCATATAAATTTTTGTAGTGTTTTTTCTATGTCTGTGAAATGTGCCATTGGTACTTTAACAGGTATTGCATTGCATCTGTAAGTTGCTTTGGGTATTATGGACATTTTGATGATGTTAATTCTGCAATCCATGAACATGGTATTTGTTTCCATTTGTTTGTGTCCTCCTTGATTTTTTTCTTCAGTGTTGTGTAGTTTTCAGTATACAGATCTTTTACCTCCTTGGTTAGGTTTATTCCCAGATATGTTATTTTTGTTTTCCTATATAGAAGGGGATTTTTTTCTTGATTTCTGCTTCTGCTGATTCATTGTTAGTATATAAAAATGCCTTTGATTTCTAAATATTGACTTTGTGTCCTGCTGTTTTGCCAAATTCATTTATTAGTTCAAACAGTTTTTTGGTAGAGTCTATAGGATTTTCCATGTACACTATCATGTCATCTGCAAACAATGCCAGTTTTGTTTCCTCCTATCTGATTTGGATGCCTTTTATTTCCTTTTTTTTTTGTCTAATTGTTGTGGCTAAAACTTCCAGTACTATATTGAATAGAAGTGGTGAAAGTGGACAACCTTGTCTTGTTCCTGATCTCAGTGAAAAAGATTTTAGTTTTTGACCACTAAATAGGATGTTCACTGTAGGCCTGTCATATATGGCCTTTATTATACTGAGGAATGCTCCCTCTATTCACATTTTTCTGAGTGCCTTTATCGTAAATGGGTGTTGTACCTTATCAAAAGCTTTTTCTGTGTCTACTGATATGATCACGTGATTTTTGCCATTGCTTTTGTTTATGTGATGTACTACATTTAGTTATTTGCGCATATTGAACTATCCTTGTATCCCTGGGATGAATCCCACTTGGTCATGGTGTATTATCTTTATAATGTGTTGTTGGTTGCAATTTGCCAATATTTTGTTGAGGATTTTAGCATCTATGTTCATCAGCGATAGTGGCCTGAAGTTTTCTTTCTTTGTTGTGTCTCTATCTGGCTTTGGAATTAGGATGATGCTGGCTTCATAAAAAGAGTGTGGCAGTTTTCCATCATTTTGAATTTTTTTGGAATAGTCTCTGAGGAATAGGGGTCTGTTAAGAACAACATAGTCTATGAAGAACAGAATAGAGTCTGTTTGCTCTTCTTTAAATGCTTTGCAGAATTCTCCTGTGAAACCATCTGGTCCGGGGCTTTTGTGTGATGAGAGTTTTTTTTATTACTGCTCCAATTTCATCTGCTATTATTGGTCTGTTCAAGGCTTTCTATTTCTTCTTCAATGAATTTTGGAAGATTATATTTTTCTAGAAATTTGTCCATTTCCCCTAGGTTTTCAAATTTCTTGGCATACAGTTCTTCATAGTAATTTCTTACAATCCCTTTTATTTCTGTGGTATCAGTTGTAATCTCTCCTCTTTCATTTTTATTGTGTTTATTTGGGTACTCTTTCTTCTTTTCTTGATGAGCCTGCTTAAAGGAATGTCTATTTTGTTTATCTTTTCAAAAAACCAGCTCCTGGATTCATTGATCCTTAGAATTGTGCTTTTAGTCCCTATGTCATTTAATTCTGCTCTGATATTGGTTATTTCCTTCCTTCTACTTGCTCTGAGCTGTCTTTGTTGGTGTTCCTCGAGGTCTTGCAGGCATCAGGTTAGGTTGTTTGTTTGAAATGTTTCTATCTCTTACGTAGGATTGTATTGCTATGAACTTCCCTCTCAAGACTGTGTTCCCTGTGTGCCATAAGTTTTGGGTTGTTGTAAGTTCATTTTCATTTGTTTCCAGAAACATTTTGATTTCTTACTTAATTTCAATCTCGACCCATTTATTGTTTAATAGCATGCCATTCAATCTTTATGATTTTGAGTGTTTTCGTTTTTTTCCTTTTGTTTACAGTTTCAGTCCCTTGTGGTCAGAGAAAATGCTTGATATGATTTCACTTTTCTTGAATTTATTGAGGCTCATTTTGTGCCCTGTCATGTGGTCTATCTTTGAAAATGTTCTGTGTGCATTTGAAAAGAATGTATATTTAGCTTCTTTGGGATAAAAGGCTATATATATTAGTTAAGTCCATTTCATCTAGGGCACTGTTCAATGCCACAATATTTTTGTTGATATTTTGTTTGGAAGATCTGTCCATTTTTGACAGTAGAGTATTAAAATCCCCTGCTATAATTGTGTTACTGTCAATATCTTTCTTGAAATCCTCTAAGATTTTCTTTATATATTTGGGTGCTCTTATGTTGGGTGCATATATATTTATGATGTTAATGTCTTCTTGGTGGATTCTTCCCTTGAGTATTATGAAGTGACCTTCTGGGTCTCTCTTTATGGCCCTTTTTTTGAAGTCTATTTTGTCTGATATTAGTATTGCTACTCCATCTTTTCTTTTCTTTTCTTTTCTTTTCTTTTCTGTTTGCTTGGAAAATTTGTTTCCATCCCTTCACTTTTAGTCTTTGTAGGTCTTTTATCCTGAGGTGAGCCTCCTGTATGCAGTATATGTGTGGGCCATTCTTTCTTGTCCATTCAGCTATCCTATCTCTTTTGATTAAGGCATTTACATCATTTACATATAATGTTATTATTGATAGGTACTTATTCTTTGCCATTTTTATACCTGTGTTCATCTCTGTCTCTCTCTCTTTTCCTTCCTTTCTTTAGAGCAGACCTTTTGGCAACTCTTGCAGAGCTGGTTTGGTGGAAGCATATTCTTTTAGACATCTTTTGTCTTGGAAGCTCTTCATTTGGCTTTCTGTCTTGATTGAGAGCCTTACTGGGTAAATTAGCCTTGGTTCCCAGCCTCTGGTTTTCATTACTTGGAATATTTCTTGCCATTCTCTTCTTGCTTGGAGAGTTTCCATTGAGAATCCAGTAGCTAACCTTATTGGGGCTCCCTTGTATGTCACTTCCTTTTTCTCCCTTGCTGCCTTTAAGATTCTCTCTTTATCTTGGAATTTTGTCATTTTAATGATGATGTGTCTTGAAGTGGGCCTCCTTGGGTTCCTCTTGATTGGGACTCTCTGTGATTCCTGGATTTGTATAACTTTTTCTCTCATCAAATTTTGGAAATTTTCCCTCATCCTTTTCTCAAATAGGGTTTCTATCCCTTTTCTTCATCTTCTCCTTCTGTTATTCCTATTATTTGGATATTATTACTTTTCATATTGTCTTGCATTTCATTTAATTCCTCTTCATTCTTTTGGAGCCTCTTTTCCTTTTCTTGCTCTTTGAGTGAGGTTTTTTCTACTTTTTCCTCCAACTTACTTATCCGATCTTCTGCTTCATCGATTCTACTTTTCATACCATCTATTGTGTTCTTCAGTTCGAAATTTGTATTCTTCATTTCCTCTTGTCCCTTGCTGATAGTTTCTATTTCCTTTTTTCTTGTTGTTATAGTTTGCTGTGAGTTCATTGTAGCTCCCCTGTAGTTTCTGGTAGCTCATTGTGAGCTCTCTGAACTTCCTGATAACCAGTGCTTTGAATTCAATATCTGACAGTTGACTTGCCTCTATTTCATCTAACAGTCTTTCTGCGGCTTCCTCCATTCCTTTCATTTGAAAGTTGTTTTTTTTGTTTTTGTTTTTGTTTTTTTTCCTTTCCATTGTTTGTGAGATTCTTCTTGTTAGCCTCAGCTTCTTAAGTGGATCCATCTGACTCCTTGTTTTTTTGGTGTGAACTTATGTGGTGGAATGCCTGGGAAATTCAGTGCTCCAGACTCCTTCGGTTATCCTGGTGTTCTCCCTTCCCACCTACTCCTTTTGTGTGTGTGTGTAATTACTTGGAGGGGGGATGCAAAGTGTTTTATGACAGCAGGAGAGTATTCTGTGGTAACAGCTGGTAGAGAAGAGATAGGTGATCCCCTGGTTATGTACAGAGATAACCGTAATCTTCAACCCAACTAGCCACTTTTTAGGAAGAATGGAAGGAAGATAAGGCTCTTGTTGGGGAGGGATGGTTTGTAATTTGGATCTAGAAAGGAGTGAGGTTGAGGGAGGTCAGATTTTGAGGTAAGGTGAGAATAAAGGATGGTAAATAGGTGTGGTGTGAGAGAGAATAGAGTTAATCACTACAGTATTATAGTTCAGGCAGCAATGAAGTGGGCTAAGATCTGCGCAGGTGTTGTGTAGTATTTACAATAATATGTAATAGCTATTATTTACAATAATATTAGAGCAACAATCATATGACAGAATCTATGACATACCAAGATTCTGAAGTATTGGACCTTCAGTAGTGTGCTAGATGGGCAAGGGGAATTAAAGGACAGTAAATTAGCAATACAGTGTGATTGAGGAGATAGGGAAACTTCTCAAGTGATACAATATATCCAGCCAAGGAGAAGAAGACTATATAGAAAGAGGGGGAATACAGAAATGCCCTTAAAATAAAAGATGTAAGAATAATGACAAAATAATGAAAAAATACAAATATGCAGTAACTTGTAGTTTTTCTCTTATAGTGAAGTGAATTTTGTCTCTCTGTTTCTACTGTTGGGATGCCCCCTCTTTGAGTCCAACTCTGGTCTTTTCGCCTTTCCAAGTCTTTTGTCTCACTTGGGGGAGAGAAGGGCAAAAAGAAAGAAAAAGAGAAAAAAAGAAAAAATAGGGCAGCAGATGAGAGGAAAAAGTGGTAGGTTTGGAAGGAAAGGAAGAAGAAATAAAACAAGAAAGCAGAAGAGAGAGGGTAAAAGTATTGAAAGATAAAAGAATAATAAAGTTAAAGGAGTAAAAGATTATTTAAAAACAAACAAACAAACAACAACAACAACAACAAACACCTCTTGTTGGTTTCCAGCTGGTCAAACCTTTTCTTCTGGTCACACTAGCTTCAGCAGCCTGAGGGGCTATTAGTGTGGCCTTCCTCCCTTCTTGGTGAACTCAGCCGGTCTCACCAGTGCCCTCCCGAGATCCAGACTGGCATCATTCTCTAGCGCCCAAGAGCAGATTTTCCCCAGGATTGACAATTCTGGCCTGAGGTGTGGGTGCACACTCCCCGCCAGGCTTCCCTGGTCTCGCAGGCTTGGGCAAGGACCTTTTCCAGTGCTATGGCAGAATGCACAGGGCAACTCTCAATTCTCCCTAGCCAGCAACCACAGCCTGATTCCATGGGTGGTCAAAACTCTCTGGCTTGCTTCCTGGTGCCCACTCCTCTCTCTGCCATTCAAAGCAAACCAATCACTCCTGGTGCATTTTTCAATCTGTACCAGGTCAGGTAGGGAGGGAACTCATGACTCTCTCTCTTCCAGGGGCCTTACTGGCAGCCTGCAGCTCCCAGAGTCCTCAGCAGTCCTGGCTCAGGCCCAGTGCAATGGGGAATGCACGCGTAAGGGAGACTCTCAATTCTCCCAAGCCCGCAACCACAGACTGACTCCACGGGTTATCAGAGCTCTCTGGTTTACTTCCTAATGCTCAGTCCTCTCTCTGACACTCCAAGCAAACCGACCTCTCCTGGCATTTTTCAATCTGTGCCCGGTGGGGTAGGGAGGGTGCTGATGACTGGCTCTCTCCTAGGGTCCTTACTGCCAGCCCTGGGCTCCCAGAGACCAAGGCAGACCAGCTGGGGCCCTGGTGTGGCCCAGCAGAGGGCCTGTAGCCTCTGCACTATTCCCTTGTACCATGTTGACCTGCAGTCGTCTCCTCTCTTCACCACCTGGTCATTCAGTGTCCGCTACAATTTCTGGAGTCCTACCTTCCTATATGCTGGGTCCCTGTTGGCTATCCACTGTGCTCCTCCGCAAATCCTAAAATTCTTATTTTTATATGATGTATATAGAAATAAGTGTTTTATTGATATTTTTGGAACTGTCTCCATAAGTCATGTCATGAGAGAAATAAGGAACTTCTTTTTATATGTCCTTCTTACTTTTTCTAAGGCTTTAACATACCCCCAAGAAATTTTATAGGGTATTTCATGCTGATGATAATTATTTTCATCTTATATTTAGTTTAATAAATTATCATCTTCCAAAATAAGTCTTCCTTTTCTTTTATTTTGCAATGATAGAAATTTTATAGATTTGAAGAAATCTCTCTAGAAATTTTCAGGCAAGAGAGACTTCACTCCTAGTAAATACAAAATCTTTTTCAGAACCTCTCATCATAAGTGGTCTGAAATCTGCTTATTTGATCATCTCAGTAGAAAATATTTCTCAATTGTCTATTAAAGTTCCTTGTACACTAAACAATACCAAACCTCAGCATACCTAGAAATGCCTTATGAAGGATCTGGAGTTTTCATCAGTGACTTTGATATGAACTTGAACCCTGATAGAATTACAGTGAATGAGTATATTATTTACTAGAATGAACTCAATCATTATACCTGATAACAAGAATTTTTTACCCAGCCCCTTTCTTGCAAACTTCTTGTCAAAAAATTCAGAAGTGCGCATACCCCCACCCATTCTTCAGGAGCACCAGGCTCTCTCAGGTAGCAAATCCTAATTATTAGCAGGAGTTTCATGTGAAGACCTTATAAGTGATCTGACTTCATGACTAACATGATAGTATACAATATCCTTCCTTATCTGTACAAGGTAAATAATAAGACTTCTCAAGATCACCATGAGGATGTCAAGGTCATGTTTAACACAGAATGTGGGAAGAATTGCAGTATGTATATGCTGAGGAGACAATGGCAGGGAGATGGACTTGGGCCAACAGGATGAGCATCTGCTCAACAGCCATGGTACCTGCTTCTCCAATCTGTTCTTCCACTAGTTGTCAAATGACTTGATCTGCTTACATATCAAAATTCAGAATGTTGAATATTTGAATACCAGTGTTCTAGCCTACTCCTTTTTTTTTTTTTTGCAAATACCCTGCAGCTTATCCTGAATGATTTCTTCCATATCTGACCTGCTAGGTCCTGTTTTAACTGTGTCTCTATTCAATAAGCCTGATCTATGTGGCATCACCTTGCTCTCTTGCAAACACAAAACCTCCAACAAGCATGGATCTAAAAAGTCAATTTCCTTCTCCTCCAACACCAGAAGCAGAAACAACAACAAAATCCAAGACCTTCTTTTCTTTTATATGTCATTGGTTTAAATTAGCAATTTAACATCATCTCCAGTTCTTTCTTTCCTCATCTCATAGTCATCACAAGCCTCACAATGTTGTTCACAAATAGGTTTGAATCTCTTTACCTCTCCCATTTCCACAGGAGACTAGGACATAGGGATTCCACCCTTCCTTCCCCCAGATGAATGCAATAGGCCCTCAATTGGTCTCACTTCTTGTCTATTTATGGATTATCTGTTCATTTACTCCAACAGTTTTCCTGAGGAAAAAGTAAAGTTCAAGGTGTCTCAATCCAATGAAACCTAGATAATACAATTTTCTGACAGATAAAAGTGTTTAAATACATGCCTTTCTCTAACTTGTGTGGACACCACCTATGGCTGATGGGTGTCTCTATTTCCTTCCTATGCCCCTACAATCCCTTCCCCCCACAACAAGCCACAGCAACCTCATTTAAACCAGATGAGCATCATGTTAAGCCTTTGTTTAAAACACTCCCATGATTCTCACTGCATTCTGCATTAGTTTCTCATTCCCTATCCTGCTCTTCCAACCAGGAACCTGACCTTGGCCTGGACAAGCTCACTTCAAACTTGTCCTCCTGCTATGTGGTTAAGGTTCTCTGTGATCACCTTGGTCTTTCCCAACAAGTTGTCAATACACTAGAGTCAGAGTGATATGGTTCTACATCTCAGGTTAACCTAGGGTGGTGTTCAGAGAATGTTTGATGGTGAATGAATAAAAGAAAAAATTAATGAATAATAAATAAGTAAGTGGGGAACAAGAAAAAAAACAATGATACAAGAGTAAGGCAATTCCCCCCAACTGCTGGTGTTTATATTCCTAAAGATACCATGGTTAGCATTCCTGAGGTTGGCAGACAAACTTGAGATCTCAGAAAATAAGTGACTGAAAACACATATGTATAGGGAACCAATTAGCATGGCAGTGCAAATGTAGCCACGCATTGATCCAGAAAACCAGTCAAATGCAAGGTGGCACACAGGAGCCAGGTGTGCAGATTGGCTTTCCCATGGCAAACCAGGTCTGTATTGTACCTAGGCTGCTATGAGACTTGTTTTTGCTAAAAATTACCTCACCCTGAGTTAAGACTGCAGATGTTTAATGTATATCTCTGAAACAACTCCCTAAAGTCTGTGCTAAGACATCCTAAGGAAAAAATGTAACCAAATCATTTTTATCATTCCCTTGTATTTGCAACATTTTTTTCTTTTTTGTTATCTGTAAAAAAAAATCACTTAATGTAAATCTAAGAATAATAGAAACTTATTTGATGTAATGCAACTAGAAAGCAATAAAAGCCTATCCAGGCAAGGGTCAGCGCATCTCCCGCTGAGAGAGTAGCCAAGGCACTCTCTCTCTCAGAGAATGGCCATGCTGTTCCTTTTTCTCCACAGGACTTCTGTAGTCTGTGTGAATTTGTTTACTGCATTCACAACACAGAGACTCCATTGGCCAGAGTCTGCATCACATATGTATTTATGTGTGTATATCTATACAGGTGTATATGTATATATGTGTGTATGTCCATGTGTATAATAACTAGAAATTTAATTTTAGAAGACAACAGCTGTCAAAACACACTATTTAAAAAAAAAGAGTTAAACCTGTTCTGCTAGGTAACCATTTTTCTGAATCCTTTATTCAATTGTTAGGAGATCACTAGTCAGCAATTTGATGAGTGAGCTTCTCCCACAGTTTTATTCTGCAGACAAAATCTTGTCTTAAAATATGTTGACCCAGAACTTAAGGGTCACATTGCATTTTCACCTGTAAATTCACTTTTGCCCTTAATGAAGCACATTCACAGGTTCTGGGGAGTTGGATAAGGACATCTTCTAGGAGCCACTGGCCCACCAAACACAAAGGTATTGTGCAATAGAAACAGAACCTGTAACTCTGATTTTCTGGAGTTGACATCTACCAAAAAGTAATAAGAAAATCTATTTGTCATGATCTAGAGAAGGAAAGGGCAAAAGATTTTAGGTGCTCTATAGCAGACTGAACCAAATATATATATAAGATTAAAATTTAAGAATTAGCATAAAAACATCAGACTGCTTAATTTTATTTATTTATTTATTTATTTATTTATTTATTTAATATTGTTGTTCAGTTACACTGTCCCATCTTTTTCCTCATTACTCACCCCAACCTAGTCTCCCACCATTCCCACAATCAACCCCCCCCCCAAAAGTGCATGCCTATGAGTCCTCTATTGGTGTTCTTTTGCTTGTCCTTTCACCTTACTTCCCCTGTTGTCTGCCTCCACCCTACCCTCTGGTCACTGTCAGTTTGTTCTTTATTTCCAAGTGCATTAATTTTTAAAAAAGTATTGACTAGAGATACTTAAAGAAATCTTTTGACATATACATTGAAATAAAACACACAGCTGCTTTATACAGTTGTTTTTAAGTATTTTCTAGTCAGAATACACTTAAATTTCAGAAAACATCAGATTGGCTAATAACAAATAAAAACCTAAGTACATTGTGTGTTCAGAAAAACCAATTTAAACATTATGACATATAGAGTTAAATGATGGCAAAAATTAGTAAGCAAACACAATTTTTAAAAAGCAGAAGTAGCTACATTAATGCCACAAAAATGAAGATTTCAGACTAAAATTCATTAAGGAGAGAGAGAGCCATTACCTGATTACAAAATGTCAATTCATCAAGAAGAAATTTTCAAAGATAGACCAGATGATAGGACACAAAACGAGTCTCCACAATTTCAGAAAAATCGAAATCATACCAAGCATTTTCTCTGATCACAAGGACTGAAATTGGAAACTAACCCCACAGGAAAAAACCCCAAACACCCAAAATCATGGAGACTGAATGGTATGCTATGAAACAATGAATGGGTCAAGACTGAAACTAGGGAAGAAATCAGAAAGCTTCTGGAAACAAATGAAAATGAACTCAAAACAACCCAAAACTTATGGGACACAGTGAAGGCAGTCTTTACAGGGAAGTTCATAGCAATACATACTTACCTAAACAAGATAGAAACATTTCAAACAAACAACCTAACCTGACACCTGCAAGACCTCGAGGAACACCAACAAAGACAGCCCAGAGCAAGTAGAAGGAAGGAAATAAGTAAGATCAGAGCAGAATTAAATGACATAGAGACTAAAAACACAATTCTGAGGATCAGTGAATCCAGGAGCTGGTTTTTTGAAAAAATAGACAAATCTTTAAGTAGGCTCATCAAGAAAAGAAGAGACAGGGCCCAAATAAACACAATCAAAAATGAAAGAGGAGAGATTACAACTGATACCACAGAAAGAGAATGGATTGTAAGAAATTACTATGAAGAACTGTGTGCCAAGAAATTTGAAAACCTAGGTAAAATGGATAAATTTCTAGAAAAATATAGTCTTCTAAAACTCAATAAAAAGAAGCAGAAGACCTAAGCAGGCCAATAACAGCAGATGAAATTGGGGCAGTAATCAAAAAACTCCCATCACACAAAAGCACTGGACCAGATGGTTTCACAGAAGAATTCTACAAAGCTTTTAAGGAAGAGCTAACCCCTATTCTTCAAAGACTATTCCAAAAAATCCAAAAGCAAGGAAAACTCCCCAAGTCTTTTTATGAAGCCAGATAGAGACACACAAAGAAAGAAAATTACAGGCCAATATCTCTGATGAACATAGACGCTAAAATCCTCAACAAAATATTGGCAAATTGCATCCAACAGTACATCAAAAAGATCATACACCACGACCAAGTGGGATTCATCCCAGGAATGCAAGGATGGTTCAATATTTGTAAATCAGTAAATGTAATACATCACATAAACAAAAGAAAAGACAAAAACCATAAGATCATATCAATAGATGCAGAAAAGCTTTTGATAAGGTACAACACCCATTTACGATAAAGGCACTCAGAAAAATGGGAATAGAGGGAGCAGTCCTCAATATAATAAAGGCCATATATGACAGGCAAAGAGTGAACATCATATTTAGTGGTCAAAAACTAAAATCTTTTTCCACTAAGATCAGAAAAAAGACAAGGTTGTCCACTTTCACCACTTCTATTTAATATAGTACTGGAAGTTCTAGCCACAACAATCAGACAAGAAAAGGAAATAAAAGGCATCCAAATTAGATAGGAGGAAACAAAACTGGCACTGTTTGCAGATGACATGATAGTGTACATGGAAAATCCTATAGCCTCTACCAAAAACTGCTTGAACTAATAAATGAATTTGGCAAAACAGCGGGATACAAAGTCAATATTTAGAAATCAAAGGCATTTTTATATACTAACAATGAAACAGAAGAAGCAGAAATCAAGAAAAAAATCCCATTCAATATAGCAAAAACAAAAATAAAATATCTGGGAATAAACCTAACCAAGGAAGTAAAAGACCTGTATACTGAAAACTACACAACACTGAAGAAAGAAATCAAGGAGGACACAAACATATGGGAACAAATATCATGCTCATGGATTGGCAGAATTAACATCATCAAAATGTCCATACTACTTAAAGCAATTTACAGATTCAGTGCAATACCTGTTAAAGTACCAATGGCATGTTTCACAGACATAGAACGAACACTTCAAAAATTTATATGGAGCCATAAATGACCCCGAATAGCAGCTGCAATTTTGAGAAAGAAGAACAAAGTAGGGGGAACACAATACCTGACACAAACTGTAGTACAAGGCCACTGTAATCATAACAGCCTGGTACTGGCAAAAAAAAAAAAAAAGAAACAGGCACATAGACCAATGGAATAGAATAGAGAGCCCAGAAATAAACCCAAATCTCTACAGTCAATTAATATCCGACAAAGAGGGCAGTGACATAAATGGAGTAAAAATAGCCTCTTCAACAAACGGTGCTGTGAGAACTGGACGGCTATGTGCAAAAAAGAAAACTCAAGCACCGACTTACACTGTACACAAAAGTAAATTCAAGGTGGATAAAAGACTTAAATATAAGCCGTGACACCATTAAAGTCCTAGAGGAGAACATTGGCAGGAAAATCTCGAATATTTCACGCAGCAACATTTTTACCAATATGTCCTCTACAGCAAGGAATATAAAGGAAAGAATAAACAAATGGGATCTTATCAAAATTAAAAGCTTCTGCACAGGTAAAGAAAACAGGATTAAGATAAAAAGAGAAGCAACAGTTTGGGAAAGCATATTTGCCAATGATATCTCAGACAAAGGTTTAATCTCCAAAATATACAAAGAACTTACTCAACTTCACTCAAAGAAGACAAACAACTCAATTAAAAATTGGGCCAAGGACTTGATCAAACACTTCTCCAAGGAGGACATACAGAGGATCCAGGGACACATGAAAAGATGCTCAATATCGCTAGCTATCAGAGAGATGCAAATTAAAACCACAATGAGATACCACTTAACACCAGTCAGAATGGCTATCATAAACAAAGAAACAAACAACACAAGTGCTGGAGAGGTTGTGGGGAAGAGGGGACCCTAGTTCACTGTTGGTGGGATTGCAGACTGGTACAACCACTATGGAAAATAGCATGGAATTTTCTAAGAAAACTAAAAATGAACGTGCCTTTTCACCAAGCAATTCCACTGTTAGGAGTATATCCTAAGAACCCTGAAGCACCAATCCAAAAGAACCTATGCACCCCAATGTTCATAGCAGCACAATTCACAATAGCCAAGAGTTGGAAGCGACCTAGATGTCCATTGGTCAATGACTGGATTAAAAAGCTATGGTACATTTACACAATGGAATTCTATGCTGCAGAAAGGAAGAAGTGGCTCCTACCCTTTGCAACATCATGGATGGAACTGGAAAGCATTATGCTGAGTGAAGTAAGCCAGGTGGTGAAAGACAAATACCATATGATACCACCTTTAACAGGAATCTAAACAACAAAACAAACAAGCAAGCAAAATGTGACCAAAGACACTCAAATATGGAATAGGCTGACAGGGACCAGAGGGAGAGGAGAGAGAATCACAGGGGAAAAGGGGAAGAACTCACATGAACAAGTATAAAGGACACATGGATAATAACTAAAGTGGGGGGCGGAAATGGGAGTGAGGTGGGGAGCACTGGGGGTGGGCAGAGCTGGGAATATAAGACAGAAAACTGTACTTGAACAAGAATTAAATAAAAAAAAAGAAAAAAAGAAGAAATAGATGCACTAAATGTCTATGCAGCTAGCAACAACACCAAATTCATGAAGAAAAAAAAAATTAAAAACTAAATACAGTAACAGGCACATATATCCTAAGAGTTTAATATTCTTTTCTCAATGACAGATAAAACAAATGGATAGAAAATAAGCAAAAATGAAAAAAACCTCCTACCAACCACATAATCTAATTATTATTTATAGAACACTCCATCCAATAGCAGCAGAATCCATATTCTTCTCAGGTATATGTGAGTTATAGACTATATTCTCTCTCTTCTAAATTTTTGTCATTCAAGTACAGTTGTCCTTATTCCCCCCCCATTACTCTTTTGTACCCTGACCACTACCCATCTTCCAGTTTCAATCCTCCCCACCACTGCTTTTGTCATGGGTCCTTTATTCTTGAGCACAAAACAAAATTTTATATATTGAAAAGTATAGAAACCATACAAAGTACAAGGTCTGTCCAGGGGATATCCAGCCATATAATATGAAAAATAGAGACATGTACTTAAGATACAAGATACAAGAAACATTATAAAAAGGACAATGATGCCTCAGTCTCCTAAAAAGTAGGCAACTGACACAGTTCTCCCAATCGCCATCAGCTGCCTTGTCATATTTTCCTTAATCTCTTCAATGGTTTAAAATCACTTCCCTTTCAAAGGTAATTTTAGTTTTGGAAAAAGCCAGAAAGTTGCAATGTGCCAAATCTGGGTTTTAGAGAGGGGACTGAGTCACCTGAGTGATCTAATGTTTTGCTAGAAAACTCCGAATGAGAACTGATACATGATCAGGCATGTTGTTATGGCGAAGCTGCAAATCACCAGTTGCCTGTAGAAACAGCCTTCTGAATCATCCAAATAGTTTCCACAGAGGAATTTTCAAGCTTAATGCAAAATTGGATGTAGATTAATTGCTCTACTCACTCATTCTGAATTCAACAGCCACACAGTACACATGCTCACTCAATGATGTCTATCATCCCCACTGACTAGTACTTTGAAGTCATTACTGTTCATGAATGCACATTCCAGTCTACTCTCCTTAGATGCCAGGTTATACTGATGCCATGCAAATAATTCTTGTTATATTAACAATTGTTGGACTTTTTCTGGACAGACCTTGTATATTCTTAGATCACACACAATTAAACTGGAAATCCAAAATAGAAAGATAACTGAAAATTTCCCAATATTGGAAAATAAAATAATATGTATTTACATAATTCATAGAACAAAGAAAAAGACTCAAAGAAATTAGAAAATATTTTAACTGAGTGAATGAAAATAAAACATCAAAATTTTATGAGGTAAAGCAATGTTTGTGAGAAACTTGCAGCATTAAAATGCCTTTATTGGGGAAAAAAGGGTCTTTGTGGTAGCTTAAAATATGTTATCAAATCTTTTTATTCTCCTACATCCAAGAGACAGTCCTTCTCTCTTGAAGTTAAATGCTAAGTGATTTCAGGATGGATTACAAAGTTATGGTAATTATAACAGGTTGTTGTTAGTGTCACAATAGATCATTAGATCAATGCTCCAACATGGGATTCACACACACGTATGGGAATAAATATTGTAAAAGACACACAGGCGATTTGGCAGAAAAAGGATCATCTCTTCAGCAAGTAGTGTTGGCACAATGGAACTTTCATACTTAGCAAAAACAACAAAACTTCACCCACCCCTTCTACAAAATTAACTCAAAGTAAATCACCCTTAAGTATAAAATGTAGAGCTATAAAACTTTTAGAACAGAACATTGAGGAAAAACCTCATGACCTTAGACTAGGCAAAAATTTAGATATAACAAAAAAGCACAATCTATAAAAAAAACCTGATAACTGGATTTCATCAAAATTAGGAAATTTTAATCTCTGGATGAGAATGAAGAGAAGCCAGATGTCTGACCAAAGACTAGTCCTCAGAATATGTAATGTGCTTTCAAACTGAACAACATGGGGACAACACTACTGTATTTAAAAATGTTCAAAATATTTGAATAGACACTTCACCCGCTGTGCAGGCCTTCAAACCAGACAATCGCAGTTCAATTCCCAGTCGGGGCACATGCCTGGGTTGCAGGCCAGTTCCCGGTTCCCAGCAGGGGACCCACGAGAGGCAACCATACATTGATATTCCTCTCCCTCTCTCCTCCCCTTCCCCTCTGAAGATAAATAAATAAAATCTTTAAAAAAAGATATGTGTATGGCAAATAATTTCATGAAAAAGGTGCATGTAGAGTAACTCAGGACATGGCCCTTCCATGACTTCAGAGAACAGATTGACTAGCCAGCAGCCATAAGAAACAAGGAAAACAATCTACACCCAAACATCCCAGTCTTCTTTGTTTATCATAAGAATGTAGAGCAGTCACTCACCACTGATGTTCCCTCCACTGCTGTTACACTCTCCCTAACCCTATAAATAGTGGCCAAGGCCATAGGCAGGATATGGTCTCTTGCCTCCTTCACTGACACTGTGCACTACCCTGTAACATGAGTAATAAACAGTATGTCTACATCTACTGATCCTCTGGTGGTTTATTCAGAATATGACAAGCACAAGTGCAGTTCCCCAGTTTGGAGCTCTTCCATTACAATTGGCATAGTCAGCAGTATAGTACAGAAAATAGCCCTGTTGAGTCAATCAAGAGTACCAACAGGCTGAATGTGGGATTACCAGGGGGAATCCCAGGCAGGTTCTTTCGTTCAATGTAGTATGAGATGGCAAGCCTGGGGCCCCTCTTCAGGATGGGGGATGCCTCCAACACTCCCTTAGGCCTGGTAGAACTTTAAAAGGTGGTGGAGGTACACTGCCTCTAGGGAAAGAAAAAAGAAGAGTAGGCTGCAAGTGGCAGCAGTGGGCTGGCTCCTACTTCATGAGCCACATGATTGCAGCGGCTGGTAGCTGAAGCAAAAATAAGACAGTTAGTTAGAAGGTAAAATTATGTTGAAAAGTGATATACAATTGATTCAGACAGATCCTGAAGAACCCCTAGGATGACAGCTGGAACAGACCAGCAAGCAGTTTCAGGAACTGTCCTGTTGGTTTGTGCACATTCATAGGCATAAGCTGACAAGGGCTAAAGTGAAAATAGCCATAGCCTAGTCAGACTGGAATCCATGTAAGTGTGACCCTACAGCAAAAAGTGAAACTGAATTGGATGAAGAGATAGAGATCACAGACAAGGAGCCAAGTGAGAGCCATGCCATTCAACAAGTCATTATCCGAAAAAACCTGAAAACACAACAGGAGAGACCTGACAGGGAGGATGTGGCCCTATCGCTGCCATATTTAAAGCATATGCACACATCAGCTCAGACATACACCTCTTTGAGCTCATGGAGCTGGCAGTGAAGTTCAGACAAAAGGGATCTGAGTTTACTGCAGGTGGCTGTTGTGTCTCTGGGACACAGGGACTGATGGCATTGTGTTGTCTGGAGAAACTGACCAGGATGGTGTGAGTGACCATGCACTCATTGTTAAGGAAGCAAACTCATGAGGCCTTACAATATGATAAAAATGCCTTTCTGCTCACATGGTTGGTGGCAGATTGCCACACTGCTTGGTCCAATAAGGGAGACCTCCCTGTATCAAAGCCACATTGGACCTCCATTCTTGAATTACAACCATTCCTCTGGGAAATGGGCATGCACCATGCCATTTATCTTGATAAGTTTAAGGGACCCGACACAATCTCATTCAGTACTGGGATGTGCAGCTGTGTCATACAGACAGAATCTCCTGCATACTATGGAACTTTAATACCTGTCCTATCTACCCTGGTAGGTGAGACAGTCCAGTGACCAGCCCAAAGCATAGCAGATTTGGGAGAGACAACATTGGCAAAACAGTGTAAAAGAGTAAGGAAGGTCAAAGAGAAGGACACTCCTTAGTAGCTTACAGTCGAGGCCAAAGGAAAAGAAGGGCTGGTCAAAGTAGCCCATAATCAACTCTGGGTAGATTTGATCAAGGCAGAAGTGAATCCTGAAAAAATAGATAAGCAACCCAATCAGGTGTTGGTAGCCTTGAGGCAATAGCTAAAGCCACACCATTTCTAATCTCTGCCTGAGAAAAAACGGACTGTTCATACTCTGGAATGGACTCCCTTGGGGGTCAGTCAGGGAGTGACCCTTTTGGCCTCCCTGTTGCACCAGTCTGCTGATTTCATGGGCTCACACCAAGGCCATGGTCTAGAGGTAAGCATCCCTCAGGCCCACCCAGAAGACAAACAATGTCATGGCTTGTTCTGTTACAGAGGAGGCCACAAGCTCTTGTGAGTGGGGGACTCAAACTCTGGGGATTGAATGCCACATGTGGAAGTACCTATTTATTGGTCCCCCAACAATATACAATGAACATTGTCCCTAGTGGACATGGGGGCTGAATGTAGCCTCATTCACAGCAACCCATGTTTTTCAGGACTCTCCCATGCCACTGATGGTTATGGAGGCCAATATGTCAAGATACATAAGGTCACCCTAACCCTGGAAACTGGCCAGCTGAGTCTGAAGCCCTATGTGTGGTCTATATCTCTCCCACCCTAGAGTACACCTTAGCGGTGAATGTCCTCTTGAGATTGCAGCTATAGACAACTATAGGTGATTTCTGCCTGTGGATTCAGGTGGTCAAAGCAATTCTGCAGGGAAAAGCCAAACATCTCCTTGTACAACTTCCTATCCTTCATTGAGTAGTTGCAGTGAAGCAATATAGGCTGCCCAAGAGCACAGGAAATTGAAGAGACCATCTAGAAAGTTGCAAAAGTTGGTATTGTCTGTCCACACACATCCCATATAATGCCCCATTGTGGCCGGTTTGAAAGCCTAATGGCACCTGGTGAATGACGGTAAATTACCAGGAATTGAAAAAAGTAATTGCCTCTCTGTATGATGCAGTGCCTAACATCACAGACATCTTAGACACCTTGAGCCACAAATTAGGTGCTTACCCTTTTTTTAGACCTTGCTAATAACTTTTTCTGTACTGACATCCATCCAAATTGCCAGGAACAGTTTGCCTTTACTTGGAGGGCTGGCAGTGAACATTCAATGTCTTACCACAGAGGTATTTACATAGTCTGCTATTTGCCATGACTTGGCGGTGGTGCATATGGCATCCTGGCATCATTTGGATACCATAAAGCTAATGTCTACATGGCCCACTTGTAACATGAGTAATAAATGATATGTCCACATCTGCTGGTCCTCCAGGTGGTTTTTTTCAGAATATCATGGGCACAAGTGCAGCTCCCCAGTTTGGAAGTCCTGAATTACAATGTTCAACATCACTATTCAGAAAACAAAAATTAAAGTCACAATGATACACTACTAAAGGCTTATTTAAATGGCTAAAAGTTAAAGGAAATAATATATGATTAACTGTCACACATTTCTGGTGGAACAGCAGCCTGACTCAGGTGTTTTCAAAGATAAATTAATTTAGTTCCTACAAAAACCTGTATGTGACTATTTAAAGCAACTTCATTCATAACTTCAAAAATCTGAAGTAACACAGACATTCTTACAAATACATGAATCAAGAATGGTAGTCCATCCCAATGATGGAGATTCAGTAGTAACAGGAAAAACTTTAAAAGCACAATAGTGCAGGTGAATAACAGCTGCATGGAAAGCGGGCTCCAGGTACAGGATGGAGTGGCAGCTTTCAGGCTTCACAGAGCCATGGGGAATATTCTGGGTGAAATAGTCGCAGAGTTTGACACTGAATTTTTCAAGATCCTTACAAGAAACTTTCAAAACAGCTTCTATTCCCTTGTTAACAAAATAATTTTGGGCAGAAACTATTTTCATTGAAGGGTAAACAGATCCTGAACAAATGCGTACACACATATGCATGTACACACACACAAATATGCACATTCAGATACACATGTGCACATGCACACACATAGACACATATAAAGACCCACACATACACACATGCACACAAACATTCAGACACACATGTGCACGTGTGTATACTCATGTATAACACATGAGTGCATGTGCACATGTGTGCACATACATAAATACATATGCACATAATTGTCCCTCCTTATTCTTGGTTCCTATGTGCGTGATTGTATCAGCTAGTGAGAATGTGTTTAGAGCTTCATAGTCAGTGCCCACAATGCTTCCAGTCATCTGTGGTTATGTGCTCATCTGGGGTTGTGATATGCACATTCCAGCCTAGACTGAATAGGCTAGCACATTGAATTATTTTTTTATTGTTGTTCAAATACATCTGACCCCATTTGCCCTCCAACCCTTGATCCTACCCTCCTTGGGCTTTGTCCTTGTGCCCTTTATACATGTTTCTTGATGACCCTTCTCACTTCACCCCTAATAATCAACCCCCACTACCTTTTTGTTACTATCAGTTTGTTCTTTATTTCAATGTCTGTAGTTATATTTTGATTGCTTGCTTGTTTTGTCGATTAGGTTCCACTTATAGGTGAGATCATATGGTATTTATCTTTTATCTCCTGGCTTACTTCATTTAGCATAATACTTTCTAGTTCCATCCATGTTGTCTCAAAAGGTAGGAGCTGCTTTTTGCCTTGTGCTGTGTAGTAATTCATTGTATAAATGTATCATAGTTTATTGATCCACTCATTCACTTGCAGGCACTTAGTTTGTTTCCAACAGCTGGCTATTGTAAATTGTGCTGCTATGAAAATTGAGTGCATAGTTTCTTTTGGATTGGTTTCAGGTTTCTTAGGATATAATCCTAGCAGTGGAATTGCTGGGTCAAAAGGTAGTTCCATTTTTATTTTTTGAGGAAATTTCATACTGTTTTCCACAGCGACCACACCAATATGCATTCCCACCATGTACTAGGGTTCCTTTTCTGCCACAACCGTGCTGGCACTTGTTTATTGATTTGTTTATTATGGCCATTCTGACCTGTGTGAAGTGGTATCTCATTGTGGTTTTAATTTGCATCTATCTGATTGCTAGTGATGCTCGGCATCCTTTCATACATCTCTGGGCCCTCTATATAGAACAAACATTTCAAAAATATATATGGAACCATAAATGACCCTAAATAGCTCCAGCAATTTTGAGAAAGAAGAAACAAGTAGAAGGGATCACAATATCTGACATCAAATTATATAACAAGGCCATGGTAATCAAAACAGTTTGGTACTGGCATAAAAATGGACGCATACATCAATGAAAAAGAATAGAGAGCCCAGAAATAAACCTAAGTCTCTATGGCCATTGACTTCTTATTCTGTTAACACACCTTCTTTTTGTGGTCTACCCAGTGCTGCACTTTTCAAATGATGTGGTTTAGTTTGTGGCTTCCCTGTGTATAATGTCTCCAGTGAAGTACTGTCTCATGTTTAAGGGCAGAAAAGCTATAAGGTACCTTGTGCAACAAATGCTCATATAAAAGAAGGTGGTTCAGGCAGGTATTACAGTGCTACTGGATGGGAATGCAACGTAAACGAACCAACAACTCTATGAAATAAGGGGTGTTTAACCAGAAACACACACAAATCCAGGCTATGCATTGATGAGTTGATGGAAATGCCATGATCAGTGTCTCAGAGGATTCTGCCCAGGGGCACAGTTCGGATTTACTAAATCATCATTCACTGTGACATGGCATCACCTATGTGACTAATGAAAACTGAGTGTGTGTATTACAGAGGTGTATACATAAAACTTATGTACATGATTATGTACATTTAATTCTAAATATTAAAAACATTTATAAGCATCCATGTTTTTTAATTCCTAGACTAGATTTAACAACACTTGAACAATGTCTGCTGAAATCTTTGCCATCATCTCTCATATGACCCTCATTCCCATTTCAATGACTTTCTATCGGTTTGGTGTCATAAGTCTCTTTTCTTGGTCTCCCTCAATTTTCAAGTGGTTTGGTGATAAGTGATATTGAAAGGGCATAATTTAATGCCTTGTTCAGTGTAGAAGGAATGTAATAAACATTTTGTTCAACACATATTTTATCAGAGCCCTAAATTTAATCTCTCCCTCTCTTAACTAACAGAAAAATGAATTATGTGAGAAAAAGACATCCTTCCTCCTCTCCAGTCTCTGCTTTTACTTTCAGATAAAAGTAAACACATAATAAACACATAATCAAATAAACAATGCCATATAATGTTTTCAACTACATTTTAAGATCATGGCTACCATCACTTATTCAATAATCATAAAGAATGTTTATTGCTCTTTCTAAAAACTAGAGAACTCTTCTTATAAATAAAAGTTATAGAACTTAACTGCTTCACAGGGGTTCCTGGAAATACACTAATACTTCTCTTACAAACTGTCACATCCAGCATCAGAAAAACTTATAGGCTTCTTTAGTTAAAGAGACAAACACATCTGTCACTGAAATTTAAATAACCTTAAAAATTACTTAGGTTTTTATATAAACAATATTTAAAATGTTCTCAAAAACTCCATTAAATTGAAACATGCTTGAAGAATTGACAACAAAGACACATGAAACCAACATTTCAGTGATATTATATAGTCTTAAGTTTCATTAGCTTCCTTCCTTCTTTCATATTTCTTTTTTCCTTTTGCTTTCATTTATTTATTGAATGCTTACTGAGTTTTTGACCCTTCGCAGTTCTGTATTCCACCTCGGTCAGCCTATTTCACTTTATCTTTTATAAGAATATTTGTTATATATTCTACATAAGTGAAATCATATAGTTCTTTATTTCTCACTTATTTCACTTAGATAATGCTCTAAAGATTTATCCATGTTGGCTCAAATGGCAATATTTATCTTTTTAAATTTTTTAAATGACATATATATTTTAAAGATTTTATTTATTTAGTTTTAGAAAGAAGGAAAGAGAGGGAGAAAGAGAAGGAAAGACACATCAATGTGTGATTACCTTTTGCATGCTCCCAACTGGGGACCTGGCCTGCAACCCAGGCATGTGCCCTGACTGGGAATCAAGGCAACTCTTTGGTTCACAAGCTGGCACTGAATTCACTGAGCCATACCATCCAGGGTTAGCTTTTTAAATTTTTTATTTTTATTTTTTATAAACAGAAAGCAGCAAATGAATAAATGAAATGAAACAAGCTCATACACACAGACAAGAGAATAGTGGTTGCCAGAGGAGATGGGAGAAGGATGAAGAAAGTAAAAGGGTTAAACATATGGTGATGAAAGGAGACTAGGCTTTGGAAGGTGAGCACACAGTAAAGTGTACAGATGCCATATTATAAAGTTGTACACTCGAAATTTGTACAATGTTATTAATGAATGTCACCCCATTAAATTTAACACACATTTTTTGGAAGACTATTTGTTAGGAATGGACCTAAGCTGGAATATAGAGCCTGCCTTCCTTTCCTGTCCCATTGGATCCTGTTCCAAATCCCAGACTCTAAGACTCTTCTCCCACAACCAAAGGACTTTGAACATGTCCCGACCTGAAGGGGAAGAACCAGGCAGCTCTGCTTCTGTTTACTCTCAGTGACAACAACAATACCTTATACACTTTAAATAACAGGGCTCTGATTATACTTTTAAATGCACTTGTAATTTCTCTAAAGTCTGGTAATTGGGAACCTCTTGGAGCCTTTAGAAATATTAAAAAGACTAAGAGAAAAATCTCAGAAAAAAGATCAGGGAACATTGGAAGAGACTTGAGAAATTCCATGGAGGTAGAATTGTCTCTGGCTGAGTGTTAATCTAAGGAATTTGCATATTTTCTCCATTTTTATTGCAAGAAATATATACCCCATTAAGATGATCATAGGGAGTGAAACACATGTGTCTGGGTGACACTGAAAATCTTTCCCAGTATGAACAGGAACCAGTAAAAAATATCAAATATTTAATTGTTTATGAAAATGGATCTCTGGGCCTCCTACCAGGCCTGGGGACATGGCAGATACCACATGTCTCAGCCTTAGACTGTGGCAGAGAAAGTCTTCTGTCATTTTTATGCTTTCTGTCAGGAGAGATTTGGGCTTTTTGTGAAAGAAGTTATTCTATAAACATCCCTCCAGCCACACTATTGTAGACATAGAGAGCAGGTACATAGGGTTTTATGGAAGGAGAAAACCAAACAGCTTCCTTCACTGTGAATAAATATTCATTGATGCAATGAATTTGACAGATTTATACTAAGGAATTTGACAGATTTGTGCTGCATGAGATACCAGGGGTAGGTTGTGCGGAACCGACATTCTCTGTCCCTACCAAAGAATTCACTGTTTATCTCAGGAAAGACACATCAAAAATAAATATAAATTGATAGAAACATGGATGAATTGACAGCAAGGTTTATGACTCATTAAACTGATTCAAGCATATATGAGTATACATGCACATGTGCATACACACATATTTGCCTCCAACTAAACCACAGAACTCCAATAACTGAGCCTAATGATTAAGGTCACCAACATGTTTTGCTCTTATCATCAAACCGCCAAAGTGTGTGTCACAGCTCTCAGGGTTCATGCCACCAGAGCATGCTGTATTTCAAAATTTGCTATAATAATATTATTCTTGTTCCTCAAAACAATGCCCGTAATATTATGACAAATTATACCATGGATTAGATTTAATAGCATAAAGAGTACCAAACCAAGAATTTAAAGATTTTACTTCTAGGTTCAATTATGTATGCTTACATTTTAATTAAATGTATTGATGTGACACTGGTTAATAAAATTATATAGGTTTTTACCATGTATTGTTGGTAATATTGTTGACACAATCATCCAATTTCCTTTTACACTCTCTTCCCCTGTACAGGACAAAAAGAATACTTGTGCTGCCCCGGTGGACATAGCCCAGTGGATTGAGCACAGGCCTGCAAACCAAAGGGTCAGGGGTTCCATTCCCGGTCAGCATACATGCCAGACTTGCTGGGCAGGTCCCCACTAGGGGGCGAGAAAGAGGCAACCACACATTGATGTTTCTCTCTTTCTCCTTTCCTTCCTCTCTCTCTAAAAATAAATAAATAAAATATTTTTAAAAGAATAATTGCCCTGATAATTAAAAACAAAATTAGACATAGACAAAAATATTTATTAACCAATAATAAGACAAACCAGCAAAAATCCTTAATTTTCAAGCCAACGTGTAAAAACATTTTAATGAATTTTAAATAGAATGAAAAACTTGCTTGTACCAATAATTTATTAAACAAAATTAGGGAAATAAATTGAGTGGGTAAATGTGTCTCAAATTTGCACATTAAATACTCCCAAGTAAATTTTAAAACCACCTTTAAAACAGAGAAGCAAAAATAGTATGTAACAGAAGTGACTTTTAAACTATCCTGCTCAGCTTGTGTCTTTATTAGAAATATTTTAATTAGTACCATTAAGTCATTATAACTTATCCTATGCCTTCTCTGTGTCAGAGTTCTTTTACAAGAAAATAGAAATTCAATTCTATCATTCAAGGAAATGTGGTTTTATTTTATGCCAAATTTCTAAAGTTTATTAATAATCTACAAAGAGAGTGGAGTGCTCAGCCAGAATGCCTTTTCACAGAAAGCATAAACTCAAATGCAAAGGAAATGAAAAACCACCTGGAAAACCACAGTCTATAGTTGTGCTTCTTTAACAATGAAAAAGCCTTTCATTCCCTGCCCTGTAATCCTATAAGAGCTGCCACTTTGAAAATGTATACCAAAATAATTAGTATAAAGCACTTCTCATTTGAAGTGTCACTACTCCAGTTTTTTTCATTGTTGTTCAAGTAAAATTGTCACCATATTCACCGCCTCCCACATCGCCTATCCCACCCACCCCTACCTCCCACCCTCAAACCCACCCCTTTTGGCTTTGTCCGAGTGTCCTTCATACATGTTCCTTAGTGCCCCCCCATATTACCCCTTATTATCCCTCTCCACTCTCAACTCTGGTTACTGTCAGATTGTTCTTTCCAGTTAATTTTTTGGTTTTTTGTTCATTTTTTTAACTTTGTAAAAAATTGTTGTTCAAGTATAATTGTCTCCATTTTCTCCCCACTACTCCCCTCAACTCAGCCAGCTCCAGTTCCCACCCTTGGTACAAACCCCCTTAGTTTTATCCATATGCCCCTTACAGATATTCCTGAAATCCTTTCCACATTTCCCCCCTCATTATGGCCTCCTACCTCACTCTGGTTACTATCAGTTTGTTCTTTATTTTAACTTCTCTCATTATATTTTGATTGCTTGTTTGTTTTGCTGATTAGGTTCCACTTATTGGTGAGATCATATGGTATTTGTCTTTCACCACCTGGCTTATTTCACTTAGCATAATGCTCTCCAGATCCACCCATGCTGTCACGAAGGATGGCAGCTCCTTTCTTTCAGCTGTGGAATATTCCATCTAGTAAATACCACAGGTTTTTTTAATCTCATTTACTGATAGACACTTAGGCTACTTCCAGCACTTGGCTATTGTAAATTGTGCTGCTATGAACATTGGGGTGCATAGATTCTTTCAGATTGGTGTTTCAGGGCTCTTAGGGTATAACCCCAACAGTGGAATTGCTGGGTCAAAAAGCAGTTCCATTTTTAGTTTTCTGAGGAAATTCCACACTGTTTTCCACAGTAGCTACACCAGACTGAAATCTGACAAACAGTGCATTAGGGTGCTCTTTTCTCCATATCCTTACCAAAACTTGTTGGTTATTGATTTGTTGAAGATGGCCATTCTCACTCATGTGAAGTTGTATCTCATTGTGGTAGTAATTTGTATCTCTCTGATAGCTAGTGATGCTGAGCATCTTTTCATACATCTCTGGGCCCTCTGTGTGCCCTCCTTGAAGAAGTGTCTGTTCAAGCCCTTTGCCCATTTTTAAATTGGGTTGTTTGTCTTCCTGGAGTGGACTCCTATGAGTTCTGTATATATTTTGGAGATCAAGCCCTTGTCTGATGTCATTTGTGTCATTGAAAAATATATTTTCCCATATGGTTGGTTTTCTTTTCATTTTAATGCTGTTTTCTTTTTTTTAATATTTTACTCATTTATCTTTAGAGAGGAAGGGAAGGAGAGAGGAAGAGAAACATCAATGTATGGCTGCTTCTTATGCATCCCCTGCTGGGAACGGGGCCATTCTTTGGCATATCCTTCCCTCCAGCTGTTTACTGAGGCTCACTCTGCCAATCAAGTCTCAAATGCCTTTATGCAGGTGCAGACAGGTTATGCCAAAGCTGGGTCTTCTGTCTGTCCAAGGTTATAATGCTTCTCTCTCACTATTGTTCAGTTGTTTGTTCTGGGTAATTTCCCCACAATTTAGTTGTAATTCCAGATTGTTCCTGGGTAGAGGTTAGTGTGGCTTACATTCATTTCTCCACATCTTGCAGCTCTGATGCTTTTTTTTTTGGTACATTTTCATTATCTTCTTAATGGTAAAGTTCCAGTTGTTTATTTTTAAGTATATTTTATTGATTATGCTGTTACAATTGTCTCAATTGATTTTTTTGCCCTCTTCTTCCCAGTACTCCCCTTCCCTTCAGCAATCCAGACCCTTGGTTTGTGTCCATGAGTTGTGCATATAAGTTCTTTGGCTTCTCCATTTCCTATACTATTCTCAACACCCCCCTGTCTATTTTGCTTCTTAATCTCCTTTTCTTCTCCTTCACAATCCCCACTGATAACCTTCCATGCAATTTCCATTTCTATTATTCTCTTCCTATTCTAGTTGTTTTCTTAGTATGCTTTTGCTTTTCTAGTTGATAGTTATGAGTTTGTTATCATTTTACTATTCATAGGTTTTTATCTGGAATGACTTTAAAGGTCAATCCCAACCTCTGGAAAGAGAATACTGAAGGATCCTTAAAAAAATACTGGCTGGTTGTATTAACTGCAGTTATTTATTCTTTTTCTCATTTTCTTTGTAGAGGGCCTTCTGAAAGCAGGAAAAAAATAGTAAATAACCATCACAACCTTATCCCTAAGGATTAGTGTGTGGATTAGGGAAATAAAAATTTATCAATCCCCCTTTTTAAGTATTTTTAAATTGAATTGGACTGCTTGACTTTCTACCTGTATAAATGAAGATTAATTCTTAACTGCTTATTTGTTTCAGTGACAGGAGCAGGTTGTGTTTGACTTGAATGTGACAGAAACTGAATTCTAAATCAGTAAGAAGGGTTTGCGTTTGCTAAAACTACTAAATAACCAGTAAATAAGGACATCATGTGCTGGGTGCTGGCTCTGCAGTCCCACTTCCCAGAGGACAGAAGGGGGTGTGCAGAGAGCACAGCTTCCTTTTTCCTTTTGTTTCTGTAACTCCATTTAAAGGTATATAATATCCATACAGGTGTGGGTGGGACTCAGCACCTGTCAAATTTGCTTTCCTGACATGGCCTGAGGAGGGCAACAAAAAGCAACAAGGGAAATGAATAGTAAAGTGAGATGTCTATGGATTCAGTCTGCCAGCTCTTCCTCTGACCCTACCACTGCTGCCCTTTCTTTCCCTATTCTATTAAAAACTTGAGGAAGCCAGGCTAAAAAAGTCAAAGACAACTGATTTCCAGACTCTGTATGCTCACTCCTGCCTCTCAATCTAATTTTCTCTCTTAGTACCTCATGGTTCCACCTAAACCTTCCATACCTAGAAGCTCACTCTCCCAAGTTCATTTATCCCCATCTCTATACTATCATCCATACAGCTTCTTCTTTCTATGTACAGTCTCCCTCCACAGCCTCTCTGTGCACTCACAGGCTGACTCCCTGTCCCTGACATCAGCCCTGATTCCCTTCTCCTTAGTTTTTCACCCAAAGCTCTACATTATTCATTTTATTCCTAATGCAGGGCATTATGTACATCGAGGTTGAGAATAGTATAAGCAACTTGAGAGGAAAATTAAATGTAAAACTTCATTTCCAACAGGAGTACAAAATTCTGGCCTTTCATAGAAAGTCCTGACAGCTGTCTCATTAAGTCTTGTTCAAACATATGTCCTTTAATAAATTAGTCAACTGACCATTAAAAGAAATATTATGAACATAGGTGTATAATACATTTTTGGATCGGGAAAACCCCAGCTGTTTATTGAAACCAACTGTAATTTTCAGCAAATTATTAGCTCTTTCATCTTCAGTTTCTTAGGAGACCAAGCAGGCATCCTGTCTATGTGACACATTTGTTAAGCAGCATGTGTCACACAATCTGACCTTGATAAAATGCTGAAAATATTACATTAAAACATGGAAGAAATAGCCATGGCTGGTGCGGCTCAGTTGGGTGGAACATCACTCCATAACTGAAGGGTTGAAGGTTCAATTCCTAGACAGGGCAGGTACCTAGGTTTCCAGTTCCATCCCTGGTCTAGGTGTGTAAGATTCCCACTATAGGCACAGACAGGAAGCTAACAATCAATGTTTCCCTCTCACATAAACGTTTCTCTCTTTCCCTTTCTCTCTCTAAAAGCAATGAAAATTTGTCCCTGAATGAGGATTTAAAATGTTTTAAGTAAAAAAAAAATAGCAGAATACGTTATTATTGCTTTTAAAAGTGTTGCTCAATATGGATTATATGGGTATTTTTTAATTTAATTTTAACTCATTTTACAGAGAGGGGAAGGGACGGAGAAAGAAAGGGAGAGAAACATTGATGAGTCAGAGAAACATAGATCTGCTAACTCTTGCACATCTTCAACCAACATGCCTACAACCCAGGCATGTGCCCTGACTGGGGATTGAACTGGTGACCTTTCAGTTTGTAGGATAATGCCCAATTTATTGAACCACACCAGTCAAGCCACTAAATAGCCCATGGGGGTACTTTTTATGGTAACTACCAGATCAAGGTGTATGTGTCTGTAGTGGGTAGATGATGATGAAGAGAGGGAGAATGGGTAGAGGAAAAGAGAGCAGGGGAGACTGAAAGAGAGAAAGAGAGAGAGAGAGAGAGAGAGAGAGAGATATTGTACAATTCTCACTGGCAAACTAACACTCTTCAAGTTCATTGGCTGGAAAAATATGTCAACTGAAATTGAAAACAGAAAAGACACCAGTGTTTGGGCCATCACTACCAAACCCAATAAGCAATGACAATGATTGAATCTTTTATGAACACTATTGAGATGGCCAGTGACCTGAGAAGATGGAGAGTTCATACCCTAACAGACCATCTTGTCTTTTTTTTTCCAGGCCAGACCTTTTATAAGTCTGGGTGGGGAGGAGAATAAACAAGGTGTGGTGTGGGCTTTGAGATTCAGAAGGTGCAACATTCCTGTCCTGAGAAGTTAGCTGTTTCTAGGAGAGGGTAGTAGTCTGTCTCTCCCTGGAACACAAAGGCCCAGGTGCCTCCAGTTGTCTCCAGTTGGTAATCTCTATCAGTGCCCCAGAAGGTCAGCTGTTTTCCCAGGAGCCAGGACAGGCCTTATGTATAGTTTCTGAAATAAAAACTTTAACATACACATTACTTGCTAGACTTACAACTTTTTACATTACACTAAAATTTTCCAAGTCTTGAGTCCTCTATCAAAATTTTCTTTTTTTCATCCTCTTTTTTTAGCATCTGTATTTCTTATATGTTTAGATGTTACAGAACAGACCAGGGGGATGTACAATATACTATTACCAAAAGGACCCCCACTAGTTTTTCTATGCCTTCCACCAGAGGAAAGATGTCTCTCAGTGCCAGAGATTCATAGAAAGGAAAGGAAATATTTATTTAAAAGCTATACATACTTAGAATAGTGACTAAATGTCTTTATTAAAATACTAAGGTCCTTTAGAATACCCACATATGCACAGTCCTTCTTTCTCCCTCTGCCCTAGTCTGGGGTACCATATCTCAGGAAAAGAAGTAGAAGTCCATGAAATGGTCTTCCAACACCATCAGCTGTGTCACCACCATGATCTCCAGTTCATCCAAAGCTATATACCACTTTCTCAGGCCCCAACAGCAAGAGTCCTTTCACTCCTCTTCTTCTAGGCAAAGTCTCTCCTGCTTCCTAAGCCATGTGGCAAAAGGGAGCACCCCAAAACCACAGGGTCCCCACTCTGCCAAAGCTGCATGGTTCTCCCTCATATGGCTGCTGTGCCTGGGTTTAAATCCCCACACCAGTCTTCCCCTGCAGCCCCATTTCCAACTCCTCCTATAATCAGTTACACCTGCCAGCATTCCCATATTCTTCCAGCTTTACTGGGCTGCCATCATAAGTCTGGGCAGGTGTGGCCCCATGTCATGGACCCAATCCTCTCCAAGCTCTCATGTAGGTGCTATAACCAGGGAGAGCTGCCTCCCAGTTACATCTTGGGTGGAAGTCATTTCCATCTCCCTAGCTCAGAGCATGGCCAGAGCTATTTAACATATTTATGAAAACATTTAAATGTTATAGATATGTTAAATGACCATGACAGAGGTTAGCTGCAAAGCTATTGCTATACAACACAGCTCCCAATGACCCTGTTCCATATGCCCCATCCCCCAGCTTAGGCTTATGGGGGCAGTGAGGACATCCTGTATATTTTTCTAATATTTCCTGGACACTTTGAGTTCTGGACCCCATTAAAAATCCATATTTGGGGCTCCCCTCTTGGCTGCTCTCTGTTACACAGAGATCATTCATCCCTCATCTTCTTTTTCTAGACACTACCGTTGTCACAATTCAGAATATAAATGTATGATACACACAATATATATAGACGTACATACTCACACACTTCTTTTGTCCTGAACTATTGACAAATAATATAAAGCAACTAATTCAATCTCAAACCTTTTTAGCAACACAAAAATATTCCCTATTTCAGAATATCATTGAGCCGTTTTGTGATCAAAGTATAGAACAAAATACTCAGAACTCAACTCAGTGAGACTCAAGAGCTACAGAAAATTTTAATTGGGAATGAAAGTGTAGAAGCCATGTTACATCTGTGGTTTTCACATTTTTCCAGGAGCATCAGCTTCTACATTTTCAAATACTCTTTTTTTAAAAAATAACCAAATTTCAACATTCACTTTGTAAAACATTTATATCAGAAGAAGGGGATGTTGTGAACAGGGTAATCATGCCCCCAAAGCCATCACATTTTGGTTTATTTGTGTTAAGTTCCTCCATAGGTTACCTTTACTGTAAAAAATACTGTAAAAAAGTATGCTATTTTTTAACTTACTGCCCTTAGAAAATTTGCATTAATTTTGTACTGTAAAAAATTATGTTATTTTTTAACTTACTGCCCTTAGAAAATTTGCATTAATTTTCAGCCATTATCAATGAGGATTTATTTCTAATGAGTTTCACCACCCCTCCTCAGTTTTCCTGGTTAGAGTATTATTTTTGGTACCTATGCCTTCATAGCTGATATTATACATACTTAAATTTCAATGTTTTGTTCCATTTACCACAGGCTGCATCCTCCAACTCCTCACTTTGTGACATGATGCTCCATAGAGGTGACATAGCCAAGCTTTCAAATTGTAAGGGTAAGATGGTGAAGAAGGAAAGATATCAATGCAGCCTTGGAGTGGCTCCTTTAAAACACAATATGCCTTGTAAAACCTAAGGTCTGTGAGGCTCACAGTGCAGGCTATGTGTTGCAGTATACTCAAAATTGTGACCATATTCCTCCAACATTACATGGGAAGTCTGACAGGTCCCTCAGAAGGGGTGGCAAGGCTAACAGAATTCACATTCTTTTCTAGTGAGATCATCTCCCACACATTGACTGTAGATTAAACTTCAATAAAACAGTTAAAGTTACTGTGAATCTGCAGATATAATTCATTACCAAGTAACAGAATTATGAGACTTCTTTGGTGACACCCATGTACCAGTTAATAAATGTCCCTGGCATCAAGATCAAAAAGTCTACTCTTCAGGCTCAAATCATTTTTTGTGCTAATCTACATTGTACTTGAAATAGTTTTCTTAAATATTTTTGTGGCATCTCCTTCTTTCCTTTTTGAGATAATTAACAAATATTTTCTTCATAATGTCTCTAAAGTCTGTTGTCCTACTTATCCCACAAAATTTATATCATTCTTAGACCCCACTGAGCCATTCTAATTCATTTTGGCCCCAGTGGGGCCAAATCACGAGGCACCACTCATGCCTTGTGATTTATGTCAGGAAACTGCCCAGGATTTCTCATCCACAAAGAGATTAGCACCTATAAGTGTTATTCTGCCACTTGGAAAATACGGGCAACTGAGAAATTTCCTGGATGAAAAGGGTATCATCTTTTAAAAAAAAAATGTACCATGAAAAAAGCACAGTCAGAATTCTAAGAAAACTTTCTAGGAAGGTTACTTGATTTAGCAAATAAAATAATGGAGTGCCCAATTATATTTGAGTTTCTAATTAAACAACAAATAACTTTTAATGTATGTATGTGTTTTGCAATATGTTTGGGACATATTAAAATGTATTTGTTAATGATCAAGAATTCAGATTTCAGTGGATGTCCTTTTTTTTCAGTAGTTGCCTGTCTGGCAACCCCTGTTTTTACACTGTTTTAATATGTATATATTGAACAATATATATTAAACTAAAACTTTATTAAAATATTCAATAAAGATATTCCATAAAAAATTAAAATTTAAATTAATTCTTGTTTATGCACATGCATGTCACCATACTCTTTTATTAATTTTTCCTCCATGACTACCCTGATAATAGTTATTACTGTGTAGTTATATTGAAATGAAGTTATTGTAACAAATCATTGTAGATGCTTCCCACGTAATTCAAACTGAGTGAATATGAATAAAGTGTTACTGTAAAGACCTGGAAATCACCCTCTCCCAAAAACCTATACCAACACATAAGTAATGTAGAATTTTAAACCATAAAAAAAATCTTAAACCTGAAAAAATTGGGTTTTTTTATTTTCAGAACATTGTGATTATTTTAGTAGTACAGCTATTTTTATATATATTGCTATAAAGTAAAGGCACATTATATAACTTCAGTTATGTAAAAGCTTGTTAAATATATAGGAATATAGATAAAATAAAATTACATTCTCAAAATTTTCAAACTTACAAAAATTACTTTTTCACAATAATTATTAATTCTACAGCTTCCTGTGAGTTGGCTGAACATTTATGATTAGCACTTTATAATTACTTAATGCTGGGACTTTTTTTTCCATTGTGGATAAAAATCACTCTTTCTGTGTTTTAAAAATGTTAAAAGGTAATCTTGTAAAAATCCCACAAAATCAATAAACAAATTTTTCTAAAGACTCCATGGCGCCTCTCATATTTTAAAATAGAAATACACAATTTTCTACCCACACCCATTCCAAGGTATCTAAGAAAAACTAATGCTCCAAAATAGTGACTTAAAACTTAATCCACTATGGCAAAGCCATAGCAATCCATGTCACATAGAAAAAAAGTTCTCAATTTCTTGAGATGAGCTGAAAAGTTCAAAACACTGTCCTTATTATCAGAGTCAGAAAGGAAAGCCAGGGGTGCAGTGGGTGTGTGTGTAGCCTGAAAAAGTCCCCAATTGTCCTGGGCATGTTCTCCCTTCCCACCCATGAAATGGCATATTAGACACACACCCACACTTTACTGAGAATTACCATTCTGAACTCTTGGTGCGATTCAGCTGTCTTTTGTAAAGCCCTATGTTGTCTTTAAGTGTTGGCTATGAGAAATTAAAAAAGAAACTACTCTAATATACTTACAATGATCTCATAACTACTAAGGCATACTGAATCAGGTCACTCATTCTCTCAAGTCTCTAATCATATGTGTATATTTGTAACTGTACAAGGAGGCTCGAGGAGCAGTGTGGACACTAGAGAAGGAGTCTGGAACTTGTCACTGTGGAGAGAGAAATGCATAATACTTGAGCATTTCAGAGAGACTAGGAGTCCCCAAATATGAACCATATGCAGAAAGTACAACAGGGCCCAGTAGGAGAAATCAAACTATGAGAAACTCATGGCGGGTTACCTGGAGTCATAGATGGCCACTTGTGAAGTCATTTCAGCTGTTAGAAACATAGTCTGGAGTGCTGTGCAGAGTAACTCATACTGCCAGCTACTGTCTTACACCAGTACTGGGAACACTATGGCACCTTAGGGCATCAGAGGGTGGCAGGACAGATGGGACCTCTACCACTGAGGATGGGGCATAATATTGCCATTCTGGAATAGCAGTAGACTGCAAGAATTAGTGTCCTGGGTTGTTTCATGGATGTGGACATATCATATCATATACACATACTCTTTCTTCAAAATTTCTAGAAATTATTGCAAATGACTGGGATTTCTAAGTGACCAAATGTATTTAACAATGGAGTTGTTAGAACATCAGTGCTTATGTAACTTCTCTTTGTACCCTGGGACTAATGGCCTGTCCTTTTCAACATGTGTATTCACTGTTTTCATGTCTGCAAAATATCACCAATGCAGCATATCAGAAATTTGCACCCATCCATCCAGAAGCACTGGCTGCATCCTTCATTTGTCTCTATTTCTCAGCCTCACACCATCCAAAGTACTCTCAGTGATACTTCTTCCATGTCTCAGAATATGGCCCTTTGTCTACTTCTCCTGTCAGTAGCCCCTGTGATGTCATCATCTACTCTGGTTGGACACTATGGAACCTGCTCACTTGCCTCCCTTGACCTCTTCCCTCCCAATTATTTGTGTCTCCTGGGCTGCTCTCTAGTAAGCCCATTAGAATCTTCCCTTCCATCTCTCAGTTCTGATCATGACCCTCCTTTTCCAAAAGCCCTTTCATGTTTTCTTGTTCCTTCCATGACAAAGGTCAAGTTTCTATCTGGCCCTGTGGGATTTAGGCTCTGTCTTCCTTTAGAACCTTGGTAAAGACTTCCTGGCCACAGAGACAAGATGAATCCCATTATTTTACACCTTCATACCTTCTTTTTCTTCCATTGATTGGACATCATCAAACAAATAATTAATCATCTATGTCATAGTATATGTGATTATTTGTGTCATTTGTTTAATGTCTATCTTCCCTACTAAACTGTAAGCTGCCCACAAATCTGGTTGCTATCTATATTTTCCCTGAAATACCTATATTTATCAGATAGAAGACAAATATTTACTATATAAATAAAATATTGAACATTTGTGACTCCTCATGAACAACTGTCACAGTGGGGACTTGTTCCCACCTAATACATTTGCACATTCCAGCAGAATAAGTTGTATCAAAGTTGTACAAACTTTCAAAATTTTAAGTAGACTTTATATTCTTTCTAGGAAAATTTATTTGAATATTCATTCACACCTTCCTCTCTGGCGAATATGTTTCAAAGTCACACACTGAGGAAAAAATCTGACAAAATTTTGAGAATAGTTGGTTAGCATATTTCTGGATTTTTTTAAAACTTCTATAGTAAATAAGTAGAAATAAAGCAGTGAAAATCAAGCCTGAATATTGTCTTCTCAAAGGAGAAAACATGAGCATAACCTTTTCAGTTGAATTTCTTCTAAAGGCACCAGCACAACAAATTCTAGAAATCTCCTTAGCAGAGATTTAGGCTGCCAGACTTAGGTTGCTTCTCCATTGTTCCATTAAGAAGCCCATGTGGAGGCTGTTGAAAGCCAGTCAGATTTTGTGGGAGCTAACACCCACACCAAAAAGTGAAGTTTGTTTACAGGGAAGAGGTGGGCAAAGAGTCACTACACTACTTTTAAATACTAAGACTATGCTCCAAATTTATTTGGTTTTAAGTTAATGAGGACAATTTAAAAAATGATAATGAACAAGAAAAAAGGCACCATTTAAGTAAATCATTCTAGCTTACAATAAATCTAGTTACAAAGAAAAGGAAATCACTAAATAAATTTTTTTAAGTATATTAAGAATAATATTGGATAAACAGGAAAAATGGTGGCGGAGTAGGAAAGAGCAACTCCAGTTCTCGTACTCCTGGGAGAAAATCCTGGCAGATCTACTGAGGAACAGCGCAATCAATTCCCCAACCAACAATTCCCCAGCATTTATGAAAATAAGAGACCAGAGATAGTGATGGACCAGACAGCTATAGGTCGGTGGGGTCTCAGGGACATGAGTAAGGACGGAGGCGTCGGGGCGCATAACGGCCCTGAGCCATGGCTGCCAGAGCAGTCTGAGCCCAGTGGCTTCCATCTGCGCCCAGCGTCCGGGCATCTGCCACAGAGGACTCATTGGGAGCCCGGCACCAGCGGGGAGAGGGGAGGGAATTTCAGGGGAAATAGGGGAGGGATTTATAGGAACATATATAAAGGATACATGGACAACAACTGAGAAGGGTGGAAATGGGGGGGGGAGCCCAGGGGTGGGATGGGATAGGAGTAATAGACAGAAAACTGTACTTGAAAAATAATTAAATAAAAAATTGGAAAAAAATTTAAAAAAAAGAAATAGGAAATGAAGAAGCCAAAGAACTTATATATATGACCCACTGACATGAACTAAGGTGGGGGATTGCTGGTGAGAGGGGCATACAGGACAGAAAGGAAAAAATGGGAGAAAAATGGGACAACTGTAATAGTGTAATCAATAAAATATATTAAAAAATAATTTAAAAAAGACAAAAGCTGCAGCGGCAGGGCCGGCTGCCCTTGGCCAGACCTTAGCAGCCTCGGAGCAGCCGCTGCACCACATTAGGGGTGTAGAGTCTGCGGCCAGCGTCAAGGGCCTCTGCCACTGAGGACCCAGCAGGAGCCCGGCATCCAGTGGAGCCTTGGGCCAGCTGCAGGGTCCTTGGAAGAGAGCTGGCTCCCTCCCTCCCCATCTAGGTGGAGCTGGGTGGTAGAGACCTGTCAGCCTAGGTTTGCAGGGAGGGTGGCCAGGACAGGGACCATGTACAGTTGCAATCTCTGTGGTCCCCAGCCCACCAGCCCACAAGCCTGGGAAATTTGAGAGAAGCATTGTCCTAATCAGTTGGGTTGGGGATTGGGCTGGGCTGAGAGGCAGGCTTTCTGGAGAAGTTTTTATTGGAAAGTGGACTGAGGTGTTCTGCGAAGGCAGCTTGACTGCTTCTCACCCGGCCACAGGACTGGGAAGGACCAGTACCAGATCCGGTGGGGCCCAGAGAGCCTGTCAGGGGGGTGAGCACCCGCACCCAGGCCTGGCTGGCAGGCAGGTGTGCGCCTGGGCCTAAGACCCAACCCACAGAAGGATCCTGCTGAAACCAGAAAAAAGGGATTGGACAGTTTGAAACCAACAAGGGAGGTATGTGGTTTTTTCTTTTTTTTTTACCTTTTTTAAACTTTTTTTTCAGTAATTGTATATTTTTTAATTTTATTGTTGCTGTATCTTTCAGTACTTTGTTCCTCTCCTTTGTTTTTTCCTGTTTCAGTCCTCCTTCCTTTCATCCCAAACTTATTGCTTTTTCCTCACTTCTCCTGCTCTTTTTTTCTGTTTGTATGTTTGTTTGTTTGTTGCTTTCTATATCACTATAAATATTCCACAACACATCTCTCAGGTCTTAGCCCACCTTACAGGTTCCTGAATTCTATTACTGTAGTGATTAACTCTTCTTGCTCACACTCTATGCCTATTTACTATTCTTTACTTTCACCTTACCTCAAAATCTGACCACCCACAACCTCACTGCTTTCTAGATACAACTCACAAGGCTTCCCTCCCAAACAAGAGACTTATTTTGGTCTATCCTTTCTTAAAAGTGGCAAATTGGGTTGAAGATTACAGTTAACACTATATAGAGCCTAAAGATCTTCTATCTCTTCTCTGCCAGCTGTGACTGTAAATATCATAAAGTACTCTCCTGCTGTCATAAACCATTTTGCCTCCCCTTCCAACTGATCACACAAACACAAAGAAAGGAGTAGGTGGAAGTGGAGAACATCAAGATACCTGCAGGAGACTGCACCACTGACTTTCACAGGTATTCTACCACAGAAGTTCACACCATAAGCCCAGGGAGTCAAAACAGATCAATTTAAGAAGCTGAGGCTAACAAGAAGAGTCTTGTGAACAATGAGAAGACAAAGAAACAATGCCCAAATGAAAGAAAAGGTGGAAGTCTAAGAAATGATGTTAGATGAAAGAGATGCAAGTCAGCTATCAGATATTGAATTCAAAGCACTAGTTGTCAGGAAATTCAAAGAGCTCACAATGAGCTACCAGAAACAAGAGGGGAGCTACCAGAAACTACAGGGGAGCTACAATGACCTCTCCACAAACTATATCAACATGAAAAGGGAAATAGAAACTATCACCAAAGGACAAGAGGAAATGAAGAATGCAATTTCGGAACTAAAGAACACAGTAGAAGGAATGAAAAGCAGGATCGATGAGGCAGAAGATTGGATCAGGGAGTTGGAGGACACAGTAGGAAGAATCTCCCAGAAAGAGCAAGACAGGAAAAAGAGGCTCAGAAAGAATGAAGAGAGATTAAGAGAAATGCAAGACAATATGAAACATAATAATATCTGAATAATAGGAATATCAGAAGGAGAAGAAGAAGAACAAGGGATAGAAAAGCTATTTAAAAGAGTAATGATGAAATTTTTCCTAATTTGATGAGAGAAAAAGTTGCACGAATCCAGGAATCACAGAGAGTCCCATTCAGGAGGAACCCAAAGAGGCCCACTTCAAGAACATCATCATTAAAATGAAAAAATTCCAAGAAAAAGAGAGAATACTAAGGGCAGCAAGGGAGAAAAAGGAAGTAACATACAAGGGAGGCTCAATTAGGTTAACTACTGACTTCTCAAAGGAAACACTCCAAGAAAGAAGAGAATGGCAAGAAATATTCCAAGTAATGAAAACCAGAAGCCTACAACCAAGGCTACTTTACCCAGCAAAGATCTCAATCAAGATAGAAGGCCAAATAAAGAGCTTCCAAGAAAAAAGAAGTCTAAAAGAATATGCCCCCACCAGACCAGCTCTACAAGAAATACTAAAAGGTCTGCTTTAAAAAAAGGAAGGAAAAGAGAGAGTAGGAAAGGAACTCTGGTACAAAAAGAGCAATGAATAAGTACCTATAAATAATAACCTTAAATCTAAATGGATTAAATGCTCCAAACAAGAGACATAAAATAACTGAATGGATAAGAAAGCATGAACCACACACATATGCTGCCTACAAGAGACCCACCTCAGGCCAAAAGACCATTACAGACTAAAAGTGAAAGGATGCAAACAAATTTTCCAAGCAAGTGGACAAGAACAAAAAGCTGGGGCAGCAATTCTAATATCAGACAAAATAGACTTCAAAAAAGGGCCATAAAGAGAGACCCAGCAGGTCACTTCATAACACTCAAGGGAAAAATCCACCAACAACACATTAACATCATAAATATATATGCATCCAACAGAGGAGCACCCAAATATATAAGGAAAATCCTAGAGGACCTCAAGGAAAATATTGACAGCAACACAATTATAGTAGGGGATTTTAACACCCCACTGTCAAAAATGGAGAGATCTTCCAAACAAAATATCAACAAAGATATAGCTGCACTAAAAAACACCCTAGATGAAATGGACCTAACTGATATATATAGAGCCCTTCATCCCAAAGAAGCTAAATACACATTCTTTTCAAGTGTACATGGAACATTTTCAAAGACAGACCACATGATAAGACACAAAACAAGCCTCAGTAAATTCAGGAAAATTAAAATCATACCAAGCATTTTCTCTCACCACAAGGGACTGAAACTAGAAACCAACCCCAAAGGAAAAAAAACAAACATCCCAAAGCATGGAGACTGAATGGTATGCTATTAAACAACGAATGGGTCAAGATTGAAATTAGGGAAGAAATCAAAAAACTTCTGGCAACAAATGAAAATGAACTCATAATAACCCAAAACTTATGGGACACAGTGAAGGCAGTCCTGAGAGGGAAGTTCATAGCATTACAGGCTTACATAAAGAAGATATAAACATTTCAAACAAACAACCTAACCCTACGCCTGCAAGAACTCGAGGAACAAAAACAAAGACAGCTCAGAACAAGTAGAAGGAAGGAAATAAGTAAGATCAGAGCAGAATTAAATGACATAGAGACTAAAAGCACAATTCTAAGGATCAATGAATCCAGGGATTGGTTTTTTGAAAAGATAAACAAAATAGACAAACCTTTAAGTAGGCTCATCAGGAAAAGGAGAGGACCAAAATAAACACAATCAGAAACGAAAGAGGAGAGATTACAACTGATACCACAGAAAGAGAAGGGATTGTAAGAAATTACAAAGAAGAACTGTATGCCAAGAAATTTGAAAACCTAGGTGAAATGGACAAATTTCTAGAAAAATATAATCTTCCAAAACTCAATGAAGAAGTAGAAAGCCTGAACAGACCAATAAGAGCAGATGAAATTGAAGCCATGATCAAAAAAACTCCCATCACACAAAAGCCCTGGACCAGATGGTTTCACAGGAGAATTCTACAAAGCTTTTAAGGAAGGGCTAACACCTATTCTTCACAGACTATTCCAAAAAATCCAAAATAATGGGAAACTCCTAAACTCTTTTTATGAAGTCAGCATCATCCTAATTCCAAAACCAGATAGAGACACAACAAAGAAAGAAAACTTTAGGCCAATATCACTGATGAACATAGACGCTGAAATCCTCAACAAAATATTGGCAAATCGCATCCAGCAATACATCAAAAAGATCATACATCACAACCAAGTGGGATTCATCCCAGGGATGCAAGGATGGTTCAGTATTCATAAATCAGTAAATGTAATAGACCACATAAACAAAAGCAAAGACAAAACCACAGGATCATATCAATAGATGGGAAAAAGCTTTTGATAAGGTACAACACCCATTTATGATAAAGGTACTAATAGAGGGAGCATTCCTCAATATAATAAAGGCCATATATGAAAGACCTACGGCCAACATCATACTCGATGTACAAAAACTAAAAGCTTTTCCACTAAGATCGGGAACAAGACAAGGTTGTCCACTTTCACCACTTCTAATTAATATAGAATTGGAAGTTTTAGCCTCAGTGATCAGGCAAGAAAAGGAAATAAAAGGCATCCAAATTGGAAAGGAGGAAAAAAAACTGTCACTGTTTCCAGGTGACATGATAGTGTACATGGAAAATCCTATAGACTCTACCAAAAAGCTGCTCGAACTAATAACTGAATTTGGCAAAACAGCGGGATACAAAGTCAATATCCAGAAATCAAAGGCATTTTTGTATACCAACAATGAAACAGAAGAAGCAGAAATCAAGAGAAAAATCCCATTCGATATAGCAAAAACAAAAATAAAATATCTGGGAATAAATCTAACAAAGGAGGTAAAAGACCTGTATGCAGAAAACTACACAACACTGAAGAAAGAAATCAAGGAAGAAACAAATAAATGGAAAGATATACCGTGTTCATGGATTTGAACAATTAACATCATCAATTTGCAGATTCAAAGCAATTTGAAGATTCAATTCAATATCTATTAAATTACCAATGGCATATTTCACAGACATAGAAGAAACACTTCAAAAATTTATATGGAACCTTAAAAGATCCTGAATAGCAGCTGCAATTTTGAGAAGAAGAACAAAGTAGGAGGGATCTTTTACTGTTATTAAAAAAGACTGTTATCTTTTTTGATAACAATACCTGATATCAAAGTGTACTGCAAGGCCACTGTAATCAAAACAGCCTGGTACTGGCATAAAAAAGAGCCACATAGATAAATGGAAGAGAACATAGAGCCCAGAAATAAACCCAACTCTCTATAATCAATTAATATTCAAGAAAGTGGACAGTAACATAAAATGGGGTAAAGGTAGCCTCTTCAACAAATGGTGTTGGGAGAACTGGACAGCTACATGCAAAAAAAAAAAATGAAACTCGAGCACCAACTTACACCATTCACCAAAATAAATTCAAGGTGGAAAAAGGCCTTAAATATAAGCTGTGAAACCATTAAAGTCCTAGAGGAGAACATTGGCAGGAAAATATCAGATATTCCACACAGCAACATTTTTACTGATATGTCCCCTAAAGCAAGGAATATAAAGGAAAGAATAAAAAAATGGGATCTCATCAAAATAAAAAGCTTCTGTGCGGCTAAAGAAAACAGCATTAAAATAAAAAGACAACCTACTCTATGGGAAAACATATTTGCTAATGATACCTCAGACAAAGGTTTAATCTCCAAAATATACAAAGAAGTCACATGACTTCACTCTAAGAAGTCAACTAACCCAATTAAAAAATGAGGAAAGGACTTGAACAGACACTTCTCCAAGGACAAAAAGAGGATCCAGAGACACATGAAGAGATGCTCAATATCGCTTGCTATCAGAGAGATGCAAACTAAAACCACAATGATATACTATTTTACACCGGTGAGAATGGCTATCATAAACAAAGCAATAAGCAGCCAAGGTTGGAGAGGGTGTGGGGAAAAGGGGACTCTGGTCCACTGTTGGTGGGATTGTAGACTGGTACAACCATTATGGATAACAGTATGGAATTTTCTCAGAAAGCTAAATTTGGGCCTGCCCTTTGACCCAGCAATTCCACTGCTAGGATTGTATCCTAAGAATTCTAAAACACCAATTCCAAAGAACATATGCACCCCAATGTTCATAGCAGCACAATTTACAATAGCCAAGAGTTGGAAGCAACCTAGGTGCCCATCAGTAAATGAATGGATCCCAAAACTATGGTACATATACACAATGGAATTCTATGCAGCAGAAAGAAAGAAGGAGCTCCTACCTTTTGCAACAACATGGATGGAACTAGAAAGCATTATGCTGAGTGAAATAAGCCAGGTGTTGAATATGACAAATATCATATGATCTCACCTCTAACAGGAAGCTAAACAACAAAACAAACAAGCAAGCAAAATATAACCAAAGACACTGGAATAGAGAACAGGCTGACAGTGACCAGAAGAGAGGGAATTTCAGGGGAAATAGGGGAGGGATTTAGAGGAACATGTATAAAGGACACATGGAGAAAAACTGAGAAGTGTGGGAATGAGAGGTGGGGGGAGAACAGGGGAGGTGGGATGGGATGGGAGTAATAGCCAGAATACTGTACTTAAAAATAATTAAATAATTATAAAAGGGAAAAATCTATATTCAAATTTTAAAAAAGAATAATATGATAAGGATATTGAAAGTTAGAAAGAGGGATGCCATCTTACTGGAATTATTTGAAGACATATAATTAGGCAAATAAAATACCTGAGAAAGAAGAAGACAATGAATTCTGACATCATAGACTTCCAGAACAGAAATATATGCATCTTTAATCAGTCTAAGAGAAAGTACACCAGAACTAAAATTAAGATAGCATGTGTGGTTGCGTTCTATTCCTGCCCAGTACTACAGACTGGGTGGTTCAAAAAACAAACAAACAAAATTATTTCCTCACAATCTAGAGGCTGGAAGTCCAATCACACGATGGGCAGGGTAGTTTATCCTGTGGCTTCTGTCATTGGCATGTAGACAACCATCTTTTTTTACTGTCTTCTCTCTGTGTCTGTCTGAGTCCTTATCTTTTTTTCTCATAAGAACACCAGTCATGTTGGATCATAGGGGAAGCCACCCTAGTGATGTTATTTTACATTAACTACTTCCTCATAGGCTCATCTCCAAATACAGTCATGTTCCGAGGCCCTGGGCTTAGGACTTCAACATATGAATGTTGAAAGGGCACGGGCAGTCCATAACAGCTTATCCCTTTAAAAATGGTCTCATATTATCCTAGTACTTTATAATTATTTTTAATTTTATTTTTTGCATCACCATTTATCCTTCCTGTTCTCTCTTCCATCTCTACCTTGCCCCTGCAATCAACATGCTGTTGTCCATTTACATGAACTCTCTATATTTTTTTTATTTTTCCTCAATTCCTCCATTCCACAGCTCCATAGCCCTCCACAGATGTCAGCCTGCTCTCTTTCTATAAGTCTGTCTGTATCTGCTTTTTAGTTCAGATTGTTTATAAGATTCTACATGTGAGTGAAATCATATGGCACTTGTCTTTCTCTTACTGTATTTCACATAGCATGATGTTCTCCAGGTCCCTCCATGCTGTTGCAAAGGGTAAAAATTGTATTGATATGTAGTATTCCACTGTTTAAATGGACCATTGCTATTTTATCTGGTCGTCTACTGATGGCCCTTGAGCTGTTTCCAAATTTTGGCTATTGTAAATAAAGCTGCAATGAACACAGAGGTGCATATACTCTTACAAATTAGTGTTTCATGTTTCTTTTTTTTAGATAAATTCCCAAAAGGGGAATTGCTAGGTCATGAGGCAGCTCCATTTTTAATTTTTGAGGTAATTCAGTACTGCTTTTCATAGTGGCTGCAACAATCTGCATTGGCACCAGCAGCATACAGGTGTTCCCCTTTTTCCACACCCTAGTCAACACATTGATTTATTGACAATAGCCATTCTGAGTGGTGTGAGGTGATATTTCATTGAGGTTTTAATTTACATCTTTATGATGATTAGTTACTTGAGCATTATTTCATATTAATCTATTTCTTGATCATCTGTATGTCTCCTTTGGAGAAGTGTCTATTCAGGACCATAGTCCATTTCTTAATCGGATTGTTTGGTTTTTGGTGTAGAGCTTTATAAGTTCTTTATGAATTTTGGATATTAACCCCTTATTAGATATATCAGAAACTATGTTCTCCCATTCAATGAGTTGTCTTTCCACTTTTTTGAACATTTTATTTGCCCCACAAAGACATTTTTGTTTGATATAGTCCCATTTATTTTTTTGTTTTTGCTCTTCTGTTTCCCTTGCCTGAGGAGATATATCAAAAAAATTGCTATAAAATATGTCTGAGATTTTAGTAGCTAGGTTTTGTTCTGGAATTTTTATGGTTTTGAGTCTAACATTTACGTCTTTACTCCATTATGACTTTAATTTGTGTGTAGTATAAGAAAGTGATCTAGTTTCATATTTTGAATATACCTGTCCAATATTTTCAACACCACTTGAAGAAGAAACTATCTTTGCACGTTTTTGCCTTCTTTGTAAATTAATTGACTGTGAATTCGTGAGTTTAATTCTGGGTTTTGTATTCTTACCCATTTGTCTCTGTGTATGCTGTTATACCAGTACCATGCTCCTTTCATTACTATAGCATTGTAGGATAGTTTGATGTTAGGTAGGATGATAACTCTAAATTTGTTTTTTTTTTTTTCTCTCAAGATCACTGTTGCTATTTGAGTTATCTGTGATTTCACACAAATTTTTGAAACATTTGCTCTAGTTTGTGAAATATTCCTTGGGTGTCTTTTTTTATTGTTGTTTGGTTACAATTGTTCCCATATTGCCCTATTACTCTTCACTGCCTCGTCCAACTCTGTTTCCAAACACAAGCCACACTGCACTCTCATTGTCCATGTGTCCTTTGTAACTGTTCCTTGACAATCCTGCCCCATTTTTCCTCCATTATTCATCCCACCTCACCTCTCATTACTGTCAGATTGCTCTTAATTCCAATGGTCTTAATTTCAATTAGGTCCCACTTATAGGTGAAACCTTATGGTATTTGTTTATCACTGCCTGGCTTATTTCACTTAACATAATGTTCTCCAGATTCAGCCATGCTGTTGCAGAGGGTAGGAGCTCAGTCATTATTTCTGCTGCATAGTATTTCATAATATAAATGTACCATAGTTTTTTTGATCCATTCACTTACTGAGGGGCACTTAGGTTGATTCCAGCACTTGGCTGTCATAAATTGTGCTGCTCTGAATATTGGGGTGCATAGGTTCTTTGGAATTGGTGTTTTAGAGTTCTTAGGGTGCAATCTCAGCAGTGGAATTACTGGGTCAAAAAGCAGTTCCATTTTCAGGTTTTCTTTTTATTTATGAAATTTCATACTATTTTCCACAGTGGTTGCACAAGTCTGCATTCCCACCAACAGTGTAGTAGGGTTCTTTTTTCTCCACATGTTTGTCAGCACTTACTGCCTGCTAATTTGGTTATGATGGCCTCTCTGGCCAGTGTGAAGTTATATCTCATTCTGGTTGTAATGTAAATCTCTCTGATGGCGAGTGATGCTGAGCATCCATTCATATGTTTCTGGGCCCTCTGTATGTCTTCCTTGGAGAAGTGTCTGTTCAGGTCCTTTGCCCACATTTAATTGGGTTGTTTGTCTTCCTGAAGTAGAGTCAAGTGCATTCTTTATATATTTTTTAGATCACACCCTTGTTCAAGGAATCATTGGCAAATATATTTTCTGATACAGTTCATTCCCTTTTCATTTTGCTGATGTTTTCTTTAGCTGTACAGAAGTTTATTTTGATGAAGTCCCATTTGCTTATTCTTTTCTTTATATTCCTTCCTCTTGTGAACATATAAGTGAAAATATTACTGTGTAGAATATCTGAGATGTTCCTGCCTTTGCTCTCCTCTAGGATTTTTATGGTGTCAGGACTTATATTTCTTTTATGTGTCTTGAGTTTATTTTTATGTTTGATGTAAGTTGGTGATTGAGTTTTACTTTTTTTGCATGTAGCTATCTAGATTTCCCAAAACCATTTGTTGAAGAGGCTATTTTTACTCCATTTTATGCTTCTCCTCCCTTTGTCAAATATTAATCAACCATAGTGACTCAGAGTTATTTTGCGGCTCTCTATTCTGTTCTATTGGTCTATGCTTCTGTTCTTATATCAGTAGCAGACTGTTGTGATGACAATGGACTTGTAATATAGTTTTATGACAGGTATTGTGATCCCTCCTACTTTGCTCTTCTTTCTCAATATTGCTATGCCTATTCGGGGTCATTTATGGTTCCTTAGAAATTTTTGAAATGCTTGTTCTATATCTGGGGAATATGTCACCAGTATTTAAATAGGGATTATGTTGAATCTATAAATTGCCTTAGGTAGTATGGACATTTTGATGATGTAAATCAATAAATATAAGATATCATATGAACAAAAGGAAAGCCAAAAATCATATGATTTTATTAATAGATAAGGTAGGGGAAAGTATTTTCCCCATAGATAGATGGTGAAAAGCATTTGAGAAGGTATAGCACCCATTCATGATACAAACACCCAGAAAAGTGGAATTAGATAGAGCATGCCTTAATATAATGAAGACCATTCATGAGAAACCTACAGCCAACATCATACTCAATGGGAAAAAACTAAAACGTTTCACACTAAGATCAGGAACAAGACAAGGATGTCTGCTTTCAACACTTCTATTCAACATAGTATTGGAAGTTCCATCTACAACAATCAGTCAAGGAAAAGAAATAAAAGGCATCCAAATTGGAAAGGAAGAAAACGGACATTGTTTTCAGATGAAATGTTTGTGTAGCTAAAAAATTCTATAGACTCCACCAAAAATCTACTCCAAACAAGTAAGTGAATTTGGCAAAACAGTGAGATAAAAAGTCAATGTTCAGAAATCAAAGGTATTTCTGTACAACAACAATGAGATATCAGAAACAGAAATCAAAAATCCCATTTGATATAGCAACAAGAAAAATAAAGTACTTTGGAATTAACCTAACCAAGGAGGGAAAAGACCTGTACATGGAAAACTACAGAACACTGAAGAAAGAAACCAAGGAAGATAGAGACAAATGGAAGCATGTACCATGTTCATGAATTGGAAGTCAAGAGATTATTTCTGGGCTTTCTGTTCTGTTCCATTCATCTATGTGTTTGTTCTTGTGCCAGTACCAGACTGTTTTGATTACTGTGGCCTTGTGATATAATTTCATATCAAGTACTGTGATACCTCCTACTTTGTTTTTCTTTCTCAAAATTGCTGAGGCAGTTTAGAGTCATTTATGGTTCTGCATAAATTTTTGAAGTCTTTGTTCTGTATCTGTGAAATATGTCATGATATATTAATAGTGATTGTGTTAACCCAATAAACTGCTTTGGACAGTATGGACATTTTAATTATTGTAATTCTTCCATTTCATAAATATGTTATATGCCTCCATTTATTCATATCTTCCTTAGCTTCTTCAGTGTTCTGTAGTTTTCTTAGTACAGGTCTTTTACTTTCATGGTTAAGTTTATTCCTAGGTACTTTATTTGTTTTGTCACTATAATAAATTGAATTTACCCTAATTTCTGTTTCTGGAATTTCATTATTGGTGTACAATATTCAGAAGAGTCTTCAACTTCTGAATATTGACTTTGTATCCCTCTATCTTCCCAGTTTCATGTATTAGATCAAGTATATTTTTGTGGAGTCTATAGGGTTTTCTATGTACACTATCATGTCATCTGCAAGCAATGACAGTTTTACTTTCTCCTTCCCAATTTGGATGCTTTTATTTCTTTTTCCTGTCTGATTGCTGTGACTGAAACTTCCATGAGTATTTGACAGGAATTATTTTGACTCCATAAACTGCTTTGAGTAGTATGGACATTTTAATGATGTTAATTCTTCCTATCCATGAAAATGTATATGCTTCCACTTTTGTATCTTTTTCAATTACTTTCTCCAGTGTCTTATCATTTCTGAGTAAATGTCTTTTACATTCTTGGTTAAAATTATTCCTAGGTATTTTATTAATTTTGAAAAAAAATTGTGAATGGAATTCTTAGTTTACCTTTTTGATATCTCATTATTGACATGTAAAAATGAAACAGATTTCTGGATATTTATTTTGCATCCTACTACCTTACTGAATTCTTGTACAATTTTTGTCCTCTTTAGGGTTCTCTATATACAGTATAATTTCACTTGAATAAAATGACAGTTTCACTTCTTTTTCAATGGATACCTTCTTCTTTTCCAATGCCTATGATTAGAATTTTCCAGCAGTGTAGAGAATAAGAGTGGTGAGAGAAGACATCTCTGTCTTGTTCCTGATCTTAAAGAGAATGTTTATATGTTTTATCCACTGAGTACCAGGTTGGCTATGGGTCTGTCATACACAGATATTATTAGGTTTAGGGATGTTTCCTCTGTTCCTACTTTCCTGAGAGGTTTTACCATAAACAAATGCTATATTTTATTTAATGCTTTTTCTGTATCTATTGATATGATAGCATGGTTTTTATACTTCACACAATTTACATGGTGTATCAGGTTTATTGAATTGCAGATATTGTACCAACCTTGCATCCCCAGAATAAAGCCCACTTGATCATGCTATATGATAAATTTAATATATTTCTGTATTTGGTGTGCTAATATTTTATTGAGGATTTTAGCATCCATGTTTATCAGGAAATTTGGCTTACAATCTTCATTCTTGATAGTGTCTTAATCTGATTCTGGAATTAGGATATTGCTGGCTTTGTAAAGTGCACTTGGGAAACTTCCCTCCTCTTTAAATTTTTGTAAAATTTTCAAAACATTTGATGTTACTTCTTCTCTGAATATTTGGTAAAATTCAGTTGTGAATCCAGCTATTCCAGCACTTTGTTTGCCAGGTGTTTTGTTTCATTTTGTTTTGTTTTGATTACTGCTTCAATATAACTAGTTATAATCTGTTTATTCAAATTATCTAATTCTTCCTGATTTAGTTTTGAAAGATTATATGTTTCTATGTTTATACAGTTAATAAGCATTGTCCAATTGCTGGCATATAGATACTCATTTTTTATATAATTCTTCATACTTCTTAGGTGTCATTTGTTATGTCCCCTTTTTCTTTTTGGTTTCTTTGAGTCCTCACTTTTTCTTCATGAATCTAGTTATACTTTTGTCAATCTTATTCATATTTTCAAAGGCTCACCTCATGGTTTCATTCATCTTTTTTACTGTTATTTTAGACTTTATTTGATTTCTTTCTTCTCTGATCTTTATTATTTTCTTCCTTCTACTCATTTTGGGCTGTGTTTTTTTTCCCAGTTCTTTTAACTATAAAATAAGATGTGTCTCTGAGCTTTTTCTTGCTTCTTTACTTTAATCTTTAATGCTATGAACTTCCTTCTTAGGACTGTTTTCCTTGTGTCCCACAGATTTTGAGTAGTTGTGTTCTCATTTTCATTTTTTTCAAGGTATCCTTTGATTTCTTCATTGATTACATTGTTAACCTACTCATTGTTTAGTAACATATTATTTAGCCTCCATATATTTCAGTATTTTCAACTTTTCTTCCTGTGATTTATTTGTAGTTTTATAACATTGTGATCAGAGATGCTTGATATGATTTCAGTCCCATTAAATTTATTGTGACTTCAGCTGTGTCCTAACGTGAGGTCTATCCTAGAAAACATTCTACATGCACTTGAAAAAAAGTATATTCTGCTGTTTTGGGGTAAAACACTCCAAAAATATTAATTAATGACTTTTGATCAACTGTGCCATTTATAGTCATCATGTCCTTGTTGATTTTCCATCTGTGAGATCTATGCATTGAATCAATCGGGTGTTAAAACCTCCAACTATGATTGTATCCTGTCTTCTTCCCATTTATGTTCATCATGATTTGTTTATATAGAGAGAGGCCCTATGTTAGTTGAATAAATGTTTACAAGAGTTATATCCCCTTGTGGAATTGTTCCCTTTATCATTATTAGTGTCCATTATTGTGTCTTTTTAAAAGATTTTATTTTTAGTTTTAGGGAGAGGGGAAGGAAGGAAGAAAGAGAGGAAAAGAAGCATCAATGTGTGGTTATCACTCACATGGCAACCAATGGAAACCTAGCCCACAACCCAAGCATGTGCCCTGAATGGAAATTGATCCAGCAACCCTTTGGTTCACAGCCCATGCTCAATCCACTGAGCCACAACAGGCAGGGTGTTTTGTGTCTTACTATAGCCTTGGTTGTAAAGTCTATTCAGATTTTTCTTCTATTCTAATTGAATGAAATATTTTTTCATATCGTTACTTTTAGTCTTTGTGTATCTTTCATTTTGAGGTGTCTATCTTAAAGACAGCATGTATGGCCCTTATTTTCTTATCCATTCAGCTCCCTATATCTTTTTTCATTCATTTTCTTTTTTTTTTTACTTTTTTATTGATGTTTGAATACAGTTCTTTCCATTTTCCTATCAAGACTTTCCCCCACTGAACCCATGCACAACTTGCACCCTCAATCCCGCTCCCCACTGGCTCTGTCCATGGATCCCTCATACATGTTCATTTACATCCCTTTCCCTTCTTCTCCATGCTATTTACCTCTCACTTCCCCTTCTAATTACTGTCACTGGGTTGTTGATTTCTATGTCTTTGGCTATATTTTGCTTGCCAGTCTGTTTTGTTAGTTAGGTTCCAATTATAGGTGAGATCATATGGTATTTGTCTTTCACCACCTGACTTAACATAATACTCTCCAGTTCCATCCATGTTGTTATAAATGGTAGGAGCTCCTTCTTTCTTTCTGTTGTGTAGTATTCCATTGTGTAAATATACCAGGGTTTATTGATCTACTCACTTGCCAACGGGCACCCAGGCTGCTTCCAGCACATGACTATTGTAAATTATGCTTCTATGAACATTGGAGTGCATAGGTTCTTTTGGATTGGTGTTTCAGGATTCTTAAGGTGCAAACCCAGCATTGGAATTGCTGCATCAAAAGGCAATTCTCTTTTAGTTTCTTGAGGAAATTCCATACTGTTTCGGACAAAGGAGGAACCAATTTGCATTCCCACCAACAGTGCACAAGTGTTCCCTTTTCTTCACAACATGCCAGCATTCACTGTTTGTTGATTTGTTTATGATGATCATTCTGCCCAGTGTAAAGTGGTTTCTCATTGTGGTTTTAATTGGTATCTCTCTGATGGCTTATGATGCTGAGCATCCTTTCATATGTCTCAGGGCCCTCTGCATGTCCTCCCTGCAGAGAAGGACACTGTCTCAGTGACACTGAGACACTGTCTCAGTGTCTGTTCAGGTCCTTTGTCCATGTTTTAATTGCATTGTTTGTCTTCCTAGTGTGAGATCATGTGAGTTATTTCTATATTTTGGAGATCAAACCCTTGACTGAGAGATCATTGAAAAATATATTTTCCCATATAGTTTGTTCTGTTTTCATTTTGCTAATGTTTTCTTTAGCCAAGCAGAAGTTTTTTATTTTTATAAAGTATCATTTGTTTATTCTTTCCTTTATGTCTCTTACTCTAGGGGACATATTGGTGAAAATATTGTTGCATGGAATATCTGAGATTTTCCTGCCCAGCTTCTCCTCTAGGACTTCTATAATATCATGACTTACATTTAGTTCTTTTATCCACTTTGAGTTTATTTTGGCATATGGGGTAAGGTGGTGGTCTAGTTTCAATTTTTGGGATGATGCTGTCCAAATCTCCCAACATCTTTTATTAAAGAGGATATTTTTACTTCATTTAATGCTTCTGCCCACTGTGTTGGCAGAATATTAATTGACAATAGAGACAAGTTTATTTCTTGGCTTCCTATTCTGTTCCATTGGTTTATGTGCCTGCTTTTATGCCAGTACCAGGCTGTTTTGATTATAGTGCCCTTGTAATACAGTTTGATATAAGATATTGTGATCCCTCCTACTTTGTTCTTCTTTTTCAAAATTGCCGCTGCTATCTGGGGTTGTTTGTGGTTTTATATAAATTTTAGAAATGTATTTTTGTATCTGTGAAATATGTCATTGGTACTTTAAGAGGGATTTCAGTGAACATAAATTGCTATGGGTAGTAAGGACATTTTGATGATGTTAATTCTTCTGACCCACGAGCATCATTTATTCTTTCATTTATTTCTTTTTTCCTTCAATTCCAACCTCAGTGTTGTATACTTTTCTGAGTGCAGGTCTTTTACTCCTTGGTTAGGTTTGGTAGACAGTATTTTATTTTTCTTGTCATTACAACAAATGGAATTTTTTTCCTAATTTCAGTTTTTGATATTTTATTGTTGGTATAGAAAAAAGCCTTTGACTTCGCAATATTGAGTTTGTATACCAGTTTTATAAAGTTTACTTATTAGATAGAGTAGGATTTTGGTGGAGCATATAGGATTTTCTATATATATTATCATCTGCAAACAATGACAGTTTTACTTCCTCCTTTCCAATTTGGATGCCTTTTATTTCTTTTTTAAAATTTATTTAATTTTATTTATTTATCTTTAGAGAGGAAGGGAAGGAGAGAAATATCAATGTATGGTTGCCTCTCATGTGTCGCCTGCTGGGAACTGGCCAGCAACCCAGGCATGTGCCCTGACTAGGAATCAAACCACGATCATGTGGTTCACAGGCCCGCACTCAATCCACTGAGCTACACCAGCCAGGTGATATTTCTTTTTCTTGTATGACCTTTGTTGGTAGAACTCCCAATATTATGTTGAATAGAAGTAACTAAAGCAGATACCCTTGTCTCATTCCTGATCTTAGTGTAAAAGCTTTTAGTTTTTGTTCATTGAGTATGATGTTGGATCCAAGCCTCTCATATATGACCTTTACTATGTTGGGGAATGCTCCCTCTGTTCCTACTTTCCTGAGTATTTTACTATAAATAGGTGCTGTACCTTATCAAATGATTTTTCCATATCTATTGATATAATCACGTGATTTTTGTCTTTCCTTTTGTTTATGTAATGAATTACATTTATTGATTTGTGAATATTGCATCACCCTTGCATCCCTGGAATGAATCACACTTGATCATGGTGTATGATCTTTTTAATGTATTGATGTATGTAGTTTGCCAATATTTTGTTAAGGATTTTTGCATGTATGTTCATCAGCCATATTATCCTGTAGTTTTCTTTCTTTGTTGTGTTTTTACCTGCTTTGGGGATTAGGATGATGCTGGTTTCATAAAACAAGTTTGGGAGTCTTCCACCTTCTTGAATATTTTGGAATAATCTGTGAAAGATAGGGGTTAGCTCTTCTTCAAGTGTTTGGTAAAGTTCTCCTATGAAACTGTCTGGTCCAAGGCCTTTGTGTGCCAGGAGTTTTTTATTACTGCTTCAATTTCATCAGCTGTTATCAATCTGTTTAGGCTTCTGGTTTCTTCTTCAGTCAGTGTTGGAAGATCATATTTTTCTAGAAATTTGTCCATGTCAGCTAGGTTTTCAAATTTCTTAGCATGTAGTTATTCATAGTAATTTCTTACAATCCTTTGTATTTCTGAGGTGTCAGTGTAATTTCTCCTCTTTTGTTTCTGATCGTGTTTATTTGGATCATCTTTTTTTCTTGATGAGTCTGCTTAAAAGCTTATCAATTTCTTTATCTTTTCAAAGTACCAGTTCCTGAATTTATTGATCTTTACAATTGTGCTGTTAGTCTCTATGTCATTTACTTCTACTCTGATTTTAGTTATTTCCTTCCTTTTACATACCTAGGCATTGTTTCTTGTTCTTCCTCCAGTTTTTGTAGGTGTAAGGTTTGGTTGTTTATTTGAAATATTTCTATCTTTTTTAGGTAGGCGTGTATCACTGTGAACTTTCCTCTGAGGACTGCCTTTGCTGCATACCATAAGTTTTGGGTTGTTGTGAGTTCATTTTCACTTGTTTCCAGAAACTTTTTGATTCTTCCCTGATCTTATTCTGAACCCATTCATTGTTTAATAAACACTCAAACAATCTCCATGAGTCTGAGTGTTTTAGAGTTTTTTCCTTGGGATTGGTTTCTAGATTCAAGCCCTTGTGGTCTGAAAAGATGGTTTCTACAATACCAATTTTCTTGAATTTGTTGAGGCTTCTTTTGTGTCCTATCATGTGGTCTATCTTTGAAAATGTTCCATGTGCATTTGAAAAGAACATGCTTTTCTAGTTTGGGGTGATGAAGAGCTCTTTTATATATCACTGAAGTCCATTTGATCTACATCATTGTTCAATGCCACAATATCCTTATTGATATTTTGTTTGGAAGATCTATCCATTTTTCTTATGTATTTGGGTGCTCCTATATTGGGTGCATATGTGTTTATAATATTTATGTCTTCCTGATGGATTCTTCCCTTCAGTATTATGAAATATCCTTCTGGGTTTCTTTTTATGGCTATTTTTGAAGATTATTTTGTAAAATATAAGTGTTGCTACCCTGACTTTTATTTTTCTGTCCAATTGCTTGGAATTTTTTATTCAGCTCTTCACTTTCTGTCTGTGTAGGTCTTTTGTTCTGAAGTGGGTCTCTTGTAGGAAGCATGTGTATGGTCATGTTTTTTTATCCAATCAGTTACCCTATGTCTTTTGACTGGAGCATTTAATCCATCCACATAATGTTATTATTGATAGGTAGTTATTCATTGCCATGTTTCTCCCTTTATACCTTTGTTCCTTTCACTCTCACTGTTTTTCTATTTCTTCTTAAATCAGTCCCTTTAGCATATCCTGCAGTACTGGTTTGGTGGAGGTATTTTCTTTGAGGCTTCTTTTGTCTGGGCAGCTTCCTATTTGGCCTTCAGTTTTGATTGAGACCCTTGCTAGATAGAGTGGTCTTGGTTGCAGGCCTTCTTTTTTGTAACTTGAAATATTTCTTGCCACTCTCTTCTGGCCTTTAATATTTCCGTTGAGAAGTCAGCTGTCAGTCTTATCAGGGCTCCTTTTTACGTCACTTCCTTTTTATCTTCTCCTGCCTTTAGGATTCTCTCTTTGTCTTCTCATTTTGCCATTTTAATTATGATGTGTCTTGCAGTGGGCCTCTTTGGGTTCTTCTTGATTGAGACCATCTCTGCTTCCTGGACTGTGTGGCTTTTTCTCTCATCAAATTAGGAAAATTTTCCATAATTATTTCTTCAAACAGGTTTTCTATATATGGATATCATTCCGTTTCATGTTGTCCTGCATTCCCTTAACTCCTCTTCAATCTGTATCAGACTTTTTCCTCTTTCTCTCTTTTCTTGGGAAGTTTTTTCTACTTTGTCCTCCAGCTCACTGATTCAATCCTCTGCTTCATCAATCCTGCTTTTGATTCCTTCTACTGTGTTCTTTAATGTAAAAATTGTATTCTTTATTTCTTCTTGGCCCTTGCCAATCATTTCTATGTCCTTTTTATGCTGATATAGTTTGCAATATGTTCCTCATAGTTTTCCTTTAGTTTTGGGTGTTTCACACTGAGTTCATTCAGCTTCCTTAAAAACACTGTCTTCAACTCAGTATCTGATAGGTGACTTGTGTCTATTTCATTTAGCATTATTTCTGGGGATTCCTTCCTTCCTTTAGATTGGGTCTTGTTTCTTTGTCTTCCCATTGTTTGTGGCACTCTTCGTGTTTGCTTCTGTTTCTTAAATTGGTCTGTTTTGACTTTCTGACTTTGTTTTGTGAACTTCTGTGGTGGGAGATCTGTTAGATAAAGTGGTGCAGTCTCCCTGATTGCCATCAAGAACTTGACGTTCTTGAGATGTCTTTTATGCCTTTTATGCTGGTTTTCTGGATGTAATTGCATTTTGATTGTTGTTGGTTCATTCTTTTGTGGGTCCTTCGATGTTGCTGGTTGACTGACAATCATTTCACCCACTGCATCTTGTGTGATGTTGTGCGGGTACTGCCTAAACAAAACCACAGATCCCAAGAAACAAATCCACACCAGCAAATATAGCCCCCCAGGCATGATCTCACATTGATAGCAAATAAACGAGTATTAATAAAGGTGTAATTAGATTAAGACTATTGAAATAAAAAAGAGTGGATATGAGATGACCTACTAAAAGGAAATGATTTTGAGAGGGTAGAGGGAGGAGTACTAATTAGAGTTTGGAGTTGAAGCAATGGAAGGAGAGAAGGTAATGGTTACCTTATGAATAAAGAAAGGGAATGAAAAGTGTGGAATGGAGCATGAGAAGGGAAACATATAATATTAGGCTTAAACATAAATTAAAATAGTTTAAAATAAAACTAAGTGTGTGAAAGAAAAAGAAAGGAAAATATTGAGTAATTATTAAAATATAGGAGTCAATTGAAGAGAAAGATCCACCAGAGTATTATCAACAACAAAGGAGCTAAAGTTAATGTAAGTGGTATTGGAATAAGAGGGGAAAGGAAACAAAAAAAGTCTAAGATGTTTAGAGGAATGGGATGTGATTTTGTAATGATAGAGGGAGAGGGAATACTAAGAGTAGGGAACAAAAATCAGACTAAGTGAGGTAAAATTAAAATTAAGTATTAAAGGAAAAGAAAAGAGGACAATAAAGAAAAAATAAAGAGCAGGACAAAAGAGAAAGAGAAGAAAGCCAAAAAAGGAAAAGAAAAAATACAGGCTAAGATGGCATAATTAAAATTTGAGTAAAAAAAAGTAGCTGAGAGGCCAAGTACAAATTATTATTTGAAATACAGAATTAATGAAGATCTAGAGATAACCTTAAAAAATGCAACAACAACTACCCTACCCACAACCTGCTATCAAAGTTTGTTGCAGGTGTAGCGAGAATGTAGCCGGGCAAAAGTATATGAAATGACCCTTGACAAGAGAATTTGTTTTGAGTTCTGGACAGGGGAAAAATAGTAAGAGTGTGGAATGGAAACATGTGTCTAAACAGAAAACCAAATTTGAAATGAGAATATTGCAAGAAAAGAAGAAGGTAAGATGGACTAAGAGAAGGGAGGGGGGAAATATGTGAATTAAAATACACTATAGTACAAAATCTAGTGACTCATTACATACAAATTTGCTGGACAAGGCATGAATGTTATAGAGCTATGCAGGAAAGAAAATGTCACAAATCAAAAGAAGACCACAGTGGCTTTCATCTTGGTAGCCTCTTGTATTTACCACTGGGTTTTTTTTTTTTTCTTTCTTTCTTTCTGGATCTGCGTTTGGTAATGTCAGATGTTGACACCATCTGAACTTAGACAGCCTTGCAGTGATGTGCTGTCACTGGCTGTCTTTTTCAATTGTTAATATTGTCCCTCTGCACTCAGCAGCCAGATTTAAGCACCATAGGGTGGGGCGGAATCTCTCCTGCAGTGGGGGCTATTGTTTCCCCTTAGGTAGCTGCTGCCTGGAGAGGAGTGGTCTGCCTAAGCAGGATGATTGCTGTGTACAGGGGTTGGCTCAGCACCGACTCCCAGTGGCTACTTTCCCAGTTCTCTCCTTAAAACCTCTGTCCCTGGTCTCTTTTTAAGTCTCCCTAGGCCACTCTGCCCCTCCTTTGCCAGTGATATACTGGGTGTCCCCTTTGGTTGTTTATCTGGTCACTAGGATTCAGTAGTCAAATTTAAGCACTAAAGGGCCAGGGCAGAGACCCTCCTGGGGTTTGGGGTATTGTTTCCCCTTCAGGCTATTGCTGCTCAGAGGGAAGTGGTTTTCCTGAGCACCAAGGCTGTTGCCATCTGTGGGATGACTCAGCATCAGGATCCCAGCAGCTACTCTTATTTCTCTCCCCAAGGCTTCCATCCCCAGTCTTTCCTCAGGCATGTCCAGCCCACTCTGCCCCTCCCTTTGCCTGAGCCCTAGGTAACTGGCTGCAAATGAAAATTTGTATGTTGGCCCTTTAAATGACCCTTGTGTTTCCAACCCTGCTGCTTTTTCCACTGGTTTTCATTTGTGTGCTTTTTGGGCTCTGGTATTCTAGGCTGGGAATCCTAGTTTAGGGTTTAGACCCCAATCTTCTTCGGGGCATCCAACCAGCCACTTAATTATCATGCCAGCACTTCCACCTATAGGCACGCTGACAGCCCTCTTGAATCTCCACCACACTCCTTACCAGACTGGTTGTGCTGAAGCTGGTTCTTTATGTCTGAAATTATATGCTTTCCTTTGGCTATTGCTCAGTTGTTTGCTCTGGGTGCTTTCTCCACAATTGAATTGTAATTCCAGATTGGTCCTGGTAGGAGGTCAGTGTGACTTCCAAACACTCCCCCAACATCTTTCTTCTACCCTATGCCTTTAATGGAGTATTGAAGCCATTTACATTTAAAGTGATTATTGGTGGGTACATATATTTTGCTATTCCAGTGTATTTTTTAAACTATGTCATTCAGCTTGTTTTTTTTTTCTCTGTCCTCTTTTTCTTCTTCTTAAAGTAAGCCCTTTAACATTTGTTGGTGGGGAAAAAATTCTTTTGCTTTTTCATCTCTGAAGCTCTTTATTTCTCCAATTTTAAATGATACCTTGATGATAAAGTAGCTTTGGTTGTAGGTCCTCGCTTTTAATCACCTTGAATATTTCATGCCAATCCCTTCTGGCCTGAAATTTTTCTATTGAGAAATCAGATGACAATTTTATGGTAGCTCCCTTTTAGGTAACTAACTGCCTTTCTCTTGTGGTTTTTAGGAATGTCTCCTTGTCTTTAAGCTTTTCCATTTTAATTATGTTGTGTCTTGATGTGGACCTCTTTGGGTCCATCCTGTTTGGAACTATCTTCACTTTGTGTATCTTTTTTCTTCACAAAGTCAGGGAATTTTTTTATCATTATTTCTTCAAGTATGTTTCTGATCCCTTGCTCGCTCTCCTCTCCTCCAGGTAACCCTTTGATACTAATGTTGTTACACTTCATGTTGTCCCAAATTTTTTCTTGTTGCTGTTCTGATTGGGAGTTTGTACTTTATCTTCCAAATTGCTAATTCAGTCATTTGCTTCATCTAACCTACTGTTAATTTTTTTCATTTTATTATTTATTTCATTTATTGCATGCTTCATTTCCAGCTCATCTTTTTTTTTTGTAGTTCATGCTTTCTATGTCTTTTTTCATGATGTTTAACATCTTCATAATCATTACTTTGGCCCTGATTGGTATGGCTCAGTGGGTTGTATGTCATACTGCATACCAAAATTTTCCTGGCTCAATTCCTGGTGAGCACATGCTTGGGTTCTGAATCTGATCCCCAGTATGGCAGATCGAGAGGCAGATCAATGTATTTCTTGCACATCAATCATTATCTCACTCTCTTTCATCATCTCTTCCCCTCTCTCTAAAAATAAATAAATGAAATTTTATAAAATCATTACTTTGATCTTTGAATCAAATAAATGGCTTGGCTTTATTTCATTTAGCTCTTCTTCTAGAGAATTATCTTGTTTCTTCAGTTGTCTCCCAATTTTACCTGCCTCTTTGTGTTTGTTTCTATATATTAGGTAGATCTGCTATGACTCCCAGTCTTAGTAGGGTGGCCTTATGTAGTGGGGTATCTTGTGGGACCTAGTAGCAGAGTCTTTCTGAATACCTGAGTTGGGTGCTCTAGGAATGTCCCTTATGCACATTATGTGGGCCCTGCTGTTGTAATCAACCTTTGTTTGCCATTGGCCTATTCTTGTATGGGGTAAATCCCCATTTTGGCTCAACACTCAATACAGTGTGTAAGCATGCTGTGCATGTGCTAACCCCATGAAGTGGAATTAGCCTTAGCAAGTTTTGGTGCCTGCCAAGATTTCTCTGTGGGTATGTTGGTTGAGAAGCTTATTGGATCCTCTTCTGTTGTTGTCTGAAGCTGGACACTGAGTGTGTTGGTTCTGAGACTCTTCTGAGGGACTCTGATCTATGTCAGTCACTGCCTATAAGTGTCCCTGGGTCACCTCTTTGGAGCTATCAGCAACCCGCAGCTTGTGTCTCCCTCTTCGGGGCCTGGGTGCACATGGAAAGGAGAAAGCTGCATATCAAGGCTGACTTTTAGTAGCACAAGGCCCGGGGCAGTTTCACAAAAGTCTCAGAGTACTGAGAGATCTACCTTCATCTGCAGGCTACCTGTTAGTCTTAGTCACTGGACAAGTCTCTGGATCTACTCCTTAGCAGTGCATAAGCTCCATAGGGTGGAGTGAGATGGTTTCAAGCTTCCCTCGGGCTGATGTCAAAAGGAGGGGAGTGTCTGCCCAAGAAAGATGGTTTTTGTACTATGGGGGAATGACTCAGCATAGAGATCCTGGTGGCTGACACTTCAGCTCTCTCTCCAGTGCCACCAACCACAGAATCTCATGTGGCTTTAGTCTGCTCTGCCTTCACTCCCTTAGAGCCCAATGGAAGTGGCTGTGAACCAAATTTTGTGCATCAGCTCTTTAAGGAGGTGGCTGTGTCTGTGTCTCTAGCTGTCTCTTCCTGACAGACAGAAACTCCACTGCTTTTCACAGTCAGATGTTATGTGGGTTCATTTACAGATTCTGGTGCTCAAGGTTGATGAGCTCAACTTGGGGTTTAGACCCCAAGCTTCTCAGAATTAACCTTTTGCAGCTGAGATATCCCTCAAGAACTCCAGCTGATACCCATGGAAATTCAGCCAGCCCTCTTGCACTTCAACATTTCAATGTGCCTTGTACTGTTAAGTCCTTGGTTTTAAGGATTGTACCTAGCTAGTCTGAGTTGGCTTTCCTGGTGATTTTTCTATAATTAATTGTAATTCCAGTTTGTTCCTGGGAGAAGGTTAGTGTAGCTTCCACCTAATCCACCACTATCTTGGATCCTCTCTTCCTATTTGTTTATTTTTAAACTGAGACATAATTTTTACTCAATAAACCCACCTTTTTGAAGTATGCAATGCTGTTTGATAGGGCTGGGAGTCTGCACATACATGCTTCCAGGTGGAAGCCTGTATTTACTTAAGTAGGGACTTATGGAAACCCAGCCGACTTCATAACATCATATGAAGATCTGAGTTGATACACAAATGAAATTTTTACACACTGAACACATTTCAAAATTTTGAATTCTTCTATTTTCAGTCTTTCATTTCTTAGATCTTTAACCCAATGTTTAGTTTAGGCTTTGGAATCCAAATATGTACAAGTTTATTGCCCAACTCAACTACCAACTATTTAAATGGCAGTTGACACATTCCATAACTGAAAGTCAGCACCTGAGCAGAGACCACTGATCTGTGAGAGGAAGTAAAAAGTGGTCTTCATACTATACAGGAAGCTGACAGCAACACCTCCAAGCTTTTGTCTCACAGTGACTGTTGATATCTCCCCACCTACTACACCTTTGTGAAAATGTAGCTTTCTCTCTATGTGATTGGTTTAGAAGTTTTCTGCTCCCATTACTAATAAACTTTTCATTTTCTGAAATAAAAGAAATAATAAATATCTCCCCAACAAAATATCAGACTATACCTTCCCCCCAATAGACACACACACACACACAGACACACACACAGATTTACACATTCATGGGGAATAAACATTCAACCTATATAATGATTATAATCTTTAAAACAAAATAGCTATATTATCTCATCTGTAATAATCTTATAAAAGTTGTCTGATTGTTAAAATAAAATACATACTCACTTATGTTGCTATTTGATTTAACTACCTGCACTGTTTTCATATCTGATATCACTCTGTAGAAAAAATATTTTCACCACATAAGTGGCTCTTACTAGAAAATTAGTAAATCACATAATAGATTTCCTAATAACAAACTCTGTTTCAGTAATTAAGTGGAATGGCCTTTTCTTGTTGTGGAAACAATTACTGCTCTTCTGTTTTTTGCCACAGGCTTTTGGTGTCCACATGAGAGAGTAGAGACACTTAGGTCAGGATTGTTTACCCTGGTGACCCAACTGTTCCTAGGCAATTAAGTCAATTGGACTTTATTTTTAGCAGAATTGCTTCCATATTGCACTTATCCATAGAGAAGAACAGGGAAAAAAAACATGGCCCAAATGTCTCATTTAATTTTGAGCAACCAGAATTATGTATTTAAAACATATGAAAAGTTTCTTAACTAGATTCATCAAGAAAAAAAGAGAGAGGACCCAAATACATATAATCAGAAAGAGGAGAGATTACAGCTCATACCACAGAAATACAAAAGATTATAAGAAATCAGTTATGAACAACTATGTGCTAAGAAATTTGAAAAGTTGGGTGAAAATAGACAAGTTTCTACAAACGTACCATCTTCCAAAACTGCATTAAGAAGAGGAAAAAAGCCTGAAGAGACCAATAACAGCTAGTAACATTAAAACAGTAATCAAAAAACTCCTTTTGCACAAAAACCCTGAGCTTGAAGGTTTCACAGGAAAATTTTACCAAACATTTAAGGAAGAGCGAACCCTTATAAAATTCAAATTATCCCACAAAAATCCAAGAGAAGGGGATACTACCAAACTCTTTCCATGAAGGTAGCATCATCCCAGTAACAACACCAGACAAAAACACAACAAAGAAAGAAAATTACAGGCCATTATCACTGACGAACATAGATATTAAAATTCTCCATGAAATATTGGCAAACTGCATCCAGCAATATATTAAAAACATGCTACATCATGATCAAAGGGGATGCATCCCAGAGATGCAATGGTGGTTAAATATTTGCAAATCCATAAATGTAATACATCACATAAACAAAAGGAAAGGCAAAAATCACATGATTATATCAATAGAGTCAGAAAAAGCATCTGATAAGGTACAGCACCTATTTATGATAAAAACACTCGGCAAAGTGAGAGTAGAGGGAGAATATCTCAACATAATAAAGGCCATATATGAGAAACCTACAACCAACATCATATTCAATTAGCAAAAAATAAAAGCTTTCCCACTAAGATCAGGAACAAGACAAGGGTATCAGCTTTCAACACTTCTATTTAATGTAGTATTGAAAGCGATCACACAAGAAAGACAAATAAAAGGCATCCAAATTGGAAAGGAGGAAGTAAAACTGTCATTGTTTGCATGTGACATGATAATGTACATAGAAAACCATAAAAACTCCACCAAGAAACTAATTTACCTAATAAGTGAATGTGGCACAACACTGGGATACAAAGTCAATGTTCAGAAATCAAAGGCATTTTTGTACACCAACAATGAAATATCAGAAACAAAAATAAACATCCATGATACATTTACACAATGAAATACTATGTAGCAGAAAGAAAGAAGAAGCTCCTACCCTTCATGACAGCATGGATGGAACTGAAGAGCATTATGCTAAGTGAAATAAGCCAGACAGTGAAAGAAATACCATATGATCTCACTTATAAGTGAAATTTAAGCAACAAACAACAAATGAAAATGCAACCAGAGACACTGAAGCAAAGAACAAAGTGACAGTAACCAGAGAGGAGTGGACAGAGGGATAATGGAGAAAAATAGGGAAGGGCCATCAAGGGACATGTATAAAGGACATATTGACAAAGCCAAAGAGGATAAGTTTGAGGATGGGAGGCAGAAATGAGTGGGGCACGAGTAAAATGCAGAATACTGTACTTAAACAGCAAAAATATAAATAAATAAATAAATAAATAAATAAATAAATAAATAAATAAATAAATAGAAAAAATCCCATTTGCTATAGCAATAAGAAAAATAAAGTACCTAGGAATAAACTTAACCAAGGTGGTAAATGACCTGCACTCAGAAAACTACACAACACTGAACAAAGAAATTGAAGACACAAACAAATGGAAGCATATACCATCTTCTTGTATTGGAAGAATTAACATAATTAAAATGCACATACTACCCAAAGTGATTTATAGATTCAATGCAATTCCTATTAAAGTACCAATGACATATTTCAAAGATATAGAACAAACACTTCAAAAATTTATATATAACCCTAAATGACCCTGAAAGACAGCTGCAATTTTGAGAAAGAAGAGCAAAGTAGGAGGGATCACAATACCTGTCGTAAAACTATATTACAATGTCACTGCAATCAGAAGAGTCTGGTATAAGCATAAGATAAGACACATAGATCAATGGAACAGAACAGAGAGCCCAGAAATAAACCCAAGTCTCTATGGTCAATTAATTTTTTTCACATTTAAAAAAATGTTCACTGAATTTATTGCGGATAATATTGGTTGATAAAATTACGTAGATTTCAAGACTAAAATTCTATAATACAACATGTGTATAATGTATTGTGTGTTGAGCACACAATGTAAAGTCTTCTTCCACCATATTGTACTACATTTTGCTGTGGCTTCTGGAGTGAGAGCAAAGAGGAAGCTCTCTATCCTTTGGGGTGATGGCACATCCTCCCAGACTCCTGGGGGTAGGTGTTGTTTGGCATCTGGAGAGGGGATACTGCAAGGAGAACAGCAAGGGCTGCAGCAGAAAAGGTACCACCTTGACCCCTTCCAAAGGCATTGCAGTGAGAACCCTACTGCTCCATTAAATCCCTGTAATTCATGTAATCTGCCCCATAAAATCAATTATTATAGTCTGATTACCCGCATGGCTTTGGTACCTAGTCACAGCCAAATAATTTCCTGGCCCTCTCGTTTTTTCTCTTTCTTTCTTTCTCCTTCCTTCCTTCCTTCATTCCTTCCTTCCTTCCTTTCTTATTCTTTCCTTTCCTTTCCTTTCCTTTCCTTTCCTTTCCTTTCCTTTCCTTTCCTTTCCTTCCTTCCTTTTTTCTTTCTTCCTTTTTCTTTTTTCTCTCTCTTTGTTATTCAAGTACAGTTTTCTACCTTTCCAACCCACCCCTCCCCACAACCCCAGCCCTCTTCATCTCCTTCTCCTGTTTCCATTACCTCATTTTGTTGCCTATGTGACCTTTATACTCTTTCCTGTAAACCCTTCACTCTTTTCCCCCAATATCCCATCCCCTCTCCCCTCTGGTCACTGACAGCCTGTTGTCAATTTCAATGTCTTTGGTTATATTTTGCTTGCTCTGTTCAATTTGTTGATTAGGTTTCAGTTAAAGGTGAGATTATATGGTATTTGTCTTTCACTGCCTGGTTTATTTCACTTAGCATAATGTTTTCCAGTTCCATCCATGCTGTCTCAAAATGTGGGAACTCCTTCTTTCTTGCTGCTGCATAGAATTCCATTGTGTAAATGTACCATAGCTTTTTGGTCTATTCATTTATTGATGGGCACTTAGGTTGCTTCCAGCACTTGGCTATTGTAAATTGTGCTGCTGTGAACATTGGGGTGCATAGGTTCTTTGGATTGGTGTTTCAGGGTTCTTAGGATGTAATCCTAATGGTGGAATTACCAGGTCAAAAGGCAGTTCCATTTTTTAGTTTTCTTAGGAAGTTCCATACTGTTTTCCATAGTGGTTGTACTAGTCTGCAATCCCACCAACAGTGCATTAGGGTTCCATTTTCTCCACAACCTCTCCAATATTTGTTGTTTGTTGCTTTGTTTATGATAGACATTCTGACTTGTGTGAAACAGTATCTCACTGTGGTTTTAATTTGCTTCTCTCTGATGGCTAGCAATACTGAGCATCTTTTCAAAAAACTCTGGGCTCTCTGTATGTCCTCCTTGGAGAAGTGTCTGTTTACATACTTTGCCCATTTTTTACTTGGATTGTATGTCTTCCTGTCATTGAGTCATATAAGTTCTTTATATATTTTGGATATCAAACCCTTCTCTGAGGTATCATTGGCTAATATATCTTCCCATATAGTTGGTTCTCTCTTCATTTTAATGATGTTTTCTTTAGCTGTGGAGAAGTTTCTTATTTTGATAATATCCCATTTTTGTATTCTTTCTTTATTCTAGGAGACATATCAATGAAAATATGGCTGTGTGAAATATCTGAGATTTTCCTGCCTATGTTCTCCCCTAGGACTTTATGTTGCAATGACTTATATTTAAGTCTTTTATCCACCTTGAATTTATTTTCCTGTATGGTGTAAGTTGAAGCTTGAGTTTCTTTTTTTGTTTGTTTTGTATATAGCTGTCCAGTTCTCCTAACACCATTTGTTGAAGGCTACCCTTTTCCTCCATTTTATGCTGCTGCTACCTTTGTCAAATATTAGTTGACCATAGAGGTCAACTAATGGTCTCTTTGGTCAATTTGGTCAATTAATTGTTAATAACCCTTGTCTGGTTTACTTCTGGGCTCTATATTCTGTTCCACTGGTCCATGTGTCTGTTCTTATGCCACTTCCAAGATGTTTTAATTACAGTGCTCTTGTAACACAGTTTGGTACCAGATACTGTAATCTTTCCTACTTTGCTCTTCTTTCTCAACATTGCTGCAGCTATTTGAGGCCATTTATGGTTCCACACAAATTTTTTAAGTGTCTGTTCTATATCTGTGAAATATGCCATTGGTATTAAATAGGTATTGCATTAAATCTATAAAAAGCTTTGGGTAGTATGGAAATTTTGGTGATGTTAATTCTTCTGAACTATGAACACAGTATATGATTCCATTTGTTTGGGTCTTCCTTAATTTTGTTCTTCAGTGTTGTGTAGTTTTCTCAGTACAGATAACCTCTTTGGTTAGGTTTATTCCTAGGTGTTTTATTTTTCTTGTTGCTGTATCAAATGGAATTTTTTTCTTATTTCTGTTTCTGATATTTCATTGATAGTGTACAAAAATAACTTTGATTTCTGAATATTGACTTTGTATCCCATTGTCTTGCCAAATTCATTTATTACATCAAACAGTTTTCTGGTGGATTCTATAGGAGTTTCTATGGACACTATGATGTCATCTGCAAACAACAACAGTTTTCTTTTCTCTTTTCCAGTATGGATGTCTTTTCTTTTCTTTTCTTGTCTGATTGCTGTGGCTAGGACTTCCAACACTATGTCAAATAGAAGTGGTGAATGTGAATAACCTTGTCTTGTTCCTAATCTAAGTGGGAAAGTTTTTAGCTTTTCTCCATTGAGTATGATGTTGGCTGTATGTCTCTTGTATATGGCCTTTATTACATTGAGGAATGCTCCCTCCATTTCCACTTTGCTGAGTTTTTATCATAAATGGGTGCTGTAATTTACCTAATGCTTTTTCCACACCTATTGACATGAGTATGTGATTTTGTGTTTGCTTTTTTTTGGATGCGATGTATTATATTTATTAATTTTCAAATATTGTACCACCCTTGCATGCCTGGGATGAATCCCCCTTGGTCATGATGTACAGTGTTTTTAATCTATTGCTGGGTGCAGTTTGCCAATATTTTGTTGAGGATTTTAGAGTCTATATTCATCAGCAATATTGTCCTGAACTTGTTTTGTTTGTTTGTTTGTTTGTTTGTTTATCTGTATCTGGCTTTAGGATTAATGGTGTTGGCTTCATAAAAAGAAGTTGGGAGTCATCCATCAGTTTGAATTTTTTGGAATAGTCTTTGGAGGATAGGGGTTAGTTAACTCTTTTTTAAATGCTTTGTAGAATTCTCCTGTGAAACCATCTGCTCCAGGATTTTTTGGGGTGGGGTGGGGGGTTGATTACTGCTTCAATTTTGTCGGTTGGTGTTGGTCTGTTTAGGCTTTCTGCTTCTTTTTCATTCAGTTTTAAAAGATTATATTTTTCTAGAATTTCTCCATTTCACCTAGCTTTTCAAATGTCTTGGTATATAGTTCTTCATAATAATTTCTTACAATGATTTGTGTTTCTGTTGTGTCAGTTGGAATCTCTCCTATTTCATTTCTGATTGTGTTTGTTTGGGTCATCTCTCTTTTTTTCTTGATGAGTGTGCTTAACGGCTTGTAGATTTTGTTTGTCTTTTCAAAGAACCATCTCATGGATGTATTAATCCTTAGAATTGTGCTTTTAGTCTGTACATCATTTAATTCTGCTCTGATCTTGGTTATTCCTTTCCTTCTACTTGCTCTGGGCTGTTCTTTGAGTTTTTGCAGGTGTAGGGCTAGGTTATTTATTTGAAATGTTTCTATCTTTTTTAGGTAGGCCTGTATTACTATGAACTTCCCTCTCAGGACTGTCTTTGCTACGTCTCATCAGTTTTGTGTGGTTTTGTATTCATTTTCATTTGTTTCCAGAAACTTTTAATTTCTTCCTTGATCTGATTCTTGGCACATTCATTGTTTAATAGCATGCTATTCAATCTCCATGAGTTTGAATGTCTTTGAGATTTTTGTTGAGGTTCATTTCTAGTTTTAGTTCCTGTGGTGAGAGAAAATGCTTGATATGGTTTCAGTTTTCTTGAATTTGTTGAGGTTTGTTTTGTGTCACATCATGTGGTATCTTTGAAAATATTCCATGTGCATTAAAAAGAATGTGTATTTTGCTTCTTTGGGATGAAAGGCTCTCTCTATATGTCTGTTAAGTCCATTTGATCTAGGACATCGTTCAATGCTGCAATATCTTTGTTGATATTTTGTTTGGAAGATCTATTCACTTTTGACAGCGGGGTGCTGAAAACCCATACTATAAGTTTGTTGCTGTCTGTATCTTTCTTGAGGCCCTCCAAGATTTTCTTTATGTGTTTGGGTGCTCCTCTGTTGGGTGCATATTTTTTTCAATGTTTATGTCTTATTTTTCTTTTCTTTTATTTATTTTTAATTTTAGAAAGAGGGGGAGGAAAAAGAAAGAGGAGAGAAACATCAATGTGTAGTTGCCTCTCACATGCCCCCAAGTGGGGATCTGGCCTGCAATGCAGGCACATGCCCTGACTGGGTATCGAACCAGTGACCCTTTGGTTCACAAGCCAATACTCACCCCATTGAACCACGCCAGCCAGAGCTGTATGTATCTTCTTGATGGACTCTTGTCTGCTAGTTTCTTGAGCATCTTTATAATCTATATTTTGAATTCTATATCTGATAGTGTGATTACCACCATTTACTTTAGCTCTTTTAGTGGGGAGTCTTCCATTACTTTCGATTGCATGTTCTTTCTTTTTTCTCCCCATTTTAATTGACTCTTTTTGTTTCTTTCTGCACTTCATGATTTTTTTGCTTTGCTAGCTGTCTTTGTAGGGTGAACTTCTATGGTAGAAGTTCCATGGGGTTCCATGGTGTAGTCTCTTTGATCTCCTTGTCTGGACACTCTAGGTTTGCCATTTTTTCTGTTTGTGTGGGATACTTGTTGTAATTAGGTTTTTATCTTTTGGTGGTTCCTTTGTTGGTGTTTTTTCTCCTCCAGCAAGTATACTAATGTTTGAAGCTCTCACCTATTCTTTTTGTGATCAGTGACAGGGGTTAGGCAAAATGGATTAGGACAGTGGAAGAGTACTTTATGGGATTTAATGTACCAGCAAGTAGAAAAGAGATAGGAGATTCATTGGATAAGTATAGAGTTAACTGTGATATTTCACACAACTAGTCACTTTTTATAAAAGGTGAAAGAGAGGCAAGGCTTTTGTTAGAGGGGAGGAGGATTGTGAGCTGAATCCAGAAAACAGAGCACTTGTGCAAAATCAGATGATGAGATATAGTGAAAGTAAATGATAGAAATTAGGCACAATATTAGAAGGAATGGAGTTAACCACAGCAATAATAATGCTCAGAATTAAAGTGATTTGGGCTAAGATTAGGTAGTGTTGCTATGTAGTATGTACAATTGTATAGAACAGTAAATATTTACAATAGTACTGGAACCACAATAATATGTCAAGAAATACATGATTTGGATAACCAGAAAACAAAGTACCCAGTCAAGAGGTGTGTTATTGGAACACAGGTGAATTGAAAGAAGGAAAATTAAAATATAATGAAAAGAGAATAAGAAAAACCAGTCAAACAATGCAATTAAATGGAGAAATAAAACAAGAAAAACTATACATAAGGAAGAGAAATAAAAATACTAAAAGAATAAAAGTCACCCTGGCTGGTGTATCTCAGTGGATTGAGCACGGGCCTGTGAACCAAAAGAGTGTGGTTCGATCCCCAGTCAGGGCACATGCCTGGGTTGCTGGCCAGTTCCAGTAGGGGACATACAAGAGGCAACTATACATTGATATTTCTCTCCCTCTCTCCTTCCCTTACCCTCTAAAGATAAATAAATAAAATCTAAAAAAAGAATAAAAGTAGTAAAACATAATAATAATAATAATAATAATAATAATAATACACATAAACAATAAAATGACAGCTCTATGGGATAGCAAAGTGACATTTGTCTCAGTTTCTCAGTTTTTTTGTTTACCCTTGGGCTTATCCTTTTGATTTGTCTCTGGACCCTTCATAACTCCATGTATTATTGTCTCACTTGGGAGGGAAATGGTAAAATAAAGGTAGAGGAAAGAAAAAATATAAACCTTCTGCTGACATTAAACTCATTCAGTGAGTTCTGCTGGTCTTCCTAGATGTCACAAGAAGGGGAGGGCTAGGCTTTGCTTTTCTCTCTTCCTGTGATTTTGAAAGGATGGCTACAAAGTCTGGTCCACAATATTACTAGTTTCCTGGCCTGTGGCTCATGTCCTCCATGAGCTGCCAGGCTCAAATCAGCCACTCAGCTACACACAGTGTGAGTCAATCTCGGGTGTGCTCTTTCACTCAGCCACTCATTCTCAGGCATGAGGCTCAAATCAGCCTCTGGGACCACAGCATGAAACAACCTGGGCACATGGTTCCACCTAGCCACTCAGTCTCTGGTTCACAGCTCCAATCAGCCTCTGGTGCACAGCATGAGATAAGCTGGGGTGCATGGTTCCTCTTAGCCACTCAGTTTCTGAGCATGCGCAGCTCAAATCACCTTCATGGTGAGCCAGCCAATGCTCCAAAGATTCTTACAAAACAGCTGCCCACTGTTCTTAATAAGCGCATAACTTTTCACACAGCCCAACTTTCCAATCACTCTGGAGACTATCCAAGTCAGGGTGTGACATGGCCCAACTCCTTTCTTCTCCAGGTGTCACCTGCACTTCAATTTCTCTTGTACTAGTGTCCACATTCCCATTGGATGTGTACCACCTCTGTGTGTCTCCCACTTCATCTCTATTCCAACCAGCAACGTCCAGCATCCAGGTCCCTCCTGGTGCTGGGTTGCCCTCCCTGTTCTGGTAGGGGAGGAAGCTGGTGATCTAACTTTCCTCCCCATATCTTGTGGCAGGCACCAGGCCAGAAGCTGCAGCAGCCTTGGTCAGTGCACAGATCCCAGGGACCTTACTGTTCCAGCTCAATCTCCTCACAGTCTGTTTTTTAAAGTTTTCTGTAATTTTTGGCCCCCAAAATTCATATAAACTGGGATTCTGTTGGCTGTTTACTCTGCTCCTCAGAAGATCTGCTAGGTGTTCCAGCTGGGCCCAAAGAGAACTGGGCTCTGCTCCCATCTACCTCGCCACCATATTCTCTGCCCTCTCTTTTCTTACTGGTCTGTTCACAGTTTTCCTGTGGTCAACCAACATTCAACCAAGGGGGAAGAAGCATAAAATGGAGTAAAAATAGCCTCTTCAACAAGTGGTTTTGGGAGATCTGCATAGCTACATGCAAAAAAATTGAAACTAGACCACCCACTTACACCATATACCAAAATAAAGTCAAAGTGTATAAAAGTCTTAAATATAAGTAGTGACACCATGAAAGTCTTAGAAGAGAATATAAGCAGGAAAATTTCAGATATTCCATGCAATAATATTTTCACTGATAAGTCCCCAAAACAAACAATACACAAGAAAGAATAAATAAATGGGACTACATAAAATTAAAAAGCTTCTGCATGGTTAAAGAAAACATCAGCAAAATGAAAATTGAACTAACCATTTGGGAAAACTTTTTGCAGTTATACTTCAGACAAGGGTTTGATCTCCAAAATATATAAAGAACTAAGAAGACTCCATATCAGGAAGAAAAACAATCCAATTAAAAATGAGCAAAGGACCTGAACATATGCTTTTCTAAGGAGCACATATAGAAGGCCCAGAGACATATCAAAGGATTTTAAGCATCACTAGCCATCAGAGAAATGCAAATTAAAACTACAATGAGATACCACTTCACACCAGTCAGAATGGAAATCATTAACAAATCAGCAAACAAGTGCTGACAAGGTTGTGGAAAGAAGGGAACCTTAGTACACTGTTGGTGGGAATGCAGACTGGTGCAGCCACTGTGGAAAACAGCATGTAATTACCTCAAAACACTAAAAATGAAACTTCCTTTTGAACAGACAATTCCATTGCTGAAATTATACCCAGAATCCTGAATCACCAATTCAAATTATCTTATTCGCCCTTACATTCACAGCAGCATTATTTACAATAGCCAAGTGCTAGAAGCAATAAATGCCCATCAGTAAATGAGTGGATCAAAAAATCTGGTACATTTACAAAATGAAATACTATGCCGCAGAAAGAAAAAAGGAACTCCTACCCTTCGTGACAGCATGGATGGAAATGGAGCGTATCATGCTAAGTGAAATTAGCCAGGCAGTGAAAGACAAACATTATATAATCTCACTTATAAGTGTAACTTACTCAACAAAACAAGTAAGCAAATTAGAACCAGAGACATGGATATAAAGAAAAAAACTGACAATAAACAGAGGGGAGAAAGGAAGGATATAATGAGGTCAGAAAAGAAAAGGTCAAGTGTAGGAACCTATATAAATGACCTACAGACCAAGACAATGGGGCAGAGGGGAGAATTGAATGTGGATTGTGGGGTGTGGGAAGGCAGGGGAGAGGAATAAGGGAAAACGAGGACAACTATAATTGAACAACAACAACAAAATTTTAAATAAAATGATAAGGTGGGTACAGCTCATTATAATGTTTATAATAGTGGCATAAATGCTTTTTAAGAAAAAATGACTTAGCAGGTTGATATTTAGTGAGTTTCTCCCTTTACTGGAATACTAATTTTCTACAGTTTCATGTCACTGTTTCTTTAAAAGACTGACACAGCCCTTGTCACATGGCACATTTGGTTGGAGCATAAACCCAGATACCAAGTTTGTGGGATCGATTCCCAGTCAGGGAATATACCTGGGTTGCAGGTTCAATCCCTGGCCAGGGAACATTTGAGTATATGGGAGGCAACTGATTGATATTTCTCTCTCACATCAATTTTTCTCTATCTGTCTGTCTGTCTCTCTGTCTCTGTCTCTGTCTCTACCCCTCTTCTCTTTCTAAAATCAATGAACATATCCTCATGATCTTCATGGTGATCATTTAAAAAAATTAAAATAAAAAATAAAATACCGACACCATAGCTCCCCAGTGCCTCTGGGGGAAAAAAGGTCACAAAGAACCAGTCCTGAAGCCTTTTTTCATTGACTGCCAAGAGATCAGACTCTTTGGAGATCTTCCTTGTCCTCAGGACAGAATCAGACACACTTCCTTCTCTGAGAAAGTTTTTTCTGTTTCTGTCATAACCTGTAAAGTCCGCCCCAAGATTATGGAGAAGATTAAGTACAATGAGATTTGCAAATGTCTGGCACACAGTAGCTCTCTAAAACACTTTCTGTAATTACTTTGCCATTGTCTTTGCACTGAGTGTTTAGATGTTAAAAAAATTGTTTTCAGTGTTCAACAACCCAGACGATAACTAGTCAATGTGACACTTTTTCCCCCAAAAAAGCCCTTGAATGGAGTGACTTAATATTCAGCCCATATGACAGTCATCTCTTCACCTGTCCAGGCAGTAGAGGACCCCTGATTATACAAGAGAACAGAATGCTGCAGAAGGACATTGGAATTTGGTTTAAGCCAACATTCTCAGTATCATCAGCTGTCAGAAGGACAGTTTCATTTTTTGTAAGCTATAAACACATCAACACTGTTGCTCATATGTCATGATATATCTATTTAGTTTTTCTGTTTTGAAAAAAAAGGGGTTTTCTTTATCTCTATGAAATTTTTCTCCTTTTCTTCATTTTCTTCTACTGTTATTGACTCAGCAGGCACTTTATAAGTAGTGAGATCCAGAACTGAATTAGGAAGGTTCTTAAAGGTGACATGAGTTTAGTGAGGAAAACAGATGTAGAAACCTACCTGTTTCACATTGGATTCTACATTTTGCAAATGTAGAATGGTTTTTAGTTCTATTTATTTTGCTTTGATTCTAAAGGCCCAATTTTAAAAACAAATTTTTTGTGTGTGTGTTTCTATCAGAGAATGGACCCCGGATGACTTGATCAATCATTTATTACTATCCCAGTGCTTAGTAAAAGACAAAGTGACTAAAACTGTAGGACAAATATCACTGCTCCAAAAAACAAACATCCAAGGATTTTTTCCTGAAGAATAACAACTAAGTTGTCCCAATATCGTATCCACTCTGCACATCATCCATCACCATGAGTTCCTGTGCAGGCCTGTGTGGGTCATAGTCCCTTCCTCCAGACATGCCTATGTCTGGACATCCTGCAGTACAACTGAACTTTTTATAGCATGGTTACATTACGTTTATATGTTTAGCATCATTTAAAACAGGCTTTACACGTTTAAAAGTGAAGTCCTTTTTATAAGAGACAGAAAGAAGATAGCATTCGTGAAATGGCTGTCTGGCTATAAGATGTCTTGTGAAGGAAAGGAAGACCTGAGACATAACTCAGTAAACTCATTCTGTCAGTGTAGAGCCAGAGTATATACTTATGGTTTTTCATGATGTGCTGCATCTGTCACACTACTCAGCTCTTCCCTGGAGCCTGCCAGCAGCCATAGAGAATATTAAACAAATGGCTACTCTGTTTTTTCCAGAAAATTCATTGATGGACCCTGAAACTTGCATTTTATAAAGTTTTATGTCAGCAATAGCATTCTTCTTTTGATTTTGTTTCAACTAATTTAAAATGCATAAATCATTCTTAGTCCAAAGGTGGAACAGAAATGGGCAGCGGGCCACATGTGGGAAAAAGCTATGAACTGCCAGCCCCTAACCTGATGTAATCTACTGGCCTTGTCAGAACGAGGATGATCTCTGCCTTTTCCACTGACTGACAGAGATGAGACAGCTCAAGAAAACAGTGGGAACTGTAAGACAATGAGCCCACCACAACAAAAGGCATGTTTCTAAGTGTCAGCTCTCCTTTAGTTGGGTAGGTACCTGGTCATAGAGCTGAGTGAAGCTGGATGGGTTTTAAATCTCATTTAATCTCATTTTACTTTAGTTTATTCACAAACACAAAGAAGGCAGGCGTCATGCCCAGCCCAAATGGCATGGTTTCCAGCGGGAATGGCCACACTTAAATACAATCAACTATACAAATGTGGGGGACAGGCCCTCCACTCCTGGGATCTGCTCTTCATCTCCATCCTCTTGTACCCAAACCCCACCCAAGATTTAAGAGCCCTTTATACGTTACCTTTCCATGAGTCCTTCTCTACTTCTTCCATGTAGAATAATAGTTTGCTCCTCTGTCCTCCAAAATCATCATTGTTTTAGTGGAAACATGTTTTTGCATGGGACAAAGCTAGATTGCCACTCTTCCCTTCAGAAAGTAAGTCCAGGTTCCCTTGATGAGTATGTACGCTCAGAGCAAAAGTTCCCAGTGCACTAACTAGGCTGAACAAACTGCCCTGAAGCCAAAACGGCCCAAGGGTGTTACAGATTTTAGATACTTTACTAAATCCAGAAGTTCAGTCTACAGATCTGACAACACAGTAATGGATGTTAGCCAAAGCTACAACCCAAGAGTGAGCCCCAGTTCCAGAGGTTTTGCTCCTACTGGATAGGGAATGAAGGTGAAGCAGAGACTACAACTATAGGAGGACACAAGTCACAAAATCTGAGGTTCAGAACAGGGTCTCAAGCCAAATAGAGGATTAGTAATTATAACACTAGTAGTAATAATAAGTCTTGAGAAATTATATCATGTCTAATACTGAGTTGTGTGTTTTATAACCATTAGGTCATTTAATCCACAAAATAATCTTACAAGCCCAAATTTTACATAAGGAAACTAATCTTCCCAGAGTTTGAGAATCTATCCCAAAGTTCAATAGACAGTATTGGTGTTTGACAAAGGACCTGACTCCAAAGTGTCCTACAACTCAGGGGAGTTAGCCAGCTGAATCAGTAGAGGAGTGGTTAATGTGAGCTGAATACCTGAGTTATTGCTTATTCACCAGTTCCCAATGCAACAAGAGTAAAGCTTTTCAAAACAATATGGGTGTACAGCAACTCTGTGATTCGTCCCAAGCTTGGATATGAGACTTAATTCTAATGTAAGAAAGTCTGGAGATTGGAATAGGCCATTGTGATTGGCTTAGAAGTTATACCATATAGGGTCTGGGTTTTGTCCAGTGGGAAAGACAGATGTCCAGAGGCCAGGAAACCAGACGAGAGTTTGGAGGTAAGATGCCTGATGGGAAGTAAGTATTATAGGCTAGGTTCCAGATTTTTGGTTTGATGATTAGATATACAGTACAGAATTTCAAATGAGAAGAAATAGTGAGATGTTTTTACACTTCTGAAGAATGCCAAATAATACAAAGACTAAAAACTTAGCATTGACAGCAAGTCCTCTTCTGGATGTGTAGCCAAACAAAACTAAATAAAACACTAACTTTAAAAGATAATGGCACCTCCATGTTCATTGCAGCATTATTTATATAATAGCTAAGATTCGGAAGCAGCCTAAGTGCCCTCAGTAGATGAGTGGGTAAAAAAGCTCTGGTACATATACACAATGGAATATGACTCAGTCATAGAAAAGAATGAAATCTTGACATTTACAACATGAATAGATCTAGAAAATATTACACTCAACAAAATGGGTCAGACAGAGAAAGACAAACAACATATAATCTCTCTTATATGTGGATTCTAAAAAATATTTCATAAATACGGATAATAGATTGGTGGTTGCCAGAGGTGGGCAAAATGGCTGGTGAAGAGGGTCAAAAATATTTAACACTAACACCGAATGTTTCGATTGGAAAGGCATTGGTATTATATTCATTTAGTAGAATAACAGGGCCAGAATGCAGAAGTCAGGAGAATGAATGTTAACTGCGAGTAGAGTGGAAATAATGAAGAAGCTCAGAAAGAAGTGTCAAGATTCACATTCCTCAGGAGAAAACTACATAAAGCAGAGTCTCTGAAAAGTTTTTTAAAATAAAAGCTTTGGGAGCACTCCAGCGAACTTACCTTGGACCCTGCTATTTCCATTTAGACACTGCCTTCCCCAGGAAGCGTGACTAGGGCCCCTCAAGAATACTGCTGACCCCTTGACTTACAGTAGTCTATAAAAACTGGTTCTACTGAAATATTTGTTTTGTTTTCTTCTGCTTCATGCAGATGATAACATAAAGGGCTTCACAGGGTTACTTAGAGAATGGTGCCTGACCCATCACACAATGTCAGGTCTTACTTCTGTCATCATCACAGTTACTACATGAATCAAACAATCTAAATGATCAGAGATTCCACACACATTTTTGACACTAAGAGTGAGCTTTCTATAAATATCCTGGGACTTACTGATTGGGTGGAGAAACAAACTTACTAATTGCCAATTGATTTATAAATAATATACAAATACACTTTGAAGTTGATTTTTGAGATTAGTTTCCCAAAAGGAAAGCCAATAGCCACATACGAGATTTAAAAAGACAATATTTCTCATCAGAACCATAAAAATCTTCAAGTGCTCCAAATACCTATGGAGAAATTAGGCTAAAGTGAAAGCAACCATCAAGAAATTTAAATGTATGCCACTGGAACCAACCTCCCTCTGATAAACTGCTTTCAGTGTAGTGTTTCTAGGATGCTTCCTATCAAAGGGCAGGTGAGTCGTGAGTACCTGGAGACAACGCCCTCTGAACAACTTGGTGGTATTTACCAGAAGCCTTAGAAATGCAGCAACTTCTTTCCTAAAAATATCCTAAAATAGAACTTAAGACTCAATAAATGTTTGGCTTTAAAGACTTGTAACAACATGGTTTATAAATTTAAAGAATGTAAACAACCTAAATGTCAGTCATAAGATATTAAATGGATTATTCCACATCTGCACAATGAAACACAGAGAAGTTACTTAAATTGATATTTTACACCATGTTCATTATAATAAAAGATGTTCGCGTTATGTTATGATAGGCTACAAAATAATATGTAGACCATGAAACCATTTTTGTTATATTGAGAGAGTAGACATTCCAAGAATAGGGGAAGAGAAGAGAATTGACAAAATAATCATCTAAGCCCAAAAGCCTGGAACTTTCATGAATGTTCACTGCCCCTGTTTGTATCCTATCCATCACCTGGCCCTGTCCTTTCTACTCTTCAAATGTCACCTCATCATTCTCTTCACTATTGTCACACTCTTCATTTTGAAATGTATATAATTTTTCATGTTTTTTGTAGAAAAGCATTCTCCTCACTGCAGGCCCTTCTTCTGGAAATGGCCTGTTAACAAGGCCAGAACCTAGTCCAGATTACCAGCAAATCTCTCCCTGTGCCCAAAGCAGCCTGCAGCCAATGACTGAGATGCAGGGGTACCAAGACCTGATCCCTTGTCCCAAGCAAGGACAGTACTGGGGTGTCATGTTTATTACAGAGCTCACTGTGGGATCCACTGAATCACATTTCTGCCTAGTTTTCCCTTCATCGCACCTTGGTTTCTTCATTCCCTCAGAGTCATGGGAGCCACTCTAGCACATAAGTCACTGCCCCCAAACCCATCTTAACCTCTGCTCCTCAGGGTCCCAATGCAGAGTGGTAACCTGGGACTTTCCAAAATCAATAATTTGCAATACTGAATTTTAAGTATCTTTGCTGTGGAGATCAAAACTCTCCCACTGCCATCTTCTGAATATTGCACAGCACACATATCCATCAAGACACACTCTAGCAAGATGCCTCTCATATGTGTTCATAAGAAATCACAGGTCCTGGTCAAGTCCCACACTAATGGGGCACTGAATGGAAGGAAACATCTATGAGGTGATGGTTCACTGGAGTTAGGAACTCAGAACCCACCAACAGCATGAGACGTCGTGGACATAGTCGTGGGGATGTGACTCATCATCAAGAATGGCAAACAGCAGACATAGACCATCCATGTCCCTCAGGTCCCCTGCACTTACCTTCTATGGCTCTTATCCTCCCTGAGGGCTTCATCTATGCAGGGGCCATTCCAGCACAAATGAATACACAAATGTGGAGGGAAAGCCCCTAGGCAGAAGAGCTGACAGTTCAGTCAGGAGGTAGGAGCTATGGAGGACTGGCCTCCCTGCTACCAGGGTGTTCAGTTACCTATGAAACTGAATCTCAGGTGCCCACACTGATTTGCAGTTACATCTTGGAAATACTGCAGGTTCAGTTCCAGAGGACTTCAACAAAGCCAGTGTCCAAAAACAGCATGTAGTAGTCTTTTGGCTGGGAGAGGGTCTTGCTTTCATTTGTAAAATCACCACATTTGTGAATCACTATGAAACAATGCCCGTCTGTGTTCGTTCATTCTCTCTATCCTACCTCATTTTCCCCACTGTCTCACTCATGCCTCCTACAATTACCTTCCCCAAGTCCTTGTGTCAGGGTCAGCTTTTAGCAAGCTAAAACTTAAGTAGGAATTAGGCCGATTTTATTTAAATGCACATTTCCTCATAGCCTTAATTTAAGTATCACTTTTCTGGGGAGCCTTCTCTGACTGTTTCCCTCCAACCTGTGCTTCATTATCACTCCATGAATAACTCTCATACATTGGAATAATGTGTGCGAGTGTGCGTGAGTGTGAATGTGTGTATGTGACTGTGTGTATGTGTGTACAGGTACATGACTATGTATGTCTGTGTGAGAGTGTGTTCCCTCAAGGACTGAGTTCCTTGCAGTCAGGACAGTGTTTTCTATCCATCTATAGCCCCAATGTCAAGAGCAGTACCATTAATGTTGATGGCTGTACCAGTTAGAAATATTTCCACTGTTAATAACAACTTAAGTCAAAGAAAGGTGGAAGGGGGATTATATCAAATAACTAAGCATTCAGGTTATGGATATGGATGCCTATCTTCATCCAAATCTCCAAAGAGTCAGAAGCTGGTACAAAAGTCATTTTTTATCTCCATGTCTTTGGAGGGTTCACCTTGAAGCTGGCTCCATTCTCCGTGTGACTGCAAAATAGCTGCCACCCAAGAACTCCCTAATCCTGTAAAGCTCATATCCAAGAGGAAAAAGAGACTGCATCCCACCCAGACACCGAGCAAGAACATCCTTGCACCTGGTTCTCAGGATCAAATGAACATCCTGACCAACCACTGCCACCACAGGAATGCTACATACTGATTGAGTTGATTGTGAAGAACAGCCCACCTGGAACAAAGGCTGGAAAGGGAGGGGGGGTGTTTCCTGGAGGAAAGTCAGAGTCACAGCAGGAAAGAGACAATAGGTGTTTCCTACAGTGGATACTAAGCAATGGCGGATGGTAATATCCCTGAATGCCACAGGATTTCACTGAGACTTGTGCAAACAATACCATGGTTTTGTCTAGATTTATCTTGCTTTACATAAAAATATAAATAAATAAGTGTACTGAACCATTTTAATTTGGAAAGTTCACGCAGTTTGATTCATAGGGGCTGTTTCCTCACTCAAGTTCAGTCTTTGTCTGCTTGAGCAGATAGAAACATTTGTTTTAATAAAAACTTGCTTAATACTTAGAAGTCTGGCAAGATATTTAAATTTAATTCTAAGGCAAGAAAACACACAATCTCCCAGTTAATTTGCCCCATTAACTAGACATCTCATTGACTTCAAATATTCAGAGAATTGATGTTCTGAAAATGAGCATTAATAGGTGAGGAAGAACAGGGCCCAGTTTAATGTTTGTAACAAATGCAAGAGACTATAATGAAGAATGTGTGCAGGAATATCCAGGACTTCCTTTGTGCCATGTATTTCACCAGTTAGAGAAATGAAGAAATTAGCGTTGTACTTAAAGTGAAAAATAAAATGTCAATTCATTTGTAGTCTCTATTTTTCAGTTTTCAAAATTAAATTAAAAAGAAAAAAGCAAACAAAATATGACCAGAGACATGGAAATTAAGAACAATCTAACAATAGTCAGAGGGGGTTGGCGAGGGGACAGTCTGGGGAAGGATTTTCAGGAACTACAATAAGGGGCACATGGACAAAACCAAGGAGGAGGATGGAAGCAGGGGAGGGAGGTAGGTTTGGCTGGGGTAGGGGAGAGTGATGCGGGGGGGGGGGGGGGGGGGNAGGGTGAGGGTGGAAGCAAGGGAGGGAGGTGGGTTTGGCTGGGGTTGGGGGGAAAATGCAGACAACTGTAATTGAACAACAATAATTTTAAAAATTCTCATCAAATGAAATGGTACTCAACTACGTAATAATCATGAGATTATTACGAGGATAGAGGGAAAATGGCAATTAAAAAAGCAGTGGAGATAATATGCATTGGATATGTTTAAAGAAAATCTTACCAAAATTCATTAAAAATAAAGAAATCCCTTTAAATAGCAAGATGTATAGTGCATTTGAAGAAATGTGTTATATTTATATTTTTATAAATAAATTCATTTCAGAAATATATCCTAAAATATCCAACAGTAAGGGTAATGAAAGAAAACTTAGGCTGTTTTATGAGCTCCACTCAGTCTCCTTGTCTGTCTCTCCATGAGTGTTGGAAAGCCCTCTCATATATTCCTAGAGTGCCGAGCTGGGTCTGGCATTTTGTGTTTCCATATGTTCCATGCACCCAAAACCAGCAGGGATGGGGCTTTATAATCTCCTGCATAAATTATGGGTGTGATCTGCCAATATTACTGGGCAATAGTCCAGCTGTCTTAAAAACTTAAGAAAGAAGTATTTTTCTCTGTGTGTCAACCTGGAAAGGAAGACACAAGTTCAGAATAAATGGAATCAATATCTCAAACTCAAAGTACTTAAGTATCTTTAGTTTTGGGGAGAAGGAAAAGAGGAGCAATTTGGTTTAAGTAATGGCCAGTATTGGGGACCATATGTCTTGTCATGGACAGTGTCAAATTTTAAACCTTGATTTATTGGTCATTGAACAGAGAAGGATGCAGAAAGTGAAGGAGGAATCTTCAAGATATAGTATCTGTCTCAATATATGTAGAAAGCAGTAGCAAGATTCTGAAGTCTAAAAATAAACCAAAAATCTAAACATAAAAAAAGATACAGTATCTGTATCTCCTTGGTTTTTGTATCCCTTAAACTCCATGCCCAAGTACATGCAAATAAAACCTAGATAGCCACTAGGGTGACAAGGCAAACACATCCAGCACTGAGGGAGACACACTGGACACAGAGCACGAAGAGCTCTACGCCAGGGGAACCCAAAGTTTTGGGGACAGCAGCAAGCACTTAACTGGTAGATTGTTAAATACAATAGGGAGAAAAGTTATTCCCATTTCCAACACATTGTTCATGACCTAGGAACCCTTCCTTTGAAAGAGGCAGCACCAGTAAGTCACATCGAACCATGATTCAGTCACTGATGTAGAGCATGTAGCCCAGCCTGAAGAATATCACTCTAGCCCATAAGGTGTTCCTACTGAGCTGATGCTGTGAACTGAGCATACAAAATAAAACCAAAAATCTTTAAGCTATTGATTATGTCCATCGTCTCAGGATAATGGGAACATGATAATATCAGTGAATCCCAATCTCTTATCTTACTTCCTGTAAAGTTATTTTCCATGTTAAAGCATTACTGTGTGAATTGCCATGACAATGGATGGGCATTTAAAGGATCATGGATGGTGAACTTTAAAATGAAGAAGCATTTTGGGCATGGAAATCAAATGCATATTTCAATAATAACTTTTTACAAAGCCAAGTCCTTTATATGGTGGATATAAAGTGTTGATCCAGTGTTGTTGATCTCCATGTAGGGAACAGGCTCATCCCCCAGGAACAGTGCCACATTAGTGCTTAGTTTTGGTCCCAATGCTGGAGATTGGGCACTCAGCAATGGCTGCACCCAGGTTGGCCTTAGTGAGTAGAAATCCAATTTGCTGAACCCATAACCATTTTATCCATGCATCTACTGGAAAGGAACTGGTGAAAGATGTTTCACCAGTAACTAAGCAAGTGATTATTAAGACTTCTCTCTGTGAAGGATCACCATTTTCCCAGCCATGTTCCTTCTAAAACAAGTGACTAATTCAGGCATGGCAGCATATCAAGCAGAACCACTTATCGTTCAGGCCCAGAAATGTTCCTCCCCAGTGTATTGGTCTAAAGGAACCTCCTACGAAACTGTAAGTGTGTCCTTGAGACACATAATCAACTAGCTAAAGATAAGGGTCTCTGTAAGTGACACCACTGTGGTCATTACCTTAAATCTGCTCATTAGTAATTCTACCCATATTGTCTCAGTCAGGTAAGTGCCATCCTTTGGCCTTGCCACTTGTGACCCCATTTCTCTATTGAATTTAGGGTCTCACTTTGATGGCCATACTTTCTGCTGTCATTCCTGGCCTACAGAGAAAAGCCATCACAGAGCTGTCAAAGAGGACACTACTCCCTTCACAATGTATTTTGCAAAGCCTTAGTAGAGGAAGTACTAATTTTGCTCACCCAAATTTATGAGTGGGTGAGCAGATTACACATGATTAATCTTTCTTCACACTCAAATACCTTAATTCATACTGTCTTTCTGGCAACTCAACTTCGTTTTAGTCAACTAACCAAAAGCTAAATCCATTTACCAGGATCCCAGCATGTAATACAGAATCTTTGGCTCATGAACCAATTTTAATACAAACTCACCCAACACTGCAGTCTCTCACCTTGATCCAGCATCCTTTACACACATTTCCATACATTGTCCCCAGGTTTATATTAATATAAATATCACTTAAACAAATATAACTCTTTACATGACCACAGTACTTCTCTTCAGGTTATAATTTCTATAAGATTACCAGGACCATGCCAGAACCTGAGCCTGGCCACCAATCTAGGAGCAAGGTGGTGAGGTGTGTTTGGGTGGGGATTCATGTTCCCCTGCAGATTAGATGCCTCAGACCAGAACAGTTAAGTTCTTTAGGCCAGTGCACACTAAATTCCTCATACTTGAGGGAAAGGTGCTTCTACTGGCAAATGAATTTCCATAAAATGAAAAAGTTCAAGTTCCTCTGTACCATCAAAATCAGCACATGAGTCCCCACCCTAGTTTCCATGGTCTTTCTTCCCAATAAGTGCCATCATTCTAATATAAGAAACCCCAGAAGGTCAGGTTGAACTGTAATTTAGCTACTCTGAAGATTAGGCTTTGGATTTTGCTTGAAGAAATTTTGTAGAAAATATGGGTTCCTTTTAGAGTAGTCATAGCAGCTTTCTAATCCATCACTCAGATCTTGATCTGGGAATGTAAAACCCTGAGCTCACTTTATTCCCCATAGTTTCCAGATCACCTGGAAGCACCCAAACAACAGGAAAATACTCATTTTATTGAAGTGTTCTATAGCAGCAACTACTTGGCCACCTACAGCCTTGCCTTTTATGAGCAGTTGATTACAAGTGATAATTTAAGAAACTATTTTGCATCTACATGCCATCAACTGTCTGCATCTCCTTTGCAATTGGCAGCAAAAACATTAATGTCTTTTGATCTAATCACATCACAGAACCAATTATTAATTACCATCTTTAAAGTTCTGTTTCCCTAGAACCAATTCTGGCACCAATAACTACAGCAATCAGGGTTCAGTCGTGGAAGAACCTATATGACTATTATGGGATAAGAGATTTATTATAGAAATATGACCATATGCAGTTGTTGGAGGTGAAGAAATTACTGACCCAAAAGAGATGCTGGAGAATTGGAGAAAAGGGTCCTCCCTTTCTTGGATTAAGTAGACAGTAGGGGTTTTCTAGGGGATCCTGAAGGCCAAAATAATAAGCTGCTAGCTGGGACCATGGGAAAATAGAGGAATAAAGAGAGAGGCTCCTGATGCTTCATTTATTGGTGATCTGGAGCCTCTATTGGTTAGGATGGCATCTGTAAAAAATAAAAAAGCTGGACATGAAAAGGGAGTAAGGACACATTTACAATACTCTCTCACCATTAGTGACCATGAGGACCATGACCTTCAGCTCATGAAGCTACTGCTTCACTTCTACCTCTGAAAAGTCACAAAAATCTCCCTTTTAGCCAACTCAATTAGAACCATATGGGGAAAGGAATTATGGGAAAAGGTTCCAATCCTAGCCAAGTTTGTACAGTATAAAAATATGACAGCATAGTTTCCATATTTAAATCTTATTAGATTTAAATCATGTGTCCCTGCTATTAAGTCATGAGCATGTTGGTATTTAAATGATGTGCCAACTCTGACTGAATAAAAATGGTATTGATTATGATTTTTTGTTGTTGTAAGCCACAGAAACTGGCTCTGGCTAACTTGGGGAGGATGTGGGGTGTTAAAATAATGTAACTGGAGAAAATCACAATTCTGATGGGAAAGCTAAAGAAAATGCTTAGAAATAAGACACCAGAAATGCAGCAGGTGACTCCTGCCTCATCGGAGTTTCTTCTGGTAGTAATGCATAACTTTGTTTCATTTTTTTTTTCAATCTGGAATAACTCTGCTCAAGATTCTAGCTCTTCAGATGCTTTTGTCTAGCCAAGCTCCGGTCACAGGATCAATTCTTGGTCCTATTGAGACAGTGAGATCTGGTAGAAGGGTCCGGCCCCAGCCCTCAAAAAAACTCTTCATGTTCCATTAGAGGATAATCTGCCTTCACACCCTCTCCTAGTGTGCTCAGAAGGATGACAAGTGAACTCCTAGTAAGGACAGTGCAGGGATGCTCAGAAGAAGAAAGGGTTATGGCTTAACCAATAACTTCTAATAAATGTTAACCAGTGAGGGTTTTGAGGCTCTATCCAAGCCCAGTAAGAAATAGCATATCATCTATTAGCACTCCCTGCCATAGTTGCAGGGAGAAATCAAAGTAGCAAGCTTGCTGTATATTTTTTGCAAAACCCTTGATTATGATTATGTCTTTCCAATTCTGCCAAATAGACAGCTGGAAGCATGGTACAATACTGAACAGAGAAGGCACATATACTTTCTCTGCTTGACTATGAATACCTCCATGATCTGGATCCAGGTTTACTCTCATGATTCCAATCCCACGTGTGCATTTTGCCAATAGGATATTAGCCCATTGTGGAGAAGGCCACCCTGAAGAATAGGCAGAGCTGACTTGAACACTATGTTCCAATGTGACAGCCATGTGAACTTTTAAATTTACTTAAAGTTTCTTATCATTGGTGCCTTCAACTATCCACCTCACAGAGTCAATGAGATAATTAAATGAATAAAAGAAGGTAAAAACACTACAGTATCAGGATCAGCTTGCTACTAAGCACAATGAAAATGTTCCATACACATTACCTCCCTCAGCCTTTGACCCCATACAACTGTTTCCTAAGAACCCCCTCTATTAATTTTACCCCATTGAGTCATGTACAGCCAAGCAGCACATAGCAATGTTTCAGTCAAAGACAGACCACATATGATGGGGGTCTTATTAGAATACAATGGAGCTAAAAAGTTCCTATCTTCCAGTGATATCACAGCCATAATAACACCATAACACAGTGCATTACCCAGGTGTTTGTGATGATGCCACTGTAAACAAATCCCTTGTGCTGTCTGTTGTATAGAAGTACAGTACATACAATTGTATGTGCCATACATAATAGTTGATAATAAATGACTCTGGTACTGAGTTATGTATTTTCTACACTATACATTTTATCTTTTTTTAAGATTTTATTTATTTATCTTTAGAAGGGAAGGAAAGGAGACAGGGAGAGAAACATCAACGTATGGTTGCCTCTCGTGTGTCCCCTGCCTGAAACTGGCCTGCAACCCAGGCATGTGCCATGACTGGGAATCAAACCGCAATACTCTGGTTCACAGGCCCATGCTCAATCCACTGAGCTACACCAGCCAGGGCTATACACTTTATCTTTATTTTAGACCTTACTTATAAAAATGTTTGCTGAACAATACTATGTGTGTTATGCAGACAGCAACCTCGCATATCTCTGGATGGCATTATTTTCTCTTGCTCTTGATTCACCTTGTGTTGTTTGTATATTAATGTGCTGCACAGGTTTTTAGTCCAAGTGCAATGAGCTGCACCAAAATGTAATGATATATTTCTCAGGAAGTATCCCTATTGCTAAGCAGCACGTGCCTTCAAAATACAATTCAAATATTATCCTTTCCTTGAAATTTTCCATACAACTTAACACTTTTAACCTTTGTATAACTTCATATATGTTCTATAGTACTTCAAAACAAATTTTAAAATTATAATGTATTAGACTACAATATAATATTTTTATTGTTGTCCAAGTACAGTTGTCTCCATTTTCCCACCACTATTTTCCCCCAACACACCCACCTCCACCTACCACTCTCAATCCTACCCCCCTTTGACTTTGTCCATGGATGCTTTTTAAAAAAATTTTCCATGGATGTTTTATACATGTTCCTTGATGAACCTTTCCCTTCTTTCTCCCATCTTTCCCCTCCCCTTTTACCTTTGGTTATTGTCAGTTTGTTCTTTATTTCAAAATCTCTGGATATATTCTGCTTGCTTGTTTGTTTTGTTTATTAGGTTCCTATAATTTCTTATATAAGTGTAGCAGTCACCTAGACATTTTATTATCTATTTCTTTTTAATTATTAATTAATTATTTAAGCATTATATCATCTCCATGCTGTGTCATTATCACTATGAAGACTCATACCTTTGTACAATTTAATATTTGAGTACCACATACTGTTTGCCAAGTACTGGCTGGAAATCAGTAAAATAGGGTAAATAAGACACTGTTAGTGTCTGGAAGACAAAGCCTCTTGGAAAAGATAATGCTAATATGCTGAATGACTTAGTATTGTAGAGTCATGTGTGCACAGGAAATTCGGGAGCAAACAGAATACTTGATGTAGATTATGATGAGAATGGCAGGAAAATTCTGTAGGAAAGATTAGTGGAACTGAATTTTAAAGAATGTGCTCAATTTGGCTTGGCAAATAGTCAAAATCAAAAAATATTTTTAAATGTACAAAAGAGGAGAAAGACAGAGTACTCTAGGAAAATCTATAAATGATCATTATGATTAGAAGGGAGAGTGAGAAAGGAAAACAGCAAGAAGTGAGAAAGGAGAGGCCAATCAAGGCATTGTCGTAAAAGTCACCCTATATTTCCTGAAGCTTAAAAATTTATCTTAACCCAATAGAGAAAACATTGAATAAGTTCATCCAGGAGGAGACATACAAAAAGAGCAATAAAAAGAATAATCATGGTAATAACAGCAGTCAAATATGAAGTGTCATTTATTAGCAAGGCTCTGTGTTAGAGAGATGACTTAATTCTCAAGACGATGCTCTGATACAGGTACTTTAATCCCAATTTACCAGTAAGGACATGTGGCCTAGAGAGATTAAATACCTTGCCCAAGGTCCAAGCTAGTCAGTGTTAGAACTGGTTATAAATCCATATCTGTTTTATCCAAGACCCCAAGTCTTAACCACAGCATTCATATTTATGATTTAGAAAGATCCCTTTGGCAACCATGTGAGAACTGATTAAAAGCCTAGAGGCACCTATTTTATTTAGCAGAATATTACACAAATACATTTTTAAGAGATTCAGAGCCAACCCCCAAGCAGAGAGAGGGAAATAGATTTAAGAAATGTGAAGATTTAACAGGCAAGAGTCAGCAACTGGCTGGAGATGGAAATGAGCTGCAGAGATCAGGGTAACAACCAAGGAAGTGGCTGATGATTGTGTCATCCACACAGGTATTTGGGATAGAGAAAATGGAAATCAGTATTGAGAAAATCAGTACTGACATTGTGGTGCTATGGAACTGAGTGTCTAGAGAGGTGTGAAGATCTCAGAATGCAGATAGTCAGTATAGCTGTGGAGCTGGGGAAGGAATGCCCCCAGAGAGTCTACAGCAGAGGTGTCAAACTCATTTTCACTGAGAGTCACATCAGCCTTGTGGTTGCCATCAAAGGGCTGAATGTATAAATATAACTACTCCTTAGATAGGGACAAGGAGCTCGGTACTGCTGCCAGGTAGAAACAAGGTGCCAGGCTGGATAAAACAAGGTGTAGGGCTGAATTCAGCCTGTAAGCCTTGTGTTTGCCACCTGTAGTCCACAGGGTGAACAAAAGAATGAGGTGAGAATATGTAATGTCAGCTGGAAATGTCAATATTGGCAGGTATTGGGGGTACAAAATAACGGTTTAGTAGGTAAAGCTGAGGAGGAACTTCCATAGGATAATGAATATAACCAGAATAGTTTTTGAAAGGAGTCATAAATAATTTGTAAAGTTGTAAAAAATGGCAAAAGCCTCAGAAAATATTTTTTTTTAGTTCTGCATGGAGGAATTATGGGTAATTTTGTTATTCTTTATAAGCTACTACAGTTTATTTTCTAAATTATGACTATTTTTAAATCACAGATAGAAGGACATATTTCCCATAAAACTGGTGATGGGACCACTGGCAATCATAAAAGAACAGTTTTATGGGTGCTAATCACACAAGGATCCTATTATTCATACGGAAGTAAGGGGAGCAACATTCATTTATTTTTCAAACTGAATAACCAGGAAGGGAAGAAGTAGACAGGTCAGAGGTGGTCAAGGCAGCTGAACTATAAGAAGTGTAAGTTTTGTGTCTAACATGAGAAATACTTATACACAATTACATTGCTAGAGAATGAAAGGCTGGGGGAGCAGCCTTGCTCAGGCATCATCTCCCAGTAGAAGGCTGGGGGACTCACACAGGGCACAAGGGGAATATTCCATGGCAGGAAGAGCTCTGGGAATAAGGATGACACTATAAAGCCTGCCTGGGACTGAGTCATGCTCTAATCTAGGTAACAAAGTATGGGCATGGATGGGAGAAAGGCTCCATTGAGCTCAGTATCGCATTGGGAAGAATTCCTGTGACCATGCTGGGACTCAGCAAACATCCCTTTAACAATCTTCTGAGGGAAAAGGGCTAATAGGTATGAAGCAGAAGGCACGGTACAAAGAAGATAACTAATGAAGCCAGGTCCCCAGCCAAATACCCTCAGTGGATGGAATAGGAAGTTAAGAAAGTTCCCAACACGTGGCCCCTATTTTCTTGGAGAAGTGGTGTTGGGAACCTCCCTGCCTGGTTTCAGAAGCTGTAACTTCCCCCCTTCCCCCCACCCATGGCTAAGGCTGAGTGAGCAAACTTTGTACCATAAGCCACTAAGGAGACAAAGCTTATCTCGTGTCAGGGGTGCCACTTCTGCTCTTTTTACTTCACCCTGCCTGGCCTCCAATGCTTGATCGGTTAGCCAATGATAGGTAAGGTTCTCCAAGGGAGAAATGACCTAAGACAGGCACAATCAAGGGAGGCCCCAGGGAAGGACTTGGGGGGCTATAGCAAAAGGGATTGATGGACCCTCCACCCTTGGCTTTGACATAGCCTGAGTCCTCATTCTGTCTGCAAGAAGCCTCCTAATCTCTTGACTACCTTACTTCCCCTGCCTGATTTAAGCCTGAAACAATGACAGAGGGCTGTGCAGCCCTGTGCTGGAAAGGGCGGGTTCCCTAGGGCAATCAGGCCTAAGAAAGAATATGTAAAATCCTGTGAAATCTGCTTTGTTTAGAATGCTCTCAATTAAATGATGAAGGTCCAAGCAAGAAGTTTGCTCCCCAAAGTTTTATGGCTCTTTAGCTATCTGACCCTGACTCAGAATAAGCCCTCCTAGTTCTTTGTATGTTATCTATTGTTTGATCCTTACTTCTTGACAATGATTGATGGTCTTTCCCTGTATTCCTATGCAAAATGAACCCAATAAAAGCCCACTGAGGAAAAGGCTCTTGGCCCTTCTCATTTGAGAGATCAGCTACCTTTCTTCCCCAAGCAGATCATGTCTTGGTAGACTTATTCTCATCCTTGGCATCTGGGGGTGGGGGGGGGGGGCGGGCAGAGCTCCCTCACAAAGTAGAAGACTAGACCTTTCATAGAAAGTAAGAAAAATGCTGTTGAAGAGAAGGTGTGAGACTAGAATGACCAGCTCATCCCCCCATCCTTGGGACTTATTTGAATTTAATATTGGAAATTCATAGACATACCCGATCATTGGTCAACCTACATGAGACTGTGATTAGTGATAGTATCTAATAACTCAAGAGAACAAAGAAATACCTTGAAGATAAAATAACAATAAGTCATAATAAAATAATTGGAACCTAAGCACAGCAGGAGACCAGGCAGTTGTAATCATTCCAATCTATGCTATCCTGTGCTTGAGGAAAAACTCTATATTTAGTAAGTTTCAATATGTCCAAAATGATGGGACAGAAAGATTTTAAGATAAGAATTTCAGGCAACAAATATTCATATTTATTGTAATTTCTATACTTTCTGAGAGGCAATGGGACAAACTGCAGCAGAGTCGGAGGGAAAGAGAGGAGACATAGCTGGAGTGCTTGATCTTTCCTAAAGGGAAAGTTACATGCAACTCCTAGATACCATACTACCCCTGGAATTTCAGTCTTGTTTCCAAAATAATAAATCACATTTCTTACTTCCAGAGGAAGCAAAGCCAGATGAGAAAAGTATAGAAGACTCACATACTATTGGGTTATTGCCAACAGAGTAAAGAAAAATAAATAAATATTTGTTTTTAAGTCAGGACCTGTGGGGGGAGACTTTCCTCTCAAGTCCCCCAGTGTTCCACAGATGAGCGTAAACATTACTGAGACATGATGTGATCTGCTTGGGGAGGAGAGGTGGCCATTTTCCCAGAGGAAAAAGGCCCTGAGAAGTGGCCAGTTTCTCAGGGGAAAAAGGCTTTGAGCCCCTTCCTCCAAGGGCTTTTGTTGGGTTGTAATACACAGGAATACAGGGCAACAAGGATTAAACATTAGATAACCTTTCAAAGAAATCTGAGGGCTTAGTATGAGTCAGAGTCTCTCAGGAACAGGGTTTTAGGGTTTCCTGCTTGAACTCTTAACATATGAATGAAAACACTCTTAGCAGAACAGATTTCACAGGTTTATCATGAAGTCTTTGTGATGCCAGATTTTTCCCCAGGACACCACTCTAGCAAGGTTAGGAGCTGTACCCATCCCCATCAGGTATTCAGGCTTAAGGGATTAGAGCCAGGAAGCACTTCTCTCAGAGAACATGGGGGCTTGGGCTTTGTCAAAACTGGGGGGCAAAAGTCCATTGCTCCCTCTTTGTTGCAACCCCGAGTCCTTCCATAAAGTCCTCCTAAGTGACCGAGTCTGGCTTAGGTTGCCCCCGTCTGTGAGGGGTCTTACCCGTCATTAACTTCTGACCAAGCTTTTGGGGCAGGGAGGAAACTGAGGCATCATTTGCTACCAGAGACAAGTTTTGTCCCCTGCAGCTCGCATTCCAAAGGTCGTCCCTCGCCCTTAGCCACAAGGGGTAGAGTTACAATTCCTAAAACCAGGCAGAGCAGTACACAGCAAGAAGCAAAGAACAGAGGGATATGTCAGCAGAGAAGCCCAACATTTTAAGACCCATAAGTGTACCTCAGTGTCAAAACTGCTTGAGGTCATCGAGCCCTGTTCAGCACCTGGCTGTGTGTCAGAATCACCTGTGGAGAATGTGAAAATAAAAAGTAACCACGTGGAGCCCTGCAGCATGTCTAGGGCCACCTTGGAAGCAGAACCTGTACCAGGCTTCCCAGACAATCTGATGCACTGGCTGCCTCAGCATCCAGAGATCCAGGGTGACACCTGGAATGCATATCCCAGGAGCTTCGAGGAGAGCTGTGGGCAAGTTTCCATCCCTGAAAGAGGCCACTCATAAAAGAAAAATAAATTAGATCCATCCTTGACCCTAACTGGAAATAGCTTTGTGTCTCTCTCATCCTTTTTCACTGTGGGTTTTCATGCTCTCATATGTAACTTATTACCCCTATTTTTAGTTTTGCTCTTTTGGAGGCAAGGAATGAAGGCTCATTCAATGAGCCACAGGAAGATGGGAACTTATTTTCAGAATATATGAAGAGGAGACCTAGAACCAGACAGTGCCGAAGAACTGAATTACAGCTCAAGGGAGAAAAGGCAGAGATTAAGGGTGATGTAGTGTCAAACACAATCCATGAAAACAGCTTGGAAATAGGCAGTTATTATGAGAAGGGTTGTGGGCAGTGGGTGGGCTGTTTTGTCAAATATTAATTACAATAGAAAACCTAATTGTGCCTCCATCTCTATCTTCATAACTACCTAAAGACTAAATCCTGTCTATTTTTTCCCAAATCCTCTTCACATTCAGTCCATATGAATCACTCTTGCTGTGACAGTAAGACCTCTTTTTCAAAGCCTTGAAAATTCCCTGTTTTAGAGAGGACATTCACATAGTTCAAATCCACTGGTATGTCTGAAGCACAGGCCCAGAGAGACTAAAAAGTACCCAATGCTGTGTTCCTCTTCTATTGCCCTTGGCATCAACCTACATGGCCAGAGAGCCACATAGATACCCTCATGGGACACCAGAGATAATGAAGAAGATCTAAAGAAATGGCTGTCACTGTGGTGGTAAAGGTGAGTCACAGCCAGGTCTGTGCTCCTCTGTCTTCCAAATTACCTATGGAAAACTGGTGTGAAGAAAACTCTAAACTTACAGGGCTGCAATTAACTTACATAATATTTTTAGGTTAGAGGATAAACAATTTTATTTTTTCCATTTATTTAATTATTTTTCAAGTAGAGTATTCTGTCTATTACTCCCATCCCATCCCACCTCCCCTGTGCTCCCCGCTGCCTCCCATTTCTACCCTTCTCAGTTGTTGTCCATGTATCCTTTATATATGTTCCTCTAAATCCATCCCCTATTTCCCCTGAAATTCCCTCCCTTCTGGTCACTGTCAGCCTGTGCTCTATTCCAGTGTCTTTGGTTATATTTTGCTTGCTTGTCTGTTTTGTTGTTTAGCTTCCTGTTAAAGGCGAGATCATATGCTATTTCTCCTTCAACACCTGGCTTATTTCACTCAGCATAATATTTTCCAATTCCATCCATGCTGTTGCAAAAGGTAGGTGCTCCTTCTTTCTTTCTGCTGCATAGAATTCCATTCTGTATATGTACCATAGTTTTGGGATCCATTTATTTACTGATGGGCACCTAGGTTGCTTCCAACTCTTGGCTATTGTAAATTGTGCTGCTATGAACATTGGGGTGCATAGGTTCTTTGGGATTGGTGTTTTAGGGTTCTTAGGATACAATCCTAGCAGTGGAATTGCTGGGTCAAAGGGCAGGTCCAATTTTAGTTTTCTGAGAAAATTCCATACTGTTTTCCATAATGGTTGTACCAGTCTGCAATCCCACCAACAGTGGACCAGAGTCCCCTTTTCCCCACACCCTCTCCAACATTTGTTGTTTATTGCTTTGTTTATGATAGCCATTCTCACCAGTGTAAAGTGGTATCTCATTGTGGTTTTAGTTTGCATCTCTCTGATAGCAAGCAATATTGAGCATCTCTTCATGTGTCTCTGGATCCTCTGTATGTCTTCCTTGGAGAAGTGTCTGTTCAAGCCCTTTCCCCATTTTTAATTGGGTTAGTTGTCTTCTTAGAGTGAAGTGGTGTGAGTTCTTTGTATATTATGGAGATTAAACTTTTGTCTAAGGTATCATTGGCAAATATGTTTTCCCATACAGTTGGTTGTCCTTTTATTTTAATGCTATTTTCTTTAGCTGCACAGAAGCTTTTTATTTTGATGAGTTCCCATTTGTTTACTCTTTCCTTTATATTCCTTGCTTTAGGGGACATATCAGTAAAAATGTTGCTGTGTGGAATATCTGATATTTTCCTGTCAATGTTCTCCTCTAGGACTTTCATGGTGTCATGGCTTAGTAGAGGACTTCAAGAAAGATATTGACAGCAACACAATTATAGTAGAGGATTTTAACACCCCACTGTCAAAAATGGACAGATCTTCCAAACAAAATATCAACAAAGATATAGCTGCACTAAACAACACCCTAGATGAAATGGACTTGACTGATGTATATAGAGCCCTTCATCCCAAAGAAGCTAAATACACATTCTTTTCAAATACACATGGAACATTTTCAAAGATAGACCACATGATAGGACACAAAACGAGTCTCAGCAAATTCAAGAATATTGAAATCATACCGAGGATAAACAATTTTAATACAGTATTACTTGATTCTAACAGTCTGAAATACATCTAAAATAAATATTTTCTTTGGAATGTTCAATGGCTGAAAAATTATAAACTCAACTAATTTTATATAGCTTAAAGATTAACATACAGATTAATTTATTGATTTGGTCTTTAAATACCATAGTTTTTAAAAAAAAACTTTTATTGCCTGAATCTGTTCACTCCACTAGGTTTTATCCCCTTTAATATTATCTTCTTTAAAATAAATAAAGAGGGGAGTGGGAAGAAGGATTTTCAGGAACTACTATAAAGGACACACGGACAAAACCAAGGAGGAGGGTGGAAGCAAGGGAGGGAGGTGGGTTTGGAAGGGGTGGGGGAGGGGTGGAAATAAAATACAAACAACTGTAATTGAACAACAAAAAATAATTTAAATAAGATAGAAAGTAGAAAAGACAACTCTCAGGTGAGGAAATATTTGTTTTAATTATATATTTGTTAAGAAAAAATAATATTGTCAAATTTATACTAAATTCATTCCTTCAACCAATTCTAATTCAGGGTGTGTAAGAGGTGACCACAATTAGTAAGGTTTGAGTCCTCAAGGTACTGGCTAAGTGTTGGGGAAGCAAACATGTGAACAGGTAATGCCACTGTGATGTGAAAGTGCAATGATAGCTGCCCCCCTGGGTATGGTAATAGCCCCACTTGCAGAGGTCAGAGAAGATTCCCTGACTCTCCATGCTTATCCCTAAGCTGCCTTAACAGACTTTGTCCCTATGGCCATTAGCAAATCCTGATAAACATGTACTGACACCATAAACTTCTATAAACCACCATTACTTCTCAACTCTACCATTAAGATAGCTTCCTGCCAAGTCTGCTGGCAATCACACAATAGTATTTGAATCTTCCAAACTGTCTTAACTGGGCTTTGCTTCCTATGCAAGAAAGAAATAGTGATTTATAATTTTGAAAAACTTACACTTCCCCTCATTCTATTATTTAATTCTGTACATTTAGCATCCACATGGCTTCGAGAGTAACAAATCAGATTATGCTACATTTCAGTGTTATTCTTTCGTGACTTCCAATCACATTCAAGCAGCCTCATCTTCATGTGGTTGATAAGCTAATGCAGTGGCCAGCCCTTTGCGTGTGTCCCATGATTCATCCTGTCTTCCTCCTTCTCGTTCCCCTGTGTCTTAAACACAAGTTCCACATTCCTCCAGGGACATCTCACATTGTTCCTCTACTTGGAACACTCTTGCTTTTTATGTTCTCCTCCTTCTCTGACTACTATTTACCTTTCAGGTCTGATGTTAACTGTCTCCCTTGCAGAGATTTCCTAATATCTGAACTAGACCTCACTTTTTATTTATTTTCCACCTGGATCCTTTGTTTACAACTTTGTAGTACCTGTTACACATTGAAGCTATATGTTAGTGACTTGTTTATTGCCTCTCTCATCAGTTTGTTATTCACTCCATAAAGACATAGGCATTGTCTATTTCTTTCACCACTGCACACCTGGTCCCCAGCAGAACACAGCCTCAGAAGTGGGCTCTCAGTAAGTACTTGCCACAGTCATCAATGAATGCCTGTACCATTGAGTTAGCAAATTGAGACTATTCACTGTTTTAACTGACTCTGCAGGTTCTTGAATCAGCCATGAACACCCTCTACCACTCACTGACCCTGCTTTCAGTGGGGCCATTATCAAACTTCTCTAACAATCATCATTCTCCCCAATGATTTTTGCTTCTTTTAGGCCTGCCTGCTTTATAAATTTGTGTGGACTTGTCTATTCCCTGGCCAGGTCATTAGTCCCTTAAAGCCAGGAATGACATCCTAATCTCTTGAATCCACCAGTCACCATAGCAGTCACTCTGCAGTGGTGATGACTGAATAAAATACTTCCCCAACAAGTTAAAATGAGAGGCTTTTTGGAAGTAGAATTTAAAGACAGAACTTGGATAAGGCCCAGCAATCATTTATTGTGAATTGTTTTTTCTATTCTCTCTGAATACTGGTGTCTGGATCCCAATGTGCCCTTTCTCAGAAAGCAGTCAAAGCCAAGATGAGCTGATCATGAGACATCATGCTATTGTGACTACCCCTCAACAAGATAAAACTAATTACAAAAAAAGGAGGACAATGTCAAGAGTAATGGTAAGGGAGTTTCTGCAGTATTTGGGAAGAGCCCAAGACAGATAAGATTGTATGAATGAAAAGAGAATCCAAGATGGCAAAGGAGTAAGTGGAAGCTACAGAAACCTCCTCCCAGGACCAAACTGAAATTACAACTAATGTACAAATTCTCTACAACTAGTTGTAGAGAAATAATCCCGAATAACCAACTGTATATTAGTTGGAGAAAATCCTTATAAGCCAGGACAGACAGAAGAAACCACTTGGCCACAATGCGACTGGTAGGGAGTGTGGAGCAGGTGCAAAAGTGTTGGCTGGGCTCCCTAGTGGGCAGTTGAAGTTCCGGAGAGATATTTCAATACCTAGGGGGGTCCTGCTGAGAAGTGCAGAGTCTAAACCCCAAGCTGGGCTCCACAGCCTACATCACCGGAAATGAGGAACCCAGATAACATCCAGCAGTGAGAAGAAGCAGGGTTTCTGTCCACCAGGAAGAGATGGCTTAGAGACACAGAGACCTTATCAAAACACCAACACACAAAACTCCATTTCTAGCCACTTATCTTGGACTCTGGCAGAGGGAGGGCAGAGTGGACTAGAAATATGTGAGGAGACTTGGGTTAGGAGTGATGGGGAGAGAACTGAAGGAAGAGCTGCCAGGATCTCTGTGCTGAGTAATGCCTCATACTACAGAAGCCATTTTTGTGAGGCAGAGAAACCCCTTCCAGGTGACATCAGCCTGAGAGGAAGCAATAGCCTCACATGCAAGAATTATGCTGCCCCACCCTGTGGAGCTTAAAGGGCAGTGCAGAGGTTTTATAGGCAGATGTGGGAAGTCCCCAGACATGGCATTACAAGCCATGTATGCTTCAGTGACATCTGAGGAGAGCTGGGTCAGTTATAGCAGACTACTGGTTCCCTCCACTCTCTGGGCAGGGAATCCCAGAATGTCACCAAGAGACTTGAACAGGGAAAAGTCATTGAAGGAAAAAAAAAAAAGGCATCAAGCATACACATAGCTGGAGGAGCATGCAAACTGGGACAGGAGTCATCAGCCAGGATAGTGCCAGAGAGCAAGATTGGGGGATCCTCACAGCACCTGGACCTGGGAGAAGTGGTGAGCCACGACGATTGCCTGTGACTGAGGCAGACTCTGGATTTGTCAAAGAGTTAGAGTGTGTAGAAAGCCAGGCAGTGACTTGGAGTGGCAGGGGAGCCCACATAGACTATTTTAAAAATGGGAACTGAGGCACACTGGTCAGGAACCTCACACCTCCAACTGCCTGGCCAATAAGGAAGGAGGACTGTGGGCATAATTTGTTCCCATTCAGTGCACTTCACGATTTGATCAAGGGGTGCAAAGCAAGGTGGTTTATCTGTGCCAGCCTGAAGAAACCTAGCAGAGTAGAGAGTGTGGGCAGAACAGTGCCCTGAAGGTGTAGGCTGGAAACTGGGCACCTGTGATTATTAAAGCCCAGACTGAGCCCCTTTCCTCCCCAAGCCATTGAAAGGAGAAAATGCAGCCCAACCATCCACTGCCTACAGGAGTTAAGGAGACCCGCAGAACCAGTTGGGCAGGCTTAACACCAAGCTGTGGGCATTTTTTTCCCTGAATGTAAGACACTAAATCCTGGTTCCGACAGAAAAAGAGACAGATCCAGAAAGAAGTCAGAAAAGAAACAGCAACAGCTGAGACAAATTTCACCCTGTTTTCATAAGAACTTGCAAATCTTTTATTTATCTTTCTTCTTTTTATTTTTATTGGTTTGATTGGTTTTCTCCCTTTCATATTGCTTTTTAATTTTTCTTCTCTCACTTCATTCATATTCCAAATAACTCACTACTCTTGTTCTTTTAATTTTATTCTTTTTATTCAGATGATATACATTTTCATCACATTATTGTTATTCCAATCCTTACACAGCAGCCTCCCCTGGTGCTAATCAATTTCACTATCTTCCTGAGCTTTATTACTGTTGTTGTAAGCCTTATTTTCTCTCAAACTATGTCATGTTCCTATTCCTTACTCAAACTATTTTTCCTCCATCTAAGGTCACATAGCACTCTTCTTTCCTAAGTCAGCTCACATTCCTTTCCCCCTCTAATAAGAGTCTTTTTCTTTTCCACCTTTTATAAACAGTGGCTACTTCGGTGAAATACCTGCTTACTGCTGTACCTCTCCAAAAGAACTCCTATTTGGTTCTCACTTATGTGGTTTGTACTTCAAATCCCATACAATACTCTCCACAGTCTCACTCCATTTCACCTTACCCCTGCTCCAGATCAGCTGAGTGAAGAATTTTATTTCCTTTTTTTCTCTCTCAACCTGGGATTTATTCCTTACTCTTATTAGTGTGTTTCCTCATCCTCTCAAAATCATTTTTCTTAATGGTAGACATTTCATATTATTTATCAAATTTTCACAGTATTCTTATTACTATTCCATATTTATTAAACTTCATTCAGCTTTCATTGTGATCAACCCTGCTGTGGTTTTCATGCAACTTTGATCCCATGGGTGCAATACCTTTTCAATTTTATTTCAAACCTCATAGTAAACTTTTCTCTTTTCTTACTTCATTGTTCCCACTGCCCATTGATATTTTCCTTACACTTTAAATTTTGTTCTCTCCCTTTCTTCATGAAGGTTCTTTCCCTACTCTTATCAATTCTACTCCTTCTTACCACTCAGTAATATTTTCCCTATTTTGGTCATCTTATATTACCTTTGTTATATCTTATAATATCCATAACATCATTCATCTTTATTGATCTTTGTGGAATTGTGGTTGAGATTGCTGATGTAGTAGGGGGATTTATTTTGCTGGTGTAGATTTGGTTGTCTGATAATACTGTTTAGTTAAACAATATCTGCACAACAGCTAAGAAGACAAGGTAAGAGTTGTGACTACCAGTAAGCTTCCTACAGAGGGGAAGCCAACAAGAAAGAATCAACCAACAAGTAAAACACAAGTACAATAAGAGAACCCACACAAATGTAAGAAAGGGCAACACAAAAGCATCCAGACAAGGAAATCAAAGAGACTGCACCACTGAGTCCCACAGAACTCCTACCACAGAAGTCCACCACACAAAAAAGGGAGGCATAGCAGAGCATGCCAAGATGCACAAACAAAAACAGTCACCTAAATGGGAAGACAAAAAAAGAATCCAAATCAAAAGGGATGGGAAGTAAGATGGTAGAGGAGTGAATAGAACCCACATTAACTTCCTCCAGGACCAATCTGGAATCACAATTAAACTGCAGAGAAATGACCCAGAACAAACAACTGAACAGTGGTGATAGAGAAGCCTTATAACTTTGGAAAGACAGAAAAATTAGCTTTAGCACAACCTGTTAGGTACAGAGTGGGCTTGCCCAGTGCCCACAAGGAGCAGTGCTGGAGTTTTAATTAAGCAGTTAGTTGGATCCCTCTGAGAAGAATGGGGTCTAAACCCTAAACTGGGATACTCAGCCAGAAACAGCAGAGTCCCCAAAAGTACACAGATAATAACCAGCAGTGAAAATAGGCAGGGTTGCTTAATGCCAGAGATGGATGGCTAGAGAAGAAAAGAATATTTAAAGTGCCAACACACATTTTCACTTGTAGCCACTTACCTGTAGCTCTGGCAAAAGCAGAGGCAGAGTAGGCTAGAGACACCTGAGGAGAAACTAAAGATGGAATCTTTGTGGAGAGAGCCAAGAGAGTACCCATCAGGGTACTGATGCTGAGTCATCCTGTATACAGCAGCTACCATTGTGTTCAGGCAGACCACTCCCCTCCAAGCAGCAGCCACCTGAAGGGAAACAACAGCCCCATCCACCGGAGAGACTTTGCCCCAACTCTATGGTGCTTAACCTGACTGCTGAGTGCAGAGTGACTAGATTAAAAACTGAAGGAGACAGCCACAGACAGTAGACCCCTGGCAAAGGTGGGGTAGAGTGACCTAGAAACACTTGAAAAGAAACTAGGGACCGAGGCAATTGGTAGGGAACTAAGAGACTGACCACCAGGATCCCAGTACTGAGTCACAACCCCTACAGAAGCAGCCATCCTGCTTAAGCAGACCACTCCCCTCCAAGCAGCAGCAGTCTGAGGTGAAACAATAACCCCAAACAGAGGAGGAATTCTGCCTCAACATATGGGGCTTAAACCTCAATGCTGAGTGCAGAGTGACTAAATTAACAATTGAAATCAACAGTCACAGAGAATATGTTCCTGGCAGTCTCAAAGCAAGCTGTCTAAGGAAAGATGGGGTCAATATCTGACATCACCAGAGGCAGATGCAGAAAGAAAAAAACAGTGATAAATTCTAGAGGTTAGTTACATAGATAAATTCCACTGTAGTCTTCTCAAAGATTAGAAATATTTTCTATACTGCATAGCTTTCTAACATTTATTTTTTTCCAACAGGTTTGTGCATATTGTTACTAAGTTTATACTATAGTTTATGTCTCTCCTTTGTTATAATACTCTTAATCTCTTTACACCCTTATTAATATTGGTTCATTTGCTGTTGTTAGGGGGATTTCAGAAGGGAGATATTTTTGAAGATGTGGGTTCGCTCCCTGGGCTTTGTGTTTTTTTTCTGGTAGCACCTGCACAACAGCATATGAGATGTGGTGGGCAGAGTGATCCTAAGTCAACTAAAAGAAGGACGGAAGAACCCACCAAAGAATGGCCCAACAAGAATCAAAACCTACTTATATCCAGAGAGCCAACATAAACAGCATAAAAGGCACTGAAAGAACATCAAGTTCAGGAGACTGAGGAGATGCACCACTGAATCTCACAGGTCTCCTGCCACAGAAGTCATGCCACAAACTCAGGGAGTCAAAACAGATCAATTTAAGAAGCATAAGAAAACAAGAATAACCTCACAAACAATGGGACAAAATAAGACACAAACCCCAAACAAAAAGAAAGGGGGAATAACCAGAAAGAATGTTAAGTGAAATAGAGGCAAGTCAACTATTAAATGTTGAGTTCAAAATAATGGTTCTAAGGAATTTCAGTGAGTTCATTGAGAATTATGAAAAAACACAGAAAACTGAGGAATTTACTGCAAATTACATCAACATGGAGGAAGACATAGAAACTATCAACAAGAGCCCAGAGGAAATGAAGAATACAATTTCTGAACTGAAGAACACAATAGAAGGCTAGATGAGGCAGAGGATCAAATTTGCAAGCTGGATATGAGGTAGAAAAAAGACCTGGAAAGAGCAAAAAAAGGGAAAAAGACTCAAAGAGAATGAAGAGGTGTTAGGGTAACTGCAGGATGGCACGAAATATAATAATACTCATATAATAGGGATACCAGAAGAAGAGGAGCAAAGAATAGAAAACCTGTTTGAAAAAGTGATGGAAACTTTCCTATGTCAATGGGAGGAAAAAGTCACAAAAGCCCAGGACACATAGGATCCCAATCAGGAGGTACCCAAAGAGGCACACTTGAAGGCACATCATAATTAAATGAAAAAACTACAAGGCAAAAAGAGAATATTAAAGGCAACAAGGAAGAAACAGGAAACAACATATGAGGGAGATCTGATAAGGCAACCAGCTGACTTCTGAACATAAACACTAAAAACCAGAAGGGAATGACAAGAAATATTCCAAGTAATGTAAAGCAAAGGTATACAATTAAAACCATTCTCCTGAGCGAGGCTCTAAATTAAAACAGAAGGCAAATCAAGTAGTTTCCAAGACAACAGAAGACTAAAATAATACACCTCCACCAAACCAGTACTGCAGGATATGCTAAATGGACTGCTTTAAGAAAAGGAAGACAAACAGTGAGAGAGAAAGGAATACAGTTAGGAAGAGAGTAAAATGCCAATGAATAGGCAGGTATCAATAACAACCTTAAATGTAAATGGATAAAATGTTTCAATCAAAACACATAGAGTAGCCGAATGTACAAGAAAAGATGACCTAAACATATGCTGTCTACAAGAGACCCACCTCACAACCAAAGATTTACACAAACTGGAAGTGAATGGTTAGAATAAAATATTCCAAGCATATAGACAGGCAAAAAACCAAACAAACAAAAAACAGGGTACCAATACTTGCATTGGACAAAATAGACTACAAAACAAAGGCCATAAATAGAGATATACAAGGACACTTCACAATATTCAAGGGAAAAATCCATCAAGAAGATATACACGTTATAAACATATATGCACCCACCATAGGAGAACCAAAACATATAAGGACAATCTTCGATCGCTTCAAGAAAGATACAGACAGCAACAAAATTATACTAGAGGATTAACACCCCATTCTGAAAAATGGATAAGATCCTCCAAGCAAAATATCAACACGGATATTGTGGCATTGAACAATGCCCTAGATAAACAGACTTAACTGATATGTATAGAACATTCCATCCCATATAAGCAAAATGCATACTCTTTTCAAACACACATGGATCATTTTCAAAGATATACCACATGATACGACACAAATAAAGCTTCAACAAATTCAAGAAAATTCAAATAATGTCAAACTTCTTCTCAGACCACAAGAACCTGAAACTAGAAACCAACCGCAAAGAAAAAACCCAAACCCTCAAATTCATGCATACTGAACAACACACTATGGAAAAATGAATGAGTCAAGAATAAGATCAAGGAAGAAATAACAAATTTTTGTAAAGAGATAAAAATGAACTCACAACAGTCTAAAATCTATGGGACACAGCAAAGGCAGTCTTGAGATGGAAGTTTATAGCAATGTAGGTCTACCTACAAAAGATAGAAATATTTCAAAATAACAACTTCAACTTCATCTATAAGAACTGGAGGAACAACAACAAACAAGGCCCAGAGCACAGAGAAGGAAGGAAATAATTAAGATCAGAGCAGAGTTAAACAACACATAGACTAAAAGAACAATTCTGAGGATGAATAAATACAAAAGCTGGTTCTTTAAAAGGGTAAATAAAATTGACAAGATTTTAATAAGCCTGATCAAGAAAAAAAGAGAGAGAACCTAAATAAACAAAATCAGAAATGAAAAAGGATAGATTACAACAGATAACATAGGCACACAAAAGATTTTAACAAATTACTAGGAAAAACCTCATGGCAAAAATTTTTAAAACATAGGTGAAATGGACAAACTTCTAGAGAAATATAATCTTCCAACTAAACAAAGAAGAAACTGAAAGCCTGAATAGACCAATAACAACTGACAAAATTGAAGCAGTAATCACAAAACTTCCTGCAAACAAAAGCCCTGGACCAAACAGATTCACAGGACAATTTTACCAAACATTTAAGGAATAGCTAACCCTTATCCTTTTCAGACTATTCCAATAAATCCAATAAATGGGAATACTCCCATACTATTTACATGAGGTCAGCTTCATCCTAATCCCAAAACCAACTGAAGACACAATAAAGAAAGAAAACTAGTGGGGAGGAAGACGGTGAGGAGGTAGGAGGGAGCAGATTCCACTTCCCCTTACACATGGGAGAAAAACATAGCCTATCTATGAAGGAACAGAGCAGACAGTCATTGGTACTTCAGCATACATGAAAATAAGAGACCAAAAATTGCAGTGGACACTGAAAAACCAGATGGTGAGGAGAGTGCTACAGAACAGTAAGGTCCCAGGGACCAGCGTGAAGATCAAGGCAGCTGCAGCCCCAGGCCTGGTGCATGTAGAAATGAAGGGTCTGCCACAGGGTCCTTGAGAGAGAGCTGGGTCAACTGTTCCCTCCCTGGCCGAACAAGATTAAAGCAGTACCAGGACAGACCTGATTGCTTGAAGTCACAGAGAGGGGAATAAGGACTAAGTGGCAAACAACACAGGGGCTGTGAGCACCTATGGAGTCTGTGGAAGCTGGTTGGGGAGAATTGAGAGTTGGGCAGTGATGGCCCTGACCCTTATAGTCCCTGGTCTGGCTGGAGAGTTGGCTGTGTAAGAAGCCAGGCCACTGTACAGAGCATCCGGCTTGAGTAGGAGGAATTTCTCAAAAAGAAAAAGTGAAAAGAGAGACACTGTTTGGGGAATTCTCCTGCAGCAATTGCTCCAGCCCCACCACGCCAGACAGAGATCCCTCAGAAGATTGCCTGGAAGGTCCTGCTCACCTCCATAGCACTGGGAAGGGTGTGCGCCAGAACCCGGAACCTGTAGGACAACAGCAGCCTGGCAGTGCAGGCCGATGCCCGCATACCAGCTCACAGCTTTAACCCTGAAAAATGAGCTCTCTCAGGAAGGCCTGGATCCTACACAAAAGGCTTTTGGAAAGGCACCGGACTGGACTAGCTCAGGAGAGAGGTCCCCAGGTTGACTGGGTGCAGATTGGGAGGGGAGAAAAGCCATGCCAATTGCCCCACAGCCTGCTGCAGCCATCAAGACCAGAAAAAACAGTTTGGCCAGTTTGAAAGCAATAAAAGCCTTTTTAAATTTTTTTTAAAAATTATTTAAAGTAATTTTATTTTTTTATTATTTTTAAATTTTTATTTTTATTTAATTCTTGTTCAAGTACAGTTTTCTGTCATATTCCCAGTCCTGACCGCCCCAGTGCTCCCCACCTCCCTCCCATTTCCACCCCCCACCTTGGTTATTGTCCATGTGTCCTTTGTACTTACTTGTTCATGTGAGTCCTTCCCGTTTTCCCCTATGATTCTCTCCCCTCTGCCCTCTGCACCCTGTCAGCCTGTTCTGTATTTGAGTGTCATTGGTCATATTTTGCTTGCTTGTTTGTTTTGTTGTTTAGATTTCTATTAACGGTGATATCATATGGCATTTGTCTTTCACCACCTGGCTTATTTCGCTAAGCATAATGCTGTCCAGTTCCATCCATGATGTTGCAAAGTTAGGAGCTCCTTCTTCCTTTCTGCAGCATAGAATTCCATCGTGTAAATATACCATAGCTTTTTGATCCAGTCATTTACTGATGGGCATCTAGGTTGCTTCCAACTCCTGGCTATTGTAAATTGTGCTGCTATGAACATCGGGGTGCATAGGTTCTTTTGGATTGGTGCTTGAAGGTTCTTAGGATATACTCCTAATAGTGGAATTGCTGGGTCAAAAGGCACGTTCATTTTTAGATTTCTAAGAAAATTCCATACTGTTTTCCATAATGGTTGAACCAGTCTGCAATCCCACCAACAGTGAACTAGGGTCCCCTTTTCCCCACAACCTCTCCAGCACTTGTTGTTTGTTTCCTTGTTTATGATAGTCATTCTAATTGGTGTAAAGTGGTATCTCATTGTGGTTTTAGTTTGCATCTCTCTAAATAGCTAGCTATATCGAGTATCTTTTCATGTGTCTCTGGATCCTCTGTATATCCTCCTTGGCGAAGTGTCTGTTCAAGTCCTTTTCCCATTTTTTAATTGGATTGTTCATCTTCTTTGAGTGGAGTCTAGTGAGTTCTTTGTATATTTTGGAGATTAAACCTTTGTCTGAGGTGTCATTGGCAAATATGTTTTCCCAAACAGTTGCTTCTATTTTTATCTTGATACTGTTTTACTTACCCATGCAGAAGCTTTTAATTTTGATGACATCCCATTTGTTTATTCTTTCCTTTATGTCCCTTGTTCTAGGGGACATGTCAGTAAAAATATTGCTGCGTGGAATATCTGAGATTTTCCTGCCAATGCTCTCCTCTGGGGCTTTAATGGTTTCACAGCTTATATTTAAGTCTTTTTTCCACCTTGAATTCATTTTGGTGTATGGTGTAAGTTGGTAATCAAGTTTCATTTTTTTGCATGTAGCTGTCCAGTTCTCCTAAAACCATTTGTTGAAGAGGCTATCTTTACCCCATTTTATGATACTGCCCCCTTTGTCGAATATTAATTGACTGTAGAGAGTTGGGTTTATTTCTGGGCTCTCTGTTCTATTCGATTGGTCTATGTGCCTGCTTTTATGCCAGTACCAGGCTATTTTGATTACAGTGGCCTTGTAATACAGTTTGATATCAGGTATTGTGATCCCTCCTACTTTGTTCTTCTTTCTCAAAATTGTGGCTGCTATCCGGGGTCTTTTATGGTTCCATATAAATTTTTGAAGTGTTTGTTCTATGTCTGTGAAATGTGCCATTGGTACTTTAATAGGTATTGCATTGAATCTGTAAAGTGCTTTGAGTAGCATGGACATTTTCATGATGTTGATTCTTCCAATAGTAATTTTTAATATTTATTATTTTATCTTTTGATTTCTTTTTCCTCTCTTTCATTTTTTCTTATTTAATTTCTTCTTCATTGCTTTCCAATTTTATCTCCTCTTTCATGCTTCTTCTTTTTTTATAAATACCCACAAGTGAGACAAAAAACCTGGAACTGTGAAAAGACCAGAGTTAGACACAAAGAGGGGGGATCCCAATAGCTGAGACAGTGTGATGAAATTCACTTTGCTATTACAAGGAGAATGCAGGGTATTGAATATTTGTATTATTATTTTTTCACTATTCTTACATCTTTTATTTTAATAGTATTTTTCTATTCCTCTTCTTTTTGTATAGTCTTCTTTGCTTGGCTGATTTTGTATAATTTGACATGTCCTTCCTGTTCTCTCCTTCATAGCATATTGCTAATTTACTATCCCTCACTTCACTCATGTTCCATTAGCACACTACTCAAGGTCCTATACTCCCTATTCTCATTATCCAGATCAAATAGATTGTCATATGATTGTTGCCCTAATATTATTGTAAATAATAGCTCTTCCATACAATTGTAAATACTTCACAACACCCCTCCCAGATCTTAGCCCACTTCACAGTTTCCTGAACTCTATTACTGTAGTGGTTAACTCCATTCTCTCACACACTACACCTATTTACTATCCTTTACATTCACCTTACCTCAGAATCAGTCCTCCCACAACCTCACTGCTTTCTGGATACAATTCACAATCCTTCTAAACCCAACAACAGTTTCATCTTCTTTCCATCCTTTCTTAAAAGTGGCTAGTTGTATGGAAGACACTGTTACACTATAAATAGCCAAAGGATCTCCTATCTCTTCTCTACTAGCTGCTACTGTAAATATCATAGAATACTTTTCTGCTGCCTTAAAGCATTTTGCCTTCCTCATCCAACTGATCATGAAAAAGAGTAGGTGGAAGCAGTGAACACCAGGACACCCACTGGAAGAGGATAACCAACAACAAAGGAACCACCAACAGATAATAACAAAAGAAGGTGAAGGAGTGAGTGGAAGCCACACTAACCTAAATCCAGGACTTATCTGGAAATACAACTAAATAATGGAGAAATTATCAAGAACAAACAACTGGAAAAAAAAAAACAAGAGAGAATCCTCAAAACCTTGTACACACAGAACAACCAGCTTCAGCACAACCTGCCCTCACCAGCACAACAAAATACAACAAGTGGTGGGCAGAGTGAAATTCAGTTAACCAGCTGGTGGGAAGGATCCACCAAAGAAAGACCCAACAACAATCAAAACCTGAAGACAAACACAGAGCCAAGTTAGATGACAGTCCAAGACTAGTGAGCTTAGGAGATCAAAGGGACTCCACAACTGAATCTCACAGGTATTCTATCACACAAGTTCACACTGTAAACTCAGGGAGAGAGAACAGATTAATTTAAGAAGCTGAGGCTAACAAGGAGAGTCTCACAAACATGGGAAGACAAAAAAAAAAACAATGTCAAATGAAAGGAAGCCTCAGAAATAATGCTAAATGAAACAAAAGCAAATGAGTTATCAGATATTGAATTCAAAACAATGGTTATCAGGAAGCTCAATGAGCTCTCAATTTATTACCAGAAACTACAGGGAAACTACAATGAACTCACTGGAAACTACATCAACATGAAAAAAGAAATAGAAACTATCAACATGGGCCAAGAGGAAATGAAGAATACAATTTCTGAACTGAAGAACACAGTAGAGGGAATTAAAACAAGGCTCAATGAAGTAGAAGATTGGAACAGCAAGCTGGAGTACAAGGAAGAAAAAACACAAAGAAAAAGCAAGAAAAAAAAGAGCCTCAAAAAGAATGAAGAGGAGTCAGGGGAAATCAAGGACAACATGAAATGTAACAATGTCCATATAATAGGGATACCAGAAGGAGAAGAAGAAAAACAAGGGAAAGAAAACCTGTTTGAAATTGTAATAATGAAAAAATTTCCTAATCTGATGAGACAGAAAGTCACACAAATTCAGGAAACACAGGGAGTCCCAATGAAGAGGAACCCAAAGAGGTCCACTTCAAGACACATTATAATTAAAATGGCAAAATTTCAAGAAAAACAAAGAATCTTAATGGCAGCAAGGGAAATAAAGGAAGTAACTTACAAGGGAGCCCAGATAAGGTTAGCAGCTGACTTCTCAATGGAAATGCTCAAAGCAAGAAGACAAAGACAAGAAATATTTCAAGTAATGGGAACCAGAGGCCTACAACCAAAGCTACATTACCCAGCAAGGCTCTCAATCAAGACAGAAGGCCAAATAAGGAGCTTCCAAACAAACAAACAAAATTCTCAAAACTACATCTTCACAAAACTAGTTCTGCAAGAGGTGCTAAAAGGGCTGCTTTAAGAAAGGGAAGAATAAGAGAGAGGAAGAGGAACACAGGTACAAAAATGGCAATGAATAAGTACCTATTGATAATAACCTTAAACATAAATGAATTAAATGCTCCAGTCAAAAGACACAGAATAGCAGAATGGATAAGAAAGCATGACCCATACATATATTGCTGACAAGAGACCAACTTCAGGACAAAAGACCTACACAGACTAAAATTGAAGAGCTGGAAACAAATTTTCCAAGCAAAGGAACAGGAAAAAAAGGCGGAGTAGCAATACTCATATCAGAAAAAATAGACTTCAGAAAAAGGGCCATAAAGAGAGACCCAGAAGGTCACTTCATAATACTCAAGAGAAGAATCCACCAAGATGTAAATACTGTAAATATATATGCACCCAACACAGAAGCACCCAAATACATAAAGAAAATCTTGGAGGTCTTCAAGAAAGACATTGACAGCAACAGAATTGTAGTAGGGGATTTTAACACCTCACTTTCAAAAATAGATCTTCCAAAAAAATGTCAAAAATGCATTGTGGCATTGAAAACTGTCCTAGATAAAATGGACTTAACTGATATATAGAGAGCTCTTCCTCCCAATTAAATTAAATAAACATTATTTTCAAATGCACATGGGACGTTTCAAAGATAGACCACATGATAGGACACAAAACAAACCTCAACAAATTCAAGAAAATTAAAATCATACCAAACATTTTCTCCGACCTCAAGGGACTGAAATTAGAAACCAACCCTAAGAAAAAAACTCAAAAACACTCAAAATCAGGGAAATTGAATGGCATGCTATTAAACAACAAATGGGTCAAAAATGAAATTAGGGAAGAAATCAAAAAGTTTCTGGAAACAAATGAAAATGAACTCACAACAACTCAAAACTTATGGGACACAGGAAAGGCAGTCTTGAGAGGGAAGTTCATAGCAATAAAAGCCTACCTGAAAGAGATAGAAACATTTCAAGCAAACAACCTAACCCTACATCTACAAGAACTCAAAGAACAACAACAAAAACATCGCAGAGCAAGTAGAAGGAAGGAAATAACCAATGTCAGAGCAGAATTGAATGACATAGAGACTAAAAGCACAATTCTAAGAATCAATGAACCCAGCAGCTGGTTCTTTGAAAAGATAAATGAAATAGATAAGGCTTTAACCAGGCTCATCAAGAAAAAAAGAGAGAGAGGGGGCAATCAAACACAATCAGAAAATAAAGAGGAGAGATTTCAACTGGCACCACAGAAATACAAAGGATTGTAAAAAATTACTATGAAGAACTGTATGCCAAGACATTTGAAAACCTAGGTGAAATGGGCAAATTTCTAGAAAAATATAATCTTCCAAAACTCAATGAATAAGAAGCAGAAAGCCTGAACAGATCAATAACAGCAGATGAAATTGAAGCAGTAATCAAAAAATTCTCATCACACAAAAGCCCTGGACCAGATGGTTTCACAGGCGAATTCTACAAAGCTTTTAAGGAAGAGCTAACCCCTACTCTTCACATACTATTCAAAAAAATCTAAAATGATGGAACACTCCCAAACTCTTTGTATGAAGTCAGCATCATCTTAATCCCAAAACCAGATAGAGACACAACAAACAATGAAAACTTCAGGCCAATATCACTGATGAACATAGATGCTAAAATCCTCAACAGAATATTGTCAAACCACATCCAACAATACCTTAAAAAGATCATACAGCATGATCAAATGAGATTCATCCCAGAGATGCAGGATGGTTCAATATTCGTAAATCAGTATGTGACTTGCACATAAATCACATAAACAAGAGCAAAGACAAAAATCACATGATCATATCAGTAGATGCACAAAAAGCATTTGATAAGGTGCAGCATGCATTTATGATAAAAACACTCAGCAAAGTGGGAATAGAGGAAGCATTCCTCAACATAATAAAGGCCATATATGAGAGACCTACAGCCAACATCATAATCAATGGGCAAAAAAACGAAATATTTTCCACCAAGATCAGGAACAAGACAAGGTGATTGTCTTCCTCTATTTTGTGACCATACTCAATCATTTCTGTGAGCATCCTGATTATCAGTGTTTTGAGCTCTGCATTTGATAGGTTGACTATCTCCCCATCATTTAGTTATTTTTCTTGAGTTTTGATGTCTTCTTTCATTTGGGCCATATTTATTTGTTTTGGTGCAGCTGTGATATTATAAGGGGTGGAGACTTATGTATTCACTAAGGTGGAGCAACCCACTTCACTGCACTGTTGCATTGTATGTGGGGGAGGAGTTAGAGAGGGCACAATGCTGCTTGCTTAGCTCTCATCTTCTCTCAATCCCCACAAGTGGATTGTGCCCTTTCAGGTGCTGATTCCTGGGTGGGTGGGCTTATGTATCTTCTAGGATCCCATGGGACAATCCTATATTTATTCTTTTTTTTAAAGGATTATAAATGTTTTTGTTTTATTTTTTATTGTTGTTCAAGTACAGTTGTCTCCATTTTCCACCCACTACTCCCCCCTTCTTGACCCATCCCCACCTCCCTCCCTCTTTGTTCATATATCCTTTATATGTGTTCCTGACAACCCTTCTCTCGTCCCCCTATTACCTCTCCCACCTACTCTCATATTACTGTCAGCTTGTTCTTAATTTTGATGTCTCTGGTTATATTTTGCTTGTTTGTTTATTCTTAAACATGTTTAAACTTCGGTTACCTTCAAAGTACTCTCCATATAATACAATACACATATCAAATTTTTTTCTACTGCTCAAAGCAGTTTTGAACTCATTGGTTTTTATGCCTTTTAGTGTTTCTGCCACTTTTGTTTCACCTCTTTCACACTGGCAAAACTTTTCTGAGAACTTTTTTTATGCAGGGAAACAAACAAACAAAAAAGAGTTGCTCAGGGTAAGATCAGGCGAATAGGGAAAGTGGAGCACAGGGGTCATGCCATTTTTGGTTAAAAACTGCTGAACACTCAGTGCAGTGTTTGCAGATGTGCTCACAAATCACCCATCAAGAAATGAACCGATGCGATAAGAGTCTTCAAAAAAATTTACTGAAGCAGAATGCACCCTCGTACAACAATGCCAGAGGATACAGATGGTTTCCAGGACAGTCACTTAGAGGGGGAAACCTGTATTACAAAGAGTGAACCCTATAGATGATAATTCCATTTTGGGTGGGTCCCCCTCTTATGCTTAGAGTCACAAATTTAGACCAACAAACTATGTAATTTTCATCATGCTTTAGGAATTTACTAATCAGTAGAAATACTACCAGGAATGTTGGTAGAAGACAAACAGTCCTAATTCCTGTCCTGGTGTATAATCTACTCTGTTCTCACCTTCCTCAGCTGTTGGCTGTGAATCCATGACAGCAAAGGGAATAGCCACTTGGGAGCTGCTGTTGGTCACAGAGATCCCCAAGTCTGAGGTTGCTGTAGATTAATTCACCTTGGTTTTCCAGACTAATAATTTTTAGTCTAATAAGAGACATTCACTCTCCTTTCAAATTTGTCATATTAGACCCTTCAACTGAATAAGGGCTGAACAGTCCTTTCAGGACTGCCCTTCTAAAATACAACACGTTCAATTCTAAGGTGGAGGTGGGTTTACTACAAGCACTTGCATATTTGCTCTGAGATGTTACTGGTAGTGGTTTTTCAAATTACCATCTCATCAGTGTGAGGGGAAAAATGTAATTTTTGTCAAGGACTGGAGGGAGGTCTCCAACTACATGCTGCTATATTTTAGAGTAAAAGGGAACCACAATTTATTGATCATCAAATATTTTATGTGGATTATCCCACATAATCCTGAAAACAATCGAATGTGGTGGTACTTTTACAATTCTGAAGAAGAAAATAGAAAATTAAAGACATAAATAGATTGCCTGAGTGATTCTGGAATTCATAGATCTGTATTGCTAAAAATTTATTGCTGTTATGCCAAATGGCTTGAAAATTAAACAGCTGGTACAGATGTATGTATCTTGGAACCACTCCCCATGAGCTGATAAAGCACGGGTGATGACCAAGAAAACATATTCTGATTTTTATTTTCCAGACAGGGTGAGAGCAGCACACAGAGAAGAGATAAATTATTTGAGTTGGTCACTTAGAAGAAAGTGTCATGGCAGTGTGTATACTACAAATAGGAGAGAGTCCATGGACTCCATGTTAATTAAGGAACACTCTGGATAGGATTGGTTGATTCCACAAACATGTTAGTGTTGGTCAAAAGTTTCCATTGTACACAGGTCAGGAAAGGTCTTCAGTAAGAATTAGAGTTTCTGCAAGTGGGGAATTCAAAGTTCATGGCGTCATTCAGACTCTGCCCTGTTACCACCTCTCTCATATGTCTTCTTCTCCTAGTAGAAGGACACCAGTCCTATGGGCTATATCATAATTGAAAACACCCTATTTCCAAACAAGTTCATATTCATAGGCACCAGGAGTTAATACTTCAACATATCTTATTGGGAGACAATTCAACCCATAACAAAGTATATTTCTAAAACTCATGAAATGCACCCATAGCTCATCATAGTCCCCACACTGTATATGCATCCTGATATGTTCAGAGATCATCTTAACAGTCTGAGTCAGTTTTGTGTACTTGAGACTAGCTTTTGCATATTATTAATTACAACACCTGGTTCTAAAATAAATTAATGTATCATTATTTCTGACTATTAATCAAGAAAATAAAATCCTGGTCTTTTGACTAAATTTACTAATACATTTAAAATATAGGAGAGGTAGTGTTTTTTCACCTATGCCAGAATTCTTGGGATAAGTTTGTGAATACAAAAAACACACTGCGACCTTTTATATTATTGGAGTGTCAAACAATATGACATTCTTATCAATACATATCAAGTGCTCTTCAACATCTATATTTTAAAATGAAAATCAACTTTTTAGCACATCCTAACTAATGTGTGTTCAAATTATGAAAATTATTATGTAAACATTTTCATATAATGTCTAGCAGTATTCCTGGTAAGTAGTCAGCTCAAAACATATAGTTATATATTTCCTTCAATGGCCTTGCAGTTAATATTTTAAAGTCTTTTTATTATACAAAGTTTTAAAGTGAATTCTATTAGACATAATTCATTCCCTTTTAGTCTTTTTTATTGTATTTTTCTATTACCATTTATTCCCCTTTTCCCTTCTCCTCCCTACAATCACCACACTGTTGTCCATGTCCTTTTGGCTCAATCCCTCTACCCGCTACACTCCCCAACTTAGATATCATCCTGTTCTCTGAGTCTGTCTTTATTTTTCTTGTTAAGTTTGTTCATTAATTTCCACATATGAGTGAAATCATATGGTATTTTTCTTTCTCTGACTGGCTTATTTCACTTAGTATAATGTTCTCCAGGTCCATCTACACCATCAAAAAGGGTAAAATTTTCTTCTTTTTTTACAACTGAGTAGTATTCTGTTATACTAAGGTCCCACAGTTGTTTTATCCACTCATCTACTGATGGACACTTGAGCTGCTTCCTTATTTTGGTGATTGTAAATAATGGTGCAACGAACTGAGGGGTGCTTATGTTCTTTTGAGTTAGTTTTTTGATTCCTTTGGATATATGATAATGATTTGTCCAGTAAAAGTGCAGCCATTGTTAATATAATGAGAATAGTTTGCATGACATTGATATAACATGACAACCAAGGAGGGTGGACCAGAATGTGCCCATGAACAATAATGACTTCACTGTTCAAGTCAGTGGTAGCAGTAGACACTATTAAGTGAGCATATGTACTGTGCGGTCGATGCCTTTAAAATAACTGAGCAGCGCAAAGAAACTGCATCAAATTTTGCATTAAGAGACTGGTTAAGATGGCAACAGAGTAGCACGGAGGGAACCCAGCTCCCGTGCATCTGGTAGGAAATCCAGGCAGATCTACTGAAGAACAGCATAATCAACCAACAATTCCTCAACATGTATGAAAATAAGAGAGCACAGACTGTGACAGAGGAACCAGACACCTGCAGGTCGGTGAGGACTCCAGAAGGCGAGTGAGGACAAAAGCAGCTGCATGCCCGCGGCCTCCTAGGCTGTGGGCTGTGCCTGGGAGCACCCAAGGTGGGCGACCTCCTTCGGAGAGTGAGTAAGGTCCAGAAGCGGCGGCCAATCTGGGCACCATCAGTGGGAAACAGAATCCCCGTCTGAATCCAGGGCCGGGTCACCTGTGGCGGAGGGAACTCCAGAGGCCTGGCACCCGGTGGGCCGGCAACAGACCCTGGGAACAGACTGTGGGAGAGAACTGACTCCCCCCTTCCCCCGTCTAGGCAGGCAGGTTAATATCAGGCAGAGACCCGTGGGTTTAAGTTAACATAAAGGGTGGCAACTGCGGACTCTGTGGTCACCAGCCCGCCAGCCCACCAGCCCGGGGGATTTAAGAAGGACACTGTCATTGCAGGTTTTTGGGGATTGGGCTGGGCTGAGAGGCAGGCTTTGTGGAGAAGTCTCTATTGGAAAGTGAACTGAGGTGCTCTGTGACAGCAGCTTGCCTAACAGGCCAACCACCCAGCAGCCATCCAGGGGAGGGGTGGGAACACCTGGGTCCCGCCGCGGGACTGAGAAGGACAGTGCCCCACGGGACACAGGCAGCCTCCCGGGGGTGGGCGCGCCCACAGCCCAATCCGCAGCCTGCTCATGCACACCTGCATACCTGCCCGCAGAGAGGCCGCAACCAGAAAAACCGGTTTGTAGAGTTTGAAACCAACAAAGGAAGGGTGCTTTATTTTCCTTCTTTAGTATGTGTGTGTGTGTGTGTGTGTGTGTGTGTGTCTGTGTGTGTTTTTCCATCCCCCCTTTTTTTTCTCTTTCAACTTATTTTGTAAGTAATCTTATATCTTGCAAACTGTATTGTTGCTCTATCTTTCAATACTCTGTCCTTCATTTCTTTTTCTTTTTGTCCGGTTTTAGTCCTTCTGTTCTTCCCAAATTTTCCACTTATTCCCCTTTTCTCCTGACTTTTGTGTATGTGTGTGTGTGTGCGTGTGTTGGATTGTTTGTTTGTGTGTTGCTTAGTTTTCTTTTGTGTGTAGTATTATTTGTTTGCATTATTCTTACTTCTTTTTTTATTTTAAGAATATCTTTGTATTCCTCCTCTTTCTCTACAGGTTTCTTAGTCCTGGCTGGGTATATTGTACTACCTGACAGGTTCCTACTGCTCTTTCCTCACAGTGTATTGCTAATTTTCTATACTTCACTTGCTTTCCTTTGCTATAGTACCCAAGCTCTATAATTCCCATTTAGACAGATCACGTAGAATCTATCACGTGAGTGTTCCTCTAATATTATTGTAAATAAGAGCTATTCTATACAACAGTAATACTTCATAACACATCTCTCGGATCTTAGACCACCTTACATGTGCCTGAATTCTATTACTCTATTTACTCACATGCTACACCCAGTTACTAACCTGTACTCTTACCTTACCTCAAATCTGACCACCTGGAACCACACTGCTTTCTAGATAAAACTCACAAGCACACCCTTCTCAACAAGACACTTAACTTATGTTCACCCCTTCCTAAAAGTGGCAAGCTGGGTTGAACAGCACGGTTAACTCTATACATAGCCTAAAGATTGTCTGTTTCTGCTCTGCCCACTGTGTCTGTAAATAATATAAAATAATCTTCTGCTATCATAAACCATTTTGCCTCCCCCTCCAACTGATCACACATACACAATAAAGAAAGGAGTAGGTGTTAGCGGAGAACACCAAGATACCTGCAGGAGACTACACCACTGAATTTCACAGGTATCCTACCAAAGAAGTTCACACCATAAACCCAGGGAACCAGTACAGATCAATTTAAGAAGCTTAGGCCACCAAGGAGAGTATCACAAACAATGGGAAGACAAAGAAACAAAACCAAATGAAACAAAAGGAGGAAGCCTCAGAAAGAATGTTAGATAAAATAGAGGCAAGTCAACTATCAGATGTGGAATTCAAAGCACTGGTTATCAGGAAATTCAAAGAGCTTACAAGGAGCTACCAGAAACTACAGGGGAGCTACAATGAACTCTCTGCAAACTATACCAACATGAAAAAGGAAATAGAAACTATCACCAAAGCATAAGAGGAAATGAAGAATACAATTTCTGAACTGAAGAACACAGTAGAAGGTATGAAGAATAGAATTGATATAGCAAAAGATAGCATAGGTGAGATTGAAAACAGGATAGAAAGAATCTCCCAGATGGACCAAGTAAGGGAAAAGAGAACCAGAAAAAATGAGGAGAATTTGAGAGAAATGCAAGAAAACATGAAACGTAATAATATCCGAATAATAGGAATGCCAGAAGGAGAGGAAGAGGAACAAGGGATAGAAATCCTACTTCAAAGAGTAATAACGGAAAATTTTCCTGAGTTGAGGAGAGTTAAAGTCACACGAATCCAGGAATCCCAGAGAGTCCCAATCAGGTGGAACCCAAAGAGGCCTACTGCAAGACACATCATCATTAAAATGCCAAACCTCCAAGACAAAGAGAGAATCCTAAAGGCAGCAAGGGAGAAAAAGGAAGTAACATAGAAGGGTGTCCCAATAAGGCTGCCTACTGACATCTAAATGGAAACATTCCAAGCAAGAAGAGAATGGCAAGAAATATTTCAAGTAATGAGAAACAGAGGTATACAACCAAGACTACTGTATCCAGCAAGACTCTCTATCAAGACAGAAGGCCAAATAAAGAGCTTCCAAGACAAAAGAACTTTAAAGTATACGCTTCACCAAACCAGCTCTACAAGAATTACTAAAAGGGCTGCTTTAAGGAAAGAAAGGAAAAGAGACAGAAGGAGAGGAACACAGGTACACAAATGGCAATGAATAAGTACCTTTCAATAATAACCTTAAACGTAAATGGATTGAATGCACCAATTAAAAGACATAGAATAGCTGAATGGATAAGAAAGCATGACCCACACATATGCTGCCTACAAGAGACCCACCTCAGGCCAAAAGACCACCACAGACTAAAAGTGAAAGGATGGAAACAAATTTTCCAAGCAAATAGACAAGAAAAAAAAAAGCCGGGGTAGCAATTCTCATATCAGACAAAATAGACTTCAAAAACAGGGCCATAAGGAGAGACCCAGAAGGTCACTTCATATTGCTCAAGGGAAGAATCCAACAAGAAGACATTGACATCGTAAATATATATGCACCCAACACAGGAGCACCCAAATATATAAAGAAAATCCTAGAGGACCTCAAGAAAGATATTGACAGCAACACAATTATACTAGGGAACTTTAACCCCCCCCTTGTAAAAAATGGACAGATCTTCCAAACAGAATATTAACAAAGATATTGCAACATTAAATGACACCCTAGATGAAATGGAACTATCTGATATATATAGAGCCCTTGATCCCAAAGAGGCTAAATACACATTCTTTTCAAGTGCACATGGAACATTTTCCAAGATAGATAGTCACATGATAGGACACAAAACGAGACTCAACAAATTTAGGAAAATAGAAATCATACCAAGCATTTTCTCTGATCACAAGGGACTGAAATTGGAAACTAAACCCACAGGAAAAAACTCAAAACACCCAAAATCATGGAGGCTTAATGGTATGCTATTAAACAATGAATGGGTCAGGATAGAAATGAACTCACAACAATCCAAAAATTATGGGACACAGTGAAGGCAGTACAGAGAGGGAAGTTCATAGCAATACAGGCTTACCAAAAGAAAATAGAAACATTTCAAACAAACAACCTAACCCGATGCCTCCAAGAACTCGAGGAACAACAACAAAGACAGCCCAGAGCAGGTAGAAGGAAGGAAATAACCAAGATCAGAGCAGGATTAAATGACATAGAGACTAAAAGCACAATTCTAAGGATCAATGAATCCAGGAGTTGGTTTTTTGAAAATATAAACAAAATAGATATCTTTAAGAAGGCTCATCAAGAAAAAAAGAGAGAAGACCCAAATAAACAAAATCAGAAATGAAAGAGGAGAGATTACAACTGATACCACAGAAATACAAGGTATTGTACGGAATTACTATGCAGAGCTGTATGCCAAGAAATTTGAAAACCTAGATAATATGGACAAATTTCTAGAAAAAATATAATCTTCCAAAGCTCAATGAAAAACAAGCAGAAAACCTGAACAGGCCAATAAGAGCAGATGAAATTGAATCAGTAATCAAAAAACTCCCATCGCACAAAAGCCCTGGACCAGATGGTTTCACAGGAGAATTCTACAAATCTTTTAAGGAAGAACTAACCCCGATTCTTCACAGACTATTCCAAAAAATCCAAAATAATGGGAAACTCCTAAACTCTTTTTATGAAGTCAGCATCATCCTAATTCCAAAACCAGACAGAGATACAACAAAGAAAGAAAACTTCAGGCCAATATCTCTGATGAACATAGACGCTAAAATCCTCAATAAAATATTGGCAAATTGCATCCAAGAATACATCAAAAAGATCATACACCATGACCAAGTGGGATTCATTCCAGGGATGCAAGGATGGTTCAATATTCGTAAATCAGTAAATGTAATATACCACATAAACAAAAGCAAACACAAAAACCACATGATCATATCAATAGACACAGAAAAAGCTTTTTATAAGGTACAACACCCATTTATGATAAAAGTACTCAGCAAAGTGGGAATAGAGGGAGCATTCCTCAATATAATAAAGGCCATATATGAAAGACCTACAGCCAACATCATACTCAATGGACAAAAACTAAGAGCTTTTCCACTAAGATCAGGAACAAGACAAGGTTGTCCACTTTCACCACTTCTATTCAATATAGTATTGGAAGTTCTAGCCACAGCAATCAGACAAGAAAAGGAAATAAAAGGCATCCAAATCGGAAATGAGGAAACAAAACTGGCATTGTTTGCAGATGACATGATAGTGTACATGGAAAACGCTATAGCCTCTACAAAAAAACTGCTGGAACTAATAAATGAATTTGGCAAAACAGCGGGATACAAAGTCAGTATCCAGAAATCAAAGGCATTTTTGTACACCAACAATGAAACAGCAGAGGCAGAAATCAAGAAAAAATCCCATTCAATATAGCAAAAAGAAAAATAAAATATCTGGGAATAAACCTAACCAAGGAGGTTAAAGACCTATATGCAATAAACTACACAACACTGAAGAAAGAAATCAAGGAAGAAACAAACAAATGGAAACATATACCGTGTTCATGGATTGGAAGAATTAACATCATCAAAATTTACATACTACCCAAAGCAATTTACAGATTCAATGCAATACCTATTAAAGTACCAATGGCATATTTCACAGACATTGAACAAACACTTCACAAATTTATATGGAAGCACAAAAGAGCAGCTGCAATGTTGAGAAAGAAGAACAAAGTAGGAGGGATTACAATACCTGATATCAAACTGTATTACAAAGCCACTGTAATCAAAACAGCCTGGTACTGGCATAAAAACAGGCACATAGACCAATGGAATAGAACAGAGAGCCCAGAAATAAACCCAACTCTCTACAGTCAATTAATATTCGACAAAGGGGGCAGTAACATAAAATGGAGTAACGATAGCCTCTTCAACAAATGGTTTTAGGAGAACTGGGCAGCTACATGCAAAAAAATGAAACTCGAGCACCAAATTACACCATACACCAAAATTAATTCAAGGTGGATAAAAGACTTAAATATAAGCCATGAAACCATTAAAGCCCTAGAGGAGAGCATTGGCAAGAAAATCTCAGATATTCCACACAGCAAGATTTTTAGTGATATGTCCCCTAGAACTAGGGACATAAAGGAAGGAATAAACAAATGGGATCTCATCAAAATTAAAAGCTTGTACATGGCCAAGGAAAACAGTATCAAGATAAAAAGAGAAGTAACTGTTTGGGAAAACATATTTGCCAATGACACCTCAAACAAAGGTTTAATCTCCAAAATATACAAAGAACTCACACGACTCCACTCAAAGAAGACAAGCAACCCAATTAAAAAATGGGCAAAGGACTTGAACAGACACTTTGCCAAGGAGGACATACAGAGGATCCAGAGACTAATGAAAAGATGCTCGATATCACTAGGTATCAGAGAGATGCAAATCAAAACCACAATGAGATACCACTGAACACCAGTCAGAATGGCTATCATAAACAAAGAAACAAACAACAAGTGTTGGAGAGGTTGTGAGGAAAAGGGGAGTCTAGTTCACTGTTGATGGAATTGCAGACTGGTACAACCACTATGGAAAACAGTGTGGAATTTTCTAAGAAAACTGAAAATGGACGTGCTTTTTGACCCAGCAATTCCACTGTTAGGAGTATATCCTAAGAACACTGAAACACCAATCCAAAAGAACCTATGCACCCCGATGTTCATAGCAGCACAATTTACAATAGCCAAGAGTTGGAAGCAACCTAGATTCCCATTGGTCAATGACTGGATCAAAAAACTAAGGTACATCTAAACAATGGAATTCTATGCTGCAAAAAGGAAGAAGGAGCTCCTACCCTTTGCAACATCATGGATGGAACTGGAAAGCATTATGCTGAGTGAAATAAGCCAGGCGGTGAAAGACAAATACCATAAAGGATACCTCCTTTAACAGGAATCTAAACAACAAAACAAACAAGCAAGCAAAATATAACCAAAGACACTGAAATACAGAACGTGCTGACAGGGTCCAGAGGGGAGAGTGGAGAGAATCACAGGGGAAAAGGGGAAGGACTCACATGAACAAGTATAAAGTACACATGGACAATAAGGTGGGGGTCTGAGATGGGAGGGAGGTTGGGAGCACTGGGGTGGGGGGGGGGCAGGGCTGGGAATACAAGAAAGAAAACTGTACTTGAACAAAAGTTAAATTAAAAAATTAAAAAAAAAATAAATAAGAATATGAAGCTAAAAAAGAAAAAAAGACAAATTTTGCATTAAGCTTGAACACCACTCCATAGAGACTGTGGATAATTCATCCAGAAGGCTGCAGGTATGGGCAACTGGTAATTGGTAGCTTCATCATGACAACACACCTGGTCAACAATTGCATTTCATGCAGAATTTTTTGGTGAAACATCATTTCATCCAGGTGACTCAGGTGACTCGGCCACCCTACAGCCCATATTTGGTGCCCTGAAACTTCCGGCTTTTTCCAAAACCAAATCACTTTGGAAAGGGAAGAGATTTCAGGTCATCAATGAGAGTAAGGAAAATACATTTGGGCAGCTGATGGTGATTGGGAGAACTATGTGATGTCAGTATCAAGGTGCCTACTTTGAAGGGGACTGAGGCATCATTGCCCTGCAAGCAAGATTTCTTGTATCTTGCATCTCCTTCAATAAATGTCTTTATTCATCTTTATATGGCTGGAAAATTTCTGGAAAGACCTCATATTCCATGATGTGGAATCACTGGATCAAACAGCAAATCCATGTTTAATTTTTTGAGATATTTCCATACTGCTTTCCACAGTGGTTGCACCAGTCTGTATTCCTACCAACAGTGCAAAACCCTTTTAGTCTTGATCACTTCCTTAAAACTTTACAGTCAAAATAGTACATGGTATTTCAAGTATTCTCTTTTCTTTAGAAAAGAAGATATATAGAAAGCTCAGCATTCATCTTATCACCAATAACCAGACATTTGTAGTTAACTGGAAATAAAACTGTTGAAATATTGGAAACAGAAATGCACACAAAAAGCCAGAAACTTCAATGTTCCTACAGAGTATAAGCCAGGTGTTTGCTGTGGCAAGGCTTGTAGACACTCATTTGACAGAAGCCAGCATCAACTAAATTAAAGATGCTTCCTAGATGTTCTATGATGCTAAAGTTCCTTGACAATGTGATACTATTAAAATATTGTGTTTTGAGGGAAATAAACCTAAGCATTTCTCCAAAGTCAATTTCCATTAGACAGCTGTTCTAGAACACATTATATAACATCCATAAGAGGACTTTGCCTTTGGTGGGGAAGGGGGAGTGGAATTCAGATGAGTAAAATGAACTGATATTAAAAGATGGGCAGATCTTACTGCTACTCAGAGATTTTGCTAGCTAATTATGATATTTGAATAAAGAATTGTATTGGGAAACAATATTTTCAAGGTCACCACCATAGGTGTCTAGAGAATACTTTCATTTCTTTAAAACTAACATACTATTTTCAATGATCTGTAAACGATGACAAGTAATTAGTAGGATTTTAAATGAGCTTATCTATGTACCACATGATGTAATCAGTATTAAAGTAGTATAGCATTATATAGCATTAAATGTGTGAAACATTAAAAATGAACCATGAACTCAGTGTTTTGTGGGTGAAGGAGGCCATGTGCTTTATGCTGACCTGCTGACTGTTTCCTAGTGTTCAGCATGCACTGCTGTGCAGGCCCCATGAAGAGCCAAGGAGCTCTTGTTTCCAACATCACAGTGTTCATTAGGGTATCACATGAGTGTATACATTAGTTTTGTGGCTGCCTATTTTCCAAAATTCCATGTAGTTCTAATTTGCCTAAATCTTGACTCATAAGTTTATTGAAGGGACAGATAGCTTTTAATAATACCAAAAGAAAGGAAGATAATCTGCAAAACAGAAATGTATCCAGGCTGGGGGCATGGCATATTCTAATGTGGTCTATCCAGTAGTTAACTACTGTCTTTAAATCAATGACTATCTGTGAACATATGGATGAATCAGTTCTGTTAGGTGCTGCAGATAAAGCAGGGAGTAAATACAACACACAGTTCCTACCTTAGTGAACTTTAAGTCAGTCTGTGACATCAACGAACAATATCAGAAAATGTAAAACTGCAACTCAGAGAAGTCTAAAGGAAGAGAGGCACCCAGAACAAGCACATGCTTAATAGTGAGAGCTGGCTTTATCGTAGGAGCCAAAGAAAATGTCCCTGCAGAAACAAAAATACACAGAAATCCAAAGATATTAACTAGCAATATTGGGAAGGAAGAGGTAAGGCAGACAGGACAGTTTATAAACGCAGGTGTGAGTGACTGAGCAAAACCAGGAAGAGCATCTTGGATGCCCTGGGGTAGTTCAGAGGCAGGGTGATAAGTCAGTAAGTAATAACAAGATGGCTTCATGGGAAGAAGAGAGAAATCTATTTCATGGGCCACATAGAGATGTGGAAAGCTCTGTCCTCTGTGTAAATCCAGGGGCACTCCAAGCCATCTCATATGCAGGACACAAAAAAGGAAATGTATGTTTCTTGGGGATCATGGCATATTTTTTTAGTATATTGAGGATCATGTTAATAAAAGATAACCATACCAATAACATCTTCTGTCTTTTATCTTCTTTTTCATTTTTAATAGCTATCCAAGTACAATTATCTCCATTTTCCCCCTCTACTCCCCCTGATGCAAGCCACTTACCCTGGGTTCTGGCACAGGCAGGGCAGAGTAGACTAGAGATGTGTGAGGAGAGTCTGGGGCTGGTGGCTCTGGGGAGACAACTATAGGAACAGCTACCAGGATCCATGTGCTGAGTCATCTCCCATACTACAGAGGCCATCTTTCTCAGACAGAGTGCTCCTCTCCAAATGGCATCAGCCTGAGGAGAAGCAATAGTCTCGCCCACAGGAATTACTGTACTACACCCTGTGGTGCTCCCGCTGAGGAGCACAGCTGGGAGACACTGATTAACCCTACAGAAAGCCTGCAGGCAGAATTGGATAGTTGGGAGCTCTTAGACTTCAGTTGACCCTCCTCTGGGCCTGGTGATGATAAAAGTTGGCTTTGGCATGTAGCCTGGTTCCTTCTGCAAATACCCAGGACAAGCTGAGGGAGCCACATGCTGTGGATAGCTGATAGCTCCTTACATATTGCCCAAGGCAAGTCACAGTCAGGATTTGAATTAGGCCAGCACCAGAATCTTGATGATCTATCTAATATATAGACAAACACAAATGGGCAGCCAAAATCAGAAGATAAAAAAAAGACAGGCCCCAAATAAAAGAACAAGAAACACCTCCAGAAGAAAAGCTAGATGAAATGGCACAAACAATTGATCAAATATAGAGTTTAGAGTGATGATTGTAAGAACACTAAGCAGCATGGAAAAAGACATAGAAACCATAAAAAAGGACCAGTCAAAAATAAAGAATGCTATATCTGAAATAAATAATACACTGGAAGAGATAAATATTAGGTTAGATGAAGCAGACAACTAAACCAGTGATTTGGAAGACGATGTAGAAAAAAAACACCCAAGCAGAACAGCAAAAACAAAACACAATTTTAAAAAGTTAGGAGAGCTTAAGAAACCTTTGGGACAACACAAAGTGTAACAACATCTGCATCATGGCAATATCAGAGGGAAAAGAGAGTGAGCAAAGAATTAAAACATATTCAAAGAAATAATTACCAAAAATTTGCCTAGTCTGATGAAGGAAAAACATATACAAGTCCAGGAATCTCAGAGAGTACCAAACAAGTTGGACCCCAAAAGGCCTACACCAAGACACAGAATAATTAAAATTGCAAGGCCTGAACAAGGAGAGGAACCTAAATGTTGCAAGAGAAAGATGGGTAGTTACCTATAAGAGAGCATCAATTATACTAGCACCTGATTTCTCAACAGAAACTTTTCAGGTCAGAAGGGAGTGGCATGAAATATGCAAGATGATAAAGAAAACAAGGGCCTACAACTAAGGCTGGTTTATCATTTAAAATCAAAGGAGAAATAAGGAGATCCCCAGACAAAATAAATAAATACCTAAAGGAGTGTGATAACACCAAATCAGTACTGCAACAAATGTTAAAGAGCTTTTAAAAAGAGAAGAAAAAGAGAGAGGGAAAAAAACAACAGAAGAAAATAATCTAACAACAAAATGGGACTAAATGTGCATCTATCAATAATCACCTTAAATTTTAATGGTTTAAATACTTCAATCAAAAGACATACAGTGGTCCATGAGAAAGAAAACAAGACCCAAATTTACATGCTGTCCTCAAGAGACCCACCTCAGATGAAAAGGTACACACAGACTAAAAAGAAAGGGATGTAAAAAGATATTTCATGAAAGTAGAAAGGAAAAAAGCTAGGATAGCAATACTTATATCCAATAAAATAGACTTTAAAACACAGGCTATAGTAGAAGATAAAAAAGGACATTATATAGTGATAAAGGGAACAATCTAACAAGATGATAAAACCCTTGCAAACATTTATGTGCCCAACAGAGGAGCACCGAAATATGTGAAGCAAGCCTTGATGGATATAAAGGAAGAGATGAACTGGAATACAGTCATAATCAGGGACTTTAAGACCCCTTTGACTTCAATTAATAGATCTTCTGGAAAGAAATTAAACAAGGAGATAATGGCCTTAAAGGAGACACTAGATCAAATTAATTTAATTGCTTTCTTCAAAGCATTTCACCCCTAATCACCAGAATATAAATACTTTTTATATGGAATGTTTTCTGGGATAGACCACATGTTAAGGCACAAAACAAGTCTCAATAAATTTAAGATTGAAATTATATCAAGAATCCTCTCTGAACACAATGCTATGAAATTATAAATCAATCACAATCTAAAAACATGTTATTAAACAATGAATGATTCAACAACAAAGTCAAGAAAGAAATCAAAACTTACCTTGAAATGAATAAAAATGAGAACACATCAAAAACCCATGGGACACAGAGAAAGCAATCATAAGAGGGAAATTCATAGCATTACAAGCCTACTCCCCCTCAAAAAAGAGAGTGGGAGAGAGAGAGAGATACAAAGAGAGATCAAACAATCTAACTTTACACTTAAAGGAAATTAAAAAAGAAGAAAAAAATAAAGTCCAAATTGAGCAGAAGGAAGGAAATAATAGAAATTAGAGCAGAAATAAATGAAATAGAGTCTTAAAATGATATAAAAATAGATGAATCCAACAAACAGCTGCTACTTTGAAAAGATAAGCAAGATTGGCAAACTTTTAACCAGATTTATCAATTTAAAAAAAAGAAAGAACATTCAAGTAAATAAATCAGAATTGAAAGAGGAAAAATAACTGACACCAGAGAAATACAAAGGATTGTAAAAAAATATATGAACAACTATTTGCCAACAAACTGGACAAACTAGATGAAATAGATAAATTGCTAGAAATATACAATCTCCCCAAAATAAATAAGGAAAAATCAAAGAATGTGGAGACAGATTATACCTAGTGAAATTAAAGCAGTAATCAAAAAGTTCCCCAAAACAAAAACTCTGGACCAGATGGCTTCACAAATGAATTTTAACAAACATTCCAAGAACTAACACTTTTGCTTTTCAAATTATCTCAAAAAAATTCAAGAGGAGGGATTACTCCCAAGATCATTTTACAAGGCTAGTATTATCCTAATTCAAAAACCAGATAAAGACCCTACATTAAAAAGAAAATTACAGTTCAATATCCATGATAAACATAGACACTAAAATCCTCAACAAAATATTAGCAAACTGAATTCTTCAATGCGTCAAAAAGATTATACAACATGATAAAGTGGTATTTATTCTAAGAATGCAAAAGTGGTACAACATTCACAAATCAGTAAATTTGATTCATCACATAAATAAAATGATGAATAAAACCACAGTTTTCTGATATTATCAACAGACGCAGAAAAAAATCTGATGAAATGCAGCATATATTTATGATAAAAACTTTCCAGAAAGTGAGAAAAGAGGGAACTTACCTAAACGTAATAAAGGCCACATATGACAAACACACTACCAGCTGCTTACTCGATAGGCAAAAACTACAAGCCTTCCCTTTAAGATCAGGAATGAGACAGGGATATCTGCTTTCACCTCTCTTATTCAAAATAGTACTGGAATAATAGTCCTAGCCGTACCAATTAGAAAAGAAGAAGAAATAAAAAGCATCCAAATTGGAAATGGAGAAGTAAAACTATCTTTATTCGAAGATGAGAAGATACCATACATAGAGAACCCCAAAGATTCTACCAGGAAATTCATTTATTATTAGAAATAATAAATGAATTCAGAACCCCAAAGATTCTACCAGGAAATTCATTTATTATTAGAAATAATAAATGAATTCAGCAAAGTAGTAAAGTAAAAAATTAATATCTACAAATCAGTTGTATTTTTGTATGTCAAAAATGAACTAATGGAAATAAAAAATAAATAATCTCATTTACAACTGCTTCAAAAAGAATAAAATACCTAGGAATAAACCTAAACAAGGGTGTAAAAGACCTGTGCTCAGAAAATTATGTTACACTGAAGAAAGAAATTGTATAATACACCAATAAGTGGAAGTCCATACCATGTTCATGGATAGGAATAATTAAAATCATTAAAATGTCCATACTACCCAAAGCAATCTATAGATTAAATGCAATTCTTATCAAGATTTCAATGATGCATTTCACAGAACTAGAACAAATATTTCAAAAATTTATATGGAACCACAAAAGGCCCTGAATAGCAACAGCAATCCTGGGAAAGAAGAAAGTTGGAGGAATCACTCTCCCTAATATTAATCTATAATATAAAGCCATAGTAATTGAAAAAGCACTACACTGACATAAAAACATACACAGAGGTCAATGAAACAGAATAGAGAGCCCAGGAATAAACCTGTATCTTTATTTTTTGTATTTTATTTCATTTTTACTGTATTTTTACATTCTCTTTAGTCCCCTTGTTCGAGTCCTATTTCCTTTTGCTCAATCACTCCTCCTTCAACATCTACCCCACTAGCTGTCATGCTGCTCTCCATCTATTAGTGTGTCACTGTTTTCCACATTAGATTATTTATTAGATTCCAGTTTATTTATTAGATTCCACATATGAGTGAAATCATATGGTAATTGTCTTTCTGTGATTGGCTTATTAGACTTAGCATGATGTTTTCCAGGTCCATCCATACTGTTACAATTGGTAAAATTTTCTTAAAATTCACTGCTAAATCTCATAAGGGGTTAATAGACAAAATTTATAAAGCACTCATAAAATTCAACACACACACACACACAAAAAAAAACAGAACCCAGTTAAAAAATGTTCAAAGGACCTGAGTAGAAACTTCTCCAAAAAGGACATGCAGATGGCAGAGACATATGAAAAGATGCTCAACATCACTATCAGAGGAGTGCAAATTAAAATCATAACAAGACACCATCTCACAACTTTCAGAATGGTTATCATCAATAAGTCAACAAAAACCAGTGCTTGTCAGGGTGCAAAGAAAAGGGAAAAGTTTTGCACTGTTGGAAGGAATGAAGATTGTTATAGCCACTGTGGAAAATGGTATGGAGATACCTCAAAAAACTAAAAATGGATCTTCCTTTTGACTCAGTGATCCCACTTCTGGGAATATATTGGAAGGAACCCAAAACATTAATTTGAATCTACATCTGTACCCTTATGTTTATTGAAGTATTATTTACAAGCACCAATATATGGAAGCAGCACAAGTGTCCATCAATAGATGAGTGGACAAAACAACTATTCCATTTATGCAATGGAATACTACTTGGCTGTAATCTCTTCATTTAAAGGTTGTATTTATTTATTTTTAGAGAGAGGGGAAGGGAAGGAGAAAGAGAGGGAGAGAAACATCAATGTGTGGTTGCCTTTCATGTGCACCCTACTAGGGACCTGGCCCACAACCCAGGCATGTGCCCTGACTGGGAATAGAACCACTATCGTCTGATTCGCAGGCCCGCACTCAATTCACTGAGCCACACCATCCAGAGATAAAACTACACCTTTATAGTCAATTAATATTCTACAGAGGCAGCAAGCACATACGTGGGCTAAAGATAGTTTACTCAATAAATAGTGCTGGGAAACTTTGACAGATACATGCAGAAAAATGAGATAAGACTACCTTCTTACACCACATACAATTATAAATTTGAAATGAATAAAATACTTAAATATTAAGCCCCAAAGTATAAAAATCCTAGAAGAAAATGTAGGCAGCAAAACCTTGGGCATAGCTTGCAACAATATTTATGAAATACATCTCCCCAACCAAAGGAAACAAAAGAAAAAAATAAACAAGTGGGACTTCACTAAACTAAATGTTTTTGTACAGTAAAGGGAAAAATCAACAAAATAAAAAAACAACACAAAGAATGGAAGAACATATTCACCAAGGCATAAGAAGTTAGTATCAAAAATTTATAAAGAACTTACAAAACTAAACACCAAAAAAACAAACAACCCAATTAAAAATGGGCTAAGGGCCTAAATAGACAGTTCACCAGCAAGGACATACAGATAGCCAATAAACATATGAAAAGATGCTCATTCTCACTAATCATTGGAGAAATGCAAATAAAAACCATAATGAGATACTATTTCACACCTATCAGAGTGGCTATCATCAATAATTTAATTAAAAAAACAAGTGCTGGCTTAGGATGTGGAGAATGAGGAACCCTTTTGTGCTGCTCGTGGGAATACAGATTGGTGCAACCACTGTAGAAAGCAGTATGGAGGTACCTCAAAAAAATTAAAAATGGACCAAACAATCCCACTTTGGGAGTATATCCAAAGGAACACAAAACACTAACTTGAAAAAATATAAGCACCCCTATGTTTATTGCAGCATTATTTACAATCACCAAAGTATGAAAGCAGCCCTAGTGTCCATCAATACATGACAGGATGGATGGAGCTAGAGATCATTATGCTAGGTTAAATAAGCCAGTAAGGGAAAGACAAATATCATACAATTTCACTTATATGTGTAGTCTAATGATCAAACTGAACTAACAAGCAAAATAGAGACAAACTCATAAATAGAGACTAGGATGACAGCTAAACAATGGAAAGTATGTTGTGGAGAGATTGAAATGGAAAAAGGAAAAAAGCAAAAAGGAAAAAGGACTCACAGACATGGACAACAGTGTGGTGATTGTAGGGGAAGAGGGATATAAAGGGACTAAATGGTAATGGAAAAGATACAATATAAATTAATTAAAAAGGAATAAAGAACTCATAAGTATTATATGCATTTGAGAATGAGTCTGTTGCCAGACTCATGTATATACTTTAATCACAGGATATAAATATTTAGATCACATCTTTCTTATTTAAATCTTTGTAGGCATTGCTCTGGTATCTCCTGGCTTTATGATGTTTCTATAATGTAGGCAGATGCTAGTCTGACTTTCCTTCCTGAAGACAACCTGTTTTTCTTGCTTAGAGGTCCAGCAAATAATCCTAACTTAGTTTGTCATTTAGTAATTACTATCAAATTTTCCTGAGATTGTAGTAACTTTGGGTCTTCCTTTGAGTCTGCGAATTTTCTATTTTTTTGTTGTTGTTCAATTAAAATGTTACCCATTTTCCCTTGTTACTCTCCCTTCCCCTACCCACTCCCACCTTCCATATTGAATCCTCCCCCCATCCAAATTGTCTGTGTCCATGTATATTTTACACACATTCCTTGATTTGACCCTTCCTCTTCTTTCCCCCACAATCCTCTTCCCCTGACCCCTCTGGCCACTGTCAGTTTATTCTTTATTTCCATGCCTCTGGTTCTATTTTGCTCACTTGTTTGTTTTCTTATGTTCCACTAATAGATGGGATCATATGGTATTTGTCTTTCACCTCCTGGCTTATTTCACTTAGCATATTACTCTCCAGTTCCATCCATGCTTTCGTGAAGGGTAGGTGTTCCTTCTTCCTTTCTGCTGTGTACTATTGCATTGTATACTTTTTTTAAAGTAAGGTTTTCTTATTCCATATCTTTAAATAGTATATCTGTCTAATTTATCATTTCTCTCCTCAATACTGCTGAGTATATTTACAGCCTTTGTCATTCATATAATCGTTTTCTTACTTCTTGGAGGCAATTCTCCAAGGATCTCTCATACTTCTGCATGCATTTTGATCAGAGGTATTAACTTTGCTTTTGTTCTAGATTAACATGTCTTATCACTAGGCACTCATTTCTGGTTTTGAAGTTATACTTCTTTTTCTGTTTTAGATTATGGAAATAATGTTCACTAAATTTTTTTCTGATGTCCACAGATAGTTATTCTATATAGTCAGAAGTACAGAGAGCATTCATAGGAAAAGAGAAACTCTGAAGATTATATGGGAAATAAAAGTAATAAATAATTGTTTCAAAGCAGTCTTATAGGAGAGAGATATAAAACAATGTTGGAAAATGTATTTGAGTTGTTTTTAAGAGAGAAGAGGGAGAATAGATTAAATAAAATAATGCACTGGATTCCCTGCTTGATTAATGTGTTGAATGATAATACCAATCAGCACATCCAATATCAGAATCAGGAAACTGAGCAAAATTACTAACCCAGCAATAAGAAATGCAAATAGCATGTTTTATAAGCCTGGTACCATAAGACTTGGAATTAAGAAAAAAACCACATAAATGGATACAAAGATTGGTCAGATATACATATCCCTAATGTGAAACATGACTGTCTAAAGCTGTGGAATCTTAATAGCAGTAACCACATGGCCCTGTTCAAATCAAGTTGCCAATCCAAACCAAGGGAAGTACCAATGCAATTTCAAAGCAATCTGTTAGCAATGCAAATGCTACCTTGATTTTCCCTAAATCAGGATGAAAAAAAATCAGCCTTTAGGCTCACAGGTGAGACACTCAAGCTTCAAGAACACTGCTTTGGAGAGTTCTGGCCAAAATGGAGGTGTAGGTAGAAACCTTTTGCTTCCTCGCACAACCAAAAGGAGGGTAACAACCAATCTAAAATCAATAAACAACCAAAACTGCCAGAAAATCAAACTGCATGAAACTCCAACAACCAGGGAATTAAAGAAAAAATCATCCAGAACAACCAAATTGGTAAGGTGGACTGTGCTGGCCAACTCAAAAAGATTGAAGTGTAGAGGCTGAGGGGTGGAGCTGACTGCCAAGGGAGCTGTGTGGGAGGGACTGACTTAAGGGGAAAACTGAAACTCAGAGCTAACTGTGGGCTAAGGCTGGGGCTGCCGCAGTGGGAGATACTTCGAGTCTAATGAGAGAGTCTGCTGGAAAGTGCACTAGGGATGAGCTGGCAAGCTGCATTGTTCCCTCTCTGCCCTCCCCCCAACAGGGAACACACTAAAGAGGGTTGCCCTGCAGGGGTAAATATATAAGGCCCTGCCCCTTACAACTTATCAAGTGCACCAAGACAAAGAAATATGGCCCAAATGAAAGAACACAGAAAAACCTCAGAACTAAGCAATGAAGAGATTGCCAACCTATCTAATGGAGAATTTAAAGCCCTTGTGATCAAAATGTTCACAGAACTGATTGAGCTTGGTAAAAAGATGAAAGAACAAATGAAAGATATCCAAAATAAAATAAAGCAAAATATTAGGGAACCAACAATGACAGGAAGGAAACAAGGATTCAAAGCAATGATTTGGAACAAAAGGAAGAAGTAAACATCCAACTGGATCAGAATGAAAAAACAAGAATCAAAAAAAAATGAATAGAGGCTGAGGAACCTCTGGGACAACCTGAAACATACCAATATCTGAATTATAGGGGTGCCAGAAGGAGAAGAACAACAAGAAATTGAAAACTTATTTTAACAAATAATGAAGAAATACTTACCCAATCTGGCAAAGGAAATAGACTTCCAGGAAGTCCAGGAAGCTCAAAGAGTCCCAAAGAAGTTGGACTCAAGAAGGAACACACCAAGACACACCATCATTAAGTTATTCAAGATTAAAGACAAAGAAAAATCCTAAAAGCAGCAAGAAAAGAGAAGACAGTTACCTACAAAGGAGTTTCCATAAGGCTATCAGCTGATTTCTCAAAAGAAATCTTACAAGCAAGAAGGGGCTGGAAAGAAGTATTTGAAGTTATGAAAGGCAAGGACCTACATCCAACATTACTCTATCCAGCAAAGCTTTCATTTAGAATGGAAGGGCAGATAAAGTGCTTCCTAGATAAGGTCAAGTTAAAGGAGTTCATCACCAAGTCCTTATTATATGAAATGTTAAAGGAACTTATCTAAAAAAGATTAAAAATATGAACAATAAAATGACAACAAACTCACAACTATTAACAGGTGAACCTAAAGGAAAAGAAAAACAATGAAAACAAAAACTAAGCAAACACAGGACAGAAACAGAACCAGAGAAACGGACATCACACAGAGGGAGCTCAATGGGGAGGGCGAGAGGAGCAAGAAATGTATGGGGAAGAAGAAGCATAATTAGTAGGCATAAAATAGATGGGGAGAGATAAAAATGGTATAGGAAACAGAGGACACAAAGAATATATATGTACAACCCATGGACATGAACTAAGGGGGAAGCAATGCTGGAGGGTTGTGGGGAGCAGGATGGAAAGGGAATACAGGGGAGGAAAATGGGAAAACTGTAATAGCATAAATCAATAAAAATACATAAAAAAGAACAGTGCTTCAATTACTTTGAAAGGCAGGGAAAAGAGAAGGGCAGCATAATAAGTTTTCTACTTGAGCAGAGTATGTTTTTTCAGCATGATGCAAGTAAGGGGATATAGCCCTAATAGATTCAAATTGCTATAAAAGCTTGTGTGCACTCATCAGATTTATGCACTTGGGCCATAAAATCAAAAGTTTCTTAGAGAAGCATTTTATTAATTTAGCAATTTAAGTATAAATTCAGGAATAGAGAAGAAGTGCAAGCTTCTCCTACATCACAGTGTTATTGATGGATGCGAGGTTCTTGCAGCATCACAAGGAAAAGAATTTCCTGATACCCACATGGAAGGGTGAGGCTCTGTGATATGGTTCATTGATTATATGAAATTCAGAGAGTTCCTCTTCTGGCTTTCCAATGTCCCATCTCCCCTTGTCTCACCATGGAAAAAATTCAACCTGTCCTCAGCGAGGCCAAGACTAAGGCCAGTGTCCAGAGTTTCTGCTTCATATTAAAGCACAGTCCAGTCCAGCATCTGGCTGGCTTGGTGTGTGTTGTCAGTTGCAGTTCATTGCTGAGCTACAATATCCAGGCTCCCTCCTGGAATTTGTGTGTGAAGCCCCACTGGCCATGGGCCATGTGGCTGCTAAGGCCACGTGGCTATGGAGAGAAGATGTGCAAGTGCTTAGGGAAAATGCAAATTCCAGAGACAGAGAATTACTTTCTAGTTCCCCTGGGATTATATTAGCTTGGGGTTGGGTCAGACAAGGTGCTTTTTCAAAAGAATGAATCAACTTCCTGAATTTGATTGGGTTTGGGATTGTTTTACATTCTCTGAGTAGAATGGCAAGCTTCTTTGGTTTAGCACCTCTTAGCACCTCTCAACAACCAGTACTGTAAGAGGAGAAGGGGGAAGTGTTAATTCCCTTGGCAGAAAACAATGCTGTGTTCCTCTGGAGTATGAAAAGCTGTGGCTTCCTGGTGAACCAAACAGGCTTACACTTCCCTGTTGGGGACCACTCTGTGTGGTTTTGGAGATTGTGGCCCCACAAAAGCAAGCTTTCAAAGGACCTGGTAAATCTCCCTGGAAAACCAGGTAAAAATGCAAGTGGCAGGCATGATCCAACACTAACACCAAGGGTTCCTGTTGGAATCAGGCCTGATATGTACACTTTGTGCTTTGAAGCCTGCTCTGCCCAGCAATAAGACTTGTCAGTATAACCCAGATTTTTTAGTTCAAGGCATAAGGAATGAAACTCCCTACTTCATGATATGGTTGTACCCATCCGGCATCAGCATATCTTGCAGACCCTGACCTGAAAAGATTTGTGTTTCTTCAATTGTTATTTATAAATAGTGTCAGTTTTTTAATGACTATAACCTTTGGACATTGATGGATAAGCTATGCACTTGTGCTGTATTCCCCTGCACTCCCCAACCCTAATAAAGCTGTGTCAGAGAAGGGCCAGGGCATTCTCTACTAGAAGGAATGGGATGAGTCATTATTCTCATCCATGGAGGCCAGGAGAGCTCCAGTGGCCAAAGTTCCCCATATTCCCCAATTTCCTAAGCTCAGTTTCTAGCACTCTTTACTCCCTTCTCCTAGCTAAATATTGATGGTAAAAAAAGAAAAAGCATGTGCTCAAAAAAGCCTCTCTGATTTTTTTGCCCTAGGATTTCCATTTTAGCCTTCAAGCTAAAAAATCTATGCTTCAAATGAAGACCTAAACACCCCTGCCTATCAGTTCTGCCAACTAAATGACACAGCAACTTATATAGACTTTTGTTGGGACACTACTTTATTTCATAATTACTTCTTTACCTCTCTCATACCCTGTTCTGTGATGTTTTCAAAGGCAAAGATCATATACTGTTTGTGTCACCAAACCTTTCATAGAAAAGGTTTTTTTGAACCTGCCTCAGGTTTATTTGCACAAACACCACAGGAGGACCCCAGCCCTAGTCTTTCTGTCCTCATATCGGCAGACAGAGGCCTCTACTATGGAGCTTTCACAGGGGCCTGGGAACCTTTGGGAACCTGAAACTGAGCCTGAGCTGAAGCCTGAGTTGTGGCTGCATCTGTAGCCTGGGGTTTGGTTTGAGCCTTGGCCTTAGCCTTTGTTGGGCAGAGCCAGAGACCCTTGGTGATGCAGGCACAAGCATGTTTCCTGAACTTCAGGTGAGCAATGTAAGCAAGTTGACTGAACTTGTGGCTGCTGCCCTTTGTGATCTTGGGCTTGACCAGGGCCTTGATACCCTCAGCACATTCACTCATGGCCTTGGTGTTGTTGGCCTGCATCTTTATTCAGGCTCTTTTTGTTGTGATTCTTGGCAAAGCACATGTTTCTCTGAATTTGTGGTCTACCCCCTTGATAGATTTGTATCTTTGCAATTAGGGTTTCTTGATGCTGTTTTAGTGCCATTTTGGGACTGGTTGTACATAGTGTTGTTCCTAGACTTGTCCATCTCTCCATCCAAGTCCATAGCTCTTGGAAAATCCTGGGATTGGAAGAGCTCATAGAAAAGATTTTAACCATGTATACTCACAACCAAAATCAAGACAAGCGATGAAATAGCTAACTTCTGGAAGCAATGTATGTGCCCATCAGTAAATGAGTGGATAAAAAAAAAACTGGTACATTTACACAATGGAATGCTACACAGCAGAAAGAAAGAAGGAGCTCCTACTCTTCACAACACCATGGATGGAACTGGAGAACATAATATTAAGTGAAGTAAGCCAGGCAGTGAAAGACAAATACATATGATCTCACCTATAAATTGAACCTAATCAACAAAATAAATAAACAAGCAAAATATAACCAGAGACATTGAGATAAAGAACAAACTGACAGTAATCAGAGGGAAGGAATGAGGGAGAAAATGGGGGAAAGAAGGGAAAGTGTCATCAAAGAATATGTATAAAGGACTCATGGACAAAGCCAAAGGGAAGAAGGATAGAGGGTGGGAGTGGGTTGGGTGGTGAAAAGTAATGTCAGGAAAATAGAGACAACTATATATGGACAAAAAAAACAGACAAGATATGATACTTAATTTTTTTAACTTTACTGGCTTCCTATTGCACTCATGGCAGTTCTTATGAATTAGATAATCTAATGCTAGGTAAGTATGATAAGTATAGTTAGTTATCCAAATGGGATACAATAATGACTTTCATAAAAATAGAAATCAACATACATGTATATCAAATATTTTGTTTAACTAGTTATGAATGACAAGATCAGGTAGATGCCACAAGAGATTCAAAGGAAAATTTCAGGATAAAGGGGGAGGGTTTGCAAGAACAAGTATAAAGGACACATGGGCAAAAACAAGGGGAGGTGGAAAGAGGAGGGAGGTGGGGAGGGCTTGGGGGGTGGGCTGGGATGAGAGTAAAAGAAAGAAAACTGTAGTTGAACAACTATTAAAATAAAAATAAAAATAAATAAAATAAATAGGAAAATTTAAAAATTAAAAATAAATAAAAGTCAAACAAGTACAAATTTAAATACAGCAAAATTTACTCAGTAAAGAAATGTCAAAATGAATTTACAAAGAAATGCAAAACTGGCTTTTTCCCATGGGAGGAAAGGAAAGAAAGTCAACAGGACCACCACCAGACAAAATTTATTTGTATGTCTAAGAACAAGAATTATTTTGAATTGTTGTAAGATTGTTCAAAGGCAATGAAATATTCAACTCACAGAACTTGAAAGGTGTGCTGTAATCTAAACAATGCATAGTCTCCCAATGGGTACTTCAGTGATCTTTTCTTGCTTGTTCAAGATTTCTTTAAAATTATAAGTAGCATCTTAAAGATGGAGTGTGGGGTCCCATGTTCTTTAATCAAAGGATCAACCCATGATTTAAAAATGGTTTTCTCAGTTTGGAAGAAAATATGTCTAACTTCAGAGCATATTCAGTTAATATAACAAGAAGAGCAATAATCAAGTGAGATTATTCCAGGGATGCTAAGATGCTTCAGCATTAGCAAATCAATCAGCATGATACACCACATTATAAAAATAAAGGGTAAAATCATATAATCATCACAATAGATGCAGAAAAAGCATTTGTCAAATTCAATATCCATTTAAAATAAAACTCAACAAATTTGGTATGAAGAGAATGTATCTCATATAATATGGGTCATATGTAATTAGCCCACAGCTAACAATTTACTCAACAGTGAAAAGCTGAAAGTTTTGCTTTCAGTATCAGGAATTAAACATTCAAATTGGAAATGAAAAGGTATAGTTGTCATTATCTACTGATGATATGATATTATATAGAGAAACTCTGAAGATGCCACACAAAAACTGTTAGAACTAATAACAAATTCAGTAAATTAAGGAGACAAAATCAATATACAAATATCTGTTGTGTTTCTACATACTACTACCAGACTAGTATAGAGAGAAATTAAGAAAATAATCCCATTTACAATTGCATCAAAAAGAATAAAATACTTAAAAATAAATTTAAACAGGGAGATGTAAGGCTCATACACTAAAAACCATAAGATGTTAATAAAGTAAATTGAAGAAGGAACAAATAAATGCAAATATATTCTGTGCTCATGGATTGAAAGAATTAATATTGTTAAAATGTTCATACTATCCAAAGCAATCTATGGATTCAATGCAATCCTTATCAAAATTCAAATAGTATTTTTCACTAAAATAGAAAAATACTATCCTAAATTTTGTATGGAACCACAAAACATCATGAATGGAAAAGCAATCTTAAAAAAGAACAATGCTACAGGCTTCACGCGCCTGATTTAAAACAATATTACAAAGCTACAGTAATTAAAACAGTATGGTAACAACATTAAAACAGACACAAAGATTAGTGGAACAGAATATAAAGTCAAAAATAAACAATCCCATGCTTATATGTTCAATTAATCTATGACAAGGGAGATAAAAATATATAATGGGAAAAGACAGTCTCCTCAATTACAGTTTCCTCAATTACAGTAGAAAAAAAATAATTTTTTCTACTTTGAGTTAGGAAAATGGATCAGCCACATGCAAAAAAAAAAAAAAGTGAAACTGGACCACTTACACCATCTACAAAACTAACTCAAAGTAGATAAAAGACTTCAACACTAGTACCTGAAATTTTCACAATTGTACAAGAAAACATAGGTGGTACTCTCCTTGACACTAGTCTTTGTGATGTTTTTCACTTAAAGCCAAGACAACAAAACCAAAATAAACAAGTAGGAGTATATCAAACTAAAGAGCTTCTGCACAACAAAGGGAATATTCAACAAAATTAAAAGGCAATCTTACTGAATGGGAGAAAATATTTGAAAATCATTTATCTGTTAAGAGATTGATATACAAAATATAGACTTACTGTGGTTATCATTTCACAATGTGTACAAATATCATTATGTTGTACACTAATATGACTTTACATGTCTATTGTACATCAGAAAAGTTCATATAAACTTTGATCACAATTACATCTATTTCACTCACTTGTTTTGATTTTTAAGGATTTATGTATGTTTAATTAATAACTGAGAACAAATGTCACCATCATTGCTGTAGATTAAACAGAGGATGATTATATCATCTTATTTTTCTTTTTTAAAACATTTTTACTGTTGCTCAAGTACAAGTGTCTACCTTCCCCCGCAACCCTCACCAACACCCCAGCTCATCCAACCTCCTCCCCTGTTTCCACATGCCCTTGTTTTTAACCATGTGTCCTTTATAATAGTTCCTATAAAACCATCAACATTTTCCCCACTAAACCTCCCTTTTCCGCTTTGGCCACTGTCAGCCTGTTTTCAATGTCACTGTCTTTGAATATATTTTGCTTGCTTGTTCATTTTGTTAATTAGGTTCCCATTAAAGGTAAGGTCATAAGGTATTTGTCTTTCTCTGCCTGGCTTATTTCACTTAGCATAAATCTCTCCAGTTCCACCCATGCTGTTGCAAATGGTAGGAGCTCATTCTTTCTTTCTGCTGCATAGAATTCCATTGTGTAAATGCACTATCGTTTTTGGACCCATTCATTTACTTATGGAAATTTAGGGAGTTTCCAGGACTTGGCTATTTTCAATTGTACTGCTATGAACATAGGGATGCACAGGTTCTTATGGATTGTGTTTCAGGGTTCTTAGGATATTACCCTAGCAGTGGAATTGCTAGGTCAAAAGACAGTTCCATTCTTAGTTTCTGAGAAAATTTCATACTCTTTTCCATAGTGGTTGCACAAGTCTGCAATCCCACCAACAATGCACTAGGGTGCCCTTTCTCCACAATGTCTACAAGACTTTTTGCTTGTTGCTTTGTTTATAATGGCCATTCTGACTGGTGTGAAGTGGTATCTCAATGTGGTTTTAATTTGCATCTCTGATGGCTAGAGATATTGAACATCTTTTCATATGTCTCTGGATCCTCTGTAAGTTCTCCTTGGAGAAGAGTCTGTTCAAGTACTTTGCCCATTTTTAATAGGGTTGCTTGTCTTCTTAGAGTAGAGTCATATGAGTTCTTTATATATTTTGGAAATTAAACCCTTGTCTGGGGTATCACTGGCAAATACCGTTGGTTCTGTTTTCATTTTAATGCTGTTTTCTTTAGCCATGCAGAATCTTTTTATTTTGATGAGATCCCATTTGTTTATTTTGTTACTTATATCCTTTGCTCTAAGGGACACATCAATGAAAATATTGCTGCATGGAATATCTGAGATTGTCATGCATTAGTTCTCCTCTAGGATTTTAATGGTGTCACAATTTATATTTAAGCCTTTTTTCCACATTGAATTTACTTTTCTGTATGATGTAAGTTGAAGATTGAGTTTCATTTTTTATATGAACCTGTCCGGCCCTCTAAACACAATTTGTTGAAAAGGCTATTTTTGCTCCATTTTATGCTGCTTCCACCTTTGCCAAATATTACTTGGCCATAGAGACTTGGGTTTATTTCTAGGATCACCGCTTGGTTGCATTGGTCCATGTGTCTATTCTTATGCAAGTACCAGGCTGTTTTGGTTACAATGGTCATGTAATATAGTTTGATATATAATATTGTGATCCCTCCTACTTTGTTCTTCTTTCTCAAAATTCATGCAGCTATTTGGGGTCATGTATAGTTCCATAAATATTTCTGAAGTGTTTGTTCTATATCTGTGAACAATGCCCTGGCACTTTAAGGGATATTTCATTGAATCTATAAATTGCTTACAGTAGTATGGGCATTTTGGTGATGTTAATTCTTCTGACCCATTAACACAGTATATGTTTCCATATGTTTGTGTCTCCCTTAATTTCTTTCTTCAGTGTTCTATAGTTTACTTAGTACAGATCTTTTTCCTCCTTGGTTAGGTTTATTCCTAGGTACATTATTTTTCTTGTTGCTATATCAAATAGAATTTTTCCTGATTTTCCTTTTGATATTTCATTGTTGGTATAGAAAAAAATGTCTTTGATTTCTGAATATTGATTTTCTATCCCACTGTTTTGCTAAATTCATTTTTTAGCTTGAGCAATTTCTTGGTAGATTCTCTAGGATTCTCTATAAACACTATGATGTCATCTGCAAACAATGACAGTTTGTTTCTTCTTTTCCAAACTGAATGCCTTTTACTTCCGTTTCTTCTCTGATTGCTGAGGTTAGAACTTCCAATACTATATTAACTAGAAGTGGCAAAAGTGTACAAACTTGTTCTGCTACTGGTCTTAGTGGGAAAGTGTTTAGTTTTTGCCGATTGAGTATGTTGGCTGTAGGTCTCATCTATTGCCTTTATTATATTCAGGAATGATCGCTCTATTCCTACTGTGCTGAGTGTTTCTGTCATAAATGGGTGCTATACCTTATCAAACGCTTTTTCCGCATCTACTGATATGATCATGTGTTTTTCTGTCTTTCCTTTTGTTTCTGTGATGTACTACATTTACTGATTTGCTAATATTGAAACATCCTTGTATCCCTGGGATGAATCCCACTTGACCATGGTGTATGATCTTTTTAATGTATTGTTGGATGTGCTTTGCAAATATTTTGTGGAGGATTTTAGTGTCTATGTTAATCAGCGATATTGGCCTGAAGTTTTCTTTATTTGTTGTGTCCCTATCTGGTTTTGGAATTAGGATGATGCTGGCTTCATAAAAAAAGTTAGGGGGAGAGGTTTTAAGATGGCGGTGGAGTAGGACAAAGGATTTCGCTTCCCCCATGCACCAGAGAAAAACCAGGCTGATCTGCAGAGGAGCACAGTGGATAACCAACAGGGACCCAGCATATAGGAAGGTAGGACACCAGAAAGTGTAGTGAACACTGAATGACCAGAGGTTGAGGAGAGGAGATGACTGCAGGTCAACAAGATACAAGGGAACAACACAGAGGCTGCAGGCCTGCGGCCAGGCCACGCATGCCGGTCTGACTTGGTCTCTGGGAGCCAAAGGTTGGCAACAACAACCCTAGGAGAGAGCCAGTCATCAGCACCCTCCCTATCCAGCAGGCTGCAGATAAAAACACCAGGAGAGATCAGTTTGCCTGTAGTGGCAGAGAGAGGAGTGGGCATTGGGAAGCAAACCAGAGAATTCTGATAATCCGTGGAGTCAGGCTGTGGTTGCTGGCTTGGGAGAACTGAGAGTCTCCAATGGATTCCCTCTGGCACTAAGCCTGAGTCCGGTCTGCCACAGACTCTGAGAGCCTCGGGCTGACAGCAAGGCGCCTGGAAGAGAGCCAGTAATCAGCTCCCTCCCTACCCAGCCGGGGGCAGACTGAAAAATGCTGGGAGTCAGGCCCTGGTTGCCGGCTTGGGAGAATCATGAGTTGTCCTGTGTGTTCAGCCACAGCACGGGGAAAGGTCCGCACCCAAGCCTGCGAGACCAAGAAGACTGGCTGGGGCCACACGCACTGATGCCAGGCCAGGACTGGGAACCCTGGGGAAAAATGTGCTCTCAGTTGGGCGCTAGAAAGCAGAACCAGCCTGGATCTTGTGAGGGCACTAGTCAGACCAGTGGAGTTCACTGAGAAGTGAAGAAGGCAACACTAATAGGCCCGAAGGTTGATGCAGCTAGTGAGACCAAAAGAAAAGGCTTGGCCAGCTGGAAGCCAACAAGAGGAGTAGGTGGAAGTGGAGAACACCAAGATATCTGCAGGAAAATGCAACAATGAATTTCACAGGTACCCTACCACAGAAGTTCACACCATACACCTGGGAATCAGAACAGATAAATTTAAGAACCTGAGGCCAACAAGAAGAGCATCACAAACAACGGGAAGACAAAGAATCAATCCCCAAATGAAAGAAAAGGAGGAAGTCTCAGAAAGAAGTTTAGATGAAATAGAGGCAAGTCAACTATCAGATATTGAAGTCAAAACACTGGTTATCAGGAAATTCAAAGAGCTTACAATGAGCTACCAGAAACTACAGGGTAGGTACAATGAACTCTCTGCAAACTATATCAGCATGAAAAAGGAAATAGAAACCATCAGCAATGGCCAAGAGGAAATGAAGAATACAATTTCTGAACTGAAGAACACAATAGAAGGTATGAAGAGTAGGATTGATGAGGCAGAAGACTGCATAAGTGAGCTAGAGGAAAAAGTAGAAAGAATCTCCCAGACAGAGCAAGTAAAGCAAAAGAGAATCAGAAAGAATGAGGAGGGATTAAGAAAAATGCAAGACAATATGAAACTTAATAATATCCGAATACTAGAAATACCAGAAGGAGAAGAAGAAGAACAAGGGATAGAAAACCTACTAGAAAGAGTAATAACGGAAAATTTTCCTAAGTTAGCGAGACATAAAGTCACATGAATCCAGGAACTGTAGAGAGTCCCAATCAGGTAGAATACAAAGAGGCCTACTGCAAGACACATAATCATTACAATGGCAAAACTCCAAGAAAAAGAGAGAATCCTAAAGGCAGCAAAAGAGAAAAAGAAAATAACAGGCCCTGGCTGGCGTAGCTCAGTAGATTGAGCGCGGGCCTGGGAACCAGACGATAGCGGTTCGATTCCCAGTCAGGGCACATGCCTGGGTTGCAGGGCGGTTCCTTGCAGGCTAACTACCAGCAGGGGACGCACAAAAGGCAACCATACATTGATGTTTCTCTCCCTCACTCCTTCTCCTCTAAAGATGAGTGAATAAATAAAATCTTTAAAAATATATATGAGGGGGTCCCAATAAGGTTGGCTAATGACTTCTCAATGGAAACATTCCAAGCAAGAAATAATGTTTCCAAGCAAGAAACATTCCAAGCAAGAATGTTTCTCAATGGAAACATTCCAAGACAATAGCAAGAAATATTTCAAGTAATGAGAAACAGAGGCCTACAACAAAGGCTACTTTACCCAGCAAGGCTCTCAATCAACATAGAAGGCCAAATAAAGAGCTTCCAAGACAAAAGAACTCTAAAAGAATATGCCTCCACCAAACCAGATCTACAAGAATTACTAAAAGGGCTGCTTTAAGGAAAGAAAGGAAAAGAGAGAGACGGAGGGGAACACAGATACATAAGTGGCAATAAATAAGTACCTTTCAATAATAACTTTAAATGTAAATGGATTAAATGCACCAATCAAAAGATATAGAATAGCTGAATGGATAAGAAAGCATGACCCACACATATGCTGCCTACAAGAGATGCACCTCAGGTCAAAAGACCATCACAGACTAAAAGTGAAAGGCTAGGAACAAATTTTCCAAGCAAATGGACAGGAAAAAAAGCCGGGGTAGCAATTCTCATATCAGAAAAAATAGACTTCAAACAAAGGACTGTAAAGAGAGACCTGGAAGGTCACTTCATAATACTCAAGGGAAGAATCCACCAAGAAGACATAAACATCATAAATATATATGCACCCAACATAGAAGCACCCAAATATATAACGAAAATCCTAGAGGATCTCAAAAAAGATATTGACAGCAACACAATTATAGTAGGGAAAATTAACTCCACTCCTTGTCAAAAATGGACAGATCTTCCAAACAAAATATTAACAAAAATATTGCAGCATTAAACGACACCCTAGATGAAATGGAACTAACTGATATATATATAGAGCCCTTCATCCCAAAGAGGCTAAATACACATTCTTTTCAAATGCACATGGAATATTTTCAAAGATAGACCACATGATTGACACAAAACGAGTCTCATCAAATTCAGGAAAATAGAAATCATACCAAGCATTTTCTCTGATCACAAGGGACTGAAATTGGAAACTAACCCCACAGGAAAAAAACCAAAACTCCCAAAATCATGGAGACTGAATGGTATGCTATTAAACAATGAATGGATCAAGATTGAAATTATGGAAGAAATCAAAAAGCTTCTGGCAACAAATGAAAATGAACCTACAACAACCCAAAACTTACGGGACACGGCCAAGGCAGTCCTGAGAGGGAAGTCCATAGCAATACAGCTTTACCAAAAGAAGATAGAAACATTTCAAACAAACAACCTAACCCGACAGCTCCAAGAACTCGAGGAACAACAAGAAAGACATCCCAGAGCAAGTAGAAAGAAGGAAATAAGCAAGAACAGAGCAGAATTAAATAACATATAGACTAAAAGCACAATTTTAAGTATCAATGAACCCAGGAGTTGGTTTTTTTGAAAAGATAAACAAAGTAGACAAACCTTCAGGTAGGCTCATCAAGAAAAGAAGAGAGAAGACCCAAATAAACACAACCAGAAATGAAAGAGGAGAGATTACAAATGATACCACAGAAATAGAAGGGATTGTAAGAAATTACTATGCAGAATTGTATGCCAAGACATTTGGAAACCTACATGAAATGGACAAATTTCTAGAAAAATGTAATCTTCCAAACTCAATGAAAAACAAGCAGAAAACCTGAACAGGCCAATAATAGCAGATGAAATTGAAGCAGTAATCAAAAACCGCCAATCACACAAAAGCCCTGGACCAGATGGTTTCACAGGAGAATTCTACAACACCTTTAAGGAAGAGCTAACCCCTAGTTTTCACTGACTATTGGAAAAAATCCAAAAGGAAGGAAAGCTCCCCAACTCTTTTTATGAACCAACATCATCCTAATTCCAAAACCAGATAGAGACACAACAAAGAAAGAAAACCTCAGGCCAATATCGCTGATGAACATAGACGCTAAAATCCTCAATAAAATATTGGCAAATTGCATCCAATAGTACATCAAAAGATCATACACCACAACCAAGTGGGATTCATCGCAGGGATGCAAGGATGGTTCAATATTTGTAAACCAGTAAATGTAATGCATCATATAAACAAAAGCAAAGACAAAAACTACATGATCATATCAATAGACACAGAAAAATCTTTTGATAAGGTACAACACCCATTTATGATAAAGGTACTGAGAAAAATGGGAATAGAGGGAGCATTCCTCAATATAATAAAGGCCATATATGAAATACCTACAGCCAACATCATACTCAATGGCCAAAAAGTAAAAATGTTTCCACTAAGATCAGGAACAAGACAAAGTTGTCCATTTTCACCACTTCTATTCAATATAATATTGGAAGTTCTAGCCACAGCAATTAGACAAGAAAAGGAAATAAAAGGCATCCAAATCGGAAATGAGGAAACAAAACTGGCACTGTTTGCAGATGACATGAGACTGTATATATAAAATCCTATAGACTCTACCCAAAAACTGCTCCACCTAATAAATGAATTTGGCAAAACAGTGGGATACAAAGTCAACATCCAGAAATTAAAGGTATTTTTATATACTAAAAATGAATCAGCAGAAGCAGAAATCAAGAAAAAAATCCCATTCGATATAGCAAAAAGAAAAATAAAATATCTGGGAATAAACCTAACCAAGGAGGTTAAAGACCTGTATGCAGAAAATTACACAACACTGAAGACAGAAATCAAGGAAGACACAAACAAATGGAGACGTATACCGTGTTCATGGATTGGAAGAATTAACATCATCAAAATGTCCATACTACCCAAAGCAATTTACATATCCAATGCAATACCTATTAAAGAACCAATGGCATATTTCACAGACATAGAACAAACACTTCAAAAATTTATATGGAACCATAAAAGACCCCGAATAGCAGCTGCAATTTTGAGAAAGAAGATCAAAGTAGGAGGGATCACAATACCTGATATCAAACTGTATTACAAGGCCACTGTAATCAAAACAGCCTGGTACTAGCATAAAAGCAGGCACATAGACCAGTGGAATAGAACAGAGAGCCCAGAAATAAACGCAACTCTCTACAGTCAATTAATATTCGACAAAGGGGGCAGTAACATAAAATGGAGTAAAGATAGCCTTTTCAACAAATGGTGTTGGGAGAACTGGACAGCTACATGCAAAAAAATGAAACTCAAGCACAAACTTACACCATACAGAAAAATTAATTCAAGGTAAATAAAGGACTTAAATATAAGCTGTGAAACCATTAAAGCCCTAGAGCAGAACAGTGGCAGGAAAATCTCAGATATCCCACGCAGCAAGATTTTTCCTGATATGTCCCCTAGAGCAAGGGACATAAAGGAAAGAATGAACAAATGGGATCTCCTCAAAATAAAAAGGTTTTGCATGGCTAAAGGAAACAATATTAAAAGAAAAAGAGAACCAACCGTTTGTGAAAACATATTTATCAGAGATACCTCAGACAAGGGTTTAATCTCCAAAATATATAGAAAACTCACACAATTCCACTTTAAGAAGGCAAGTAACCCAATTAAAAATGGGCAAAGGACTTGAACAGAGACTTCTCCAAGGACATACAGAGGATCCAGAGACACATGAAGAGATGCTCACTATCACTAGCTATCAGAGAGATGTAAATTAAAATCACAATGAAATATCACTTTACACCAGTCAGAATGGCTATCATAAACAAAGATACAAACAAGAAGTGCTGGAGAGGTTGTGGGGAAAAGGGGTCCCTACTTCACTGTTGGTGGGATTGCAGACTGGTAGGTACAACCACTATAGAAAACAGTATGGAATTTTCTAAGAAAACTAACAATGAACGTGCCTTTTGACCCAGCAATTCCACTATTAGGAGTATAGCCTAAGAACCCTCAGGCACCAATCCAGAAGAACCTATGCACCCCGATGTTCATAGCAGCACAATTTACAATAGCCATGAGTTGGAAGCAACGTAGGTGCCCATTAGTAAATGACTGGATCAAAAAGGTATGGTACATTTACACAATGGAATTCTATGCTGCAGAAAGGAAGAAGGAGCTCCTAACTTTGCAACATCATGGACGGAACTGGACAGCATTATGCTGAGTGAAATAAGCCAGGTGGTGAAAGACAAATATCATATGATATCACTGTTAACAGGAATTTAAACATCAAAACAAACAAGCAAGCAAAATATGACTAAAGACACTCAAATACAGAACAGGCTGACAGGGACCAGAGGGGAGAGCAGAGAGAATCACAGGAGAAAGTAGGACTCACATGAACAAGTATAAAGGACACATGGACAATAACTAAGGTGGGGGGCAGAAATCGGAGGGAGGTGGGGAGTACTGAGGGGGACAGGGCTGGGAATATAAGGCAGAAAACTGTACTTGAACAAGAATTAAATTTTTAAAAAAAGAAAATTTTGGAATTCTTACATCATTTAGGATTTTTTGAAATAGCCTGTGAAGAATAGGGGTTAGATCTCCTTTAAATGCTTTGTGGAATTCTCCTGTTAAACCATCTGGTACAGGGCATTTGTGTGTTGGGAGTTTTTTTAATACTACTTCAATTTCATTTGCTGTTATTTGTCTATTCAGGCTTTCTGCTTCTTCTTCATTTATGTTTTGAAGGTTATATATTTTAGAAACTCGTGATTTCACCTAGGTTTTCAAATTTCTTGGCATTTAACTTTTTATAGTAATTTCTTACAATTTTTGTATTTCTGTGTTGTCAGTTGTAATCTCTCCTCTTTCCTTTCTGATTGTGTTTACTTGGGTCTTCTTTTTTTCTTGATTAGCCTGCTTAAGGGCTTGTCAATTTTTTTATGTCTTCAGAGAACCAGCTCCTCGCTTTTTTGATACTTGTATTTCAGCTTTTAATCTCTATGTCATTTAAATCTACTGTCTTCTTGGTTATTTCTATCCTTCTAATTGCAGTGGGCTTTTTGGTTGTTTTTTGAGTTCTTGTAGGTGTAGAGTTAGGCTGTTTATTTTAAATATTGCCATATTTTTGGTAGTCCTGTATTGCTATGAACTTCTCTCTAGAACTGCCTTCATTTTGTCCCATAACTTTTGGTTTGTTGTGAGTTAATTTTCATTTGTTTCCAGAAACTTTTTGATTTCTTCCCTTATCTCATTCTTGACCCATTCATTGTTTAACAGCATGCTATTCTATCTCCGTGTGTTAGTGTTTTGGGGGTTTGGAGGTTGGTTTCTGGTTTCAGTCCCTTATGGTTGGAGAAAATGCTTGATATGATTTCAATTTTATTGAATTTGTTGGGGCTTGTTTTATGTTCTGTCATGTGGTGTATCTGTGAAAATGTTCCATGTGCATTTGAAAAGAATGTGTATTTAGCTTCTTTGGCATGAAAGACTCTATATATAACAGTTAAGCCCATTTCATCTAGGCCATTGTTCAATACCTAGAATTATGGGTATTGACCAATACCCATACCAACAATATGTTTGTTGATATTTTGTTTGGAAGATCTGTCCATTTTTGACAGTGGGCTGTAGAAATTCCCTAGTATAATTGTTTCTGTCAATATCTTTCTTGAAGTCCTATCAGATTTTCTTTATATATTTGGGTGCTCCTATTATGGGTGGATATATATTTACAATATTTATGTCTTCTTGGTAGATTCTTCACTTGAGTATTATGAAGTGACCTTCTGGGTCTCTCTTGATGACCCTTTTTTGAAGTCTACTTCATCTGATATGAGTATTGCTACCCTGGTCTTTTTTTCCTGTTCTTTTTTTTTTTGAAAATTTGTTTCTAGCTCTTCACTTTCAGTCTGTGTAGATTTTTTGTCCTAAGTTGGGTCTCTTATAAGCAGCATATGTGTGGATCATGCTTTCTTATCCGTTCAGCTATTCTCTTTTTATTGGAGCATTTAATCCATTTACATTTAAAGTGATTATTGATAGCTACTTATTCATTCCCATTCTTTGTACCTGTGTTTCTCTCCCTCTCTCTCTCTCTTTCTCTTTCTCTCTCTCTCTCTCTCTCTATTGTTCTTGTTCTTAAAGGAGTTCCTTTAACATCACTTGTACAGGTGGGTTGGAGGAGGTGTATTTTTTGAGGCCTCTTTTGTCTGGGAAGCTTCTTATTGGCCTTTCATTTTAATTGAGAGCCTTGCTGGATAAAGTAGTCTTGGTTGCAGGACTCTGGTTTTGATTACTTGGAATATTTCTTGCCATTCTCTCCTGGCTTGGAGAATGACATGGAGTGTTTCCATGGAGAAATCACCTGCTAGCATTCTCAGGGCTCCCTTGTATGTTACTTACTGTTTTGTCCCTTGCTGCTTTTAAGATTTTCTTTTTCCTTGTAATTTTGCCATTTTAATTATGATGTGTCTGAAGTGGGCCTCTTTGGGGTCTTCTTGTTTGGGACTTAATGCGTTTCCTGGATTGTGTGACTTTCTTCCTCATCAAGTTAGGGAAATTTTCCAACATTACTTTTTCAAACAGGTTTCTATTCCCTCCTCTTCTTCTTCTCCTTCTGGTATCCCTAATATATGGATATTCTTATGTTTCATGTTGTCTTGCAGCTCCCTTACTTCCTGTTTGTTTTGTCTGAGACTCTTTTCCTTTCCCTGTTCTATCAGTGTGTTTTTTCCTACCCTGTCCTCCAGTTTGCTGATTCAATCCTCTACTTCACCCAGCCTTCTTGTAATTTCTTCTAGTGTGTTTTTTGTGTACAAGATTTTATTGATCATTTCTTGATGTTTTTTGCTTATAGTTTCTATATCCTTTTCTTGCTGTTGTAATTCTCACCCAGTTCCTTGTAGTTGTCTGTTAGTTCCCTGGGCATCTTTATAAGCATTGTTTTGATCTTTACATCTGAAAGTGTGGTACCTCCATTTACTTTAGCTCTTTTAGTGGGGAGTCTTCTATTTCTTTTGATTGCATGTTCTTTTTTGTCTCCCCATTTTAGTTGATTTTTTTTGGTTTGTTTCTGTCTTTCCTGATGTTTCACTTTGCTAGCTGTCTTTGGAGGGTGAACTTCTATGGTAGAAATTATATGGGGTTCAGTGGTGTGGTATCTTTGGTTTCCTTGTTGCGACATTCGAAGTTTGCCTTTTCTTCTGTTTGTGTGGGCTCTCATGTAATACTTGGGTGTTTACCTTCTGGTGGTTCCTTTGCTGGTGTTTACTCTCCTCCAGCAAGCATACTAATGATCACAGCTCCCAATTATTCTTGTATGTGATCAGTGACAGGGGGAAGGCCAAATAGATAAAGATAGCTGTAGGGAACTGCTTCACGATGCATGAAAATGTAGCTCAGCACCCACGTGGAAAACCAGTGGGGAATGAGTAGGCAGGCAGGGCCATGCCCTCCAAGAATTTCTCCCATTGAAACTCGGCCTTTCATTATACCTAGGCTGCTTTGTGACTTGCTCTTGCTAAAACTCCCTCACCCTGAGTTGAAGCAGAAAATGCTTACTGCATATCTTCAAAGTAACTTCCTGAAGTTTGTGCTAATTCTCCCAAGGATTGAACTGTAATCATACTTGTCACTCTTACTGTTCCCTTGCATTTGCAAGATTTTTTCCTTGTTAATGTGTAAGAAGTAATCAGTAGCATCCCTTCCATTGTTGTAAAAAGTAATTACAGCATATTTGTAATTACTGTATTATTCTACCATATCTGTAAAAAGTAATTATCCAAAGCAAATGTAAGTATAATGAATGAACACTGTTTTTGATGTATGCTATTAGAAAGCCAACGAAAGCCTGTCAAGTCAATGGTTGATGTGCTCTCCCCTTGAGAGAGTAGCTGTGCTGTCCCTTTTCCTCCACAGGACTCAGTACTCCATGTGAATTTATCTTGTCTCATCAATAACGCTGTGGATACTATGGGCCAGAATCTGCATCAGACAGAAAGAGAGTATTTTATGAGATTTAAAGTGCCAGAAAGTAGAGAAAAAGTAGGAGATTCTTTGGATAAGTATTGTGTTAACTAATATTTCACCCAACTAGCCACTTTTTATAAATGGTGAAAGAGAGATAAGACTCTTGTTAGAGTGGAGGAGGATAATGAGCTACATCCAGGAAACAGAGCTCTTGGGCAAGGTTAGAGGATAAGATATAGTGAGAGTAAAGGATAGAAAGTAGGCGTAATGTGAGATGAAATAAAGTTGTGGGCTAAGATCATGGAGGGTTCCTGTGTAGTATGTACAATTGTATGGAACAACTTTTATTTATAATAATACTTGAACAACAGTAATATGACAAGAAATATATTATTTGGATAACCAGAATAGAAAGTACCTGATCAAGACTTCTGGCCAAAATGAAGACGTAGGTGGAGACACTGTACCTCTTCGCAAAACCAAATTTAAGGACAACAAAGATTTAAAAACAAAAACACACACACACACACACACAAAAACACAACAGAACAGACAAAAAATTGAACTGCACTGAAGTCTGAAAACAGCAAACCATTCATCCAGACCAGTAACAGGGGCGGAGTCAGCAGTCAGTGGAGAGGGGTCCTGGCAGGAAAAGGAGGTAGTTGGCAATTTGGGTGGAGGGAGGAGACCAGCAAACCCAGTAAGTTGCACAAGGCAGTTGGCTGACTGCAGACACACATTCGTGCGCAGATAAACCAGGCAAAAAATGGACAGTGCAACGAACCTCTAAACCCAGGGCCCCAGTGACAGAAAATAAAGCCTAAAAGCATGAATTGGTAAAACTTGTGGGGATTGAGGTGCTGGGAGAGACTCCCAGCCTCACAGGAGAGTTTGTTGGAGAGACCCACAGGGTCCTAGAATCTGCACAAGCCCACCCACCCAGGATCCAGCACCAAAAAGGCCCAATTTGCTTGTGGGAAGCAAGAGAGGGTACCAAAATCTAAGAGAGCATGGAACAAGTTCCATTGCTTCTTTTCTGACCCCACCCCCACATACAGCATCACAACTCAGCAACACAACTGAGCAACGTGGGTTTCCTGGCCCCGATGAACATCTAAAGTTCTGCCCCTCATACATAACAGGCATGACCTGACCAAAAATGGCTCAATCAGAGGAACAAATCAAAGCCCCAGAGCCAATACTTTTAAGCAACCAAGAGATAGCCAACCTATCAGATGCACAGTTCAAAACACTGGTGATCAGGATGCTCACAGAACTGGTCGATTTTGGTCTCAAATTAGATGAAAGAATGAAGGCTACACTAAGTGAAATGAAGGAAAAAGCACAAGGATCCAATAGTGATGGAAAGAAAACTGGGACTCAAATCAATAGAGTGGGCCAGAAGAAAGAAACAACCAAACAGAAAAGAATGAAGGAACAAAAATTTCTTTAAATTCTTTTTAAATTCATTTTTTAAATAAAGAGAGGCTTAGGAACCTCCAGGACATCTTTAAACATTCCAATATCTGAAGCATAGGGGTACCATAAGGAGAAGAGGAAGAACAACAAGTGGAAAACTTATTTGAACAAGTAATAAAGGAGAACTTCCCCGATCTTTCAAAGGAAATAGACTTCCAGGAGGCCCAGGAAGCTCAGAGTCCCAAAATAGTTGGACCCAAAGAGGAACACACCAAGGTACATCATCATTAAGTTACCCAAGATGAAAGATAAGGAGAGAATCCTAAAAGCAGCAAGAGATAAGGGGACAGTAGCCTACAAGAAAGTTCCCATCAGACTGTCAGCTGATTTCTCAGAAGAAACCTTACAGGAAAGAAGGGGCTGAAAAGAAGTATTCCAAGTCATGAAGTGCAAGGACCTACATCCAAGATTGCTCTTTCCAGCTAAGCTTTTATTTAGAGTCGATGGGCAGATAAAGTGCTTCTCAGATAAGGTCAAGTTCAAGGAGTTCATCATCACCAAGTCCTTACTATATGAAATGTTAAAGGGACATCTAAGAAAAAGAAGACTAAAACATGTATAGTAAAATGACAGCAAACTCACAATTACTAACAACCACTCCTAAAACAAAAACAAACTAAGCAAGCAATTAGGACAGGAACAGAACCACAGAAATGGAGATCACATGGAAGATTAGCAACAGGAGAGTGGGAAGACCAGAGTAGGGCGGGGGAGATGGTACAGAGAATAAGTAGCATAGACAGTGGGGAGAAAATAGGGGGAGGGCAAGAGTAGGGTGGCAAATGTAGAAGCTAAAGAACTTATGACACATGGACATGAACTAAATTGGGGGAACATGGGTGGGAGAGGGTGTGCAGGGTGAAGGGGAATGAAGGGGGGTAATAGGACAACTGTAATGGCATAATCAATAAAAGATATTTTTAAAAAAGAAAGTACCTGATCAAGATATGTGTGTTATTGGAACGTTGGAAAATATTTACCTGAGACCCTGTCTGCCAAAAGCATTAATCAGCTCTGCCATCACTCTGGACCTTCACCTCTAACCACAGTAACCTGACCTAGAATAACTGCTCTCAAGCTTGAAGATCATCAGAACTTCCTCAAAAATTTTAAGCCTCTGATAGCAGAATCCATCTCCAGAGTCCCTGATTCAAGAAGTCATGGGTACAACAGAGAAGCTGCTTTTCTGATAAATCCTAGGGATACTGATGATGCTGGTCTGGGGCCCACACCTGGAGGACACCTGCAATGTAGAAATATGCCAGGGACACTCACCCAGTGAGGGACCACACCAATGCTCACTTCAAGGCAAAGTGGCAGCAAGCTCTGATAAAGGGGTGAATGGAAGTTTGGTATTTCTTAAACCCTTTTTTAAAAATTTAAGTATATTTTATTGATTATGCTATTACAGTTGTCCCAATTTTTCCCTCTCTTTTATCATCCCTCAGTTCTGCACCCCCTCACCGTCCAGTATTCCCAATCTTAGTTCATGTCCATGGGTTGTACATTTGTGTTCTTTGGCTGCTCTGTTTCCTACACTATTCTTAACCTACCCCTGTCTATTTTATGCCAATCAATTATGCTTCTTACTCCCTGAAGCATTACCACTCCACTCTCCCCTTTCCCCTTCCCATTGATAACCCTCCACGTGATGCCCATTTCTGTGATTCTGTTTCATTTCTACTTGATCCCTTATTTTTTGTTTAGGTTCAGTTGTTGATAGTTGTGAGTTTGTCATCATTTTATTGTTCATAGTTCTTGATCTTCTATTTCTTGGATAAGTCCCTTTAACATTTTATATAAGGGCTTGGTAATGAACTCCTTTAACTTGACCTTATCTGTGAAGCACTTTATCTTCCTTTCCATTGTAAATGATAGCTTTGCTGGGTAGAGTAATCTTGGATGTAGGTCCGTGCCTTTCATGACTTCAAATACTTCTTTCCAGCCCCTTCTTACCTTCAAGGGTTTTTTTTTTGTTTTTGGTTTTTGTTTTTTGGAGAAATCAGTTGATATCCTTATGGAAACTCCTTTGTAGGTAACTGACTCTTTTTCTCTTGTTGCTTTTAAGATTCTCTCCTTATCCTTCATCTTGGTAACTTAATGATGATGTGCCTTGGTGTTTTCCTTCTTAGGTCCAACATCTTTAGGACTCTGAGGTTCCTGGACTTCCTGGACATCTATTTCCTTTGCCAGATTGGGGAAGTTTTCCTTCATTATTCAAATAAGTTTTCGATTTTTTGCTCTTGTTCTTCTTCTTCTAGCACCCCTAGAATTTGGATATTGAGACATTTAAAGTTGTCCCAGAGGTTCCAACTGGGAACATCTCTTCAATTTTCAAGAGAAAAAAAAAGCTTCTCTTCATTTTTTTGAATTCTTGTTTCTTCATTCTGATCTGGTTCAATGTTTATTCTGTACTATTCTCCAAATCATTTATTTAAGTACGAGTTTTTTCTTGACTGTTAGTTCCCTGTATATTTTGCTTTATTTCACTTTGTGTAGCCTTCATTTCTTCCTTCATTTGGGACCAACTCAATCAATTCTGTGAGCATCCTGATTACCAGTGTTTTGAACTCTGCATCAGATAGATTGTCTATATCCTTGTTGCTTAGTTCTTTTTCTGGAATTTTAATCTGTTCTTTCATTTGGTCCATATTTCTTTGTTGCAGCACACCAATCTGGATGAATACTTCTTTAACTCCTTGGTTGTTGGAGTTCCATGCAGATTACTATTCTGGTGGTTCTGGTTGTTTAATGTTTTTATTTTATGTTTTTTATTGTTGTTCCAGTAAAAATGTATTCATTTTCACCCCACTTCAGCTCCCCACCCCTCCCATCCTTGTCTACTATCCTCAAACCTACCCCATTTGGCTTTGTCCATGTGTCCCTTATACATATTCCTAGATGGACCTTCCCCTACTTTACCCCATTATCCTTCCCCACCCCTCTGGTTACTGTCAGTTTGTTCTTTAATTCAAGGTTTCTGTTTATATTTTTCTCACCGTTTATAGTTTTTGATTGTCATCTTTCTTATGGTACTGTGAGGAAGGGAAGCATTTCTACCTATGCCTCTACCTGGGCCTGAAATCCCTCTTACACTTTTTTTTATTGAGAATGATTCTAATTTGTAGTTTCCTAACCAGAAAGAGAATTCACGTCAATATTGGAATTAAAGATTGCTTTGTGGGAGGAATTTTGCCTTTCTTTTAAACAATTACAAATTCTAAAAGGAAATGCTGCATCATGTATTGAGTTGCTCATTGGCTTAGTTTTTCAGTGTTAAATTCTATTTTTTAAATGGATGGTGATCAGTCTCCACCTATAATATCACATAACACACATACTCACACTTGTGTGTCTATTGATATCTCATGCAGAATACTTTACTTTCAAAGAAAGTTTTACAATAAAAAGGATAAAGGTCCTCCTTTATTTGCTGTTTTTACATTTTATTTATTTTTATGTTATTACAAAATCTGCTTTTGCACTTTTGGGGGTAAAGTCAGTTTGTTGTCATTATATTTATACAATAAAAGCTCATGTTCCCCTAATGTTTCAACATTTTTATTACTTCACATATGAATATTTTAGGGACTAATGTGCAACTTCATGGTTATGTAAGAAGGTCAACCAACTATGAAGATATGCATTACTGCAGTGGGAATCTTGGTTGCCTTGCCCACACAATATGACAGAAGCATCACACTTATGAGATGGCAAATATGACTTTTAAAATAATAATAATGGCAAACATACCTCATTGCAAAAATACCAGGGATTTTTTTGTTTTTTTCCTTTGTTCTGTGATTTTAAGTACATTTTATTGATTATGCTATTACAGTTGTTCCTTATTTGTATCCCATTTATCCCTCCCCACCATGCACCTTCCTACCTCCAGTATTCTCCCCACCCCCTTAGTTCATGTCCATGGGTCACACATTTAACTTCTTTAGCTCCTTCATTTCCTATACTATTCTTCACCTCCCCCTGACTATTTTGTGCCTACAAATTATGCTTCTTATTCCCTGCACCTTTCTCCCCATTCTCCCTCCTTACCCTACCCACTGATAACCCTCCATTTGATCTTCATTTCTGTAATTGTGTTCCTGTTCCAGTTGATTCCTTAGTTTGTTTTGTTTGGGTTCAGTAGTTGATAGTTGTGATTGTGTTGTCATTTTACTGTTCATATTTTTATCATCCCCTTTTTCTTAGATAAGTCCCTTTAACATTTCATGTAATAAGGGCTTGGTGATGATGAATTCCTTTAACTTGATGTTATCTTGGAAGCACTTTATCTGCTCTTCCATTCTAAATGAAAGCTTTACTGGATAGAGTAGTCTTGATTGTAAGTCCTTGTTTTTCATGACTTCAAATACTTCTTTCCAGCCTCTTCTTGCTGCAAGATTTCTCTTGATAAATCAGCGATAATCTAATGGGAACTCCTTTGCAGGTAACTATCTCCTTTTCTCTTGCTGCTTTTAAGATTCTCTCTTTGTCTTTAATCTTAGGTAATTGAATTGCAGTGTATCTTGGTGTGTTTCTCCTTGGATACAACTTTTTTGAGACTCTGGAGTTCCTGGACATCTGTTTTCTTCACCACACTGGGGAAGTTTTTCTTCATTATTTGTTCAAATAAGTTTTCAATTTCTTGCTATTCTTCTTCTCCTCTGGCACCTCTGTGACTCAGATGTTGAAATGTTTAAAGTTGTCCCAGAGTTTCCTAAGCCTTTCTTCATTTTTTTGAATTCTTGTTTGTTTGTTTTTTTTCATTCTGTTCTGGTTGAATGTTTTTTCTTCCTTCTGCTTCAAATTCTTGATTTGAGTTCTTGTTTCCTTCCTTTCACTGTTGGCTCCCTGTATAACTTTTTATTTCACCTTGCATAACCCTCACTTCTTTATTTCTGTGAGAATCCTGATTAGCAGTGCTTTGAACTCTTCATCTGATAGATTGCCTATCTCCTCATCACTTAGTTCTTTTTCTGGGGTTTTGATCTGTTCTTTAATTTGGGCCATATTTCTTTGGCTCAGTACAATTGTTACGTTGTAAAGGGCAGAGCTTTAGGTATTCACCAGGACAAGGCAACCTACTTCTCTGTTTTGTGGTGCTATATGTGTGGAATGGATCAGAGAGGGAACAATGCTACTTGCTTAGCTCTCACCCCACTTTCAGTCACCTCCTTCACTTCCCACAAGTGAAAATGTTGTTCCCTTTCACTTCCTGCATGTGAGGGGTTTGTGCCCTTTCAGGTGCTTCCCTGGTTCTGATTCCTCAGTGTGTGGGCTTGGGTATCTTCTAGTATCCCATGGTACCCTCCAACAGACTCTCCTGTGAGGCTGGGCGTGTCCCCCTCTGCTGCAACTCCCACACACCCAGAAGTTTTTATCACCAGAGGTATTGAGGCTATAGTTTCCCACACTGAAGCCCTGGGTTGCCCAGTCTGTCTCAATCCCCAGTTATTCCTCCCAGTTTATTCACAGGTGAACATGGGACCACCTGGCCTGACAGCCACTTCCTAGCCATCCCAGTCCAATAGCCCACTGCCTTGCTATGCATTCTCTCCATGCCTCCTACCTGAATGGATGTGTGTTTTTTCTTTATCTACCTGGTTGTTGGACTTCCATACAGGTCGATATTCTGGCAGTTCTGGGTTTTTTTTTATTTGTTCATTTTTAAATTGGTCGTTTTCCTTCTTTTGGTTGTGCAAGAAAGCAAAGTGTATCTACTTATGCCTCCATCTTGCCCAGAAGCCCTTTTCCACATTGTTTTAATAAGTTTACATGGACATTAGTGAAAGTGTCATGGCCAAGAAAACATGGGTCCTCTGATTTAACTGTTTTCTTGAAAAAAAACTTCAACATCAAATTATCTGTTAAAACACTTTGTATTTTTAATTTTCTTTTAAAGATTCCAATCAAGGCTCTTTGTAAAACAATGAAAATAGTAGGTATTTATTTGTTTATTATAGGTAAGTTAAAAAGTGATGGTAGGTGTTCTTCAGTCAAACTCACTGAGCTAAGCAAGCAGCAAGCTAAGCAAGCACTGATTTTGAATTGTCAAGAAAATTACCAAGTTAGTTAGTAATTCAAATGATCCAATGCAGTCAAAACACCATGCTGAAAGTGGATGTTACTGTTTTCCCATTCTTTACCTGCAGTTTGGTTGGCCTGGGGTATGACTAATAGCACAGCCAATTATTACTCATTTTGAAGCTTTAGAGATTTTATAGTTATTGTCCCCACTACTTGTCATTATTAAAGCCCATCTGTACTTCTGTTTCTTTTAAAAAGAGAAGTGGTTTTATTTTATTATCAGTATGTTTCAGGAACAGCTCTACTAATGCTATGCTTAGATGCAAAATGTGGGAATTGTGGAAACTAAAGTTTCAAAGTTAAAATATTTTCCTCAGGCTTTGTAATATTCAGTTCAGGCACAAGCTCACTACTAACAAGTATGCAGTAATGTGTTTTTACCAAATCAATGATTTTTTAAATCTGAAATGAATAAAATCAGTGAAAGATTAAACATTTGCTGTGCTCTGTTCTTCTAACCAGTGCCCCAATTAGAGCTAAACTATATTACTATTCTTGAGTTCCCTTCTTTCTAAAAATTTAAAGTAACGCTGGGAATAAGGAGAAAAAATAAGTAGTACTTTACTAGGTAATAATACCTAGTATCAGATTAATACCTACAAATTTTGGCTATATCCACATAGTCCTCTAAAGATCAGCTCTTTCTTAATAATCTGAATTCTCTAGAGGCAAAATATGTGTTATATAGCACCAAATAAGGATTTTGTCTCTGTATTTTCCATCATCTCAAATCTTTTTAAAGATCTATTTCTACTCATAATGTTTCTGAAACCAAAAGTGTAGAAGTTTTCTTCCACATCCTCCAATTCTCCAACTCTCCCGACACCACTTGGCATTGTACACCTCAATTCAGTTCTGACTCCCTGGAGCTGGAGCTGCCCCCACAGGTTAGGGGTTCAGTCCCACTAATTGCCCCACTTCAGATGTCAGTCACAAATCCTGAACCCCCTGTGTTCTGACCAACTGTCTATGAACTAGGGGTTCCCATGGCTCTCTATTCTAGTTCCCTAATCTGCCAGAGTGGCTCAGAGAACTTAGGAAAATATTTTATATCTTATCACCAAGGATATAATTCATTAACAGCCAAATAGGAGAGATGTATAGTGTCAGACAGGAGATGGACATGGAGATTCCTAGGTCCTTTCTGGTCCAACCACCACCCCCCCCCCCCCCAGCACCTGCATGTGTTCATCAACCCAGACACTCTCCAATCCTATATTTTAGTTTTTATGGAGACTCCATTACACAGGCAAGAATGAGTTAGTCATTGACTATTAGTGTGATCTTCACCCTCTGTTCCCTTCCTAGAGGTAAGAGGAGTGGAGCTTAACATTATAACCTTCTTCTCTCATAGTTGGCTCCTTAGGAAGCCAGCCTCAACCTGAAGCTCCCTGGGGGCCCACAATGGTCTCTCATTAGCATAAACTCCAGGGGGTTGAAGAGGGTATTATTATGGGTAACAAAAGATGCTCTTCTTACCTCATCACTAATGAAATCCCAAAGATTTTAGGAGTTCTGTGCCACAAAGCAGAAAATAAAATGAAATATGAATTTTTAACTATATCACATTGTCATGTACAATTAAACATAAAAATTAAGGCATTAAGGCTAAAATTCCAAATTAATAGCAGTCACCCAAATCTCAGAATTGCATTTTGAGGAGCAGCTTATTAGGCACTTTAAATCAAGTCTGATATGTTTATCATTCTGCCTTATCAATCAGGAGAGTTATAATGTAACTAATTTGATGCCATATCACATCTATTATCCCAAAGGTATCCACACTGAACTGATCAAATGTGTTTATAATTTTTCTTTTTATTATTATTGTTTTGAATATTATTGTTATTTTGTTATAAAGATATCCAGTGGACACTATGATGTATACCACACTGAAGTTAGACACTAAAGCCTTAAGTGAGAATCAGAAAACAAGAATTTGGATCTGTCCATTGACACTCTAGAGAGATTTTAATTAATATTTTTAAAATATTTTATTTATTTATTTTTATCTAGATAGCTTTTAAAATTTGACACAGCAATTCCAGAGTTTTGTAGACAGAATATATGTCTCTGATCTTCATTGGAACTGCAGCCTTTCATTACTAATAGAAATGCTCCTATATTCCACGATTATTTTCTATGATTCTGATTTGATAGGTCTGAGATGGGGCCCAAGAATTTATAGTTCTGGAAACTCACCAAGTTATTCAGTACAATCAATTTTTCAAACCCTTTAATCAGCCAGGTGGAGAGGTAAAAGCCCAGGAGGTAATATGACCTGTCTTGTGAGAAAGTGCCTGCAATTTCATTATCACAATTTTCTTCCTAACAACTTTGAGACTTCTCAGCCTTCAGTATTTAAATGGAAGAATTTTCAATGAAAATTGTCTCAATTAAAACACCATAAGATTAAGGACAAGGACACAATTTACCTAATTCAAGAGTGTGAGATTCCTAGGAGAACAAGGATAATGAGACTAAATCCATGTCCACTGGATCATGGCCTGGAGAGAACAGTAACCCAGGAGGCTGGCATCAGGGAGTCCTGGCCCCATTACAAGAGTATAAAGATAAATGTGGGGAAAATATTATCAAAGCTCTGGAAGCTTTAGTGACTTTACCCAAATTGCACAACTGTGTGCCAGAGCTATCTGTCTAAACACCAAGTCAAGACACAAAACCCCATATTTTTTCTACCATTTGGTGCTGAAATTGTCGTATTTCCAGTTTTTCCTGTAACTGACCCCCATAGTGGGAAAAATATGGATAAGAGAGCTCACTCAAAAAAAATTTAAATAGCTCAAAAAATACTTGTTATTGCATACTTGTCAAAAATTTTTATAAGTGATTTTAGCTCAGTTTCTTCCTTCTACTCATTTTACCATCTTTCTTTTAATCAAGTTTACTTTGAAATTGTACCGCTATTATTTTGACAGCTTTATTTTTGATATTGTGGATCATGTGTTTAAGAGTATCTTTGTCTTGACTGTATATCATAACTTAGAAACCTAAAATAGGCTGAATATGAAAATAAGTATTAAAATGTTTCTTCTTGGGTTTTGTTTTGTTTTTAGCAAAATGTATAAGGTAATAGCAATTACAGGACAGAATCTCTGAAAATGTCCACAGAACTCTGAGCCAGGATCTGACATGTAGCCCAATATTTCTTTTTCTTTCATATTTCTTTCTCACAACCCTTCTCACATCTGTGATATTTCCTTTATATTATGGACTGAATGATTGTGTCCCCTGAAAATCCAAACATTGAAACCTTACCCCTGTGATGGTGTTTGGGCATGGGGGCCTTGGGAGGTCTGTAGGATAAGATAAGGTGTGGTGCTGGAACCCTCAGGATTGGGGATGGTGCCCTTGTAAGGGTCAGCAGAGGGCTGGCTTCCTTTCTCCACTTTCCACAGCATGAGGACACAACCAGAGGTCAGCAGTCTGCACCATGGAGGGACTCTATTCAGAGCTCAATTGTTCTGGTGCCCTGGTGTCAGTGGATCCAAGACTCCCTGCTACTATCCTCTTGGGTCACTGGTCTCTCCAGTATCATGGTCAGGTGGACATGGGATTAATGTCATTATCCTTGTTTTCCTACGAATCTCATACTCTTGAATTATGTATGCTGGGTCCTAGTTCTTGATCTTATGGTGTTTTAGTTGACATATTATCCCTGAAAATACTTCCATTTAAATATTGAAAACTGAGAAATCAAAAAGTTATGAGGAAAAAATTATGATAATGAAATTTCAAGCCTCATACCTGTGAGAAATAAATGTGTTGTTTACAAACCAGTGATCTGTGGTGCTCTGTTAGCACAGCTTGAACTGGAAATCTTCACTGGAGCAACATTGGATCCCCTTGTAGTTGCTGGGCTTTCTCACAAAATACTTTTGCACATTGTCTGCCCTCCTGGTTTCTGGGGTTTTCAAATGCTGTCTTTAAAGGCATATGACAAACATACCTTCCCTACTCGCCTCAGAGAGAATTATTATCTTACTAACTTGAATAACATTTGTAATTTCTATTCTATACTTATTTCTGGACATTGTCTCTCCCACAAGACAAAGTTAGCCCACTTTTCAATTATTCCTTGAGAAAGTGACTGAATTGATAAATGGATTATTAACCAAATATTTATTTTTATCACACTTTATTGTTGTTCAAGTATAGTTGTCTCTATTTTCCCTCCACCACTCCCCCAACCCAAGCCATCCTCATATCCCCAACTTGATCCTAAGTGCCTTTGGTTGTATCCATGTGTTCTTTATATGTGTTCCTGAAAACCCATCCCCCATTTTCCCCTCCCACCTCTCCTCTGGTTGCTGTCAGTTTGTTCTTTATTTCAATGTTTCTATTTATAGTTTGCTTGCTTGTTTGTTTTATCGATTATAGCCAAGTGCTAGAAGTGGACTTGCCCATGAGTAAATGAATGGTTTAAAAAATTATTGTACAGGAGAAGGAAGATGGTGGTGAGATAGAAACAGAGTACACTTCCCATTGCACACAGGTGGAACACCAAGCTAATCTTCTGAGGAACAGAGTAACCAGTCAATGGTATCCCAGCATATATGAAGGTTGGAAGCCAAAATTAGAAAGGACATTGAAAAATCAAATGGTAATTAGATTGCTTTGGGATGATAAGGCCCCTGGGATCAATGCAGGGACCATGGTGGCTGCAGTCCCAAGCCCAGCACCTGTAGGACCTGCCTGTTGATTTGTGGAAGAGACACAGGTCAACCACTCCCTCCCCTGCCAAACAGGGAGGTTTGAGCAGCACCAGGATGGACCTGGTTGCTTGAAGTCGCTGTGGGGAATAAAAATGAAGTGGCAGGCGCACAGGCTGTGTTCACCCACTGAAACTATGGATGCTGATTGGGTCATTACCACAGAAATTGGAGAGCTAGGTGATGCCTAGAGAAAGGAGAAGAGTTGGGTTGTGATGGACCCTTACCCGCATAGTCTCCAGTCTGGTTGGAAAGTTGGGTATGAGAAAGGCCAGGCACTTGTTAAACGCAGCAGGCTTGAACAGGAATAACTTGTTTTTTTTTAAAGGCTCTTAGTAGCTATTTATGGAATTCTCCCTGAGGTGCCACTCCTGCCTCCCTGGCTCTGCCCCCTCAGCCACCATAGCCTCAGCCTTGGATGTACCACTGCCACCAGGACGGTGGCTGTGCCTCTACCTCTCCATCCCCAGACACAGCAGCAGAGGCTACACACCCACGCCTACTGCCCCAGTTGCATGTGCCCAACCCTTCTGCCCTCGTCTCTGCAACCACTGGAGCTGATGTGCCAGATATGGGTGCCTGCACTAATGCCACCGCCACAATGACACTACCAACCTGTGGGGGCTGGCCCAGACATCTCACTAAAAGGAGGGAGGAGGCCCACACCCCACCACCAACCCCCACCCCACAGAGAGCAACAGGGCTCAGGGAATAAGTATTCCCCAGAAACACTTAACTCAGTGGGGGAGCTGAACTACCTTGAAGATACTCTGAGAGTCATTAGAAATGAGGACAGCAAAGAGTGAGAAAGTAGTGTGTGAGTTGCCCCTAATTGGTGTACATCAAGGAGAGCACAACTGGTGGACTGAAAGCATAGGCCTCCTGCAGAAGGCACTGGGGGCCAACAGTAAAATAATGAGCTGGGTTGGAGGCTAGGCAAGGGTAAAGAGTGCAGTCCAGACCCAGCCCCCACCTGTAGACCTATAGGGAGGGAGAAAAGCAAAACCCAACACCCTTCAGCCTGCTGCAGTCAGGAAGACCAATAGAATTCCCACGGCTGGTTTAAAGCCAGCAGAAGGCATTTTTGTTTCTTTCTTTTCTTTCCCTACAAGTGAGAAAATAGGACCTGGAGCTGTGAAAAAATCCAGAGTCAGACCCAAAGAGGGATTATTCCAAAAACTGAGAAATTGAGACAAATTTCACTTTACTATTCCAGAGAACTTACAAGTCACTGTTTATTTGTATTTGTATTTGTATTTGTATTTGTATTATTATTTCATTATTTTTACTTCTTTTATTTTATTCGTAATTTTATTTATTTTTTATTTTTTAAATTTATGTTCAATTACATTTTCTGCCTTTTCCCCCTACCCACACCTAACACCCCAGCCCTCCCCAACTCCCTTCCAATTCCACCCCCCTGCTATGGTCCATGTATCCTTTATAAATTGTTCCTGCAAAACCTTCACCCTTTTCCCCTGAAATTCTGCTCCCTCTCTCTTCTCGTCACTGTTAATCTGTTCTCAATTTCAGTATCTTTGGTTGTATTTTGCTTGTTTGTTTTTTGTTGTTATTGTTGTTGGTTAGGTTCCTGTTAAAGGGGGCAACATATGGTATTTGTCCTTCACCACCAGGCTTATTTAGTTTAGCATAATGCTTTCAGTCCCATTCATGCTGTTGCAAAGGGTAGGAGCTCCTTCTTCCTTTCTGCTGCATAGAATTCCATTGTGTAAATGTACCAGTTTTTTGATCCATTCATTTACTGATGGGCACCTACGTTGTTTCCAGCGCTTGGCTGTTATAAATTGTGGTGCTGTGAACACTGGGGCTCATAGGTTCTTTTGGATTGGTGTTTCAGAATTCTTAGTATATAATCCTACCAGTGGAATTGCTAGATCAAAAGGCAGTTCCACTTTTAGTTTTTTGAGGAAATTCCATACTGTTTTCCACAGTGGTTACACCAGTCACAATCTCACCACAGTGCTTAGGGATTCCTTCCTCCACAGTCTCTACAAAACTTGTTTTTTGTTGCTGAGTTTATAATGACCATTCTGACCAGTGTGAAGTGGTATCTCACTGTGGTTTTAATTTGCATCTGATAGCTAGAAATACTGAACATCTTTTCATGTGTCTCTGGATCTTCTGTATGTCCTCCCTGGAGAAATGTCTGTTCAAGTCCTTTGCTGAACTTTTAATCTGGTTGCTTGTCTTAGAGTGGAGTCGTGTAAATTCCTTGTATATTTTGGAGATTAAACCCTTGCCTGAGGTATCATTGGAAAATATGTTTTCCTATACAGTTGGTACTCTTTTTATTTTAATACTTTTTTCTTTAGCCGTGCAGAAGCTTTTTATTTTGATGAGATCCCATTTATTTATTCTTTCCTTTATGTCCCTTGCTCTAAGGGCCATATCAGTGAAAATGTTGCTGATGAAATATCTGAGATTTTATTGCCTATGTTGTCCGCTACAACTTTAATGGTGTCACAGCTTATATTTAAGTCTTTCATTCACCTTAAATTTATATTTGTGCATGGTGTAAGTTGGTGCTTGAGTTTAATTTTGTTGCATATAGCTGTCCAGCTATCACAAAAAAAATTGCTGAAGAGGGTATTTTTACTCCATTTTATGCTTCTTCCCGAATTGTCAATTATTAATTGACCATAGAAACTTTGGTTTATTCTGGGCTCACTGTTCTGTTCCATTTCTCTATCTGTCTGGGTTCATGCCAGTACTAGGCTGTTTTCATTACAGTGGCCTTGTAATACAGTTTGGTATCAGGTATTGTGATCCCTCCTACTTTGCTCTTCTTTCTCAAAATTGTAGCAGTTATTTGGGGTCATTTATAGTTCCAAATAAATTTTTGAAGTTGTGTTCTATATCTGTGAAACATGTCATTGGTACTTTATTAGGTATTGATTGCATTGAAACTATAAATTGTTTTCAGTAGTGTGCACATTTTGATTATGTCAGTTCTTCCTATCCATTAACACAGTATATGTTTCCACTTGTTTGTGTCTTCCTTGATTTCCTTCTTCAGTGTTCTGTAATTCTCTGAGTATAGCTCTTTTACCTCCTTAGTTAAGTTTATTCTTAGGTATTTTGTTTTTCTTGTTGCTATATCAATTGGATTTTATCCCTGATTTCTGGTTCTGTTTCATTTCTGTTTCATTTTTGGTATACTAAAATGTCTTTGATTTTTAGATATTGACTTTGTATCTCACTGTTTTGTCAAGTTTATTTAGTAGGTCAAGTAGTTTTTTGGCAGTCTATATGATTTTCTATGTACACTATCACATAATCTGCAAACAATGACAGTCTTGTTTTGTCCTTTCCAATTTAGATGCATTTTATTTCTTTTTCTTGTCTGATTGCTTTAGCTAAGACTTCCAATACTATGTTGAGTAGAAGGAGTGAAAGTGGACAACCTTGTCTTGTTCCTGATCTCAATGGGAAAACTATTAGTTTTTGCCCATTGAATATGATGTTGGCTGTGGGTCTCTCATATATGGCCTTTATTATGTTGAGGAATGCTCCCTCTATTCCCACTTTGCTGAATGTTTTTATCATAAATGGGTGCTGTACCTTATCAAATGTTTTTTCACACCTATTGTTATGATTATATGATTTTATCTTTGCTTTTGTTTATGTGATGTATTACATTTATTAATTTGCAAATATTGTACAATTCTTGCATCTCTGTGATGATTTCACTTCATCATAGTGTATGATCTTTTTATTGCTGAATACATTTTGCCAATATTTTGTTGAGGATTTTAGCGTCTGTGTTCACTAATGATATTGGCCTGAAGTGTTCTTTCTTTGTTGAGTTTTTATCTGATTTTGAGATTAGGATGATGCTGGCTGTATAAAAAGAGTTTGGAAGTCCTCTGTTTTCTTGAATTTTTTTGTAATAATCTGTGAAGAATAGGTGTTAGCTCTTCCTTAACTGCTTTGTAGGGTTCTCCTGTGAAATCATCAGATCCAGGGCTTTTGTGCGTCAGGAGTTTTTTGATTACTGCTTAAATTTCATCTGCTCTTACTGGTCTGTTCAAATATTCTGCTACTTCTTCATTGAGTTTGGAAGATTATATTTTTCTTGAAATCTGTCCATTTCACCCAGGATTTCAAATTTCTTGGCATGCCGTTCTTCATTGTAATTTCTTACAATCCTTCGTATTTCCATGGTATCAGTTGTAATCTCTCCTCTTTCCTTTCTGATTGTGTTTATTTGGGTCCTCTATCTTTTTTTTTTCTTGATGAGCCTGCTTAAAAGCTTCTCAATTTTGTTCACCTTTTCAAAAAAAATCTCCTGAATTCATTGATCCTTAGAATTGTGCTTTTAGTCTCTATGCCATTTAATTCTGCTCTGGTCTTGATTATTTCCACCCTTCTACCTACAGTGGGCTTTTTGGTTGTTCTTTGAGTTCTTGTGGGTGTACGGTTAGGCCATTTATTTTAAATCTTGCTATATTTTTGGTAGTCCTGTATTGCTATAAACTTCTCTCTAGGACTGCCTTCACTTTGTTCCATAACTTTTGGTTTGTTGTGAGTTAATTTTCATTTGTTTCCAGAAACTTTTTGATTTCTTCCCTTATCTCATTCTTGACCCATTCATTGTTTAATAGCATGCTATTCAATCTACATGTGTTTGAGTGTTATAGGGATTTGGGGGGTTGGTTTCTGGTTTCAGTCTCTTGTGGTTGGAGAAAATGCTTGATATGATTTCAATTTTATTGAATTTGTTGAGGCTCGTTTTATGTCCTATCATGTGGTGTATCTTTGAAAATGTTTCATGTGCATTTAAAAAGAATGTGTATTTAGCTTCTTTGGGATGAAGGGCTCTATATATATCAGTGAGGTCCATTTCATCTAGGGTGTTATTTAATACTGCAATATCTTTGTTGATATTTTGTTGGGAAGATCTGTCCATTTTTGACAGTGCGATGTTAAAATCTCCTACTATAATTGTGTTGCTGTCAATATCTTTCTTGAGGTCCTCTAGGATTTTTTCAATATATTTGGGTGCTCCTATGTTGGGTGCACATAGGAACACCCAAATATATTTAGGGTGTTAATGTCTTCTTGGTGGATTCTTCCCTTGAGTATTATGAAATGACCTCCTGGGTCTTTCTTTATGGCCCTTTTTTTGAAGTGTATTTCATCTTATATGAGTATTGCTACCCTGACCTTTTTTTCCTGTCCATTTGTTTGGAAAATTTGTTTCCAGCTCTTCACTTTAGTCTGTGTAGGTCTTTTGTCCTAAGGTGGGTTTCTTATAGGCAGCATATGTGTGGATCATGCTTCCTTATTCATTCAGCTATTCTATGTCTTTTGATTGGAGCATTTAATCCATTTACATTTAGGGTTATTATTGATAGGTACTTATTCATTGCCATTTTTCCATACTGGTATGTTCTCTCTCTCTCTCTCTCTCTCTCTCTCCTTTCTTTCCTGTTCTTAAAGCAGTCCCTTTAACATCTGTTGCAGAGCTGGTTTGGTAGAAGTGTATTTTTTCAGATTTCTTTTGTCTGGGAATCTCCTTATTTGGTTTTCTATCTTGGTTTAGAGTCATGCCAGGTAAAGTAGCCTTAGTTGCAGGCCTCTGGTTCTCACTACTTGGAATTTTTCTTGGCATTTTCTTCTGTCTTGGATCATTTCCATTGAGAAGTTACCTGCTAACTTTATCAAGGCTGTCTTGTATGTTACTTCTTCTTTCTCTCTTGCTGCAATGAGATTCACTCTTTGTCTTGTTATTTTGACATTTTAATTATGATGTGTCTTGGAGTGGGTCTCTTTTGGTTTCTATTCATTGGTGCCTTCTGTTTTTCCTGGATTTGTGTGACTTTTTCTCTCATCAAATTAGGGAAGTTTTCCATCATTACTTTTTCAAATAGGTTTTCTATCTCTTGCTTTTCTTCTTCTCCTTCTGGTATCCCTATTATATGGATATTATTGCATTTCATGTTTTCCTGTACTTCCCTTAATCCCTCTTCATTCATTCTGAGCCTCTTCCTTTTCTTGCTTTTCTTAGGTTGTTTTTTTCTACTTTGTCCTCCAGCTCGCTGATCTGATCTTCTGCTTTATCAAGCTGGCTTTTGATTACTCCTAGTGGGTTCTTCAGTTCAAAAATTGTATTCTACATTTCCTCTTAGCTCTTGTTGATAGTTTCTATTTCCCTTTTCATGTTGATATAGTTTGCAGTGAGTTTATTGTAGTTTCCATGTAGTTTATGGTAATTCTCTGTGAGCTGATTGAGCTTCATGACAACCATTGCTTTGAACTCAATATCTGATAGTGTACTTGCCTCTATTTCATTTATCTTTTGTTCTGAGGCTTCCTCCTTTCCTTTAATTTGGGGATTGTTTCTTTGTATTCTCATTGTTTGTGAGACTCTTCTTGTTAGCCTCTGCTTCTTAAAAATTTATCTGTTTTGGCTTTCTGAGGTTATGGTGTGAACTTCTACTGTAGAAGACCTGTGAGATTTAGTGGTGCAATCTCCTTAATCTCCTGAGCTACCTAGTCTTGGGCTGTCGTTTATGTTAGCTCTCTGTATGTCTTTGGGTTTTCCTTGTTGTCAGATCTTTCTTTGATGGGTCCTTCCCTCAAGCTGGTTAACTGAGTGTCACTCCATCAACCATAACTTATATTCTGTTGTGCAGGTGTGGACAGGCTGCATTGAAGCTGATTCTTCTGTGTGTACAAGGTTTTGAGGCTTCTCTCTTGCTCTTGTTCAGTTGTTTGTTGTGAGTAATTTCTCCACCATTTTGTTAATTTCCAGATTGGTCCTGGATTGAGGTTAGTGTGGCTTCCACTCCTTCCTTTACCATCTTCTGTTCTTCTGTTGGTGGCTCCATTGTTGATGGGATTCCTCTTCAATCAGGTGTACTGGTGTTCACTGCTCATATCTTGCAAGTTCTCTGGAGTAGCAAAGTGAAATTTTTCTCACTGTCTCTGTTGTTGTGATGAACCCCGTTCGAGTCTAACTTGTCTTTTCAGAGCTCCAGGTTTTATTGTCTCACCTGTGGGGGAAAAGGGTGGGGGGAGGAAGGAAGGAAGGAAGAATAAAAAAGGAAGGGAAGGAAGAAGGAGTAAAAAAGAGAGAGAAGAAATAAAAAAGAAGATATTTAATAAAAAAGGAAAGACGGAGGAATGAAAAGAAAAAGAAGTAAAGAAGGAAGGAAGGATTTAAAAAGATAGAAAAAAAAGAAGGAATTTTTTTTAACCTTCTGCTGGCTTTAAACCAGTAGGCCATTTCTTCTGGTCTTCTTGGCTAAGTCAAGCTGAGGAGAAATTGGTTTTCCTTTTCTTCCTTCCTGGGCCACACTCTTCATTGTTGTCCAGCCTCCAGTCCAGTTCCTCAGTGCCATTTTACTCCCAGCCTAGGCCTTTAGTCCACCAGTTGCTCTGTCCTTGAGGTGCCCCCATTAGGGGCAATTCACACACCACATTCTTGCTTTTTGCTGTTCTAGATGCTAGAGAATCTCAGTGCCTTTTCAGGGTACTTCAGTGCCCTCACTGAGTCAAGTCTTTCCAGACACTGAAACTCCCCTCTGTGGAGTTTTCCCCTCACAGGAAGGCTTTTCTGCCTTCCTCCTAGAGAGGGAGTTGACTCTGCAGGGCTCCGGGCACAGGGGCCAGGTGGGATGTCCTTAGTTCCTTAGGCATGAGCACTGACAGGCAGCTGCCAGACCTCCAACTGGGTGCAAAACATCCCTGGGTGGTTCTGCAGTGGGTGCAGGCAGGCCGCTCCCAGACCTTGGATTAGGTGCACACCAACCCCAGGGTTGCAGCAGTAGGTGGAACAGGAGGTGGGTGGCTGATGTGGAGAATTGCCCAAACAGCCTCAGAGTGCCTCTTTTTTCTCTTTGAAAAAATCCCTCCTATTTAAGCCTGCGGGTTCAAACAAGGACCTGGCCCCTCACACAGCCCAGCCTGCTTCTCTCCCAAGAATCTTGCAGCAGATTCAGTGGGCTCCGGGTCTGGGGCTGCAACCGCCCTTGTCCCCACACTGGTCCCAGGGACCTTATTTTCCTTAAGCACTCTTCTTAACATCTGATTTTTAAATGTCCTCTATAACTTTTGGTCTCCAATCTTCATATATGCTGGAATATGGTTGGCTGTTCACTCTGTTCCTCAGAAGATTGGCTAGGTGTTCCACCCATGTACAAGGGGGAGTGGACTCCCACCTATCTTATTGCCATCTTCTCTGTCCTTTTAGTACTTTTTATTTCTCTTCTTTCTCTTTAGTTTTCTTCATTTTTTTGTTTAATGACATTGTTTGACTCATTTTCCTTGTTCTAACCTTCATAGTGTATTTGTAATATATTTTATTGATTATGCCATTACAGTTGTCCTATTTCCCCCCTTCATTCCCCTCTACCCTGCACACACCCTCCCCCACCATTCCTCCCCCGCTTTGGTTTATGACCACGTGTCTCAAGTTCTTTAGATTCTATATTTTCCCCACTATTCTTGCCCTCCCCCCATCTATTTTCTACCTACCATCTATGCTACTTATTTTCTGTATCTTCTCCCCTCTTCTCCTCCTCCCACTCCCCTGTTGCTAACCCTCCTTGTGATCTTCATTTCTATGGTTTTGCTCCTGATCTAGCTGTCCTCTTAGTTTGCTTTTGTTTTAGGTATAGTTTCTAATAACTGTGAGTTTGCTGTCCTTTCACTGTTCATATTTTTCATCTTCTTTTTTAGATAAGTTCTTTAACATTTCATATAATAAGGGTTTGGTGATGATGAACTCCTTCAATTTGATCTTATCTGAGAAGCACTTTAATTGTCCTTCCATTTTAAATGAAAGCTTTGCTGGATAGAGCAATCTTGGTTGTAGGTCTTTGGATTTCATGACTTGGAATACTTCTTTCCAGCCCCTTCTTGCCTGTAAGGTCTCTTTCGAGAAATCTGCTGACAGTCTGATGGGAACTCCTTTGTAGGTGACTGTCCCCTTATCTCTTGCTGCTTCTAGGATTCTCTCCTTCATTTTAATCTTGGGTAATGTAATTATGATGTGCCTTGGTGTGTTTCTTATTGGGTCTTACTTCTTTGAGACTCTCTGAGCTTGCTGGATTTCATAGTGTATTTTTAATGTTCCTTCTTCTTTCACTTGTGTTCCAATAGCACACTGCTATAGGTCTTGTACTTCCTACTCTTGTTATTCAGATCACATAGATTCTGTCATGTAATTGTTGTTCCAGGATTATTGTAAATAACTATTGTTCCATAAAATTGCAATTACTATAAAACATCCTCCTGGATCTTAGTCAATTTCATTGTCTTCCTGAACTTCATTGGTGTTGCTGTTAACTCTATTCTCTCCCACACTATGGCTACTTTCTATTCTTTACTCTCACTATATATCATTGTCTAACCTCCCACAAGTGCTATGTTTTCTGAATTCATCTCACAATCCTTCTACTGCTAACCCCTAACCACTGCTAGGATTATACCTTAAGAACCCTGAAAAACCAATCCAAAAGAACTTATGCACCCCAATGTTCATAGCAACACAATTTACAATAGCCAAATGCTGGAAGCAACCTAGGTGCCCCTCAGTAAAAGAATGCATCAAAAAAAAAATCCGATGGTACATTTACACAACGTAATTCTATGCAGCAGAAAAAACGAAGGCGCTGTTATCCTTTGCAACAGCATGCATGGAACTGGAAAGCATTAGGCTGAGTGAAATAAGCCAGGCATTGAAAGATAAATTCCATATGATCTCATCTTTAACAGGAACCTAAACAACAAAACAAACAAGCAAGCAAGCAGAATATAACCAAAGACACCAAAACAGAGAACAAGCTGACAGTGACCAGAGGGGAGAGGGGAGGGAATTTCAGGGAAAAGGGGAAGGGTTTACAGGAACAAGTATAGAGGGCACATAGACAAAAAGTAACAGGGGTGAAAATGGAAGTGGGAAGCACTGGGTGGGGCTGGGGTGGGATTAAAAGACAGAAAACTGTACTTGAATAACAATTAAAATAAATCAAATATTGAAGAAAATTAAGAGGGATTAAGGGAAGTGCAGGACAACAGGAAATGTAATAATATCCACATAGTAGGGATAGCCACTAGAAGGAGAAGAGGGATAGCAAGGGATAGAAAACCTATTTGAAAAACTAATGATAGAAAACTTCTCTAATTTACTGAGAGAAAAATTCACACAAATCTAGGAAAAACAGAGGGCCCCAGTTAAGAGGAATCCAAAGGGGCCCACTTCAAGACTCATCATAATTAAAATGGCAAAATTTCAAGAAAAAAGAGAATCTTAAAGGTAGTAAGGAAGAAACAAAAAGTAACACATAAGGGAGCCCTGATAAGAATAGCAGCTGACTTCTCAAAGTAAACTCTACAAGCCAAAAGAGAATGGCAAGAAATATAACAAGTAATAGAAAACAAAGGCCTGAAAACAAGACTACTCTATCCAGGAAGGCTACCAATCAAAATGGAAGCTAACATAAAAAGTTTCCCAGACAAAAGAAGCCTTGAAGAATACACTTCCTCCAAATCAACTCCCCAAGAGATGCTAAAGGGTCTACTTTAAGAAAAGGGAAAAATGAGTGAGAGAGAGGAACACCATTATGAAAAAATGGCAATGAATAAGTACCTATCAATAATATCCTTAAACATAAATAGATTAAATGCTCTAATTAAAGACACAGAATAGCTGAATGGATAAGAAATCATGACCAACACATATGCTGCCTACAAGAGACCTATGTCAGAACAAAACAGCTACACAGACTAAAAGTGTAGGGCTGGAAACTTATATTCCAAGTAAATGGACAGGAAAAAATAGCCAGAGTAGCAATACTTATAGCAGACAAAATAGACTTCAAAAAAAGGGCCATAAAGAGAGACCCAGAAGGTCGCTTCATAATGCTCAAAGGAAGAATTCACCAAGAAGACATTAACATTGTAAATATATCTGCATCCAACATAGATTACCCAAATACATAAAGAAAATCTTGAAGGACTTCAAGAAAGATATTGACAACAATACAATTATAGTAGGGGATATTACTGTCAAAAACATATAGACCCACTATAGCCCCACTATATATATAATATATAATATATAATATATATAATATATATAATATACAATATATTATATATATTATATATTATATAATAATATATAATATATATATAATCAGTTATATACATATACAGAACCTTTCATCCAAAAGAAGGAAATGCACATTTTTTTATTTAATTATTGTTGAAGTACAGTTTTCTGTCTTTTACTCCCATCCCAGCCCACGCCCCCCCCCAGTGCTCCCCACCTTCCTCCCATTTCCACCCTTGTTAGTTTTTCTCCGTGTGTCCTTTATACTTGTTTCTGTGAATCCTTCCCCTTTTCCCCTGAAATTCTCTCCCCTCTCCTCTCTGGTACCTGTCAGCCTGTTCTCTATTTCAGTGTCTCTGGTTATATTTTGCTTGCTTGTTTGTTTTGTTGTTTAGGTTCCTGTTAAAGATGAGATCATATGGTATTTGTCTTTCACCACCTGGTTTATTTCACTCAGCGTAATGCTCTCCAGGTGCTCATCAGCAAATGCATACTATTTTCAAATGCACATGAAAAAGATAGACCACATGATAGGACACAAAACGAGCCTCAACAAATTCAAGAACATTGAAATCACATTCAGCACTTTCTATGACTACAAGGGACTGAAACTATAAACCAACCATGAGGAAAAAATCCGAAATACTCAAACTCATGGAGATAGAACAGCATGCTATTAAATAGTGAATGGGTCAAGAATGAAATTAAGGGGGATGTTGGGGACCGCTCTGCCTGGTCTCAGGAATTGTAACTACCCCCCATGGCTAAGGATGAGAATGCAAGCCACAGGAGACAAGGCTTGTCTCTGGTAGCGAATCTGCCTCAGTTTCCTCTTTCTGCCCCCAAAGCATGGTCAGAAGAGAGGGGCAGAGAGAGAGGCAACCTAAGCCAGACTTGATCACTTGGGAGGTTTTCATGGAAGGACTAGGGGGCTGCAACAAAGAGGGAGCAATGGACCCTTACCCCCACCGGCAATGTGACATAGCCTGGGTCCCCATGTCCTCTGAGAGCTCTTCCTGGCTCTAATCCACTTAAGCCTGAAAACCTGATGAGGATGTGTGCAGCTCCTTGCCTTGCTAGAGTGGTATCCAAAGGAAATCTGGCATCAGAAAGAATTTCTAAAAATCCTGTGAAACCTGCTTTGCTAAGAGCGTTTTCATTCATATGTTAAGGGTCTGAGCAGGAAATAAGTATGTCTCCCAAAGTTTCTGCAAACCCGCTTTCCTGACAGACACTGACTCAGACTAAGCCCTCAGATTTCTTTGAAATGTTATCTGTTTGATCCTTGCCACTCTGTATTTCTGTGTATTACAACCCAATAAAAGCAGTTGAGGAAGGGGCTCTTGGCCTTTTTCCTCTGAGAAACTGGCCACCTCTCCTCCCCAAGCAGATCATGTCTTAGTAGTGTTTACTTTCATCCATGGTGGATATGGGGACTTGAGAGCAAAGTCGCCCCACAGAAAGAAATCAGAACAATTCAGGAAAACAGTAAAAATGAACTCAAAAAATCCAAAATTTGTGGGAGACAACAAAGGCAGACCTGAGGGGGAAGTTCATAGTGATACAGGTCTACCTAAATAAAATAGAAACATTTCAAATCAACAACCTAACCCTACATCTATCAGAACTTGAAGAACAACAACAAAGACAGCCCAGAGCAAGTAGAGGAATGAAATAACCAAGATCAGAGCAGAATTAAATGACATAGAGATTAAAAGCACAGTTCTTAGGGTCAATAAATCCAGGAGCTGATTCTTCCAGAAGATAAACAAAATCAACAATCTCTTAAGCTGATTTATAAAAAAGAAAGAAAAAAAAGAGAGAGGCCCCAAATAAACACAATCAGAAATGAAGGAGGAGAAATTACAACTGATACCAGAGAAATACAAAAGATTGTAAAGAATTACTATAAAGAATTGTATGCCAAGAAATTTGAAAACCTAAGTGAAATGAACAAATTTCCAGAAAAATGTAATCTACCAAAATAAAATTAAAAAGAAGCAGAAAACATGAACAGACCAATAACACCTGATGAAATTGAAGCAGTAAATGAAAACTCCCAGCACACAAAAGCCCTGGAGTGCATTGTTCCACAGTAGATTTTTACAAAATATTTAAGGAAGAACTAACACCTATACTTCAGGCTATTCCCAAAAAAAAAAAATCCAAGAAGATGGGAGGCTCCCAATTTTTTTAATGAAGCCAGCATCATTCTAATCGCAAAACCAGATAAAGATATACCAAACAGGGGAAACTTCAGGGAATATCACTGAAGAACATAGAGGCTAAAATCCCCAACAAAATATTGGCAAACCACATATAGCAATACATTTAAAAGATCATACACCATGATTAAGTGAGATTCATCCCAGGGGTGCAAGATGGTACAATATTCACAAATCAATAAGCATAATCCATCACATAAAAAGGAAAGACAAAAATTACATGATCATATCAACAGATGCGGAAAAAGCATTTGATAAGATACAGCACCCATTTATAAGAAAAACACTAAGTGACATAGTAATTGAGGGAGCATTCCTCAATATAATAAACACCATATACAAGAGGCATACAGCCTACATCATACTCAATGGGGAAAAAGTAAAAGCGTTCCCACTGAGATCAGGAACAAGACAAGAATGCCCACTTTCACCACTCCTACTCAACATAGTTGGAAGTCCTAGCCACAGCAATTAGACAAGAAAAAAGAAATAAAAGACATCCAGATCAGAAAGGAGGAAGCAAAACTGTCATTGTTTGCACATGATGTGATAGTGTACATACAAAACCCTATAAACTTCACAAAAAACTGCCGTACCTAGGCCTGGCTGGTGTAGCTCAGTGGATTGAGCACGGGCCTGCAAACCACACAATCGTGGTTCGATTCCCAGTCAGGACACATGCCTGGGCTGCAGGCCAGTTCCTGGAGGGGACTCACTAGGGGCAACTGTACATTGATGTTTCTCTCCTTCTCTCCTTTCCTTCCTCTCTAAAGGCAAATAAATAAAATCTTTAAAAAAAAACTGCCATACCTAATAAGTGAATTTGGCAAAACAGTGGGATAAAAAGTCAATATTCATTAATCAAAGGCATTTTTCTACATGAACAATGAAATAACAGAAACAGGAATTGGAAAAATAATCCATTTGACATAACAACAAGAAAAATAAAGTACCTAGGAACAAACCTAACCAAGGATGTAAAATACCAGTACCCAGAAAACTACACACCACTTAAGAAAAAAGTGAAGGAAGATACAAACAAATGGAAGCATGCAACATGCTTATGAACTGGAAGAATAAACCTTATCAAAATGTTCATACTACCCAAATCAACTTATAGATTCAATGAAATACCTATTAAAGGACAAATGACATATTTCGCAGATAGAGAATTAACATTTCAACAATTTATCTGGAACTATAAATGACCCTGATTAGCTGCAACAATTTGGAGAAAGAAGAACAAGGTAGGCGGGATTACAATGCCTACTATCAAACTCTATTGCAAGGCCACTGTAATAAACACAGCCTTGTACTGGCATAAGAATGACATAGACCAATGGAAGAGAATAGAGAACCCAGAAATAAATCCAAGTCTCTATGGTTAATTAATATTTGACAAAAAAAGAGGAGAAGCATAAAATGAAGTAAAAATAGCCTCTTTGACAAACAGTATTGGGAGAACTGGACAGGTATTTGAAAAAAATGGAACTTGATCACCAACTTACACCATACACAAAAATAAACACAAGGTGGATAAAATAATCAAATATAAGTCATGACACCATAAAAGTCCTAGAGGCAGGAAACATTGGCAGGAAAATCTCAGACATTCCACACAGCAAAATTTTCACTGATATGTCCCCTAAAGCAAGGGACATGAAGGAAGAAACAAACAAATAGGACCTCGTCAAATTAAAAAGCTCCTGCATGGCTAAAGAAAACAGCATTAAAATTAAAAGAAAACCAACTATATGGGAAAACATATTTACCAATGAGACATCAGACAAGGGTTTGAGCTCCAAAATATATAAAGAACTCACACAACTGCACTTAAGGAAGGCAAGGAGTCCAATTAAAAAATAAGCAAAATGCCTGAACAGACACTTCTCCACAGAGGACATACAAAGGGCCCAAGACATATGAAAAGATGCTCAGCACCATTAGCCATCAGAGAGATGCAAATTAAAACTGCAACAAAATACCACTTCACACCAGTCAGAATGCCCATCATAAACAAAGCAACAAACAACAAGTGTTGGAGAGATTGTGGAGAAAAGGGAATCCTAGTGCACTTTTGGTAGAAATGCAGACTGGTACAGCCACTGTAGAAAACAGTATGGAATTTCTTCAGAAAACCTAGAATGTAACTGCCTTTTTACCCAGCAATTCCACTGTTGGTATTATATCCTAAGAACCCTGAAACACCAGTTCAAAAGAACCTATGCACCCCAATGTTCACGGCAGCACATTTTACAATAGCCGAATGCTGGAAACACCCTAAATGTCCATCGCTAAATGAATGGATCAGAAAACTAAGGATACACTTACACAATGGAATAGCACTCAGAAAAAAGAAAGAAGGAGCTCCTACCCTTTGCAACAGCATGGATGGATCTGGAGAGCATTATGCTAAGTGAAATAAGCCTGGTGGTGAAGGACAAATACCATATGATCTCTCCTTTAAGTGGAACCTAATCAACAAAACATAGAAGCAAGCCAAATAAAACCAGAGACACTGAAATTAAGAACAATCTGACAGTAACCAGAGGGGATGTGGGAGGAGATAATGGGGGGGCAAGCAGGGAGGGTTTTCAGGAGCAACTATAAAAAACACATGGACAATACCAAGGGGAGGGCATGGAATCAGGGAAGGAAGGTGGGGATGGCTGAGGTTGGAGGTGGAGTGGTGGAGGGTAAATGCAGACAATTGTACTTGAACAACAATAAAATAATTTTTCAAAAGAAGAACAATTTATACATCTATTTGTGTTAACACATAGAATATAAATCCTATAACTCTTCTCTACTTATTCTCACTTGGTTTGAATCAGTGAATCCTTTTGTTGTTTTCTAAACCTTCTTATTAAAAACAAATTGAGTCCACTATGATAGCCCAAGTGAAGAATCAATACACATCTGGCAGGTATGATTACTAAACCAAGAACCTCGTAAAAAGAGCATGTGTCTGGTAGGCTATAAATTGAGACTGACTAAATGGCACTTACAGTCTTGAAATTTAGTAGTAAGATAATCTTCTAGATCTCTCAATGATGGTGATGATAATGATAATGACAGTAATAATGGTGGTGATAATGATGATGATAAGGGTGATGATGATCATTGTGATGAAGACAGTGTGGAGAGTCACTTCTCTCAAAGTACTGCCTACAAACTCATTTATTGTTGGGAACCACTCTGCCTGGTTTCATAAGTTGTAACTGCCCCCCATTGCTAAGACTGAGTGAGTGACCTCTGGAATGTGAGCCACTAAGGAGACAAAGCTTGTCTCTGGCAGCAAGCACTGCTTCTGCTTCTTCCCCTGCCCCCAGTGCATGGTCAGATAGCCCATGATGGGGAAGACCCCTGAGAGGAGGGGCAACCTAAGCCAGACACGATCACTTGGGAGGCCATCATGGAAGGACTCAGAGGGCTGCAACAAAGAGGGAGTGATGAACCTTTGCCCCCCCCTCCCCGGCTATGTGACATAGCTCGAGTCCCCATGTCCTCTGGGATCTGGCATGATCGGGCATAAGAAATAATTCACAAAATCCTGTGAAGCCTGCTTTGCTTAGAGTGCTTTCATTCATATGATAAGGGTCTGAGCAGGAAATGAGTATGTCTCCAAAAGTTTTTGCACCCCACTTTCCTGATAGACACTGACTCAGACTAAGCCTTCAGATTTCTTTGAAATATTATCCACTGTTTGAACTTTACCATCTGTATTTCTGTGCATTACAACCCAATAAAAGCCATTGAGGAAGAGGCTTTTGGCCCTTTTCCTCTGAGAGATTGGCCACCTCCCCTCCCCAAGCAGATTATGTCTTGGTAGTGTCACTTTCATCCATGGCAGATGGGGGGGACTTGCAGGCAAAGTCACCTCCACAATTTATATTATGTCATTTTTATAGGACTATTATACAAGTGAAGAAACTGAGACTACAGAAGAATAACTTGCAAAAGTTCATGTATTAAAATATGATAGTCCTGGGTTTTGGGCTATTTTATTTAAAACCTGTGCATTTAACTATTAAACTAAATTTCCTTCATACACTGCAACATTCACTCAGCATGTGTACTGCCCTTTGTTTCCCCCCCAAAATGCCCCCAGGAGCTCACTCCATTTCTTTGTTTTCTCTAAAGCTAATCCATATAAGGTGTAGGTCTCACATACATGGAAACATGGTACAATTAAAAACCTGCTTTAATTATTGCTAGCTCCCTCTCAGTGACATTTAATGTGACAGGTAATGTTGAAATCAGGATTTTTGGCAGGTCCTAAATAGCCAATTTTGTAATAGGTGCAATCAAGAACAGCCAGTGACTGTTAGAACCTTCTGCAGCACACAGTGCCCACAAGAAAGACAATTCTTCACACGGAAACAATGTCAGTACATTTCCTGGCAGTGCTAATTTCATCATCTTTAAGAACCCAAGAGAGCCCTTCATGACTGATGAAACCATACCCAGAAAAAAATCCCCAGCACTCCTAGTTTATGTCTTCTTATGTAAAAGACATAGTGAATGAGAGAGATTTTTTTTTATTTCTATACAGACTCTCTTTTACCTCTTTCCCAATTGTGTTAGCAGGAATTATAAGAGATGGTTTTGTGTGGTTTGGGCTCAGCTCCCAGTGGAAAGTGAGATCCAATGCATAGGAACCATGCCCATGGATAGGTTCTCCCATAAGGAATCAGGCCTGTACTGTACTTAGGCCGCTTTGAGACTTGCTTTTGCTAAAACTCCCTCACCCTGAGTTGAGGCCAAAGTGCTTACTGTAACTTCCTAAAGTCTGTGCTAAACCTCCCCAGTATGGAGTGTAACTGGTTCAACCATTTTTGCCCTTGGTCTGCAAAATTCTTCTCTTTGAAGAATGTAGTGGCATTGACTCCTCTTTTTTCTTCTGTAAAAGGTAACGACCTATAGCAAGGAAACCTGTGCATAGTAAATGAGGACCATCATGTAATGTGTCCAGAAAAGCAATAAAATCTTGTCAAGGCAAGTCTCAGTGTGCTCTCCTCTTGAGAGACGAGCCATGCTGTCCCTTTTCCTCCACAGGACTTGGTAGTCCATGTGAATTTGTCTCATATCTCATCCATAATGCTGCAGACCTCATGAACCGGGGTCTGCATCAAGGAATCGACAACAAACAACATGAAAGTATAGTCATAAATATTTTAATGGAGCAGAAAAAAACATTTCCATAGTGAGCTGAGTGACTATCAGTACAGTGACCCAGATTTAGGACCCACTGGTAACTCCCTTTCCTTTCACTGCCCTGCTTACCTTCACTTTTGTTATGTTTTAGCCCAATGATTACAGAACATATTTCTGAATAGGGAAGTACACATATAAAAATACTTGGATTTTTATTTACTTTCATAAGTTTTATTAAACAAAAGTTAAAAAGAAAGTCTATCTTATCTTCTCTCCAGAAAGTGTTTTTAGTTTCAAAATAAAAGTAATGCCTAGTTTATTATCTTATATTATAGCCTGACCATATGATATTATCTTTTCTCTTACAGATAAAAGACAGGATTCCTTTTCCTCTTGGCATTTATCCACAAAAGTGTCAAATAACAATGGAATGTTACAACTCTTCATATAATATTTTCCTCTCACAATATTTTTGTTATGTTGGTAAAGATCACAGATTTTTTAAGAAGGGAAAGATTTATATTCAAGAGGTAGCTTTAGCTCATAAAATGCTTTAGTGAACTAATGCCCTGTAGTTCAATGATTGCCATAAAATTGCTGAAACATTTGTTTAAAATTATAGATGAGCAAAAAGTATTTGCTAAAGGGAGAGGGAACTGTTCAGTTAAATAGTTGCTTTCATAGGACCAGAAACTTAAATTAGTCAACCCATCTCCTTTAATGAACTTCATCCAGTCTAGCAAAAAAGGATTTGTTTGATCAGGTTTTCATTCTGCATTTGGAGAAATTAGAATATGTTATGAGATTATGCTATAATAGATGGCAAAGAAAATAACAGAAAAAAGTGAAACATCAACTGAAGTATAGCACATGACCTGCCTAATCCAACATATCTATAGCTGTCTGCACACAAAAGCAAAACTTCAACTGCCCACAGCTGAATATGAGTCTAGAATTCAATTAACAGCCATCATCTACATGATGTGTCTCAGAGCTGATCTCTGATGAATCAGTATAAAATGATGAAGAAATTAAATAGAATATTAAATGTTAGAGGTAATTCACAAATGTGAACAATGAAGAAATAAAATACCCAACTATAAAATCATTCACATATTTGAGCAACAGAGTTTAGAGATTAGAGAACATTTGAGTGACCCATGAGGCTGCACATTTGGACTGTACAAAGGAGCCATGGCCTTGAAATGATGCAAAGTAGTCAGCTTACAAACCTTGTGATGCCCACTACTTTACAAAAAAAAAAAAAATGTGAGAACTCAGAAAAGCATACTGATGCCCATTTATCTCAACAATTACACAATCTAGATGGTTACAAGGCACTAAAATTATTTTCCACAGAGGGCTGCACAGATTGTCTTATCTGCCTCCGCAGTTTGAGTTATGTGTTCTTAAAAATACTCTGAAGATAGTCTTGTTGACAGGGAAGTTGCCAGCCTTTAAGGTAAAATTTGATGGAATAGTTCATGAAAAAAATAGATTTTTAGAACATTCATTAACTTGTCATAAAAAAGAAATTGCAAATTTTCAACAAATCTCTGTTGAAGGTGAAATCTTCAACAGAGGGTTTGGGAATCTCTGGAAGCTACTGGCTAGAACAAATGGCATTACTGACCTTGATTCTATACAGTATGGAAAGAAGTATGTGATTTACCCTTCTCCATTAATTTGATCATGAGGCCATATTGTGACTCCCATACAGAGCAAACCTGAAACTCATATTCCTATTCTTGGCAGCTGCTGAGACTTTAGAACTGAGAACATTGTGGCACAGTCTCTGGATGAATCCAAGCTATATCTTTACATGGTAGGTATAGATTTAAACATGTTTATATTTAATCATTCACAGATTTTCTAACTTAATTTAGTATTCAAGAAAAGTCACTTGCTTGATATGCCATGACAGAGAAGAAATGAGAAGAGCTCTGCATGACAGGCAAAGTAGGCACAGGCCGTGGAGTTGAACATGGGCTCCATGGGGCTTTGTCACATCCCACATGTGTGACCGTAGGCAAGTCCTCTAAATTCATCAAGTTTTTTTCTATCAGTGAAATGGCAATAATAGCACAGTTCTCACAGGGATGTTATGAGGATTAAACTAGATCATAGCTATATAAGGAGCATCACATGGTGTCTGGCAAAACCTCAAGGATGCATTTAATTCCAGAAAAGCACCCAGCTGTGTTCAGTACATACACTAGATTATACTGTGGCTAGGTGTGAAGCCCAGCAGGTGGAAAGGGAAAAGTCACTATCGGGCTTGTTCTTCTAAGGTTTGCTCAATAACAGATTATTGGTTTGACTTTGCTTTTTGCATTGACTGATTTGGACTGGCCTCAGGAAATCAGCCAGATCAGTTCTTGGGAACTGCATTAGCAGTTCCTGTTTCCAGTGTGACACTTTCTAGGCAAATAGGACCAAACTCAGATATTCATATTTAAGCTCACAGTTCCTATTAATTTGAACAGATCCAATGAGTTGTCAGAGACAAGGGCTACTCATCAGATACCAAGAAGAGAACGAATTTTCTTTTCTGCATGCAGTATTGTATTAGAGCTTCATCACAGCCACAGGCCAATGTTAAAAATCCAAGTCTTGCCAGGAAGTCAGGGAACAGGCAGGGTAAATAGTCAATCTTGTAATTTCATTCTTGAAATAACACCCATTTGAAATTAAACTCTAGTCTAAAAGTTAAACTTCACAATGCAATGTAAAACATCGTTATGATAGGCAGATTTTGTGAATGTGAAAGAATTGTTTTAACTATGCTTTAAAAAATTATTGAGACCACTTCCTTTTGGATTATACTGGCAGATAGAACACTCAACTTTTTCATTCAGTGGAGGCAGTCAAGCAAAAAACTATATTTAAGTAGATTTTCATATTTGGAGAATACAATGAAAGCATCTGAAAATTAATAAACATCTCAGGTTGAAGAAGAATTGCATGTAAAAACTTTCGTGAGATTTAATATGTTGCCTGTTGCCAACTAAGATATCAGATTTCAAAATAAACCCATTAAAAATAAAAAATTTCTTTCAAAATAGTGAGAATAAAAAGCAATTTGTATACAATAAAGACATGTAATGATGTAAAAAATTCCTCCTGAGTTGAGAAGCCTTTTTGACTGTCCTATTGCAGGCCTGTGAGCAGGGGCAGCATTTCAGCAGCTCTGACAAGCTTTTCAATTTGATTTCAGCCAAAAACTTCAGCAGAAGTCAGTACTTTAATGATGTGGGCACCAGCCCACAATGTCCATGGTGTTATGGATGAGACAAGATAAATTCACACCAGCTACCAAGTCCTGTGGAGGAAGAGGGACAGCACGGCTGCTCTCTCAAGGGAAGAGTGTGCCAACCCTTGCCATGACAGGTTTTTATTAGTCTTCTAATAGCATACATCAAAAATGGTTTTCATTCATTATACTTAGGTTTGCTTTAGGTAATTACTTTTTATAGATAGCAATGGAAGGGATGCTACTGATTACTTCTTACACATTAACAAGGAAAAAATCTTGCAAATGCAAGGGAACAATAAGAGTAACAAGTATGATTACACTTCAGTCCTTGGGAGAATTAGCACAAACTTCAGGAAGTTACTTTGAAGATATGCAGTAAGCATTTTCTGCCTCAACTCAGGGTGAGGGAGTTTTAGCAAGAGCAAGTCACAAAGCAGCCTAGGTATAATGCAGACCTGATTTTCCACGGGAGAACTTCTTGGAAGGTGTGGTCCTGCATGCCTACTCACTCCCCACTGGTTTTCCATGTGGGTGCTGAGCTAAAGTTCCACACCCTGTGAAACAGTTCCCTATACTTTGGAAATGAAGGAAAAAGGAAAAATTATTGCAGATGTACATTGTCATAATATTTAATGTACAACAGCATGTTAGCCCTCATGGCAATAGCCTACAAGGTACCTAAATCTCACTTTCATCCTCCCATAACAGATTATAAAGGCTATAATATTCATAAGCAATGTATCAAGCAATGTGACTTTGTATATAGTAGCATTCTTCCACAAATTTTCGTAAATCCAGCAGTAGGCTGTAAAGTGGGAGAGGTGATTTGTAAATCAATCATCAAATACATAACAATGTACCCAACAAACTACCAGCTATTTGAGTGAAACAAAAATTGAAATAGCAGCACAATATCCTGCCTCGGGCACTTAACAATGATAACCTCTTCTGTTGTAATTTCTAATTGATTTGCAGGATTACAAACAAAATCTATGCATTCTGTTGCATTACTTTTTCAAAAAGTCACATATGTACAAGGGGTGGGCCAAAAAAAGCCCTGAAAATTATTTATAAAAGTTGTATATTAAAAAAAATAAAATAAAATAAAAGTTGTATATTTATTCTTAATGTTTAAACTTCAACCACTTTAAAGTAATCTCCATTTGATGTAATACACCTATCAAGGTGTTTGTTCCACTGCTCAAAACAGTTAATGAACACATCAATTTTGATGCCTTTTAGTGCTTCTGCCATCTTTGTTTCTCCTCTTCCGCATTGGCAAAGCATTTCCTTTTGAAAACTTTTCTCATCCAGTGAATTAAAAAAAAGAAAAAGAAAACGTTGCTCTGGGAGAGATCTGCTGAAAGGGAAGGTGGGGCATAAGGTTCATACCATTTTTTTGGTCACAAGCTTCTGGACACTCAGCATGGTGTTGGCAAGTGTTCTCGTAAATTACTCATCATTAAATGGGCAAAGACATTGAAAGAGTCTTCAAAAAAATTCACTGAAGCCAAACACCTTTCACAACAATGCTGGCTGATACACCGATACAGATGAGTCCCTAGAACACTCACCTAGTGAGGTAATCCTGTGGTACAAGGGACCCACCCTCCAGAACATAATTCTAGGGTTTTTAGGGTCCCCCCTCATATGTCATATCTAACATACACAATGACATAGAAATTTAAGCTGATAAGTGTGTATGGAAAAATAAAGCCAGAAGAACAGGTGAGTTCAGTCAGCAAAAGTTAACAGTAGCATTACACAGAGAGCACACAGAGCACCAGATCAACCACTACTAAACAGACAAGGCTAATCGTTCTATTCTTGACTTGTTTTTCAGTAATAAAATAAGGCATATAAAACAGCAATGGAATGTCATTATGCCACTATTTTTATCTATGATTATCTCCTTAGGAAATTCAAAGTGATTAATAAAAATATTTAGAAATAATGTGAGTTACATGAAAGCTACAAAAATAATTACTTAATACACCAGAATGACTGTTCAGAAAAATATAAACATGTACCATCCCCAAAATATCAAACATCTACAAATAAAGCTTAGAAATATATTCACATGTGTCATGTGCACTATGTGCACAGGTCTGCTTCCCTAAACTAAAATCAGACATGGGAAATCATAAAAACAAGAAAATATAAAGGTTTTTTCATTGCTGTTAATAATGTGTTTTTTTGATAATTTAATGTCAATAATGTATAATTATATTCTTTTCTCTTCATTTTGATTTTTTCTATTTACTTCATTTGTCTTCATTTTTTATCATTTTTCAATTACACTGTCCCCATTTTCTTCCCTTTACTCTCCCCTGCCCTACCCAGCCCCTAACTCTCACTTTCAATCACCCCCCTCTTCTCTTTGTCCATGGGTCCTTTATGCATATGTTCTTGACATTACTCTTCCCTTCTTTCCCCTGTTATCTCCCTACCCTCTCCACTCTGGTCACTGTCAATTTGCTCCTTATTTCCATGCCTTGTTTATATTTTGCTTGCCTGTTTTGTTTATTAGGTTCCATATATAGGTGATATCATATGGTATTTGTATTTCACCACCTCGCTTATTTCATTTAGTATAATACTCTCCAGTTCCATCTTGCTGTCTCAAAGGGTAGTAGTTCTTTCTCTCTTTCTATTGTATAGTATTCCGTTGTGTAAATGTACCACAGTTTTTTGGTCCACTCATTTACTAATGGGCACTTAGGCTGTTTCCAGTACTTGATTATTGTAAATAACAATGCTATAAACATTGGGGTTCAAAACTTTTTTGAATAGATGTTTTAGGATTCCTGGGTACAATCTCAGTAGTGGAATAGGGGTCAAAAGTCAGTACCATTTTTTGGGGTTTCTGAGGAAATTCCATATCATTTTAAACAGTGCCTTCACCAGTCTGCATTCCCACCAACAATATACTAGGGTTCCCTTTTCTCCACAACCTTGCCAGCACTTGTTCTTTGCTTATTTGGTTATGATGGCCATTCTGACCTGTGTGAAGTGATATCTTGTTGTGGTATTATTTTACATTTCTGATAGCTAGATATGCTGAGCATCCTTTCATACAACTTTGGGCCCTATGTATGACCTCCTTAGAGAAGTATCTATTCAGATCCTTTGCCAATTCTTTAATTGGATTGTTAGTATTCCTCATATGGAGTAGCATGAGTTATATATTATGGAGATCAAGCCCTTATATTAGGTATCATAGGCAAATATATTTCCCCATACAGTTGGTTCCCTTCTCAATTTGCCAATTTTAGAGGGGGTGGGCATGCAGAAGTTTTTTATTATAATGAAGTCCCATTTGTATATCCTTTCCTTTATGTCCCTTGCTCTAGGGGACATATTGGTGAAAATACGACATGAAATATCTGAGATCTTCCTGCCTATGTTCTTCCCTAATACTTTTATGGTGTCATGACCTATATTTAAGCCTTCTATCCATTTTGAGTGATTTTTGTGTATGGTGTAATTTAGTGGTCAAGTTTCACATATTTGCATGTAGCTGTCGATATATCCCAACACTATTTGTAGAAGAGGCTACTTTTATTCCATTTTATGTTTCTACATGCTTCATTGAATATTAATTCACCATAGAGACATGAAATTATTTCTGGGCTCTCTGTTCTGTTCCATTGATCTATGCATTCTTATGCCATTACTAGTCTATTTTGATTACCATGGTCTTGTATTGCAGTTTGATATCAGATATTGTGATCCCTACTACTTTGCTCTTCTTTCTCAAAATTACTGCAGCTATTTGGGGTAATTTATGGTTCCACATAATTTTTTTAAATGTTTGTTCTATATCTGTGAAATATGTCATTGCTGTTTTAATAGGTATTGCACTGACTCTATCAATTGCTTGGCAATCGTTCATACTACCTGGATAGTATGAACATTTTGATGATGTTTATTCTTTCAACCCATGAACATGATATATGTTTCCATTTATTTGTGTCTTCTAAATTTCTTTCTTCAGTGTTGTGTAGTTTTCTCAGTACAGGTCCTTTACCACCTTGTTAGGTTTAGTCCTAGGTACTTTATTTTATTTGTTGCTATAGAAAAATGTATTTGTTTCCTAATTGCTATTCTGGTATTTTGTTGGTGGCGTACAAAAGTGCCTTTTATTTCTGAATATTGATTTGTGTCCAATTGTTTTTCTAAATTCACTTATTAGGTCTTCTAGGTCTTTCATGGAGTCTACAGGGTATTCTATGTACACTATCATGTCATCTGCAAACAATAACAGTTTTATCTCCTCCTTTTCAATATGGATGTCTTTTATTTTTTACCTTTTTTTTTATCACTGTGGCTAGAACTTCCAACACTATGTGTAGTAGAAGTGGTGAAAGCAGACGCCCTTGTCTTGTTCCTTATCTTGGAAAATTTTTAGTTGTTGTGCATTGAGTATGATGTTGTCTGAAGGTTTCTTGTATATGCCTTTATTATGTTCAGGGATGCTCCCTCTGCTCTCACTTTGCTGAGTGTTTTTATTACAAATGGGCTTTGTGCCTTATCAAATGCTTTTTCTGTATCTATTGATATAATCATGTGATTTTGCCCTTCCTTTGTTTATGTGATGCATTACGTTTATTGATTTGTGAATATTTTGGCATTCTTGAATTTGTTGGATGAATCCCACTTGACCATATTGTATGATTTTTTAAATGTATTGCTGGATGTAGTTTGCCAATATTTTGTTGAGGATTTTAGCTCTATGTACATCAGCAATATTGGCCTGTTCTTTTTTCCTTGTTTTGTCTTTATCTGGCATTGAGATTAGGATTATGCTAACCTCATGAAAAGAGTTTGGGAGTCTTCCATCTTCTTGGATTTTTTTGCAATATTTTGAAAAGAATAGAGGTTAGCCCTTCCTTAACTGTTTTTCTAAAACTCTCCTTATGAAACTGTATGGTCCAGGGGGGTTGTGTGCCAGGAGTTTTTGATTACTGATTCAATTTCTCTAGCTCATATTGGTATTTTCAGGCTTTCTTTATCTTGATGAAGTTTTGGAAGATTATGTTTTTTAAGAAATTTTTCCAACTCACCCAGCTTTTCATATTTTATGACATAGAATTCTTCATAGTAATTTCTTACAATTCTTTGAATTTTTGTGGCATCAGTTGTCATCTCTCCTCTTTCTGATTATATTTATTTGGGTCTTCTCTCTCTCTCTCTCTCTCTCACTCTCTCTCTTTGATGAGTGTGCTTAAAGGCTTGTAAATTTTGTTTGTCTTTCAAAGAACAAGCCACAGGATTTATTGATCATTTTATGTGTTCTTTCAGCCCCTAGGTTGTTTGATTCTGCTCTGACCTTGGTTCTTTCCTTCCTTCTACTCACTCTGGGATTTTTTTTTATTATTGTTCCTCCTGTTCTTGTACATGTAGTGTTAGGTGGTTTATTTGAAATGTTTCTATCTTTTTTAGGTAGGCCTATATTTATATGAATTTCCCTCTCAGGACTGCCTTCAGTGTCCCATAGGTTTTGGATTTTTGTGTGGTCCTTTTCATTTGTCTCCAGAAACTTTTTTATTTATTTTTTGATCTCATAGTTAACCTATTCATTTTTTACAACATGTTATTCAGTCTCCGTGAATTTGACTGCTTTTGAGTATTTTCAATGAGGTTGCTTTTGAATTATAAGCTCCTGTGGTCTGAGAAAATGTATAGTATGGTTTCAATTTTCTTGAATTTGTTGAGGCTTGTTTTGTGTACTATCATGTGGTCTATCTGAAAAATTCCACATGTATTTGAAAAGAATGTGTATTTTCTTTCTTTTGGGTGAATTGTTCTGTATATATCAGTTAAGTTGATTTGATCTAGTGCATTGTTCAATTCCACCATATCCTTATTGATATATTGTTTGGAAGATATATTCATTGTTTGCAGTGGGATATTAAAATCCTCTACTGTAAGTGTGTTCCTGTCTGTATCTTTATTGAAGTCATCCAATTTTCCTTTATATATTTGGGTTTTCCTATGTTAGGTGTATATATGTTTACAACATATATAGATCTGTATGTCTGAATTTCACATTATAAACAGAAGTCATCTTATAAATGTAAGCAAACACTAGTGAGAGCTACTCATGTTTTTAGCATTTTATGGAAAGTAAGTGAACATCAGTACTGTCTAACACAACTCTCAGAAATGATGGAAAGTTTGATATATCTGGTGTCAATATGGTAAACCCTATTGGAATGTGGCTAGTACAAATAAGCAACTGATTTTTTTTTGTTTTACTAAATTTTAATTTTAATTTAAATAGTCATATATAGTTAGAGGCTATCATATTACATAGCAAGATAGGACCCTATTTTGGACAGAACATTTTAAATTTTATTTCTCATAGTCAAATATTTCTAAAAGATTTCATGATCATTGATGATATTTTTCCTTCTGCAAGACAACATCAAATGATTTAATGAACTCAAAATGCATGGCTCCTATGCGGCATTGTTACTGATCATCTAGAGTGCACTTTCAGGGTAGAGATGCCTATACTCCTGAGGCAATGAAGAAATACACTTGGGTGGCTTTCAGCATAGTTACCTATCTATAATTTCTAATTTTATTAATATATTGTATATTATATTAATATATTACATTAGAATATTTTTAACGGAAACAGTGAAGACAACTTTTTCTAGGAGGAAATGCATGGGAGTAAGTTACCCTTGTTACCCTATCACTTTCTAAATGTTTATGGCATAATAAAAAAAGAAAACCCTAAATTCATGTAAAGGTACATCCATGGCCACTGTCACAGAAAACATAGGACAATAGAGCAGTCAAACTCCACTGTAGGGAAAGGGAGACTCTTCACCCTGCTAAGATATTATTGGGTAGGATTTAATATTTTAAGAGAAAGGACAGAAAGAAAGTGCTTTCATGTTTAATGCCTTACTACATAACAGACACACTGAAAAAAAGAAATATGGCCCAAACAAACAGCAGATCAAAACTCCAGAAAAACAATAAGCAATGAAGAGATAGACAACATATCAGATACAGAGTTCAAGATATTGGTAATCAGGATGCTCACAGAAATAGTTGGGTATGGTCACAAAATAAAGATCTGAAAGCTATGCAAAGTGAAATGAAAAATATATAGGGAACCAACAATGAAGGGAAGGAAACCAGGACTCAATAAAAAATTTGAAGCAGATCAAAGAAATAAATATTCAACCAGAGCAGAATGAAAGAAGAAGAATTCAAAAAAACGAGGAAAGGCTTAGGAACTTCTGGGATAAGTTTAAATATTCCAACATCCAAATCATAGCAGTGCCCAAAGCAGAAAATGAAGAGCAAGGAATTGAAAATTTACTTGAGAACATAATGAAGGAGAAATTCCCCAATGTGGTGAAGGAAATAGACTTCTAGAAAGTCCAAGAAGCTCAGAGAGTGATGTGGACTCTGGCCAGCGGAGTTCGTGTGTTGTGCCTGTGATGAATACATTCAAACAGACTACACAAGTCCTGTAGGAAAAAGGGATGGCACGGCATATCTCTAAGTGAGAGAGGGCCCCAACTTCTGCCTGGACAGGATTTTATTGCTTTTCTGGGTACATTACATCAAGGATGGTCCTCATTTACTATGCACAAATTTGATTTAGGTGGTTACATTTTACATTATAATGAAGGAGAGGATGTTACTAATTACATCAAAGAAAAGGATATGTGCAAATACAAAGGGAAAAGTGGTTTAACTGGTTATACTTCATACTTGGCAGTTTAGCACAGATTTTAAGAAGTTACTTTAAAGATATACAGTAACCGTTTGCTGCCGAAAGAGAAGGTGAGAATCTTAAAAAGCAACAAGAGAAAAAGAGACAGTTACCTACAAAAGAGTTCCCATTAGACTATCAGCTGATTTCTCAAAAGAAACCTTGTAGGCAAGAAGGGGCAGGAAAGAAGTATTCCAAGTCAGGAAATGCAAGGACCTACATCTGAGATTACTCTATTCAGCAAAGCTATCATTTAGAACGGAAAGGCTGATAAAGTGCTTCCCAGATAAGGTCAAGTTAAAGCAGTCCATCATCATCAAGTCATTATGTGAAATGTTAAAGGGACTTATTTAAGAAAAAGAAGGTCAAAACTATGAGCAGTAAGATGACAGCAAACTCACAACTATAACAAATGAACCTAAAAACAAAACCAAAAGCAAACTAAGGTAACAACTAGAACAGGAACAGAATAACAGAAATGGCGATCACATAAAACATTATCAGTGGGGGTGCAAGAGAGTAAAAAGGGAGAAAAGATATAGGGAATAAAAGGCATAAATGGAAGGTACAAAATAGAAAGAAGAAGGTTAAGAATAGTATAAGAAATGGAGAAGCCAAAGAACTTATATCCATGACCCAATGTACATGAACTAAAGTCAGGAAATGAATGGTGGGGAGAAGGCAGAATGCTCCTGGGAGAGGGGTGTTGTGCAGAGGGTAATAAAGGGAAAGAAAAAAAAGAGACAACTGTAATAGCATAATCAATAAAATATACTTTAAAAAACTGTTAATCTTCTGAGAGAAAGCCACCTACATAGAACATAAATTATAAATAAGCGAAGAATAAGCAAATGAAAAAATCACAGAGAAGCCAAGAAGTTTCACTTCACACAAATTATGAGACAGAAGGGAAAATATTTTCACAAGAGAAAGCAAACATTAGATTGGCTTGGTTAATCAGAATTTCACCATAGGAACAGATATCATTCTATTCTACTAACAAAAAATGAATTGAAAACATTATGTGTCAGTCTTCATGATATAAGACTTAGGTCACACTTCAGGCAACCTGGAGGTCTGGTTAAATTAAAGAACCTCATGAGTTTGCTATGAGTTTGAGCCTGACAATTGTCTGTCTACAGGAAAATATGTACCTTTTTTCCTTTTCCTTTTTATTTAACTATTTTTCAAGTACAGTTTTCTGTCTATTACTCCTATCCCATCCCACCCCCGTGCCCCCCCCCGCCCATTTCCACCGTTCTCAGTTGTTGTCCATGTGTCCTGTATATATGTGTTCCTCTAAATCCCTCCCCTATTTCCCCTGAAATTCCCTCCCCTCTTCCCTCTGGTCACTGTCAGCCTGTTCTCTATTTCAGTGTCTTTGTTTTTATTTTGCTTGCTTGTTTGTTTTGTTGTTTAGCTTCCTCTTAAAGGTGAGATCATATGGTATTTGTCCATCACCACCTGGCTTATTTCACTCAGCATAATGCTTTTGAGTTCCATCCATGTTGTTGCAAAAGGTAGGAGCTCTTTCTTTCTTTCTGCAGCATAAAATTCCTTTCTGTATATATACCATAGTTTTTTGATCCATTCATTTACTGATGGGCATCTAGGTTTGCTTCCAACTCTTGGCTATTGTAAATTGTGCTGCTATGAACATTGGGGTGCATATGTTCTTTGGGATTAGTGTTTTAGGGTATCTTTGGATACAATCCACGCAGTGGAATTGCTGGGTCAAAAGGCAGGTCCATTTTTAGTTTTCTGAGAAAATTCCATACTGTTTTCCATAATGGTTGTACCAATCTGCAATCCCACCAAGAGTGGACCAGAGTCCCCTTTTCCCCACATCCTCTCCAACATTTGTTGTTTATTGCTTTCTTTATGATAGCCATTCTGAGTGGTGTAAAGTGGTATCTCATTGTGGTTTTAATATGCATCTCTCTGATAGCAAGAGATATTGATCATCTTTTCATGTGTCTCTGGATCCTCTGTATGTCCTCCTTAGAGAAGTGTCTGTTCAAGTCCTTTGCCCATTTTTTAATTGGGTTGCTCGTCTTCTTAGAGTAAAGTCGTGTGAGTTCTTTGTATATTTTGGAGATTAAAACTTTGTCTGAGGTATCATTGGCAAATATGTTTTCCCATACAGTTGGTTTTCTTTTTTATTTTAATGCTGTTTTCTTTAGCTGCGCAGAAGCTTTTTATTTTGATGAGACCCCATTTGTTTATTCTTTCCTTTATATTTCTTGCTTTAGGGGACATATCAGTAAAAATGTTGCGTGTGGAATATCTCAGATTTTCCTGTCAATGTTCTCTTCTAGGACTTTAATGGTGTCACAGCTTATATTTAAGTCTTTTAACCACCTTGAATTTATTTTGGTGTATGGTGTAAGTTGGTGCTCGAGTTTTATTTTTTTGCAGATAGCTGTCCAGTTCTCCCAACACCAGTTGTTGAACAGGCTATATTTACCCCATTTTATGTTACTGCCCCCTTTCTCAAATATTAATTGACTATAGAGAGTTGGATTCATTTCTGGGTTCTCTGTTCTGTTCCATTGGTCTATGTGCCTGTTTTTATGCCAGTACCAGGCTGTTTTGATTGCAGTGGCCTTGTAATACAGTTTGATATCAGGTATTGTGATCCCTCCTACTTTGTTCTTCTTTCTCAACATTGCAGTTGCTATTTGGGGTTGTTTATGGTTCCATACAAATTTTTGGAATTTCCATACAAACAAGTGTTTGTTCTATGTCTATGAAATATGCCATGGGAACTTTAATAGGTATTGCATTGAATATATGAATTGCTTTGGGTAGTATGGACATTTTGATGATGTTAATTCTTCCAATCCATGAACACGGTATATGTTTCCATTGTTTGTGTCTTCCTTGATTTCTTTCTTCAGTGTTGTATAGATTTTACATACAGGTCTTTTACCTCCTTGGTTAGGTTTGTTCCTAGGTATTTTATTTATATTTTTGGCAAACCATGTACCTTAATAGCAGAGATATAAAATCCACTCTGGAAGCATAATACATATGCATGTGGTTGACTATGATTGACTGAATTTATCAAAAGATGCCTAACTCCATCAGAATCATGAAGAATACCACTCCCAACAACCACAACAACAAAATCTGGTTAATTAACACAATGGGGAATATGGGTATAATATCACAGTCACAAAACAGTTTACAATTGGTTAAAGCATGTTCGTGGATAACTACCGTCACTTTAGCCATTAGCAATAAACCAACTAGAGGGAAAATACCATATGATTTCACCTTTAACAGGAAGCTAAACGACAAAACAAACAAGCAAGCAAAATATAACCAAAGACATTGAAATAGAGAACAGGGGGACAGCAACCAGAGTGGAGAGGGGAGGGAATGTCAGGGGAAATAGGGAAGGGATTTAGAGGAACAAATATACAAGATACATGGAAAACAACTAAGAAGGGTGGAAATGGGAGGGGGAGCATGGGGGGTGGGATGGGATAGGAGTAATGCACAGAAAACTGTACTTGAAAAATAATTAAATAACTAGAAGAGAGTCACAAAGAATTATAAGCTCCCAAAGTATAAAACCGATAAGGACTGAAATGAAGAATTTTTAGGATATTACCAAGAAATCAACACTAAAGTCTAAATTAACTCACAGGGAAAAAGAAATAGGGTGCAAGGTTTCATTTTTTGGTTTTTTTTACTTTTTTATTTATTTTATTTGTTTAATTTTTTATTTCATTCTTTTTTAAATATATTTCATTTTATATTTCTTAAAGATTTTATTTATTTATGTATCTTTAGAGGTGAAGGAGAGACAGAAAGAAACATCAATGTATGGTTGCCTTTTGTGTGTCCCCTGCTAGGAGCTGGCCTGCAGGGAACCGGCCCACAACACAGGGATATGCCCTGACTGGGAATTGAACCACGATCCTCTCGTTTGCAGGACTGTGCTCAATCCACTGAGCGACATCACCCTGGGCTTCTAATTTAATTCTTATTCAAGTAGAGTTTTCTGTTTTATATTCCCTGCCCTGTCCCCCACAGTGCTCCCCACCTCCTTACCATTTCCACCCCCCACCTTAATTATTGTCCATGTGTCCTTTATACTTGTTCATGTGAGTCCCTCCCCTTTTCCCCATTGATTGTCTCCCGTCTCCTCTCTGGACCCTGTCAGGCTGCTCCATATTTGAGTGTCATTGGTCATATATTGTTTGCTTGTTTGTTTTGTTGTTTAGACTCCTGTTAAAGGTGAGATCAAATCGTATTTGTCTTTCACTGCCTGGCTTATTTTGCTCAACATAATTTTCTCTAGTTCCATCCATGATGTTGCAAAGTTCGGAGCTCCTTCTTCCTTTCTGCATTATAGAATTCCATTGTGTAAATGTACCATACTTTTTGGATCCAGTCATTTACCAATGGGCTTCTAGGTTGCCTCCAACTCTTGACTATCATGAATTGTGCTGCTATGAACATTGGGGTGCATAGGTCCTTTTGGATTGGTGCTTCAGGGTTCTTACGATATACTCCTCATAGTGGAATAGTTGGGTCAAAAAGCACGTGCTTTTTAGTTTTCTTAGAAAGTTCCATACTGTTTTCCATAGTGGTTATACCAGTCTGCAATCCCACCAACAGTGAACCAGGGTCCCCTTTTCCCCACAACCTCTCTAGCACTTGTTGTTTGTTGCTTTGTTTATGATAGCCATTCTGACTGGTGTAAAGTGGTATCTCATTGTGATTTTAATTTGCATCTCTCTAATACCTAGAGATATCAAGCATCTTTTCATGTGTCTCTGAATCCTCTCCATGTCCTCCTCAGAGGAATGTCTGTTCAAATCCTCTGCCCATTTTTTAATTGAGTTCCTGGTGTTCTTTGAGTGGAGTCAAGTGAGTTCTTTGTATATTTTGGAGATTAAACCTCTGTCTGAGGTATCATAGGCAAATATGTTTTCCCAAACTCTTGCTTCTCTTTGTATCTTGATACTGTTTTTTTGGCCATGCAGAAGCTTTCAATTTTGATGAGATCCCATTTGTTTATTCTTTCCTTTATGTCCCTTGCTATAGGGGACGCATCACGAAAAATATTGCTGCGTGGAATATCTGGGATTTTCCTGCCAATGTTCTGCTCTAGGACTTTAATGGTTTCACGGCTTATATTTAAGTCTTTTATCCACCTTGAATTCACTTTGGTGTATGGTGTAAGTTGCTGCTCGAGTTTCATTTCTTGGAATGTAGCTGTCCAGTTCTCCCAACACCATTTGTTGAAGAAGCTATCTTTACTCCATTTTATGTTATTGACCCCTTTGTATAATATTAATTGACTGTAGAGAGTTGGGTTTATTTTGGGGCTCTCTGTTCTGTTCCATTGGTCTATGTGCCTGCTTTTATGCCAGTACCAGGCCGTTTTGATTACAGTGGCCTTGTAATACAGTTTGATATCAGGTATTGTGATCCCTCCAACTTTGTTCTTCCTTCTCAAAATTGTGGCTGCTATTCGGGGTCTTTTATGATTCCATATAAATTTTTGAAGTGTTTGTTCAATGTCTGTGAAATATGCCCTTGAAACTTTAATAGGTATTGAATTGAATTTATAAATTGCTTTGGGTAGTATGGACATTCTCATGATGTTAATTCTTCCAATCCATGAACATGGTATATGTTTCCAATTGTTCGTGTCTTCCTTGATTTCTTTCTTCTTCAGTGTTGTATAGTTTTCTGTGTACAGGTCTTTTACCTCCTTGGTTAGGTTTAACCCAGATATTTTATTTTTGTTTTTGCTATATCAAATGGGAATTTTTTCCTGATTTTTGCTTCTTTTGTTTCATTGTTGGTATACAAAAATGCCTTTGATTTCTGGATATTGACATTGTATCCCGCTGTTTTGCCAAATTCATTTATTAGTTCCAGCAGTTTTTGGGTAGAGGCTATAGGATATTCCATTACACTATCATGTCATCTGCAAACAATGCCAGTTTTGTTTCCTCCTATCTGATTTGGATGCCTTTCATTTCCTTTTCTTGTCTGATTGCTGTGGCTAGAACTTCTAATACTATATTGAATAGAAGTGGTGATAGTGGGCAACCTTGTCTAGTTCCTGATCTTAGTGGAAAAGGTTTGAGTTTTGCCGATTGAGTATGATGTTGGCTGTAGATCTTTCATATATGGCCTTGATTATATTGAGGAATGTTCCCTCTATTCCCATTTTCCTGAGTACCTTTATTATAAATGGGTGTTGTACCTTATCAAAAGCTTTTTCTATGTCTATTGATATGATCATGTGGTTTTTTGTGTTTGCTTTTGTTTATGTGGTGTATTACATTAACTGATTTGTGGATACTGAACCACCCTTTCATCCCTGGAATGAATCCCACTTGGTTGTGGTGTATGATCTTTTTCATGTATTGTTGGATGCGATTTGCCAATATTTTATTGAGGATTTTACTGTCTATGTTCATCAGAGATATTGGCCTGAAGTTCTCTTTCTCTGTTGTGTCTCTATTTGGTTTTGGAATTAGGATGATGCTGGCTTCATAAAAAGATTTGGGAGTTTTCTTTGCTTTGGGATTTTTTGGAATAGTCTGTGAAGTATAGGTGTTAGCTCTTCCTTAAAAGCTTTGTAGAATTCTCCCATGAAACCATCTGGTCTAGGGCTTTTGTCTGATGGGAGTTTTTTTATTACTTCTTCAATTTCATCTGCTCTTATTGGCCTGTTCAGGTTTTCTGTTTCGTTTTCATTGAGTTTTGGAAGATTATATTTTTCTAGAAATTTGTCCATTTCACCTAGGTTTTTAAATTTCTTGGCATACAGTTCTTCATACTAACTCCTTACAATATATTCTATTTCTGTGGTATCCGTTGTAATCCCTCCTCTTCATTTCTTATTGTATTTATTTGGGTCCTCTCTCTTCTTTTCCTGATGAGCCTACTTAAATGCTTGTCTATTTTGTTTATCTTTTCAAAAAACCAACTTCTAATTCATTGATCCTTAGAATTGTGCTTTTAGTCTCTATTTCATTTAGTTCTACTCTGATCTTGGCTATTTCTTTCCTTCTACTTACTCTGGGCTGTCTTTGTTGTTGTCCCTCCAGTTCTTGCAGACTTTGGGTTAGGTTGTTTGTTTGAAATGTTTCTATCTTTTTTAGGTGAGCCTGTATTCTTATGACCTTCCCTCTCAGGACTGCCTTCACTGTGTCCCATAAGTTTTGGGTTGTTGTGAGGTTATTTTCATTAGTTTCGAGAAGTTTTTTGATTTCTTCCCTAATTTCAGTCTTGACCCATTTGTTGTTTAATAGCATACAATTCATGCTCCATGCTTTTGGGTACTTTGGGTTTTTTCCTGTGGGGTTAGTTTCCAATTTAAGTCCCTTGTGATCAGAGAAAATGCTTGGTATGATTTCTATTTTCCTGAAGTTGTTGTGTCTTGTTTTGTGTACTATCATGTCGTCTATCTTTGAAAATGTTCTATGTGCACTTGAAAAGAATGTTTATTTAGCTTCTTTGGGATGGAAGGCTCTATATATATCAATTAGGACTATTTCATCTAGAGTGTTGTTTAATGCTGCAGTATCTTTGTTGAAATTTTGTTTGGAAGATCTGTGCATTTTTGACAGTGGGGTATTAAAATCCCGTACTATAATTGTGTTGCTGTCAATATCTTTCTTGAGGTCCTCTGGGATTTTCTTTATATATTTGGGTGGTCCAGTATTGGGTGCATATATATTTATGATGTTAATGTCTTCTTGGTGGATTCTTCCCTTGAGTATTATGAAGTGACCTTCTGGGTCTCTCTTTATAGCCTTTTTTTTGAAGTCTATTTTGTCTGATATGAGGATTGCTACCCCGGTTTTTTTTCCTTGTCCATTTGCTTGGAAAATTTGTTTCCATCCTTTCAATTTCAGTCTGTGGTGGTCTTTTGACCTGAGGTTGGTTTCTTGTAGGCAGCATATGTGTGGATCATGCTTTCTTAAACCTTCAGCTATTTTATGTCTTTTAATTGGTGCATTTAATCCATTTACATTTAAGGTTATTATTGAAAGGTACTTATTCATTGCCATTTGTGTACATGTGTTCCTCTCCATCTGTCTCTTTTCCTTCCTTTCCTTAAAGCAGCCCTTTTAGTAATTCTTGTGAGCTGGTTTGTTGGAGGCTTATTCTTTTAGACTTCTTTTGTCTTGTAACCTCTTTGTTTGGCCTTCTATCTTGATTTAGAGCCTTGCTGGATAAAGTAGCCTTGGTTGTAGGCCTCTGTTTTCTCATTACTTGGAATATTTTCTGCCATTCTCCTCTGCTTGGAATGTTTCTGTTGAGAAGTCAGTAGCCAACCTTATTGGGGCTCCCTTGTATGTCACTTCCTTTTCTCCCTGGTTGCCTTTAGGATTCTCTCTTTGTCTTGGAGTTTTGCCATTTTAATGATGATGTATCTTGCAGTAGGCCTCTTTGGGTTCCACCTGCTTGGGACTCTCTGCGATTCCTGGATTCGTGTGACTTTCTCTCTCCTCAAGTTAGAAAAATTTTCCATTATTACTCTTTCAAGTAGGTTTTCTATCCCTTGTTCTTCTTCTTCTCCTTCTGGTATTCCTATTATTCAGATATTATTATGTTTTATATTGCCTTGCATTTCTCTTAGACTCTCCTCATTTTTTCTGATTCTCTTTTCCATTACCTGGTCCATCTGGGAGATTCTTTCCGCCCTGTGTTCGAGCTCGCTTATGCGGTCTTCGGCCTCATCAATCCTACTATTCATACCTTCTACTGTTTTCTTCTGTTCAGAAATTGTAATCTTTATTTTCTCTTTGCCTTTGCTGATGGTTTCTATTTCCTTTTTCATGTTGGTATCGTTTGCAAACAGTTCATTGTAGCTCCCCTGTAGTTTCTGGTAGCTGTTTGTAAGCTCTTTGAATTTCCTGATAACCAGTGCTTTGAATTCAATATCTGATAGTTGACTTGTCTCTATTTCATCTAACATTCTTTCTCAGACTTCCTCTTTTTCTTTCATTTGGGGATTGTTTCTTTGTCTTCCCATTGTTTGTGATGCTCTTCTTGTTGGCCTCAGCTTCTTAAATTGATCTGTTCTGGTTCTCTAGGTTTATGGTGTGAACTTTTGTGGTAGGATACATGTGAAATTCAGTGGTGCAGTCTCCTGTAGGTATCTTGGTGTTCTCTTCTTCCACTAATCCTCTGGCTGGTTTTCACCTATTCAAACCTTTTCTTCTGGTCTCATTGGCTGCAGCAGCCTGAGGGGCTGTTAGTGTGGCTTTTCTTGCACCTCAGTAAGCTCAACTGAGCTCGCCAGTACCCCCCCCCCCCAAGATCCAGACTGGTGCTTCTCTCCTGCACTCTACTGAGAGCAGATTTTCTCCCAGCCTTTCCAGCCCTGGTCTGGCATGAGGGCGCGTGCTCCCAGCCAGGCTTTCCTGTTCTCGTAGGCTTGGCTGCGGACCTTTCCCTGTGTTGTGGCTGAACACACAGGGCAACTCACAGTTCTCCCAAACCAACAGCCACATCCTGACTCCCTGGGTTTCCCTGTCTGCGCCGGCTTAGTAGGGATGGAGCTGGCTACTGGCTCTCTTCCAGGGGCCCAGCCAGCAGCCCGAGACTCCCCAAGACTGTTCCAGAACCGGTGCAGGTCCCATGCCACAAGCATTGCCTGGGCAACTCTCGATTCCCCAAACTGAGAGTTGGCGAAGACCCCCTGCCACGGGGAAAGCACAGGCGACTGGGGGTTCCCCAAGTCGATGGCCTGAGCAGGTCCCGCGAGGCTGGGAAGGCACGGGCGACAAGCAGTTCGTCAGGCCGAGGGCTAGCACGGGCCCCAGGAGGGCTGGGAGGCGCAGGCGACTGGTGGTTGGTCAGGCCGAGGCCTGGCGCGGGCCCTCCAAGCCCGGGTGGCACGGGCGACTCGCAGCCACCCAAGGCAAAGGCCTCGGCTTGACTCCCCATGCCTCCCCGTCTGCTCCAGCTGAGCAGGGATGGAGCTGGTCTGTGCCCCGTGAGTAGGGATGGAGCTCACAACTGACTCACTTCCAGAGGTCCTGCCAGTAGCCGGAGACTCCTCGAGACTGTTCGAGTGTCGGCACAGGTCCCGTGAAGCAGGGAATGCTGCGGGCAAGGGAATGCTCGGACAAGGAAATACTCGGGAAACTCTCAGTTCTCCCAAGCCGGCAACCTGACTCCACGGGTTATCAGAGCTTTCTGGTTTGCTTCTGAATGCTCACTCCTCTCTCTGCCAATACTGGCAGAACAATCTCTTATGGTGTTTTCCAATCTGTGCCCTGCCAGATGGCGGGGGGGGGGGGGGCACCAGTGACCAGTTCTCTCCCAGAGTCGCTGTTGCCCACCCTTGGCTCTCAGAAACCAAGGCGGCCGGCCAGGGCCCTGGCGTGGCCTGGCGGAGGGCCTGCTGTTGCTTGTGCGCTGCTCCCTCATACCTTGTTGATCCACGGTCATCTCCTCTCCTCAACCTCTGGTCATTCAGTGTCCACTACACTCTCTGGAGTCCTGCCTTCTTATATGCTGGGTCCTCATTGGGCATCTGCTGTGCTCTTCCACAGATCAGCCAGGTCCTTCTCCAGTGCGTGGAGAGAAGTGAAATCCTTTGTCCTACTCTGCCGCCACCTTGCTCCGAATCCCTTACTTTTTTATTGTTTAACATTTTTATTGTTGTTCAGGTATAGTTTTCTGCCTTTTCCCCTCCCCCCTCCCCACCACCCCACCCCTACCCATCTCCCTCCCCTGTTTCCACACCCCCTTGTTACTGTGCATGTATTCTTTATGATTGTTCCTGCAAACCCTTCACCAGTTTTTCCCTGTAATCTCCTGCCCTCTCCCTTCTGGTCACTATCTGAAATTTCCTCAAAAAACTAAACGTGGATTTGCCTTTTGACCTAGCAATTCCACTTCTAGGATTACATCCTAAGAACCCCGAAACACAAATCCAAAGGAACCTATGCACCCCAGTGTTCATAGCAGCACAATTTACAATAGCCAGGTGCTAGAAGCAACTCAAGTGCCCATAAGTAAAAGAATGTAGCAAAATAACTATGGTACATTTGCCCAGTGGAATTCTATGCAGCAGAAAGAAATGAGCTCCTACCCTTTGCAACAGCATGGATGGAACTGGAGAGCATTATGCTAAGTGAAATAAGCAAGGCAGTGAAAGAAAAATACCATATGATCTCACCTTTAAGTGGAACCTAATCAACAAAATGAAGAAGCAAGCAAAATAGCCCTGGCTGGTGTAGCTCAGTGGATGAGCACAGGCCTGCAAACCAGAGGATCGTGGTTCGATTACCAGTCAGGGCACAAGCTTAGGTTGCAGGCGGGTTCCCTGCAGACCAACTCCCAGCAGGGAATACATGAAAGGCAACCATACATTGATGTTTCTCTCTCTCTCTCCTTCCCCTCTAAAGATAAGTAAATAAATAATTTTTTTTAAAAAAAGAAGCAAGCAAAATAAACCAAAGACACTGAAATTGGGAGCAAGGTCTTGAAATAGTTTCCCAAAGAAAAATAAGCAAAGCTGAAGATCGCTTGAAGTACCCCAGTTTGAGAATGCTATAGCCTCCATAATGCAGAGTTAATAAAGTATTCACAAACATATACCCCAGATAAAACCTAACACACACAGGTAAATTACTTAATTAAATGAAATTAATATCTAAAGCGTGTTATTATTAAATAAATAACTATAAATTTTTATACTGGGCAGTTTCAGCCATGACAGACTACTGGCATTGGGTTTATTCCACATTAAAGTATTATAAATATGTGAATTAACTAATTACAATAATTAGAACACAGACATCTCAGATCTGTTATCGTGGAAGGAAAAGACGCACATGAGGTAAGCTCCAAACCACAACACAGAAAAATAGCCTAAACAAAAAAGCAATGTCATTGCTGTGTAGGGGAAATACACATCAGAGTTAAGGGCTGTTGAGACAACAGAAAGTTCTGGGATAAGAAACAGGAGAAAAGTAAATTATGCAGAAAAAGATCTCCAGACATATACATAGATGCCCATCGGGGTCTTTGGGCCAATACTAACCTGCATATATTCAGGGAAAGACTCCATGGAGTGGGATGCATAACAGATACTGGGGCTGGGGGCTGAATGAAGGACCTCAAGTCCACATAATTCTGAAGACACTGAACTTCTAATTATCTAGAGAAGTGACTTCACTGATCTCCACATGCATTAAGTTGCAACACTAGAAAGACTGTATATTAAAAGTAGTAGTATTTTGGGTCTTGATTATGGACTACTCGATACCTAACAAACACTAGCCTCAACATGATAAAACTCAACCAGGAAATTGCTGCCAGAAAACAGTAAACACTCTAATAAAGGTTACAAAATACAGGCTTTCAACAATGTAGCATTCACAATGTCCAGCATAAAATCAAAATTACTAGGCATGCAAACAAACAGGAAAATGAGATGCAAACCAAGAGAAAAATGTATATAGAAAAATAACCAAAGATGACTTCCATTATTTTTAATAATGGAATTAACAAATACTTTAAGGTATTAGAAATGTATTTAAGGATTAAAAATATAGATGTAATAAATTAATAAAAATTCTCAAAAGATAAATGAACATTTATGATGAATCAACCAGCAATTCTATATTTGAAATATTTAATACATTAAATAAAAAATATTGGAACTACTTAGTAGCAGACTGAACACTATATAAAAATATATATACATAATCAGTGAGAAAAGGAACCTCACATACATATAATTGGAGCTCCAGATACAGAAGTGAGAAAATGCAGGAGAAATATTTGCAAAATTAATCTTTGATAAACTTCCAAATTTGATAAAAATCCTGAATGCACAAACCCAAGAAACTCAATGAAACCAAAAATTTTACTTATTTCAAAAGAGAAATAGAACACTGAAACTATCAAAATCAAATTGCTGAAAACAAGTGATAAGGAGAGAATTTTGAAAGGTAGCCAAAGGGAAGAATAATTACATTACATAGAGGGGAAATGAAACCTACCTACCTCTATTTTTTTCCTGTGTACCAGTACAGTTATTGTTCTTTATTATTTTTTACCTTATTCATGACTTGTTTGTTTTACTTTTTTTTTTAACCTAAGTGAAATAAGCCAGGTGGTGAGGGACAAATATCATATGATCTCATCTATAATTGGAATATAATCAACAAAAGAAAAAAGCAAGCAAAATATAACCAGAGATATTGAAATTAAGAACAATCTTTTTCTTAAATTTCTTTTATTGATGTTCCAATACATTTATCTCCATTTTCCCACCACCACTTTTCCCTGCCCTAACTAGACCCACCTCCCACCCTCAACCCTACCCACCTTTGTCTTTGTCCATGGGAACTTTATACATGTTCATTTAGGAACTTTTCCCTTTTTCCCATATTATTTAATTCCCCCCTTCCCTCTGGTTATTGTCAGTTTGTTGTTTACCTAACTGTTTCTGCCTATATTTTGCTTGCTTCTTTGTTTTGTTGATTAGATTCCACTTATAAGTGAGATCATATGGTATTTGTCTTTCACTGCCTGGCTTACTTCACTTAGCATAATGTTCTCCATTTTCATTCATGCTGTCTCAAAGGGCAGGAGTGCTTTCTTTCTTTCTGCTGTATACTATTTCATTATGTAAATGTACCAAGTTTTGGATCCATTCATTTACTGATGGGCACCTGGGTTGCTTCTAGCATTGGCTATTGTAAATTGTGCTGCTATGAACATTGCAGTGCATAGGTTCTATTGCATTAGTGTTTCAGGATTCTTAGGGTATAATCCCAGCAGTAGAATTGCCAGGTAAAAAGGCAAATCCATTTTTAGTTTCTTGAGGAGATTTCATACTGTTTTCCACAGTGGCTGCACCAGTCTGCATTCCCACCAACAGTGCACTGTGGTCCCTTTTGCTCCACATCTCCATTTGTTGATTGTTGATTTGTTTATGATGGCGATTCCAACAAGTGTGAAGTGGTATGCTATTTGTGTTTTAACTTGCATCTCTCTGATGGCTGATGCTTATTTACCTTTCATATGTCTCTGGGCCCTCTACATGTCCTCCTTGAAAAGTGTCTGTTCAAGTCCTTTGTCTATTTTCTAATTGGGTTGCGTGTATTCTTGCTTTCAAGTCATTTGAGTTCTCTATATTTTGGAGATCAAACTCTTGTCCAAGATAACATTAGCAAATATATTTTCCCATGCAGTTGGTTCCCTTTTCATTTTGGTAATGTTTTCTTAGGTGTGAGGAAGCTGTTTATCTTGATGAAAACCCATTTGTTTTTTCTTTCCTTTATGTACCTTGCTCTACAGGACATATTAATGAAAATATTGCCACGGGGATTATCTGAGATTTTCCTGCCTACCGTCTCCTTTAGGACTTTTATGGTATCATACTTATATCTAAGTTTTTTATCCATCTTGAGTTTATTTTGTGTATGGTGTAAATTGGTGGTAGAATTTTATTTTATTTTATTTTTTTGCATATAGCTGTCCAGGTTTCCCAACACCACTTGTTGAAGATGCTATTTTTACTCCATTTTATGCTTCTGCCCCTTTTGTCAAATATTAACTGACCATAGAGACATGGGTTAATTGCTGGGCTCACTATTCTGTTCCATTGGTCTATGTGATGGGCTCACTATTCTGTTCCATTGGTCTATGTGACTGTTCTTATGCAAGCACTAGACTCTTCTGATTACCATGGCCTTGTAATATAGTTTGATGTCAGGTATGATGATCACACTTACTTGGCTCTTCTGTCTCAAAATTGTTGCAGCTATTCAGGCTCATTTATGGTTCCATATAAATTTTTGAAATGTTTATTCTATATGCATGAAATATGCCATTGGTATTTTAATAAGGATTGCATTGAATCTGTGAATTGCTTTGGGTGGTATGGACATTTTGATGATGTTAATTCTTCCAATCTATGAACATGGTACATGCTTCCATTTATTTGTGTCTTTCTTAATTTCTTTCTTCAGTGTTGTGTAGTTTTTCTGAGTACACATCTTTTACCTCCTTGATGAAGTTTATTCCTAAGTACTTTTTTCTCATTCTTGCTATACCTAATGGGATAATTTTTATCTGATTTCTGTTTCTGATATTTCATTATTGGTGTACAAAAATGCCTTCAATTTCTGAATATTGTCTTTGAATCCCACTATTTTGCCAAATCACTTATTCGGTCAAGTAATTTTTTTGGAGACAATAGGGTTTTCTATGAACACTATAATGTCTTCTGCATACAATGGCAATTTTGCTTTCTCCTTTCCAATTTGGATGCCTTCTACTTCCTTTTCTTGTGTGATTGCTGTAGTTAAAACTTCCAATACTGTGTTGAATAGACATTGTTAAATGTTTGGATATCTTTGTCTTGTTCCTGATCTTAGTGGAAAAAAAAATAGTTTTTGTCCATTGAGTATGGTGTAGGTTGTAGGTCTCTCATATAAGGCCATTACTTTGTTGAGGAACGCTCCCTCTATTCCCACTTTGCTCAGTGTTTTCATCATAAATGAGTGCTGCACCTTATCAAAATATTTTTCTACATCTAGTAATAGGATCATGTGATTTTTGTCTTTCCTTTTGTTTATGTGATGTATTATGTGTATTGATTTGCAAATATTGCACCACCCTTGAATCCCTGGGATGGATCCCACTTGGTCATGGTGTAAGACCTTTTTAACGCATTGCTGGATGCAGTTTGCCAATATTTTGTTGAGGAATTTAGCGTCTATGTTCATCGGTGATATCAGCCTGTACTTTTCTTTCTTTGTTGTGTCATAATCTGGTTTTGGGATTAGGATGATACGAGATTCATAAAAGAAAGTTGGAAGTCTTTCATCTTCTTGGCTTTTATGAATGGTCTGTGAATGATAGGAGTTACCTCTGCCTTAAATGTTTTGTAAAATTCTCCTGTAAAACCATACACTCCAGAGCATTTGAGTGCTGGGAATTTTATGATTAATGCTTCAATTTAGTCAGCTGGTATTGGTCTGTTCAGGCTTTGTGCTTCTTCTTCATTCAATATTAGATTATTTTTTCCTAGAAAATTGTCCATTTCACCTAGGTTTTTAAATTTCTTCGCATATAGTTCTTTATAGTAATTTCTTAGAATTCTTTGTATTTCTCTGGTATCAAATGTAATCTGTCCTCTTTCATTACTGATCATGTTTATTGGGTCATCTCTCTTTCTTTCTTGATGCATCTCCTTAAAGCCTTGTCAATTTTTATTATTTTTTCAAAGAACAAGCTCCTGAATTTATTGATCCTTAGAAATATTCCTTTATTCTCTATGTCATTTAATTCTGCTCTGATCTTGGTTATTTCCTTCCTCCTAGTTTCTCTGTCCTGTCTTTGTTGTTGTTCTTTGAGTTATTGTAGATGTAGGGTCAGATTGTTTATTTGTTTTTTTGTTGTTGTTTTTGGGGTGTTTTTTTTTTTACGTAGGCCTGTATCTCTATGAACTTCCCTCTCAGGACTGCTTTTCCCGTGTCCTTTAAGTTTCAGTTCTTGTGAGTTCATTTTCATTTGTTACCAGAAACTTTTTTATTTCTTCCTTAATATCATTCTTGACCCATTCACTGTTTAATAGCATGCTATTCAATCTCCATGAGTTTGAGAGGGTGTTTTAGTTTTTTCATGTGATTGGTTTCTAGTTTCAGTCCCTTGAAGAATGAGAAAATGCTTGATATGATTTGTGTGTATATATATATATATATATATATATACATATATATATATATTATATATATAAGTATATATAAATTATATATATAATCAGTTAAGTCCATTTGATCTAAGAAGGCATTGTTTGATGCCACAATATCCTCACTGATATTTTTTTTGGAAGATCTATCCATTTTTGACAGTGGGGTGTTAAAATTCCCTACTGTAAGTGTGCTGCTGTCCATACCTTTCTTGAAGTCCTCAAAATTTTCCTTATATATTTGGGTGCGCCTAGGTTGGACACATATATGATCATAAAGTTTATATCCTCTTGATGAATTCTTCCCTGGAATATCATGAAGTGTTCTGGCTCCTTTTATGGCCTTTCTCCTGATGTCTATTTTGTTAGACATATGTATTCCTACCCCAGCTTTTTGTTCCTGTCCTTTTCCATTGAATTTTTTTCCAGCCATTCACTTTCAGTCTGTTTAAGTCTTTTGTTTTTTGGTCTTCTGTGAGGTGGGACTATTGTAGGCAGCATATGTGTAGGTCATGTTTTCTATGTGTTCAGCTACCCTATGTATTTTGACAAGAGCATTTAATTTATTTACATCTAAGATTGTTATTGACAGGTATTTATTCATTGCCGTTTTAGTCCCTTTGTACCTTTGCTCATTCCTTTCTACCTGTTTTACTTCCTCTTTTTCGAGCAGTACCTTTAGCATATCTTGAAGCTCTATTTTGGTGGAGGTGTATTCTTTATGCCTTCTTTTGTCCCAGAAGCTCCTTATTTGGCCTTCCATTGTAACAGAGAGCCTTGCTGGATAGAATACTCTCAGTTGGAGGCCTTTGTTTTTCATTACATGGAATTTTTCTTGCCATTCCCTTGTACCTTGTAATGTTTCCGTTGAACTCAGTTGCTAGCCTTATCCAGGCTCCCTTGTATGTTCCTTCTATTTTCTACCTTGCTGTCTTTAAGATTCTCTCTTTATCTCTAAATTTTGCCATTTTAGTCATGATGTGTCTTGCAGTGGGCCTCTTTGAGGTACTCTTGATTGGGACCCTATTTGATTCTTGGACTTGTGGGGTTTTTTCTCTCATTGAATTAGGGAAGTTTTCCACCATTACTTTTTCACACACATTTTCTATCCCTTGTCACTCTTCTCCTTCTGACATCCCCATTATATGAATATTATTCTGTTGTTTAATGTTGACCTGCATTTCCCTTAACACCTCTTCATTGTCTTTCACTCATTTCCTTTTCTTGTACTTTTTGGGAGTTTCTTTCTACTTTCTCCTCCAGCTCACTGATTCAGTCCTATGCTTTATTGAGCCTATTTTTAATTCCTTCTACTGTTCTGTAATTCAGAAAATGTATCATTCATTTCTTCTAGGCTTTTTCTGATGGTTTCTATGTTCTTTTTTGTGCTGATATAGTTTGCAGTAAGTTATCTGTAGTTCTTGGTAATTTGCATTGCGTTCAGTGAGCTTCCTTATAACCATTGTTTTAAACTCAATATCTGATCATTGACTTTCCTCTATTTCATTTAGCATTCTGTCTGAGGATTCCTCCTTTCTTGTGATTGAGGTTTGTTTCTCTGGCTTCCGATTGTTTGTGGTACTCCTATTGTTTGCTTCTGTTTCTTAAATTGGTCTATTTTGACTTTCTGACTTTGTTTTGTGAACTTCTATGGTGGAAGACCTGTGGGATACAGTGGTGTAATCTTCCTAATCACCTTAACTTGATGTCCTTTATGTTCTTGAGATGTTCTTGAAATGTCCTTTATGCTGGTTTTCTGGATGTAATTGTGTTTTGATTGCTGTTGGTTCATTCTTTTGTGGGTTCTTCCCTGCTGCTGCTTGATGGATGGTCACTTTGCCCACCACATCTTGTGTGATGTTGTGTAGGCACTGCATGAACAAAAACACAGATCCCAAGAAACAAACCTACACCTGCAAATGTAGCTCCCCTTCCCTAAGATCTTACTAACAATAGCAAATGAACCAGTACTAATAAATGTGTAATGAGATAAAGACTCTTAAAGTAAAAGAATGGATATTAGATGACCTACTAAAGAGAAATAATTTTGAGAAAGTAGATGGAGGAACACAAATAAGTGTTGGGAGTTGAAGCAATGGAAGGAGAGAAGGTAAAGTTTACCTTACGAATGAAAAAAGGAAATGAAGAGTGTGGAATGGAGTATGAGAAAGGAAGCGCATAATATTAGGCTCCAACAGAAATTAAAATAAATATAAAATGAAATTAAGTGAGAGAAAAAAGAAAAGGGAAAGAAAATATTAGGCAATTATAAAAACATAGGAGCAAAATTGAAGGGAAAGATCCACTGGAGTACTATCAACAACAAAGCAGCTAAAGTTATTATAGGTGGTATGAGGATAAGAGAGGAAAAAAGAAACAAAGAAAGTCTAAGAGATATTTATAGGAGTGGGACATGATTTTGTAATGATAGAGGAAGAGGGAATACTAAGAGTGAGGAACAAAAAGTAGACTATGTGAGGGGAAAATTAAAATTTGGGATGTAAAAAAAAAGGGAGGATAAAGAACAATAAAAGGGCAGGATGAAAGAGAATTAGAAGGAAGACAAAAAAGAAAAAGAAAAAACAGCCTAAGATGGTATAATTAAAATTTGAGTAAAAAAAGAGTAGGAGATAGGTCAAGTAAAAATTGTTATTTCAAATACAGAATTAGTGAAGCTCTAGAGATAACCTTGAAAAAACAATGCAACAACAACTATCCTACCCAAAACAAACTAGTAAAGTTTGTTAAAGGTATAGAGAGAACGGTATTTAAAGAGCTGAGCAAAAGAATGTGAAATCACCCTTTACAAGACATTTCTTTTTGAGTGTCTGTACAGGAGAGAAATAGTAGAGTATGGAATGAAAAAAGTTGCAACTAGAGAGAAAACCAAATATGAAATGAAAAATATTGCAAGGAAAGAAAATGGTAAGATGGGCAAAGAGGAGAGAGCAGCAAAATATGTAAATTGAAATACATTAAAGTATAAAATCTAATGACTTATTATATACAAAAATCACTGGACAAGAAATGATTGTTTAAAAGCTATGCAATAATGCTTGTTGTTGAGTTTTCCTCACTTCTGGGTACTCCTTTGGCCAGCTCTAATCTGCAAATATTGCAGAAGATATAGGGTGGTCATTTAGGACTTGGGGAGTCAGTGGCTTCTACTTGCCTGGAGAATCAGGAGCTGGTCCAAAGGACAGAGGTGAGTAATTCTCCCCAGAAAAAAATATAAATGGAGATGGTGGTGAGATAGGTGAGAGCAGAGTCCACTTCCCAAGTGGAGGGATCAGGGCGGCTGCAGCCCCAGGCCCAGTGCCCATTCTTGGCATATTCTTGGGAGAGAGTCAGGCTGGGCTGTGTGAGAGGCCAGGTGCTTGTTTCAACTAGCAGGCTTGAATAGGAGGAATTTTTCAGAAAGAAAAAGAGAAAAAGAGGCACTCAGTGGTTGTTTGGGAAATTTTCCACAGTAGCCACCCACCTCCTGCACCCCTACTCCCAAAGTCCCCAGGAAAGTGCTCACCCAATCAGCACCCTGGTGGCTGTCTGCCCACACCCAAAGCAGTGTGGATGGTATACACCCGATCTGTGGCCAGGCAGCTGTCAGTCTGTGCTCACATTTGAAGCACCTGGGACTGAGCACCTCCCATCTGGCCCATAAGCCCAGAGCCCAGGTGGATCTCTAAGAGGAAGGTGGAAACACTGCACAGAGGGGAGCTGCAGGGCTCAGGGAGTCTGCAGTCCCCAGAAAGACTTGAATCAGTGGGGATGGGGTGCTGAACTACCCTAGAGAGGCCCTGAGAGTCCCTAGCATCTAGAATAGCAAAGAGAAAGAAGGTGGTGTGTGAGTTTCCCCTAAATGGTGCACCTCAAGGACAGCGCAATTGGTGGACTAAAGGCATAGGCTGGATGCAGAAGGCCACTGGGGGCCTGAGAGCAAACTGAGGAAGTGTGCTGAAGGTTGGACAACAGCTAAGAGTGCAGCTAAGGAAGGGAGAAAAGCAAAACCAATCCCTCATCACCATGACACAGCCATAAAGACCAGAACTGCCTTGACCAGTTTAAAGCCACCAGAAAGCTCTTTTTAAAAAAATTTATCCCTTCTTCCTTTCTTTTTTTATTCATTGTTCCTTTCTTTGCTTTTTTAAATTTTATTTTCTAATTCTCCTTCCTTCCTTTCCTTTTTACTACTTCTCCCTTCCCTCCTTCCCTTTTTATTTCTTCTTCTCCTGCAGGTGAGACAATAAAACCTGGAACTGTGAAAAGACCACAGTTAGACCCAAAGAGATGTCATCCCAACAACTGAGACAATGAGACAAATTTCATTTTGCTATTCCAGAGAACTTGCAAGGTGGCAGCTGTAAACACCAGTACACCTGCTATAGAGGAAACCCACCAACAAAGGAACCATCAACAGATAACAACAGAAGAAAGTGAAGGAGTGAATGGAAACATAACTAACCTTAATCCAGGACCACTCTAGAAATACAACTAAATGGTAGAGAAATTACCCACAACAAACAACTGAACAGGAATGAGAGAGAAGCCTCTAAACCTTTTACACACAGAAGAATCAGCTTCAACACAACCTGTCCACACCTGCACAACAGAGTATAAGACATGGTGAGTTGAGTGAGCCTCAGTTAACAAGCTGTAGGGAAGGACCCATCAAAGAAAGATCCAACAAAAATCAAAGCCCCAAAACATACAGAGAGCCAACATAAATGACAGCCCAAGACCAGGGAGTTCAGAAGATTAAGGAGACTGCACCACTGAATCACACAGATCTTCTACCATAGAAGTTCACACCACAAACCGAGGGAATCAGAATAGATCAATTTAAGGAAGAGAGGTTGTGAAGAAGACCCTCACAAACAATGGGAAAACACAGAAACAATTCCAGATGAAAGGAAAGTAGGAAGCCTCAGAACAAAAGTTAAATGAAACAGAGGCAAGTACACTATCAGATATTGAGTTCAAAGCAATAGTTATCAGGAAGCTCAATAAGCTCACAGAGAATTACCAGAAAGTACAAGGAAATGGCAATAAACTCACAGCAACCAACAGTGAGTTTTCATATCTACATGAAAAGGGAAATAGAAACTAGCAACAAAGACCAAGAGGAAATGAACAATACAATTTCTGAACTGAAAAACACAGTAGGAGAAATCAAAAGCAGGGTCAATGAAGCAGGAAATTGGATCGACAAGGTGGAGGAGAAGGTAGAAAAACACACCCACAAAGAGAAAAAAAAAGCAAAAGGGGCTCAGAAAGAATGAAGAGGAATTAAGGGAAATGCAGGACAATACAAAACATAATAATATTCATATAATAGGGATACCACAAGAATAAGAGAAAGGGATAGAAAACCTGTTTGAAAAAATAATGTTGGAAAACTTCCCTAATTTGATAAGAGAAAAAGTCACACAAATCAAGGAAACACAGAGGATCTCTATTAAGAGGACCACAAACAGGCCCAGTGCAAGATACAGCAGAGGAAAAATGGCAAAATTCCAAGATAAAGAGAGAATCTTAATGGCAGCAAAGGAGAAACACAAAGTGACATGCAAGGGAGCCCCAATAAGGTTAGCTGCTGACTTCTCAACATAAATGCTCCCAGCCAGAAGAGAATGGCAAGAAATATCCCAAGCAATGAGAACCAAAGGTCTGCAACCAAGGCTTCTTTACCCAGCAAGACTCTCAGTCAACACAGAAGAGAGCTTCTGTGACAAAAGAAGTCTAAAAGATTACACCTCCACCTAACCTGCTCTGCAAGAGATGATATAGGGACTCCTTTAAGAAAAGAAGAGACGAGAGAGAGAGGAAAACAGTACAAAAAACATGACAATGTATAAGTACCTATCAATAATATTGATAGGTATTTATAATATTTATAATATTTTTAAACATAAATTAATTTAATGTTTCAATCAAAAAACATAGAATAGCTGAAAGAATAAGAAACCATTACGCACACATACGCTACATAAAGAGACTCACTTCAGGACAAAAGACCTACAGAGACTGTAAGTGAAGTTGGAAACAAATTTTCCAAGCAAAGAAACAGAAAAAAAAGGCTGCATAGCAATACTCATATCAGATGAAATAGACTTCAAAAAAAGGGCCATAAAGAGAGACCCAGGTCACTTCCTAATACTCAAGGGAAGAATTGATCAAGAAGATATAAACATTGTAAATACATATGTACCCAAAATAGGAGCATTCAACTCTATAAAGAAAATCTTAGAGGACTTAAAGAAAAATATTGACAGCAACAGAATTATAGTGGGAGGTTTTAACACCCTACTGTAAAAAATAGACTAATCTTCCAAACAAAATACCAGGAAACATATTGCGACATTGAACAATGCCCTAGATGAAATAACTGATATATATACAGAGAGCCTTTCATTCCAAAGAACATAAATATACATTCTTTTCCAATGTACATGGAACATTTTCAAAGATGCACCCCATTAATAGGACACAAAACAAGCCTCAATAAATTTTAAAAATTGCAATCATACCAAGTATTTTCTTCAACCACAATGAACTGAAATTAGAAACCAACCCAAAGGAAAAAAAAACAAAAAACTCAAACTCATGGACATTAAATAGCATGCTATTGGACAATGAATGGGTCAAGAATAAGATTGGGAAATAAATCACAAAGTTTATGGAAACACAGAAAAATGAACTCAAAACAACACAAAACTTATGGGACACAGTGAAGGCAGTCCAGAGAGGGAAGTCCATAGTGAATCAGGCATGCCTAAAAAATATAGAAGCATTTCAAATAAACAACCAACACTATGCCTACAAGAACTCAAGGAACAACAACAAAGAGCACAGAGCAAGTAGAGGGAAGAAAATGACCAAGATCAGAGCAAAATTAAATAACATAGAGATGAAAAGCACAATTCTGGATCAAGGAATCCAGGAGCTGATTCTCTGAAAAGATAAACAAAATTGAAAGGTCTTTTAGCAGGCTCATCAAGAAAAAAAAGAAAGAAAGGGAAGACCCAAATAAACACAATCAGAAATGAAAGAGAAGAGATTACAACTGATACCACGGAAATACAAAAAATCACAAGAAATTACTACAAAGTACTATACGCCAAGGTATTTAAAAACCTAGGTGAAATGGACAAATTTCTAGAAAAATGTAATCTTCAAAAACTCAGTGAAGAAACAGAAAGCCTGAACATACCCATAATAGCAGATGAAACTGAAGCAATAATCAAAAAAAATTCTGACACACAAAAACCCTGGACCAGACAGTCTCACAGGAGAATTCTACAAAGCATTTGAGGAAGAGCTAACCCTTATCATTCACAGACTATTAGGAAAAATTCAAGAAGAGGAATGACTCCCAAACTCTTTTTTGAAGCCAGCATCATCCTAATTCTAAGACCAGATAAAGACACACCAAAGAAAGAAAACTTCAGCCAAATATCGCCGATGAACATAGATGCTAAAATCCTCAACAAAATATTGGCAAACCGAGTCCAACAATACATTAAAAAGATCATACACCATGACCAAATGGGATTCATTCCAGGAATGCAAGGATGGTTCAATATTCACAAATCAGTAAATGTAATACATCACATAAACAAAAGCAAAGACAAAAATCACATGATCATATCAATAGATGTGGAAAAACCTTTTGATAAGGTACAGCACCCATCTCTGATTAAAAAAACAAAGGGGGATTTCAATTTTCTCAGCAAAGTGGGAATAGAGGGAGAATTCCTCAACATAAAAAAGGTCATAGATGAAACACCTTCATCCAACACAATAGGCAAAATATAAATGTTTCCCACTAAGATAAAGAATGAGACAATGTTGTCCACTTTCACCACCTCTGTGAAACATAATATTGGAAGTTTTAGCCACGGCAATCAGACAAGAAAAGGAAATAAAAAGCATTCAAATTGGAAAGAAGAAAACAAAACTGTCATTATTTGCCAGTGATGTGATAGTGTACATAGAAAATCCTATAGACTCCACCAAATATCTGCTCGACTTAATAAATGAATTTGGCAAAACAGAGGAATACAAAGTCAATATCAAGAAATCAAAGGCATTTTTGTATACCAACAATGAAACAGCAGAAGCAGAAATAAAAAGAATCTCAATTGATATACCCCAAAAACCACACAAAAGCCTAGGAATAAACCTAACCAAGGAGTTACAAGACATGTAAGCAGAAAACTACACAACACTGAAGAAAGAATTCAAGGAAGACACAAAGAAATGAAAATATATACTGCGTTCATGGATTGGAAGTATTAAGATCATCAAAATGTCCATACTACCCAAAGCAATTTACAGATTCAATGCAATACCTATTAAAGTACCAATGGCATATTTTACAGATATAGAACAAACACTTGAAAATTTATATGGAACCATAAATGACCTCTAATAGCTGCTGCAATTGTGAGAATGAAGAGCAAAGTAGGGGCAATCACAACACCTGATACCATACTGTATAACAAGGCCAGTGTAACCAAAACAGCCTGGTACTGACATAAGAACAGACACATAGACCAATGAAACAGAACAGGGAGCTGAGAAACCCAAGTCTCTATGATCAATTAATTTTAATAAAGTGGGCAGTAGCATAAAATAGAGTAAAAATAGCCTCTTCAACAAATGGTTTTGGGAGAGCTGGACAGCCACATACTAAAAGGTGAAACTCGATCACCAACTTACACCATACACAAAAATAAATTCAAGGTGAATAAAAGACTTAAATATAAGTCTTTGGATTGGTATTTCAAGGTTCTGGGCCCAAATCTGTTCACACTGGTTCTTTATTGATGACACACAGTGGGAAGAATGTCTGTATAATCACAAAAGTTGCTAATTTAATTATTATGTAATATGAAATGTTAATAGCAGCCCAGAAATAGAAACAGATTTGAAGAAAGTGCTTGTATATTCATTAGTTCACAGTCCACAAGGCAAAGCACCTTTTAAGCAAAATCAGCTAGGGTTTTATGATCTATACATTTGCTCACATCAGCCACATGTAACTTTCTGCATGTTAAGGTCTAATAGACATTGGGGCACAAGGTGAGGATGAGAGACAAAGGTACCTCATGTGCTGTTCTGGGCAGGCTAGGACTTTCTGGGGACCTCACTGAGGTGTAGAGTGTACATTCTGCTTAATCAAAAAGCATTCGTGGCAAAGGGTCCTGCAAAAGAATGAGGACTAATGCACTGGGTATAGAGGGAGCCCAGGTTTATTCTGAGTGCTACTAGCTGACATATTTCAGTTCCTCTGGAATCTGAATCTGAGACTTTCACACAGTTGTGAAAACTGTCACAAGTCTCAGACAACCTACAATATCTAAATGTAACATTATTAAAGCACAGAGTATTTCCATGCCTGCACAGTTCACATGGGACACAGACCTGTGGGAAATGCCACAGTGTTGCGTTCTGGTTTAGGTGCTTGGTCTTTCTCCAAACCAGTGAGTCCGGCGAACTGATGAAAAGACAGAAGCTGGATGTTCTGCCAAAAAACAAAGTGACCTGATGGAATGCAAGCTTCTGAATCAAAGACACGAAAATTCATCCTCTTTACCTTAGGCATCTTTAAGCACCTTTCTCTGAGGATATCCTATTGAGAAGTAAGCACACCCTTAGCCTGACCCTACTGAATTCACACTGATTAACAAGCAGCTCCTGAGGTTGCATCCATGTAAAAGCCACAGTCACTTCTTATGTTAACTAGAGTCCAAGGAAAGGGTACTAGGCACAGAATAAGATTTATGCTTCATTAATACTTAGCTAGTAGCTTCATTTTAAAGAGTCCCTTTAACATGAAAAAAGAAAGTAAATTTAGAGACATCACCAAGCTTCACTTGGCTTGAAAGGTAAGAATCAAACAATAACTAGTATTCACAGTAATTCAGTCCTTGGCTGTGTGCCAAGTACTGTGAAATAGCAATGCAAAGTTGGAGCTGATGTGATGCCTTTTCCCCTCTTTACCTCCAGTGTACGAGGAAGACAGCAGGGCACATGTGTGAGGTCAGGACTGTGCTTCCTGCTATGAATGATGGCAGTGAACAATGACTTTGTGAAGAGTGAAACACATGAGCTGGGGCTTGAAATATCTTTTAAATGACCCGTTTTACAGGCAAAGGAAACTCAGGAAGCAATAAGAACCACCCAGAGATGCGCATATTGGGTAAGTGAGGCAGGCAAGACTGAAGAGGGAGACCTTTGAAGAGGCTGAATCAGTGGGTTGACAAGGGCCAAAATATAGAACGGGGACTCAAATCAATGGAATGGACCAGAAGGAAGAACAAAACATCCCACCAGAAAGGAATGAAGAAATGAGAATTCAAAAAAATGAGGAGAGGCTTAGGAACCTCCAGGACATCTTTAAACATTCCAACATCCGAATTATAGGGGTACCAGAAGGGGGAAAGAAACAGCCACGAGTGGAAAACGTATTTGAACAAATAATAAAGGAGAATTTCCCCAGTCTGGCAAAGGAAATAGACTTCCAGGAAATCCAGGAAGCTCAGAGAGTCCCAAAGAAGTTGGACCCAAGAAGGAACACACCAAGGCACATCATAATTACATTAGCCAAGACCAAAATGAAGGAGAGAATCCTAGAAGCAGCAAGAGATAAGGGGACAGTCACCTACAAAGGAGTTCCCATCAGACTGTCAGCTGATTTCTCAAAAGAGACCTTACAGGCAAGAAGGAGCTGGAAAGAAGTATTCCAAGTCAGGAAAAACAAGGGCCTACATCTGAGATTACTTTATCCAGCAAAGCTATCATTTAGAATGGAAGGACAGATAAAGTACTTCTCAGATAAGGTCAAATTAAAGCAGTTCATCATCACCAAACCCTTATTATATAAAATATTAAATGGACTTATCTAAGAAAGAGAAGATAAAAAATATGAGCAGTAAAATGACAACAAGCTCACAGCTATTAACAACTGAACCTAAACAACAACAACAACTAAGGAATCAATAGAACAGGAACAGAATCACAGAAATGGAGATCACATGGAGGATTATCAGTGGGGGAGTGGGAGGATGGGGGGGAAGGTACAGAGAATAAGTAGCATAAATGGTAGGTAAAAAATAGACAGGGGTAGGTTAAAAATAGTATAGGAAATGTAGAAGCCAAAGAACTTATATGCACAACCCATGGACATTATCTAAGGCAGGGAATGCAGGTGGGATGGGTGTGCAGGATGAAGGGGAATAAAGGGGGGAAATGGACCAAGTGTAATAGCATAATCAAAAAAATATGTTTTTTAAAATTTAAAAATAAAAATAGACTTATTAACACAAATGGGCTTAATATTAAGTAATGACTATGTATATAGTGCTTTGGGACAAAATTATTAACTACTTAAGTTGCAATATTAAATTTTATAATTTTCTCACAAAAAATTAGTTTTATTAGTTAATTCCAACTCTAATCTTATATACATCCCAAGCATTAGTTGTACATGCATTTTCTGGCATGATACCTTAAATTGATCCTATTCCAGTAAAAAAGTGTCTCTGACAGTCATTTTAATGAGTTCTTCTAGGCTTCTCCTGATCCTGTTTAGTTAATAAATAAAACAACTTATGGTCTACATACAGTATATTCTGTATTTTACACAACAGTCCTTTTACAAAGTATCAGATTCCTCTAACCTTATACTATTTTCAGCAAAGGGGTTGAAACTACAAAATAGAAGCTTATCAGGGTGAAACATTTAAAAGCACATTAAGAAAATATAACAAGATTATATAACACATGTATTAATGGTTTCCTCTACAGAAATTTTCAAATGATTATGGAATCAAAACATGTAAAGTGTACATCAGTTCCCCGTGGACTGGAGGAACAGGGAGCATCTCTTGGTCCCCCCTCTCCTGCTCCTTTTCTTTCTTGGGCTCATACTGAGAAGGAAGTTTCTTCTAACTTCATAAATCTCTATTTGCACATGCATTCAAGACAGTTTTAGAAAATCCATAAATGACAGAGGTGACATAGGTATTGAATATACTGGGTCGTGTGTATGCCAGGGAATTGAAGATAAGTGCCTGCTAGGATCTGAGATAGCATGGAGCACAGTACTCTGGTGGAGCCCTTCCCAGTAGGGTCAACCTCAGCCTTTCTCAACCCCTGGTGCTTCCTTCTCTCACTTGCCAACAGCTCTGTGCACTGAGGGCACCATTACCACAGCATTTGAGAAAAATCAGGCAACTTCAGAAGGAAAAGGAAGTAAGGAACCACAAATAAAGCAGGACTACTAAGCATCCCAGTGACTCTTTGCCAGATACACGGCTTCCATGTTCCAAGGCAGACAACAACTCTCCCCAACATCTAGGTGTGTCTCGCTGTTAAAGATATCAATTTGGAAACAACACTGAAGAAACTGTGAAAATAGATCATTTCCTTTTAGAATTCCCTTCTATTTTCAGCTTAGTTTTTTCAACCTAAATTACCAACCTTGAAAACAGAACTCACAGCTTTCCCAGCCTCACAGGGCCTGCACCGGCCCTCGGCTTGAGGAACTGCTAGTCGCTCGGATTTTCCCAGTGGCGTGGGACCTTCACCAGCTCTCCTATGCTCTTGGGGAGTCTCAGGCTGCTGGAAGGGCCCCTGGAAGAGAGCGAGTCACCAGCTCCATCCCTACTCAGCCGGTGCAGTCTGGGAAGCGCCAGGAGTCAGGCTGTGGCTGTTGATATGGGAGAATTGTGAGATGCCCTGTGTGTTCAGCCACAGCACAGGGAAAGGTCTGCACCCAAGCCTGCAAGTCGAGGAAATCCTGGCGGGGAGCTCGAACCCTCACGGCAGGCCAGGGCTGGGAAGCCTGAGGAAAAATCTGCTCTCAGTGAGGCTTGGGAGAGCGGCACCAGTCTCGATCTTGGGAGGGCACTGGCAAGCTCACAGAGGTGTGAGAAAGGCCACACTAACAGTCCCGCAGGCTGCTGCAGCTAGTGAGACCAGAAGAAAAGATTTGAATAGCTAGAAACCAACCAGAGGAATAGTGGAAGAAGAGAACACCAAGATACCCACAGGAGACTGCACCATTGAATTTCACAGGTATCCTACCACAGAAGTTCACACCATAAACCTAGAGAACCAGAACAGATCGATTTAAGAAGCTGAGGCCAACAAGAAGAGCACCACAAACAATGGGAGGACAAAGAAACAATCGCCAAATGAAAAAAAAAGGAAGAAGCCTCAGAAAGAAGGTTACATGAGGGGGAGAGAAAATGGCGACGGAGTAGGACGGAGCGACTGCAGTTCTCCTACACTTGGGGGAAAATCCTGGCAGATTTACAGAAGAAGAGCGCAATCAATTACCCAACCAACAATTCCCCAACATTTATGAAAATAAGAGACCAGAGATAGTGACTAACTAGACCGCTGGAGGTCGTTGGGGTCTCAGGGCCGCCAGTAAGGACGGAGGCGGCCAGACCGGTGGCAGCCATTACCCGGCTCATAAAGACCTCGGAGCCAAGGCTGCCACAGCGGTTGGAGCCCAGAGGCTTCCTTCTGTCTATGCCCAGCAACAAGGGCGTCTCCCAAGGAGAACTCATCGGGAGCCCGGAAACCCTGAGAAAAGTCAAGGGCAGCAGCAGCGGTGGCGGCGGAGGCAGGACGGCAGCCATTGGCCGGCGCATAAAGACCTTGGAGCCTTGGCTGCCTCAGTGGTCGGGGCCCAGAGGCTTCCCCCTGCGCCCAGCGACAGGGGCGTCTGACACAGAGGACTCATCGGGACCCCAGCTCCTGTGAGTAAAAACAAAAGCGGCAGCGGCAGGGCCGGCTGCCCTCAGAAGCCAGGCACCCCACAGTAAAGTCAAAAGCAGCAGCGGCGGGACCAGCAGCCATTGGCTGGCGCTTAAAGACCTCAGAGCTGCTGCTTCCGCAGCTTCCAGGACCCAGAGGCTTCTGTCTATGGCCAGCATTGGGGCGTCTGCCACAGAGGACTCAGCGGAAGCCCAGCAACTGTGAGTAAAGACAAAAGCGGCAGTGGCAGGACCGACTGCACTGGGCCAGCCCAAAACGCCTCAGAGCCGCCACTGCCGCTGTGTTAGGGGTGTAGAGGCTTCTGTCTGTGGCCAGTGCCACGGAGGACTCGTAGGGAGCCCAGCACCCAGTGGAGGATTGGGCCGGCTGTGGGGTCCCTGGAAGAGCTGGCTCCCTCCCTCACCATCTAGGAGGGGCTGGGTGGCAGAGACCTGTCTGCCTAGGTGTGCAGGGAGGGTGGCAAGGACAGGGGGCCGTGTTCAGTTGCGATCTCTGTGGTCGCCAGCCCACCAGCCTGCCAGCCCAGGAAATTTGAGAGGAGCATTGTCCTAACCAGTCAGGTTGGGGTTGGCCTGGGCTGAGAGGCACGCTTTCTGGAGAAGTTTTTACTGGAAAGTGGACTGAGGTGTTCTGTGAAGGCAGCTTGACTTGCTTCTCACCCAGCCATTGTACAGTACCAGATACCGTGGGACCAAGGCAGCCTGTAAGGTGGGCGGGCGCCTGCACCCCAGTCTGGTAGCCTGGCTGGTGGGCGGATGTGAGCCAGCCCACAGAGGAGTCCCACCGAAACGAGAAAAACCGGATTGGACAGTTTGAAACCAACAAGGAAGGAGTTTTTGTTGTTGGGTTTTTTTTTCTTTTTTTGTTTTTGTTTTTTACTTTTATTTTTAAACTTTTTCAGTAATCGTATATATTTTTTAATTTTATTGTTGCTGTATCTTTCAGTACTCTGTTCCTCTCCTTTCTTTTTTCCTGTTTTAATCCCTCTTCATTTCACCCCAAACTTATTGCTTTTTCCTCACTTCTCTTGCCCTTTTTTTGTGTGTTTGTTTGTTTGTTTGTTGCTTTCTATAGCACTGTAAATACTTCACAACAAATCTCTCCAGTCCTAGGCCACTTTACAGGTTCCTGAATTCTATTAGTGTAGTGATTAACTCTACTTGCTCACACGCTATGTCTATTTACTATTCTTTACTCTCACCTTACCTCAAAATCTGACCACCCGCAACCTCACTGCGTTCAGGATACAACTCACAAGCCTTCCCTCGCCAAAAAGAGGCTTATCTTTGGTCTATCCTTTCCTAGAGGTGGCAAATTGGGTTGAAGATTACAGTTAACACTATATAGAGCCTAAAGATCTTCTATCTCTTCTCTACTGGCTTTGATTGTAAATATCATAAAGTACTCTCCTGCTGTCATAAACCATTTTGCCTCCCCCTCCAGCTGATCACACACACACAAAGAAAGGAGTAGGTGGAAGCAGAGAACATCAAGATACCTGCAGGAGACTGTACCACTGAATTTCACAGGAATTCTACCACAGAAGTTCACACCATAAACCTAGGGAGTCAGAACAGATCAATTTAAGAAGCTGAAGCTAACAAGAAGAGTCTCATAAGCAATGGGAAGACAAAGAAACAATGCCCAAATGAAAGAAAAGGTGGAAGTCTCAGAAATAATGTTAGATGAAAGAGAGGCAAGTCAGCTATCAGATATTGAATTCAAAGCACTAGTTATCAGGAAATTCAAAGAGCTCACAATGAGCTACCAGAAACTAGAGGGGAGCTACCATGAGCTCTCCGCAAACTATATCAACATGAAAAAGGAAATAGAAACTATCACCAAAGGACAAGAGGAAATGAAGAATACAATTTCGGAACTGAAGAACACAGTAGAAGGAATGAAAAGCAGGATCGATGAGGCAGAAGATCGGATCAGTGAGTTGGAGGACACAGTAGAAAGAATCTCCCAGAAAGAGCAAGAAAGGGAAAAGAGGCTCAAAAAGAATGAAGATGGACTAAGAGAAATGCAAGATAATATGAAACGTAATAATATCCGAATAATAGGAATACCAGAAGGAGAAGAAGAAGAACAAGGGATAGAAAACCTATTTGAAAGAGTAATGATGGAAAATTTTCCTAATTTGATGAGAGAAAAAGTTACACGAATCCAGGAATCACAGAGAGTCCCATTCAAGAGGAACCCAAAGAGGCCCACTTCAAGACACATCATCATTAAAATGGCAAAATTTCAAGACAAAGAGAGAATCCTAAAGGCAGCAAGGGAGAAAAAGGAAGTAACATACAAGGGAGCCCCAATAAGGTTAGCTACTGACTTCTCAATGGAAACACTCCAAGCAAGAAGAGAATGGCAAGAAATATTTCAAGTAATGAGAACCAGAGGCCTACAACCAAGGCTACTTTACCCAGCAAGGCTCTCAATCAAGATAGAAGGCCAAATAAAGAGCTTCCAAGACAAAAGAAGTCTAAAAGAATATGCCTCCACCAAACCAGCTCTACAAGAAATACTAAAAGGGCTGCTTTAAGGAAAGGAAGGAAAAGAGAGAGACAGAGAGGAACTGTGGTACAAAAATGGCAATGAATAAGTCCCTATCAATAATAACCTTGAATGTAAATGGATTAAATGCTCCAATCAAAAGACATAGAATAGCTGAATGGATAAGAAAGCATGACCCACACATATGCTGCCTACAGGAGACCCACCTCAGGACAAAAGACCATCACAGACTAAAAGTGAAAGGCTGGAAACAAATTTTCCAAGCAAATGGACAAGAAAAAAAAGCCGGGGTAGCAATTCTAATATCAGACAAAATAGACTTCAAAAAAAGGGCCATAAAGAGAGACCCAGAAGGTCACTTCATATTGCTCAAGGGAAGAATCCAGCACGAAGACATTAACATCATAAATATATATGCACCCAACATAGGAGCACCCAAATATATAAGAAAAATCCTAGAAGACTTCAAGAAAGATATTGACAGCAACACAATTATAGTAGGGGATTTTAACACCCCACTGTCAAAAATGGACAGATCTTCCAAACAAAATATCAACAAAGATATAGCAGCATTAAATGAAACTCTAGAAGAAATGGACTTGACTGATATATATAGAGCGCTTCATCCCAAAGAAGCTAAATACACATTCTTTTCAAATGCACATGGAACATTTTCAAAGATAGACCACATGGTAGGACACAAAATGAACCTCAACAAATTCAAGAAAATTGAAATCATACCAAGCATTTTCTCTGACCACAAGGGACTGAAATTAGAAACCAACCCCACAGGAAAAAACCCCAAACATCCAAAATCATGGAGACTGAATGGTATGCTATTAAACAACGAATGGGTCAAGATTGAAATTAGGGAAGAAATCAAAAAGTTTCTGGAAACAAATGAAAATGAACTCACAACAACCCAAAACTTATGGGACACGGCCAAGGCAGTCCTGAGAGGGAAGTTCATAGCAATACAGGCTTACCTAAAGAAAATAGAAACATTTCAAACAAACAACCTAACCCGACGCCTGCAAGAACTCGAAGAACAACAACAAAGACAGCCCAGAGCAAGTACAAGGAAGGAAATAACCAAGATCAGAGCAGAATTAAATGACATAGAGACCAAAAGCACAATTATAAGGATCAATGAATCCAAGAGTTGGTTTTTTGAAAAGATAAACAAAATAGACAAGCCTTTAAGTAGGCTCATTAAGAAAAGAAGAGAGAGGACACAAATAAACACAATCAGAAATGAAAGAGGAGAGATTACAACTGATACCACAGAAATAGAAGGGATTGTAAGGAATTACTATGAAGAACTGTATGCCAAGAAATTTGAAAACCTAGGTGAAATGGACAAATTTCTAGAAAAATATAATCTTCCAAAACTCAATGAAGAAGAAGTAGAAAGCCTGAACAGACCAATAACAGCAAATGAAATTGAAGCAGTAATCAAAAAACTCCCATCACACAAAAGCCCCGGACCAGATGGTTTCACAGGAGAATTCTACAAAGCGTTTAAGGAAGAGCTAACCCCTATTCTTCACAGACTATTCCAAAAAATCCAAAATGATGGGAAACTCCCAAACTCTTTTTATGAAGCGAGCATTATCCTAATTCCAAAACCAGATAGAGACACAACAAAGAAAGAAAACTTTAGGCCAATATCACTGATGAACATAGATGCTAAAATCCTCAACAAAATATTGGCAAATCGCATCCAACAATACATCAAAAAGATCATACACCATGACCAAGTGGGATTCATCCCAGGGATGCAAGGATGGTTCAATATCCGCAAATCAGTAAATGTAATACACCACATAAACAAAAGCAAGGACAAAAACCACATGGTCATATCAATAGACGCGGAAAAAGCTTTTGATAAGGTACAACACCCATTTATGATAAAGGTACTCAGCAAAGTGGGAATAGAGGGAGCATTCCTCAATATAATAAAGGCCATATATGAAAGACCTACAGCCAACATCATACTGAATGGGCAAAAACTGAAAGCTTTTCCACTAAGATCAGGAACAAGACAAGGTTGTCCACTTTCACCACTTCTATTTAATATAGTATTGGAAGTTCTAGCCACAGCAATCAGACAAGAAAAGGAAATAAAAGGCATCCAAATCGGAAAGGAGGAAACAAAACTGTCACTGTTTGCAGATGACATGATAGTGTACATGGAAAATCCTATAGACTCTACCAAAAAACTGCTGGAACTAATAAATGAATTTGGCAAAACAGCGGGATACAAAGTCAATATCCAGAAATCAAAGGCATTTCTGTATACTAACAATGAATCAGCAGAAGCAGAAATCAAGAAAAAAATCCCATTCGATATAGCAAAAAGAAAAATAAAATATCTGGGAATAAATCTAACCAAGGAGGTTAAAGACCTGTATGCAGAAAATTACACAACACTGAAGACAGAAATCAAGGAAGACACAAACAAATGGAGACGTATACCGTGTTCATGGATTGGAAGAATTAACATCATCAAAATGTCCATACTACCCAAAGCAATTTACAGATTCAATGCAATACCTATTAAAGTACCAATGGCATATTTCACAGACATAGAACAAACACTTCAAAAATTTATATGGAACCATAAAAGACCCCGAATAGCAGCTGCAATGTTAAGAAAGAAGAACAAAGTAGGAGGGATCACAATACCTGATATCAAACTGTATTACAAGGCCACTGTAATCAAAACAGCCTGGTACTGGCATAAAAACAGGCACATAGACCAATGGAACAGAATAGAGAACCCAGAAATAAACCCAAATCTCTACAGTCAATTAATATTCGACAAAGGGGGCAGTATCATAAAATGGGGTAAAGATAGCCTCTTCAACAAATGGTGTTGGGAGAACTGGACAGCTACATGCAAAAAAATGAAACTCGAGCACCAACTTACATCATACACCAAAATAAATTCAAGGTGGATAAAAGACTTAAATATAAGCCATGACACCATTAAAGTCCTAGAGGAGAACATTGGCAGGAAAATCTCAGATATTTCACGCAGCAACATTTTTACTGATATGTCCCCTAGAGCAAGGACTATAAAGGAAAGAATAAACAAATGGGATCTCATCAAAATAAAAAGCTTCTGCGCAGCTAAAGAAAACAGCATTAAAATAAAAAGACAACCAACTGTATGGGAAAACATATTTGCCAATGATACCTCAGACAAAGGTTTAATCTCCAAAATATACAAAGAACTCACACGACTTCACTCTAAGAAGACAACTAACCCAATTAAAAAATGGGGAAAGGACTTGAACAGACACTTCTGCAAGGAGGACATACAGAGGATCCAGAGACACATGAAAAGATGCTCAATATCACTAGCTATCAGAGAGATGCAAATTAAAACTACAATGAGATACCACTTTACACCGGTGAGAATGGCTATCATAAACAAAGCAATAAACAACAAATGTTGGAGAGGGTGTGGAGGAAAGGGGACTCTGGTCCACTGTTGGTGGGATTGTAGACTGGTACAACCATTATGGAAAACAGTATGGAATTTTCTCAGAAAACTAAAATTGGACTTGCCTTTTGACCCAGCAATTCCACTGCTGGGATTGTATCCTAAGAACCCTAAAACACCAATCCCAAAGAACCTATGCACCCCAATGTTCATAGCAGCACAATTTACAATAGCCAAGAGTTGGAAGCAACCTAGGTGCCCGTCAGTAAATGAATGGATCAAAAAACTATGGTACATATACACAATGGAATTTTATGCTGCAGAAAGAAAGAAGGAGCTCCTACCTTTTGCAACAACATGGATGGAACTGGAAAGCATTATGCTGAGTGAAATAAGCCAGGTGTTGAAGGACAAATACCATATGATCTCACCTCTAACAGGAAGCTAAACAACAAAGCAAACAAGCAAGCAAAATATAACCAAAGACACTGAAATAGAGAACAGGCTGACAGTGACCAGAGGGGAGAGGGGAGGGAATTTCAGGGGAAATAAGGGAGGGATTTAGAGGAACCTATATAAAGGATACATGGACAACAACTGAGAAGGGTGGAAATGGGAGGGAGGGGGGAGGATGGGGGGTGGGATAGTATGGGAGTAATAGACAGAAAACTGTACTTGAAAAATAATTAAATAAAAAATTGAAAAAATAAAAAAAATAAAATAAAAGAAGGTTACATGAAATAGAGACATGTCAACTATCAGATATTGAATTCAAAGCACTCCTTATCAGGAAATTCAAAGAGCTTACAAGGAGCTACCAGAAACTACAGGGGAGCTACAATGAGCTCTCCGCAAACTATACCAGCATGAAAAAGGAAATAGAAACCATCAGCAAAGGCCAAGAGGAAATGAAGATTATGATTTCTGAACTGAAGAACACAGTAGAAGGTATGAATAGTAGGATTGATGAGGCGGAAGACCACATAAGTGAGCTCAAAGACAGGGATGGAAAGAATCTCCCAGATGGACCAGGTAATGGAAAAGAGAATCAGAAAAAATGAGGAGAGTCTAAGAGAAATGCAAGACAATATGAAACATAATAATATCCGAATAATAGGAATACCAGAAGGAGAAGAAGAACAAGGAATAGGAAACCTACTTGAAAGAGTAAGAACAGAAAATTTTCCTAAGTTGAGGAAAGAGAAAGTTACACGAATCCAGGAATCGCAGAGAGTCCCAGGCAGGTGGAACCCAAAGAGGCCTACTGCAAGACACATCATCATTAAAATGGCAATACTCCAAGACAGAGAGAGAATCCTAAAGGCAACAAGGGGGAAGAAGAAAGTAACACACAAGGGGATCCCAATAAGACTGGCTACTGATTTCTCAGTGGAAACATTCCAAGCAATAAGAATGGCAGAAAATATTCCAAGTAATGAAAAACAGAGGCCTACAACCAAGGCTACTTTAACCAGCAAGGCTCTCAATCAAGATAGAACGCCAAACAAAGAGCTTACAAGACAAAAGAGTCTAAAATGCACCTACAAAAAATCAATTCTACAAGAATTAGTAAAAGGGGTGCTTTAAGGAAAGGAAGGAAAAGAGACAGACGGAGAGGAACACAGGTACACAAATGGCAATGAATAAGTACCTTTCAATAATAACCTTAAATGTAAATGGATTAAATGCGCCAATTAAAGACATAGAATAGCTGAATGGTTAAGAAAGAATGACCCACACATATGCTGCCTACAAGAGACAAACCTCAAGTCAAAAGACCGCCACAGACTGAAATTGAAAGGATGGAAACAAATGTTCCAAGCAAATGGACAAGAAAAAAAAGCCAGGGTAGCAATCCTCATGTCAGACAAAATAGACTTCAAAAAAAGAACTATAAAGAGAGACCCAGAAGGTCACTTCATAATACTCAAGGGAAGAATACACCAAGAAGACATTAACATCATAAATATAAATGCACCCAACACAGGAGCACCCAAATATATAAAGAAAGTCCTAGAGGACCACAAGAAAGATATTGACAGGAACACAATTATAATAGGGGATTTTAACACCCCACTGTCAAAAATGGACAGAAATTCCAAACAAAATATCAACAAGGATATTGCAGCATTAAACAACACTCTAGATGAAGTAGACCTAATTAATATACATAGAGCCCTCCATCCCAAAGAAGCTAAATTCACATTCTTTTCAAGTGCCCATGGAACATTTAAAAGATAGATCACATGATAGGACACAAAACGAGTCTCCACAATTTCAGGAAAATAGAAATCATACCAAGCATTTTCTCTGATCACAAGGGACTGAAATTGGAAACCAATCTGAAAGGAAAAAACCCAAAAGACCCAAAATCATGGAGACTTAATTGTATGCTGTTATACAATGAATGGGTCAAGAATCAAATTAGAGAAGAAATCAAAAAGCTTCTGTGAACTAATGAAAATGAACTCACAAAACCCCAAAAACCTATGGGACACAGTGAAGGCAGTCCTGAGAGGGAAGTTCATAGCAATACAGGCTTACCAAAAGAAGATAGAAACATTTCAAACAAACAACCTAACCCGACGCCTGCAAGAACTCTAGGAAGAAAAACAAAGAGAGCCCAGAGCAAGTAGAAGGAAGGAAATAACCAAGATTAGAGCAGAACTAAATGACATAGAGACTAAAAGCACAATTATAAGGATCAATGAACTAGGAGTTGGTTTTTTGAAAAGATAAACAAAATAGACAAGCCTTTAAGTAGGCTCATCAAGAAAAGAAGAGAGAGGACCAAATAAACACAATCAGAAATGAAAGAGGAGAGATTACAACTGACACCACAGAAATAGAAGGGATTGTAAGGAGTTACTATGAAGAACAGTATGCCAAGAAATTTGAAAACCTAGGTGAAATGGACAAATTTCTAGAAAAATATAATCTTCCAACAGTCAATGAAAAAGAAGCAGAAAGCCTGAACAGGCCAATAACAGCAAATGAAATTGAAGCAGTAATCAAAAAACTCCCATCACACAAAAGCCCTGGACCAGATGGTTTCACAGGGGAATTCTACAAAGCTTTTAAGGAAGAGTTAACCCCTATTCTTCACAGACTATTCCAAAAAATCCCAAAGCAAGGAAAACTCCCAAATCTTTTTATGAAGCCAGCATCATCCTAATTCTAAAACCAAATAGAGACACAACAAAGAAAGAAATCTTCAGGCCAGTATCACTGATGAACATAGGTGCTAAAATCCTCAACAAAATATTGGCAAATCGCATCCAACAATACATCAAAAAGATCACACAACACGACCAAGTGGGATTCATCCCTGGGATTCAAGGATGGTTCAATATCCACAAATCAGTAAATGTAATAGACCATATAAACAAATCAAAGACAAAACCACATGATCATATCAATAGACATAGAAAAAGCTTTTGATAAGGTACAATACCCATTTATGATAAAGGTACTCAGCAAAATGGGAATAGAGGGAGCATTCCTCAATATAATAAAGGCCACATATGAAAGATCTACAGCAAACATCATACTCAATGGACAAAAACTAAAAACTTTTCCACTAAGATCAGGAAGTAGACAAGGTTACCCGCTTTCACCACTTCTATACAATATAAAAATTCTAGCCACAGGGACCAGACAAAAAAAAGAAATAAAAGGCATCCAAATTGGAAAGGAGGAAACAAAACTGGCATTGTTTGCAGATGACATGATAGTGTACATGGAATATCCTATAGCCTCTACCGAAAAGCTGCTGGAACTAATAAATGAATTTGGCAAAAGAGCGGGATACAAAGTCAATATCCAGAAATCAAAGGCATTTTTGTATACCAACAATGAAGCAGCATAAGCAGAAATCAAGAAAAAAATCTCATTTGATATAGCAAAAACAAAAATAAAATATCTAGGAATAAACCTAACCAAGGAGGTAAAAGAGCTATATGCAGAGAACTACACAAAACTGAAGAAAGAAATCAAGGAAGACACAAATAAATGGAAACATATACCGTGTTCATGGATTGGAAGAATTAACATCATCAAAATGTCCATACTACCCAAAGCAATTTACAGATTCAATGTAATACCTATTAAAGTACCAATGGCATATTTCACAGACATAGAACAAACACTTCAAAAATTTATATGGAACCATAAAAGACCCCGAATAGCAGCTGCAATTTTGAGAAAGAAGAACAAAGGAGGAGGGATCACAATGCCTGATATCAAACTGTACCACAAGGCCACTGTAATCAAAACAGCCTGGTACTGGTATAAAAACAGGCATAAAGACCAATGAAACAGAATAGAGAGCCCGGAAATAAACCCAACTCTCTACAGTCAATTAATATTCGACAAAGGGGGCAATAACATAAAATGGAGTATAGATAGCCTTTTCAATAAATGGTGTTGGGAGAACTGGACAGCTACATGCAAAGAAATGAAACTCGAGCAACAACTTACACCATACACCAAAATGAATTCAAGGTGGATAAAAGACTTAAATATAAACCATGACACCATTAAAGTCCTAGAGGAGAACATTGGCAGGAAAATATCAGACATTCCAAGCAGCAATATTTTTACTCATACGTCCCCTAGAGCAAGGAACATAAAGACAAGAATAAACAAATGGGATCTCATCAAACTTAAAAGCTTCTGTATGGCCAAGGAAAACAGTATCAAGATAAAAAGAGAGGCAACAGTTTGGGAAAACATATTTGCCAATGACATCTTAGACAAAGGTTTAATCTCCAAAATATACAAAGGCCTCATACAACCTCACTCAAAGAAGACAAGCAAGCCAATTAAAAAATGGGCAAAAGACTTGAACAGACACTTCTCCAAGGAGAACATACAGAGGATCCAGAGACATATGAAAAAATGCTCAATATCACTAGGTATCAGAGAGATGCAAATTAAGCCACAGCGAGATACCACTTTACACCAGTGAGAATGGCTATCATAAACAAAGCAATAAACAACAAATGTTGGAGAGGGTGTGGGGAAAAGGGGACTCTAGTTCACTGTTGGTGGGATTGCAGACTGGTACAACCACTATGGAAAACAGTATGGAGTTTTCTAAGAAAACTAAAAATGGACGTGCCTTTTGACCCAGCTATTCCACTTTTAGGAGTATATCCTAAGAACCCTGAAGCACCAATCCAAAAGATCATATGCACCCCAATATTCATAGCAGCACAATTCATGATAGTCAAGAGTTGGAAGCAACCTAGATGCCCATCGGTAAATGAATGGATCCAAAAACTATGGTACATTTACACAATGGAATTCTATGCCGCAGAAAGGAAGAAGGCGCTCCTACCCTTTGCAACATCATGGATGGAACTGGAAAGCATTGTTATGAGCGAAATAAGCTAGGCAGTGAAAGACAAATACCATATGGTATCACCTTTTACAGGAATCTAAACAACAAAACAAACAAGCAAGCAAAATATAACCAAAGACACTGACATACAGAACGTGCTGACAGGGTCCAGAGGGAAGAGGGGAAAGAATCACAGGGGAAAAGGGGAAGGAGTCATATGAACAAGTATAAAGGACACATGGACAATAACTAAGGTGGGGGGCAGAGATGGGAGGGAGATGGGGAGCACTGTGGGGGCAGGGGAGTACAAGAAAGAAAACTGTACTTGAACAAGAGTCATATTAAAAAATAATAATAATAAACAAAAAATACAGATTATCATAAAAAAGAATACATGGACAACAACTGAGAAGGGTGGAGATGTGAAGGAGGGGGAAGCATGGAGGGTGGGATGGAATGGGATGGGAGTAATAGAAAACTGTACTTGAAAAATAATTAAATAAAAAAATTGGGGAAAAAAAGAGTTAAATAATTTTTTTTAAAAAAATCCATACTACCCAAAGCAATTTACAGATTCATTGCAATACCTATTAAAGTACCAATGGCATATTTCACAGACATAGAACAAACAGTTCATATGGAACTATAAAAGATCCTGAATAGCAGCTGCAATTTTGAGAAAGAAGAACAAAGTAGGAGGGATCACAATTCCTGATATCAAACTGTACTACAAGGCCACTGTAATCAAAACATCCTGGTACTGGCATAAAAAAAGAGGCACATAGACCAATGGAACAGAACATAGAGCCCAGAAATAAACTCAACTCTCTACAGTCAATTAATATTCGACAAAGGGGGCAGTAACATAAAATGGGGTAAAGATAGCCTCTTCCACAAATGGTGTTGGGAGAACTGGGCAGCTACATGCAAAAAGATGAAACTCAAGCAACAACTTACACCATACACCAAAATGAATTCAAGGTGGATAAAAGACTTAAATATAAGCCGTGACACCATTAAAGTCCTAGAGGAGAACATTGGCAGGAAAATATCAGATATTTCACGCAGCAACATTTGTACTGATATGTCCCCTAGAGCAAGGAATATAAAGGAAAGAACAAACTAATGGGATCTCATCAAAATAAAAAGCCTCTGCGCGGCTAAAGAAAACAGCATTAAAATAAAAAGACAACCAACTGTATGGGGAAACATATTTGCCAATGATACCTCAGACAAAGGTTTAATCCAGAAAACATACAAAGAACTCACACGACTTCACCCTAAGAAGACAACTAACCCAATTAAAAAATGGGGAAAGGGATTGAACAGACATTTCTCCAAGGAGGACATACAGATACCTAGAGACATCGAGGCATCTAGGACACACATATCTAGGTATTTTGAAATGTGGACCCTTGCAGGCTCAGGCTGAAGGCCAGAGCTAGACTAGAGATAGAAAGAACAATTAGGATACTGCAATAGTCCAGGTGGGCAATGATGGTGCCCTAACCTAGTAATAGCTCACTATGACAGAATTCATGTGCTTGAGAGAACATAGTTAACTCACCCTCACAACAATCCTATGCATTAGAGGCTGGAATGATCTTTACAGATTGGAAAGTAAATTTTAGAGCTTTGAAGGCCTTGCCAGGATCACAGAGATAAATGCAGATTCAAGCCCAGGCAGTAAGCAAACCAGCAATAAAACACATTCCCATGTGATGTTCCACATGGCTGCCTGGCAAGTCGTGGCAGTGGAGTCAAAAAGAAGTTCACAGACTTAAGAAAATATGGGAGCTGAAACCACAGGCCACACAGTGTACTAATTGTGGAGAAAGGAAGTGATGCTGGTCTTGGTGAGAAGGTATATCGGGAATCGTATCTGAGGGCCTGATTTCACAAGTAGATAAACAATAGCACCATTCACTAAAATAGTGACCATTGAAAATGGACCAGACTTTCTGAGAATGGGGAAGTCAAAGTTCATATTTTATAGTGGTAAGGATAGAGCTGGGTCAGTGATAACTGCTGCAATGGGAAAGAGCCCAGCATGACCTTATAACAGGGTGTAGACAGAGAGGTCCCAGCTCCCCTGCCCCACAACAAGTCTACCGCAACAAGTCTAGCTTGGGGGTTGTGAGAAGCAGCAGCACAGAAATTGAGAGTTATTTTGCATATCAGTAACAGCAGAATAGCTTCATAGCCTATGCAGAGCCAATGGATGGGCATGACTTTGGCCCATCACGTAGTTGGGAGGCAGCTGCCCGCATGCCCCACCCACCCAGTTACAGTGCCTGCATAAGAGCTCAGAGATGGCTCACTCCACACCACAGGGCCATGCCTGCCAAGACCAACTATGGCAGCCAAGAAAAGCAAAGAATATGGGAGTGCTGGCAGGTGTAGCTGATTATGGGAGGAGTCATAAATGGGGTTAAGGAAGAGGTTCGAGTCTAGGATTTAAACAAAAAGGCAGGCCACCATGTGTGATGGGGACAATGAGAGACAATGAGAGACCATTCAGTAAGAAAAGAAGTGAAAGAACTCTAGCTAGCAGGCCATGAGGAGGTACCATGTAGTTTTGGATTAAGAACTGGAGATCACGGGGACATAGCTGATGGTGCTGGGAACCTTGGGAGACCTGCCCAGCTGAGAACAGATTGAGAGGAACTGGGAAAGTGAGCTGCAGATTTCTGTTTTCTTCTGGAGGGCAGTACTTCTGACTGGCATGCTCTGAGACTGGCTTGACTGGGCTAAATAGGGAGGGCAGGACTGTGTGTGTATCTGATAGGGGACTTAAGACTTGGAAAATTTTAGCTTAAGGTAAAAAGTTAAAAGTCTAGGTAGTAATGTGTATGTTAAACCTTTTGTTTCAGAAACTACAGGTCAGGCTCATCCTACTTCCTGGGAAACAGCCGGCCTCCTGGGGCACTGATAGAAGATTACCACCTGGGGACATCCGAACCTTTATTCCAGAGAGAACAGATGACCATCCTTCCCAGGGAACAGGCTAACTGCCCAGAACAAAATGCTGCAGCTTCGTTAACCTAGTTCTCCCTGAATTTCAAAGCCCTCACCGCCCCTTGTTTATCCACCCACTTCGACCTTATAAAAGGTCTAGCCTGAAAAGAGAAGAGAAGATGGTCTGTTAGGGTATGAACCTGCCATCTTCTCAGATTGCCGGCTGGCCAGCTGAATAAAGTGCCCATAAAAGATTCAATTGCTGTCATTGCTTATTGGATTTGGTAGTGACAGGCAGCCCGAACGCCAGTGTCTTTTCCAGTTACATATTTTGGCAACTCCACCAGGACAGACTTTGGATTCTCCGGTAAATCTGGATATTTGGTGGGGAGTCCCAATGGCTGCCTGGACTGAGAGGCCCTGGGGGTTTAGAGTCTGAGAATCCCAAGCAGCTGCCAAGTGATTTCACTTGGAGAGTCTACCCACCTCGCTCCCAGCACCTCTCGTCGTGTATCACACTGGATTGAATCATTGCGCTTTCTGGCTCAGGTTGAAATACAAGGTCATGACTTAGGTCATCTGTTCTGTTTTGGGTACCTTCTGTTTGGAGCTCCATGGAGTTCCATCTGGTAGAATGGGGGGAAAGCCTCCGTTCCATGAAACAGCCTTCTGGGGCCAGTTTTAATTCGTTGACTTATGAGCATATATGGAAAGCATATGTTGTAGTACTGTTATATTTTTGTCCTGAATAACTTAGACTCAGGAGAGCACTGGTCCCTGAATGGGTCTTTAAATTACTGTGATGTATTGTAACTAGAGTTGTCTTATCAAAAATCAAGGAAGTGGGACAAATTGCCTTATCTAGAAGTTTGGGGATTTACATGATAAAGATGCCTGCAGAGTTAGAAAGAAAACAAAACAGAGGAAAATAAGTTAATAGCTCAGAGAAAAGAGTATTTACATGTGAAAGATAGGAGCTCAGAGGAGAGGGGCCAGGAAGATCTAGATATCATGGCCTCTGCCATCTAGTCAGAATTCCCGCAGCCCCAGGGGATCCACTCTCATGAGTGAAATGGGGAAAGTATGCCTGAACTGGCATTGCTGTCTTGAATCGGTCAAGGAACCAGATTTGGTGGAGGAAAAGCCCCTACTGGAACAGGGCAATAGCCTTTTCAGAGACTTTTCAGTAAGGCTAGAGGGCCAGCCTACTGGATATTATTGGACACATACTCCATTTTCTATGTCGGATCTGCTAAACTGGAAAAGTTCAAGCATTTTTTATAGAGATGATCCTACTAAAATGACTGATTTGGTTACATCCATTTTTGCCACCCATCATTCCAATTTGGCAGACACACAAGCTTTATTAAACATCTTGCTTGAGGGGGGATGAGAGGAGACTAGTATTGGATAAGGCAAATGAAGAGGCTCAGAGATTACACCAAGAAAACCCAGATGGGGCTCTAGGCCTTCCCAGGGCAATACCTGTAACTGAGCCCAAATGAGGCCCTAATGGGGATGGTCTTTCTCTCTTACAGCATTATAAGAGATGCCTCCTTGAGCAATGGGGAAAGGTGTCCTTGAACAGAAAAGTCTGAGTATGGTGCAGGCCGTGCAACAAAAGGACCCCTACCAACACCAGGAAACAGTTAAGGAGATTCCTAAGGATGGCAAGCGACTGCTGCATTTGAATTCCAAACTTTGGACTCACTGCTAAACCACTATATGAGGCTTTAAAGGGACTGGAATATAGCCCTTTAGAATGGACAAAGAAGTACACTCAGGCTTTTGTACCTGAGTGTACAAAAGTGTACCTGACTTCAGCACCAGCCTCAGGGCTTTCAAACCTACCCTTTCAATGATATGTTTGTGAGAGACAGGGAATTGCCCTAGAATTCCTCCCCCAAATGCTTAGTGACATTTGCAGTCCATTGCATAATTGTCAAGGAAATTAGATCACACTGCCCAGGGGTGACTAGCCTGCTTGAGAGTGGAAGCCACCTGCAAGCTCTTGCAGGAAGCTGAAAAGGTTTCCCTTGGGACAGAAAATCACCTTTTGTGCACCTCATCAAATGTTGAGCCTTCTGGAGCAAAAAGGAAATATGTGGCTCACTGCTGGAAGAATAGGCAGGTGCCAAGCAAGCCCTTCTTGACAACCCCAATGTCTCCCTCAAAATTGTAAGTAAGTTAAACCCTGCCTTTCTTCTCCCAGACCCTGACTCAGCTGCGCTAATACATGACTGTGTTGAAATAACTGATGAAGTGTATTCTAGCAGAACTAATTTACAGGACCATCCTTTAGAAGCATACTGGACTGTCTATGCAGATTGAAGCAATTATATGGACAAAGGAAGCAGAAAGGCTGGGTATGCAGTTGTCATTCTTCAAAGAGTAGTAGAGGTCAAGGCCTTGTCGCCAGGAACCTCTGCTAAGAAAACTGAATTGATTGCATTGACAAGGGTGCTAGAATTGTCTCATGGAAAGAGACTGAATGTGTATATCAACTCGAGGTAAGCTTTCCTGATTTTGCATGCACATGGTTTCATCTGGGAAGACAAAGAACAGTTAACCTCCAAATAAAAAGAGGATTAAGCATGCAGCAGAAATTTTAAAATTATTAAAGACTGTTCAGGTATCTTTATAGGTGGCAGTTATTCACTGCCCAGGGCATCAGAAAGAAAACACTAAAGTGGCTACAGAAAGCAATCTGGCTGAACAGGCAGCAAGAGGCTGCTAAAAGAATATTTATAATGCCCTTGGTTCTTGTTCTGGACTTGTTAAAGTTTGACCCTAAATATCCAACTGCAGACTTAGGGAAAGCAATATCAAGGACAGTATCCACTTAAGGACTGGCAAATAGACTTTACTCAGATGCCAAGAGTCTGAGAATAGAAATATTTGTTAATCGTTGTGGAAACCTTTTCAGCATGGGTAGAAGCCTATCCCACTAAAACAGAAAGCTTCAGAAGTAGTGAAAACATTATCAAAAGAAGTGATCCCTCACTTTGGCCTCCCTGGCAGCATCCAGATTGATAACAGATCTGCTTTTGTTTCAAAAATTACACAGGAGGTTAGTAAATTTTAGGAATCAAATGGAGACTCCACATGGCATGACTCCACAACCTCAGGCTTCTGGGAAGTAGAGAAGATGAATCACCTTAAAGAAAAATATAGCCAAACTGTGTCAAGAAACACATCTCCAACGATATCAGGCTTTGCCTATTGTCCTGCTTAGAATAAGGGTGGCTCCTTGAAGTGGGATTCAGTTGAGTCCCCACAAAATTGGGTACAAGTAGCCATTTCAGGTCACAATTGGGGTAAGAGATATGTATATAGATAAAAACTGAAGGTAAAAAATATGTACAACATTTAAGTCAAACCTTAGCTGTGATGAATAAACTTGCCCATATTAGAGACTTCTCTCTGACAGGTTTGCTGCATTCTTCTGAGCCTGCAGACAAAATGCTACTCAAGATTTGGATGACAGCATCTCCAAAAACCAACTAGGAGGAAAGTGGACTGGACCTTGGGACATACTCCGAACCACCCTCACCATGATGAAACTGGCAAAAATAAAACCTTAGACTCATCACACCAGAATAAAGAAAGCACTGGAGGAAGATCTGAAAGTCATCTTTGAAAAACAATGACTTATGTTCTTTTCTTCACCTCTTGTTTAACATCTTGTTATGGACAACTTACTCCATTCAAACAAGATGAAAATATTTGGGTATATTTAACAAAAATTGTTCTGAATATTTCTGACTTTTGCTTTGCAGGAGAAACTTACGTTGAACAAACTTTCACTTCATGTCTTATAGATGTTTGTGCCCCTTTGGAAAGCCTTAGAAATTATACTGTGTTTAAGCATATCAAAAAGAAAATTACCTACTCTGACATTTATAATTGGGAGCCCGTAGTAACTGTAAAGGACAAAGGAATGTGTTCATTGAAAGTCGCAAATGTAGCCCCAGCTAGAGAGTGTGCAACTTTTATCAACTGTACTAAAACTGCCTTGTGTTCTCAGCAGGTGTGAAAATGAATTGCACCACCACCACTGATGTATCTTATACTTATGCTCATGTTAGACTGCCAACAGGATGATTTCTGATATGTAAAATATCTATTCTTACGTTCCAGCAAACAGCTCTGGGGGATCATGCTCTCTGGGAAGATTGACAGTGTTTATGCCTCAGAAGCCCCACTTGACCTGGGTTTGACAGGATCTCTCCCTTACACTCGATTGTATCAGTGACTTACACCTTTTAGCCCTGCTGAATATGTGTCCTTAATTATATTTGTAATGCTAGCCATGGTAACTTATTTAATGTAGAAATAAGCAGATTAGCCTGCACTCTAGCAGAAGCTTTGAATGCTACCTCACAAGTCATCAGTGCCATTAATCAAGAACTAGGACAAGTCATATAAGCAGTGCTGGAACTGCTTTAGACTACCTTCTTTTAAGGCATAACCATAGATGTGAAAAATTTAAAGGATCTGCTGTTTTAACTCATAGTTCACAGCTCATAGAACAAAAAGTAATGCAAGTAAATAATATAATGTCTAATGTAAAACAGACAGAAAGATTCTTTAGTATTTACTTGTCTAAACTAACCTCCTGGCTGCCTAGTATACTTGGTCTGAATAAAGCACCCATAAAAGATTCAATTGCTGTCATTGCTTATTGTATTTGTTAGTGACAGGTAGCCCAAATGTCAATATCTTTTCCTGTTACATATCTTCATTTCTAAAGGGAGTGAGATTTAATGGTAGAATTCCATCATTATTCTAAACCTATACAACTTTTAATTAAATAGTTCTTTTTCTTTTTACAAAACTCTGGCATTGAGAGCCAGAGTTCCTAACATGGCAGCAAGGAAAGAAGAACCATAGTACAAAAGGACCCTGGGGAAGGGGGTTGCTCCTATAACAACTTGAGTGCAATTTAATTTGTACAGAGTGACCAGGGGCTACAGGAAAGAAAAAGGGTGAGTGGGAGCTCAGCAGGTACAGAGAATGGGGCAGGTGGCACAGGTCTCCAGGACCACCTGGTGTTGTTAGTGTGCCTACAAAGTTAGGTCCCCTCCCCCTGGAATCTGGGAGAGGGGTCTACCATGGCTGCAGAATGGAACACTAATGCTTCTGGCAGCCCTGTGCTTTCTCAGGAGAGCAGTTCAAAAGTGGAGAGCATTGTCCTAAGGATGTGGCCTAGAGTTGGTAGAAATTGCTAGTGTTTGCTCAAGTCCTTAGGGTCTGAGATTGAGGCTTAGTTCAGAAGGGGCAGGGTCCTTGTTAGGGTTGAGAGAACCATGAGTTCAATACAGAACATGCTCTACTGGAGCAAGTTTTGAGACTCCCAAAGAGAAGTATCAAGTAAGCAGTTGGAGAGATGGGTCTGTATTAAGAAGGAAGACCTTGTTGGAGACATAACTGGAAGTCCTGGCCATGTGGAAGGTAATGACAGAACTCATTCTGTAAGCCCCTCCATCCCACCTGGGACAAAAACTCAGGCAGATCCCACAGCCCTTCTGTCAGTGATGAAGAATAAGGTCACTTATAAGCATTAACAACAAACCCCATATAATGATCAAATCTCCCCACTCTCTGACTCAGACTGCCAGGGCCTTGTCCACCCTTCTACATGACTCTCCCTCTATATCTATTGGCTGCTGCTGTTGATCATCTTAGAGAGACCCCCACAGGACACTGAGGAGGAAACATGTCTAAAGCAGGTGACACTGCTGGATGCAGCTCAGGGCCTTTGTCTCACTAATCATTTGACATTTCCACTCAGGTATTGAGCACACACTCCAAACGTAGTCTGTCCCACATCAAAATTGACTTTCCCAAACCACAGAACCTACTCCTGTACTGTTCTCCCCACAGAAGCAAATGGCAGCCCTGTTCCACCTGGTATTTGGGACAAATGTCTTAGAATCATGTTTTCTCTTGATCCATTTCCAAACCATCAGCACCACCATCTTCTTTGAAGGTGGTGACAATTGATGTGTCACCACCTTCAAAACACATCAATTCTCATCAGTGACAGGAGTTATGGTCTAAAAAGTCTGTGTAAATATTGTATTAGAGCTAACATAAATCACCACTCCTCAGGGAAACATGGAGTTACTTTCCTGTGTGTGCTTGGTCACATTTTCATCAACCATTCAATACACAACCTCATTTTATGTGTGTTTCTATTTCAACACACATTTGATGAGATATTATTGATTCACTGACATTGAATTCATGACCAGCAGTGTTCCCTTCTGCCTGAACAACCTTTTCTTTTATGTGTTTCATCCACAAGGCTGGGCATAAGCTTGCTGTACTCAGAGACACAGGGTGGCAACTTTGCACAACACTTGAGATTATTTTGAACAGAAAATCACTGACAAAAAGCAGAAAATTGAAAATGATGTGGCAGTAAAAGCACCATGAAAAGGACACTTGTCTAGGAAGCAAGAGTTGGGTAAGAAAGCAGAGTGTCACCTTGCTGGAGCTCAGGGGGTCATGTGAAGACCAAGCAACTCACATTTTCTGTCACTCTGCATGTGCCTGTCTGTGAGTGACATTGAAAAAAGTACTGTGGCTACTGATATGGGGGGTCACAGATAATTTTAGGAAAAAGGCAAAATGGCAAATGTGGAATCTGTGAACACTGAGGTGCATCCAAACCTAACCATATCTCATCACCATCTCCACCACCATCCCACCCTGACCACACTATCTCACCTGCACTGACTCTAAGCTGCCTCCTCCCCTGACAGTCCATCACTCACATGACTTTCTACACTCAAAACAAGACAATGTCACCCTTCTGCCCCAAACCCTCCAATGCCATTCAATCTCTTTGAAATAAAATCCAACATGCTGGCCATAGCTCCCAAGGTGCTGGATGGCCTGACCTCACTCCCACCACACTATCCCTCCCCTGCTCCATTCAGACAAGCTTGTGCCCATCTCAAGGCCTCTGTACTTGCTTCTTCTGCTGATTGCAAGCCTGTTTGCAAGTCTGTTTGCAAGCCTGTCCCTGTCACTTCCTTCAAATCTCAGTTCAGATACTTCTTTATAGGAGTAGGGCTGCCATCACTGCCCCATATGTAACCATACCCCATCACTTTCTATGCCTTCCTTTCTTCCTCTCCTTTTTCACTGCTGAGATCCCAGCATCCCAAACACCTAGTACAATATAAGTGCACAATAAATACTTACTAAAGGGGCAAGGACTCCCTGACTCTCACATGGGGCACCTTCCTGGGATACACAGAGATCTGTCCCTGAGCTGAGCCTGGAGCTTTCTGAGGCTGCCAATGCAGCACTTCCAGACCCTTACCTTCAGGAAGCCCCTGCACCCACAAGGCAGTCCCCTTAAATTTAGCACAAGACCAGTCACCCTTCCTATATGGTTCACATCAGGTCCCACAAGACACATATCTTAATCCAGCTATGAGAGATTATATTCCTCAAACATGATAAGGTCTTCATGAGGCTTCATATTGGCTGTTTCAATTTCAATATTTTTTACCACATCCCTCAGGCTATAACATACACATCTTACATGATAATTCTTTTTTAAATTTTTTAATTGTTATTTTCATTGATGTTCTATTAGAGTTGTCTAAAATTTCCCCCATTGCTCTTACCTGCCCTGCCCATGCTCCCACACCCACAGTCAATCTACATGTCCAGGTCCATGGGTCATTTATACTTCTTTAACTACTACTTTCCTCTTATTTCCTCCATTATCCCCCAATCCACCTCCCCTATGGCTACTGTCAGTTTGGTCTTTATTTCAATGTCTCTGGTTATATTTTCCTTGCTTGTTTGTTTTTCATTAGGTTTCACATGTAGGTGAGCTTGTACAGTATTTGTCTTTCAGTGCCTGGCTCATTTCATGCTCTCCAGTATAATGCTCTCCAGATCCATCCATGCTTTTACAAAAGGTAGGAATTCCTTCTTTCTTTGTGCTCCATAGTAGTCCATTGTGTAAATATGCCACATTTTTATACACTTATTTACTGACAGCACTCAGGCTATTTCTTGAACTTGGCTATTGTAAATTGTGCTGCTATGAACATTGGAATGCATAGTATTTTCTGGTGTTTCGGGATTCTCAGGGTATATCCCCAGCAGTGAAATTGCTGCATCAAAAGACAGTTCCATTTTTAGTTTCTGGAAGATATTCCATACTATTTTCTACAGTGGCCATACTAGTCTGCATTCCCACCAACAGTGTACCAGTCTTCCCTTTTCTCTCCAACCTCGCCAGCACTTGTTTGTTAATTTGTTAATGATGGCCATTCTGAGTCGTGTGAGGTAGTATCTCATTGTCGTTTTAATTTGTATCTCTCTGATGGCTAGTGATATTGAGTACCCTTTCATAGGCCTATAGGCCCTGTGTATATCCTCCTTGGGTAAGTGTCTATTAAGGTCCTTTGCCCATTTTTTAATTGTAGTGTTTGTCTTCCTGGAGTAGAATTGTGTAAGTCCTTTATATATTTTGGAGATCAAACCCATATCTAAGATATCATTGGTAAATATATTTTCCCATGTGGTTAGTTCTCTTTTCATTTTGCTGATGCTTCCTTTAGCCATGCAGAAGCATTTTATTTTGATTAAGTCCCATTTGTTTATTCTTTCTTTTATGTCCCTTGCTCTAGGGGATATTTGAGTGAAAACATTGCTGCATTGGATATCTGAACTTTTCCTACCTGTTTTCCTCTAGGACTTTTGTGGTATCTTGACCTATATTTAAGTCTTTTATCCATCTTGAGTTTATTTTTGTATATGGTGTTATTTGATGGTCAAGTATCATGGTTTTGCTTGTAGCTAACTAGCTCTACCAAGATCATTTGTTAAAGAGGCTATTTTTACTGCATTTTATGCTTCTACCCCCTTTGCTGAATATTAATTGACCATAGAGACATGTGTTGATTTCTGGGCTACTTTGTTCCATTGATCTATGTGTCTGTTCTTATGCCAGTACCATACTGTTTTGATTACAGTGGCCTTGTAATACAGTTTGATATTATGTATTGTGATCCCTCCTACTATGTCCATCTTTCTCAAAATTACTGTAGTTTGGGAGGTCATTTTTAGTTCCATATAAATTATCGAAGTATTTTTCCTAAATCTGTGAAATATGTCATTGGCATTTGAATAGGAATTTTGTTGAATCTATAGATTGCTTTGGGTAGTGTGGATATTTTGATGATGTTAATTCTTCCAATCCATGAACATGGTATATGCTTCCATTTGTTTGTATCTTCCTTAATTCCTTTCTTCAGTGTTCTGTAGTTTTCCAACTATAGGTCTTTTTCTTCCTTGGTTAAGTTTGTTTCCAGTTACCTTATTTTTCTTTTTGCTATAGTAAATGGGATTTTTTTTCTGATTTCTGTTTCTAGTATTTCATTATTGGTATACAAAAATACTTCAATTTCTGAATATTGACTTTGTATCCCACTGTTTTTCTAAATTCATTTAAGTCGAGTAGTTTTTTGGTGGAATCTCTACAATTTTCTATATGCACTATCAAGTCATCTTTGAAATAATGACAGTTTTACTTCCTCCTTTCCAATTTGGATGCCTTTTATTTCTTTTTCTTGTCTGATTGCTGTGGCTAGAATTTCCAATGCTATGTTGAATAGAAGTGATGAAAGCAGACATCCTTGACTCATTACTTACCTTAGGGTAAAGCTTTTAGTTTTTCCATTGAATACAATGTCGGCTGTAGGTTTCTTGTATATGGTCCTCATTATGTTGAGGTAAGTTCCCTCTATTGCCACTTGCTGAGCATTTTTATCATAAGTGGGTGTAGTACTTTATCAAATGCTTATTCAGTGCCTATTGATACAATCGTGTGATTTTTGCCTTTGCTCTTGTTTATGCGATGTATTACTTTCAATGATTTGTGAATATTATACCATACTTGCATCCCTGGGATGAATTCTGCTTGATTATGATATATGATCCTTTTAATGTATTGCTGGATGCAGTGTGCCAATATTTTGTTGAGGATTTTAGCACATATGTTCATCAGCAATATTGACCTATGGTTTTCTTTCTTTGTTGTGTCTTTACCTGGTTTTGGAATTATGGTAACATGGACCCCATAAAAGGAGTCTGGGAGTCTTCCCTCTTCTTAAATTTTGTGGGAATAGTTTGAGAAGGATAGGACTTAGTTCTTCCCTAAGTGTTTGTTAAAACTGACCTGTGAAATTGTCTGGCCCATGACTTTTGTGTACTGGGAGTTTTTTGATTACTGCTTCAATTTCACTAGCTGTTATTGGTCTGTTCAGGCTTTCTACTTCTTCCTCATTCAGTTTTGGAAGATTGTATTTCTAGAAATTTGTCCATTTCACCCAGGTTTTCACATATTTTATCACATAGTTGTTTGTAGTAATTTCTTATAATCTTTTTATTTCCGTGATATCAGTTGTCATTTCTCCTCTTTTGTTTGATTTTGCTTATTTCGGTTCTTTCTCTTTTTTCCTTGAGTCTTCTGGTTAAAGACTTGTTGATTTTGTTTATCTTTTCAAAGAACCCACTCCTGCATTTATTGATCCTTTGAATTCTTGTAGTCTGTCATTTAATTCTGCTCTAAGATTGATTATTTCCTTCCTTCTACTCACTCTGGGCTTTGTTTGTTGTTGTTCCTTTTATTGTTGTAGATGTAGGGTTAGGTTATTTGTCTGAAAATTTTCTGTTTTATTTAGGTAGGCCTGTGTTGTTATGAACTTCCCTCCAGGACTGCCTTCACTGTATCGCATAGGTTTGGGGCTGTTGTATGTTCATTTTCATTTGTTTCCAGAAACTTTTTTATTGCTACATTGTTAACCCATTAATTATTTAATAGCATAAGATTCATTCTCCAAGAATTTGAATGTTTTAAGTTTTTTTCCTTGATATTGGTTTCTAGATGAAGCCATTGTGATCCAAGAAGATACTTGATATAATTTTTTCTTGAGTTTTTTTATGCTTGTTTTCTGACCTATGATGTGGCCTATTTTTGAAAATGTTCCATATGCATTTGAAAAGAATGCATATTTTGCTTCTTTGGGATTAAACATTCTGTACATATCAATTAAGTCCATTTGATCTAGAGTGTTGTCCACAATATCACTGATTCTTTCCTTGGAAGATCTATTCATTGTTGACAGTGGGGTGTTAAAATCCCATGTAATGACTGTGTTGCTGATGATATCCTTTTTGAAGTCCTTCATCATTTTCCGAATATATTTAAGTGCTCCTATGTTGGATGCATATATGTTTACCAGTGTTATATCTTCTTGTTGCATTTTTCTTTTAAGTACTATATAGTGTCCTCCTTTGTCTCGTATATGGCCTTTATTTTGAAATCTACTTTGTCGGATATAAGTATCGCTACCCCAGCTTTTTTCTAATACCTTTTTGCTTAAAATGTTTATCCATCACTTCATTTTCAGTGTGCATTGATCTTTTGTTCTGAGGTGGGTCACTTGTAGACAGTGTATATGAGGATTGTGTTTATGATCCACTCAACTACACTATATCTTTTGATCGGAGCATTTAGTCAATTTACATTTAAGGTTATTATTGAGAGGTATTTATTCATTGCTATTTTCCCTTTGTTCTTATGTTTCTTTCTCTCTTTATCCCCATCTTCTTAAAGCAGTCCCTTCAGCATCTATTGAAAAACTGATTTGGTGAAGATGTGTTCTTTTTGCCTTTTTTGTTTCTAGGAAGCTCCTTTTTTACCTTCCACTGTAAATGACAGCCTTGCTGGGTAGCTTAGTCTTGGTTTCAGGACTTTGTTTTCTAACTTGTAATATTTCTTGCCATTCCCCCTGGCTTACAGAGTTTCTGTTGTAATCAGCTAATAGCTTTATAAGTGTTCCTTGTATGTCACTGGCTATTTCTACCTTGCAGCCTTTAATATTTTTTGTCTTTGTATTGTGCCATTCTTTGTTATGTTGTGCCTTGGGGTGGGCCTCTTTAGATTAATTTTGATTGGGAACCTCTGTGCTTCCTGGAATGTGTGACTTATTCTCTCATCAAGTTAGGGAAGTTTTCTATTATTACTTTTTCAAATAGGTTTCTATGCCTTGCTCCTCTTCCTCACCTTCTGGTGTTCCTGTGATATAGATATTATTACATCTCATGGTGTCCTCCAGCTCCCTTAAACCCTCTTCATTCTTTTGGGGACATTTTTTGTTTTGTTACTTTATCTGGGAGTTTTCTCCACCTTTTTCCAGCTGGCTGATTCAAACCTCTATTTCTTCCAGCTTGCTTTTATTTCCTTTTACTTTGTTATTCAATTCAGAAATTGTATTCTTCATTCCCTGCTATCTCTTATTGAGTTTCTATGTCCTTTTTATTGTTGATATAGTTTGCAGTAAGTTCCTTGTAGCTTCCCTGTATATCTTTGTAGTTCTCACTTAGCTCACTGAGCTTCCTTAGACCCACTATTTTGAACTCAGTGTATGATAGTTTACTTGCCTCTGTTTCATTTAGCTCTCTTTCTGGGGATTCCTCCTGTCATTTCAAGTGGGGGGTGTTTCTTTGTCTCCCCATTTTAGGTACTCTTCTTGTTTGTCTCTGCTTCTTAGATTTCTTTTGACTCCCTGTCTTCATGATGTAACCTCCCTACGGTAAGAGACCTGTGGGATTCAGTTGTACAGTTTCCTTGAGCTCCTCAATTTGATTCTCCTGGGGTGTCCTTTATACCATTTATGGTAGCCATCTAGTTATAATTGGGTTCTGAGTGTTGTTGGATCTTTTTTAGGTGGGTTCTCTGCTCTGGCTGGCTGACTGAGATCACTCCGCCTACCATGTCTTTTTTGCTGCTTTGCAGGTGCTGCCTGAACAAAACTACATAGCCCAGAAAACAAACCCAAACACACACACACACACACACACACACACACACACACACACACACATCTCACCCATAATCACACTATCAACAGAAAATGAGACAATGTTAATAAGGGTGTGAAGAGATTAAGTCTATTATATGAAAAGGGAAATGAATACAAGATGACTAACTGAAGAAAAATTATTTTGACAGGGTAGAGGGAGGATAAATAATAAGAGTATAGAATTGGGCAAGGCAAAGATAGAAAGTAAGTAAAATTTACATTGTAAACAAAAAAGGGAGGGAAGAAGGTGGAATGTAGTAAGTGAAGAGAAACATATAGTATTAGGATTAAACAGATATTTTCAAAAGAGTAGTGAGAGAAAAAATAAAAAATAGGAATCAAATTGAAGAAAAAGATTCACCACAGCACTATCAACAACAATAGCAAATATTAATATAGATAGGAGAGGAGTAAGAGGGGGAAAAGAAAGAAAGAAAAGGTTAAAAGATGTATAAAGGAAAGAAGTGATTTCTAGATGTTAGAGGGAGAAGGAATACTAAGAGTGAGGAATCAAAACCTGGCTAAGGCCAGGGAAATTAAAATTTGAGACCAAAAAGAAAGGGCAGGAGAAAGGCAGAATGAAGTAAGAGAGCTAAATGGTAAAATTTGAGATTGGAAATACAAAAATAGTGAAGATCTAGGTATAAAATTAAAGAAAAATCAACAGCAAGCACCATATCCAATACCAACAAGCAAAGATTGATAAAGGTATAAAGAGAACAAGGGTATTTTAAGAACAGGAAAAAGGATGTGAAATGACCAATGACAAGAACAATGGTTTTGAAAGGCTGGAGGTGAAAGAAATAGTAAGATTGTGAAATGAAAACCAGTCACAGCAAGAGAGAATACAAAATTTAAAATGAAAACAAGAAGAGGGAAGAAAGTAAAATGGAGCAAGAAGGAAGGAGCAAATATAAGATTTGAAATGAACTATAATATAAAATCTAGTGACTTAAAATGCACAAACCTGAAGGACAAGAAATGCATGTCAAAAAGCTAAGCAGGAGAGAAATATTGCAGATCTGACTCTGGTGAGGTCTGATGGTGCCCCAGTCTGGCCTTAGGTGGCTTGCTCAAGACTTCCTTGGATGTACAGCCTGTAGATAACTCCTGGAATTGTTAATCTAATCACTCTGTAATTAGCAGTCAGGCTTAAGCACCACAGGGTGGGGCAGAGTAATTCCTGCATGTAGGGCTGTTGCTTCCCCTCAGGCTGCTGCCACCTGGAGGGTAGTGGTCTGACTGAGCAAGATGGCTCCTGTATTACATGGAATGACTCAGCACCAGGATCCTGGCTGCTGCTCTCTCATTTCTCTCCTCCAAAGCAACCATCCCTAGTCTCTCCTCAAGTATCTCTAGTCTTCTCTGCCCTCTTTTTGTCAGAGCCCAGAGGAAGTAGCTTCAAATGAAATTTTATGCATTGCACCTTTAAAAGGCTCTCTGTGACTCCAGTTATCTGTCCTGGCAGAGAGAAAACCTGCCACTTTTCATAGCTGGATATTATCTGGGTTCTTTTTGGGCTTTGGTGCTGTAGGCTGTGGAACCAAGCTTGGGGTTTAGATTGGGACTCCCTGGTCACTGAAATATTCCTCTGACACTTCGGCTCTCCTATGTGAGTGCAGCCACCACTCTCATGTCTTCTCTGTACTCCAAACCAATCACTTTGTGGTGAAGTTGTTACTCCTGCCTGTCCATGGTTATAAGTCTTCTCTCTTGCTATTGTTCAGTTGTTTATTATGGATGATTTCTCTGAATTTTATTGTAACTCCACACTGGTCCTAGGAGGAGGTTAGTGTAGCTTCTACTTACTCCTCTTCCTTAGATCCTCAACATGATAATTCTAACACTTTCTAATAATAATATCTAGTAATTATTTGTATCTAGCACCATGCTGTGTAGTAAAACATGAATTATTACACTCAGTTTTAAAGAGTAAATTGATAGAAGATTGAAAAATGTAAACAATCACCTAAAAACAGATTTGAAGTTAACTCCAAAATGAGTATTAGCTTTTACTTAAGGTTTTGTTATCTTCCATGTGTATGGCTCACAGATACAGGAAAAGACAAATCTTTAAGCATTTGTTCATCTTTAAGAATATTAGACAGACTATTTATTCCTTTAAATTCTTCTAACATGCTCTATAGAGACAATTGGTATCTATTTCTAGAGCGCATCTACTGTATTAGTTTGCTCGAGAAATAAATACCACTCCAGCCATTGGATGTATGGAGAGGTTCAAACATGAAGTATTGCAGAACCACCAGAAAGTGACAAGAGTGAATGGCAAGAAAACTTTCTCAGGAAGTTCACAAAAGAGGAGGTTGAGACCCAAGGACAGCTTCTACTAATGCTCTCAGCTGCTTTAAGCCAAAGGAGAAACCCAGGATGACTCAGGAAAGCCATACACCCAAATCTGATGGTACCTGCAAGCCATCCTACATTGAAATGGACAGTGAAGGCTTCCAAGCATGTACCTGAGCCTCTGATCACAGAATCTAGCAGGCACTCACTGGCAGCAGGAATAGTCATTTCTGGGCTTTGTCCTGTTCTAGTACGAGTGGAGTTTACAATATTGGGAATGGAACTGAGCATACAGTCAATACTACCCTTTAAATATTCCATGTATATTCAGTCTTTGGCCCATTGTTGACCTTACAAACAATGACAATAATAAAGGCACACTTCCCACTAATGTAAATACAACTATCTATTATACTAATAAAGACACATTCAATCTTTCTCTCAAATGAGACATAAAGTCCAAAAAATTATTCCATCAATGCATGGATAATGATGTTTATTTATTTAAGAGGCCAGGGACAATCCTTCTTTGTTAGATGTCTTGTAATATAAGCAATGAATAATAATGCTAACCACAGCCAATACATACTATATAAAAATGTAGAGAATGAGAAGAGAGAAAAACAGTTACTATGTTCAAGTATCTACATAATAAATTAAAAATGAAAAAATAAATGCACAGTTATCATTGCCTTTGTCTATGCAACAAGTAACAGGTCACAGATGGTATACTTCCTTCTACCACAGTCCATTCTGCCTTTGCCCTTGTCTACACCTAAAATGGACACCGATGGGCAATGGTCAGGCTCACTGCCCATTACAAATGACTGGGGTTTCCAGCCATTCTCAGTTGGTTGTCACCCCACATACTGGAAGTTCTCCCATGCACATGCCTGGATTGCAGGTTTGGTCCCCAGTCAAAGTGCATACAAAAGACAGCCAATTGATATTTCTTTATCACATCAATATTTCTCTCCCTCTCTTTCTCTCTTCCTTCCCTTCTGTTTAAAATTAAAAATAAGAAACAAAGGACTGGGGATTCCTAAACTCTGAGTGCCTCTCCTATGATGCCACTCATTTAGGTTCACTCAACACCTGTTCATCCTGCTTCATCATGTGGGAACTGATCTAGAAATGCTGACACATCTTTGTTAATTCGGGTAAATAATGAGGTCCTTTGCACCTGACCATGAGTCTCATGTCTCCTGCGAACATTCATGAGACCAGAACAGGCTAACTTGTTATATGCAGTGAAGTCTCAAGTCTACATAACTCTTGGCATTTGTGACTCTACACCTGCTGACCCAAACTTTTATTCTTGAAAGACCTAAGCTACAAGTGCTCCTATTTGGGGGGGTTGCTGTAGTTAGTCTTCCATTAACAATTCTCATTGGATGTGGAAGAATTAAGAGCCATCCAGTAAAGTGGGGCTCCCAACCAACTCCTCCCTATTCTCACAGGAAGCAGTATACCAGGTCTCTTTAGTAAAGAAGATCAATCACATTAACCTCTTTTAAAATCCATTTATTGTTTTTCTTGGTCCAGTTGCAGATGGAGTCCAAAGTGACCAAGTGATAGTGTCCAATTCAACTCAATGGACTTGCTCTTAAGTCCCCTGGTAGCTCAAATGTTTCCTTTGACTTTGGGAACAAATCAGAGCTGAAAGCCGTACTGGTCACTCAGTAAATTCCAATGTCCCAGACATGGCATGTGCTGATCAAGAATCCAACGATTCTGTCCCAATCCAAATTGACATGTGAGGCTTAACTCTCCAGCCTGTCTCTATTCTATTCTGTCCACAACCCTCACACACACCAAAGCTGTCTAGGTCCAGGTGGCTATACCCACCTCCACTGACAGCACCAAACCAGCTGTAATGCCCCAGCTGTGGTCTCCTGAGAAGTCCCAAAATACTGATAGAGTTTCAAGCAGAATAGACATGGAATAAAATGGTGCAGTTTATTTCCTGTTTCTCTCTTTGGGTCACTTTCACATAATATGAAATTGTATTGAAGTATCTAAAGCTGAAACAGTTCTTTTCTGCCATTAAATTAGAAATTACAATAGAAGCCTTAATGCAGAAACCATTCTGAGATCGTCATGTATCATGTAGCACTTTAGGTTTTCACATGCACATAGGACTTTCAGAAATCCCAGTGAATGCTTTGATGTTGCCCTGTATCTGACAGGGTTCTAGGATAACTGGTTCCAGGTGGCAGCACCAATGACGCAATTATGTGAAAAACTTCATGGCATTGGCCTTTCTATCTACTGTGCACAGTCATTGGAATTCTGCCAGGTAATATCCTTATGTTAAAAATTGGAATTAATTTTTTTCCTCAAGAAAGTGGAAGGGGTCAGTGCTCCATGATATTAGGTTGTGAAATGAATCACTGAGTCTGTTCTTTAGCATTTTCTTTAAACTAAAAAAACAAAATTGGCCATTTTTACTAGGCAAAATCTCCAAAAACAAATCATTGTGATGTCTGAGCAGTTATCAAAAAAATGCCAACAATTAAAAGCAGCTTTCTGACAAGTTACACTAAAATATTATGTCTTCTTTTGCATGTCATGGAACAGAGGTCTTTTTCCCCCCAGGATATGTGCAGGTAGTGGTTGCCTCTGTCCCAAACTATGGGATGTAATGAATACTGATCAGGTTAGGAAGCAGAGAACAAATTTCCCAAATTAAATCACTCTGACTAACTGAATCATATTTTGGATGAGATATCATTCACAATTTGACCTTCTCCAACAGTGGTGTTTATAGCCACCTTTTGAATAAGGATATAAAATAATTCATTCTTACATTATCTCACAACAATGAAGGATGAGCAATGTGTTTCTGTAGAGAGGGTAAATTTTTAAAGAATTCATGATGAATTATTGAGGTATAGTATCTGTCTTTACAAATGGAAAAGATAAATCACAAATGGCTTGGTCATGAAGATAAATGCTATAATCATTCATTTCATGGAGATTATTAAACCTAATATTCTATAGCATTTTTCATTCTTTAAGATTAACATCCACTGAAAAATTTCCTCTTTAGGCACTAAGATATGAAAACAAACAGCAAGCACTACACATCAGAAGGAATCCTGCACAACTGTACTTGAACAATAAAATGTGAAAAAAACTAAGGAAGCCTGCAAATAAAGTGAATCTCAAGTGGGAAGAAAGGGAGCACAGCTCACACTCCACATTCTTGTCATGATACTTTCTTGATTTACAAAGAACTCATGCTCCTGTCCCCTGAAAAATTTAAGGTAACAAAAGTATATTTTCTTTTTTTAAAAGATTTTATTTATTTGTCTTTAGAGAGGAAGGGACGGAGAGAAGGAGAGAAATATCAATGTATGGTTGCTTCTTGTGAGTCCCCTGCTGGGAACTGGCCTGCAACCCAGGCATGTGGCCTGACTGGGAATTGAACCACGATCGTGTGGTTCGCAGGCCCACACTCAATCTACTGAGCTACACCAGCCAGGCCACAAAAGTATATTTTCAAAAGCTTATTTTGCTCATGGATTTCCATAGATTTCCTTGATGTAGATTGTGCTCTAAAACAGAAATCTTTTTCAGCAACTGTATTAATAAAAATATTAGGAAGAATATCCGTAGTAGCTTTCTCCAGCAACATTGTGTAACATAAGATTTTGAACTCAGAATTATTTGCAATGTGTTTTAAAATAGTTACTACTAAGTAAACATGAAATAAGTAATTTCCCAAATAGTGCCCGAAGTTTACATTTTAATAAGGGTCTTTATTCATCATTACCCATGTTTTTGTGGGAACCCAGTGTCTAAGAGAAAAAGTCTTCCTCACTTTTAATGTCTAAGTTTTTAAGAAGAGACCAGTATCTCAGAACAACATTCAAGACTGCATTCAGTTATGGATGACATGAAACCTTCATACGTCCACACAAGGTCCAGTAGCCCAAAGAGCATTTAGTACTTCAGATTTCTAGGAGAGTACCTGAGACATAGCTCCCTGACACTGAAACACCCTCCATTCTAGAAAATACAACATTATACTAGCAAAGCTCCAATGTGATGAAAACTAAAAGCCCCAAACTGATGTCTCATTACAAAGCATGCTATGGTAGGAAGCCAATTTAAGTCATACCCAAAAGTACAGCAAGTGAGATGTGCTCCCAAAATGCCAAGGCTCAAACACAAGAAATAGTCAAACTTGGTTGAATAGAAAGATTCCTGCTTATGGATTAAATTGTTCCACTTTTAATTTTTAAATGCTTTTAAAATCTTTCAAAAATGTACTGATAAACAACTTTCCTATCTCAGTAATTTCATTTTTATAACATAATGGATAATTAAGGTCCCTTTAACCTCTAAAAAGTATAATTACACATGTCAGTACTTGTTGAAAATAAATGTATATGCAGATATACACAGAGATAAAGACTGAATCAAATGTATACTGCACAATCACTGAGTGTAAACTTTTAAAAATAATTTCACTGACTTGAACTAATTTTTTGTTCCACTGGCCATTCCAGCAACAGTAAAATAGTTCTGTTTAAAAGCAAAATATGTTTGATTGAGGAGTTGGTAAAGCCTCCTGACTCTGATCAAACAATACCCCTATGAGGCTCCAGGACCTAGAGTCCAATTTGGGACCGATACAAACTGGAGTGTAAACTTCTTAGCTTTTCAAGAATGCTGGGGGACAGGGACAATTATGCCAGCTTTACAACTATGGACAGGAAGGCTCTGGACATTTAGTTAACTTGCCTAATCCACAGCCAATAAACAAAAGAAGCAGTTCTCTCTCTAAAATATATTTTCAGTACATCATGTTGCTTCACAATCTAGTAAACAGATCCTAGTTACTGGAAGGTTCTTGGCAGTATGAAAATATTATTTGCAATTGACCTTTGCAGGTTATTTGAGTAATTTTATCCATCTCTTAACATTTTCTGAGTGTCTTGCACCAACTCAGACTGGACTAGACTCAATGAATACAATAGTGGGAAAGAAAGTTTCTAATCTCAAGATACTTGTCATTTATATCAACAGAAAAAAGAAAAGAACATGATCACAAATTGTAATAACTGCCAGGAAGCAAATAGGCATATAAAACAGAGACCTACATTGTTTTGGGGGGTGGGGTCAGGAACTAGCAGGGAGTCAGGGTTTCAACAACCAGGGGACATCAAGATACAGGCTAATGGGAAAGCAAGGGACAGAGCTGACATAAGGCAGAAAGCACATAAGCAACCAGCTGGAGAGCCAAGCCAGTAAGAAGGGAAATGTGGATAGATCTTAATATATGGAATCAGTAAAATCCAGAAAAACTGTATGAAGAGATTGGGATCTGAAACCCTAAGAAGAGACACAATGGAGACCAAGAAGGACATAGACATGGCTTTGGTCAAGACAAACTTCAGTACTGAAGAGAAGCTGAGTGGGGCCACCATGTAGAAACTGTAGAGGTTGGAGCTATAATAGGATAGTAAGTAAGTTAAATATGCTTTTTAATGTACTATCAACAATCTTTAATTATCCTGCCATTTTGCAGAAATGAATAGTTAACAAATAGTTAAACTTGTAATTTATTCCACTTCAGCAATTTTTATGGGGCCTAAATCAACAGATAAGCCTCTAATGTGTATGATGTATGTCAAAGTGTCCTGTCTGAAATTTGGCACAAAGATTTTAAGTTCATGAAGGATACAGTGTAGAAAAAGTTATAATCATAGAGCTGCAAAGCTTCTATCACATAAGGCAAAATACTTATGTTTTCCTTTGAGGAAGACTGCCACCATCCAAAGAAAATCACTTAAGAGTTAACCTGGAAAATGGCAGCAGAGTAGGACGGAGCGACTGTAGTTCTCCTACACTTGGGGGAAAATCCTGGCAGATTTACAGAAGAACAGCGCAATCAATTCCCCAACCAACAATTCCCCAGCATTTATGAAAATAAGAGACGAGAGATAGTGATGAACCAGACAGCTAGAGGTCCTTGGGGTCTCAGGGATGCAAGTAAGGACGGAGGTGGCCAGACGAGCGGCAGCCATTAGCCGGCGCGTAAAGACCTCAGAGCTGCGGCTGCCGCAGCGGTTGGAGCCCAGAGGCTTCCTTCCGTCTGTGCCCAGCGACAAGGGCGTCTGCAACGGAGAACTCATCGGGAGCCCGAAACCCTGAGAAAAGTCAAGGGCAGCGGCAGCGGTGGCGGCGGAGGCAGGACGGCAGGCATTGGCCGGTGCATAAAGACCTTGGAGCCTTGGCTGCCTCAGCGGTCGGGGCCCAGAGGCTTCCTCCTGCACCCAGCGACAGGGGCGTCTGACACAGAGGACTCATCGGGACCCCAGCACCTGTGAATAAAGACAAAAGCTGCAGCGGCAGGGCCGGTTGCCCTCGGGAGCCAGGCGCCCAAGAGTAAAGTCAAAAGCAGCAGCGGCGGGACAAGCAGCCATTGGCCGGCGCGTAAAGACCTTGGATGTGCTGCTTCCCCAGCTTCCAGGGCCCAGAGGCTTCTGTCTATGGCCAGCGTCGGGGCGTCTGCCACAGAGGACTGAGCGGGAGCCCAGCAATTCTGATCACACACACACAAAAAGGAGTAAGTGGAAGCAGAGAACATCAAGATACCTGCAGGAGACTGTACCAATGAATTTCACAGGAATTCTACCACAGAAGTTCACAGCATAAACCTAGGGAGTCAGAACAGATCAATCTAAGAAGCCGAAGCTAACAAGAACAGTCTCATAAGCAATGGGAAGACAAAGAAACAATGCCCAAATGAAAGAAAAGGTGGAAGTCTCAGAAATAATGTTAGATGAAAGAGAGGCAAGTCAGCTATCAGATATTGAATTCAAAGCACTAGTTATCAGGAAATTCAAAGAGCTCACAATGAGCTACCAGAAACTAGAGGGGAGCTACCAGAAACTAGAGGGGAGCTACCATGAGCTCTCCGCAAACTATATCAACATGAAAAAGGAAATAGAAACTATCACCAAAGGACAAGAGGAAATGAAGAATACAATTTCTGAACTGAAGAACACAGTAGAAGGAATGAAAAGCAGGATCGATGAGGCAGATTATCGGAACGGTGAGTTGGAGGACACAGTAGAAAGATTCTCCCAGAAAGAGCAAGAAAGGGAAAAGAGGCTCAAAAAGAATGAAGATGGAATAAGAGAAATGCAAGATAATATGAAACATAATAATATCCGAATAATAGGAATACCAGAAGGAGAAGAAGAACAAGGCATAGAAAACCTATTTGGAAGAGTAATGATGGAAAATTTTCCTAATTTGATGAGAGAAAAAGTTACACGAATCCAGGAATCACAGAGAGTCCCATTCAAGAGGAACCCAAAGAGGCCCACTTCAAGACACATCCGTATTAAATGGCAAAATATCAAGACAAAGAGAGAATCCTAAAGGCAGCAAGGGAGAAAAATGAAGTAACATACAAGGGAGTCCCAATAAGGTTAGCTACTGACTTCTCAATGGACGCACTCCAAGCAAGAAGAGAATGGCAAGAAATATTTCAAGTAATGAGAACCAGAGGCCTACAACCAAGGCTACTTTACCCAGCAAGTCTCTCAATCAAGATAGAAGGCCAAATAAAGAGCTGCCAAGACAAAAGAAGTCTAAAAGAATATGCCTCCAACAAACCACCTCTACAACAAATACTACAAGGGCTGCTTTAAGGAAAGGAAGGAAAAGAGAGAGACAGAGAGGAAGTGTGGTACAAAAACCGCAATGAATAAGTCCCTATCAATAATAACCTTAAATGTAAATGGATTAAAGGCTCCAATCAAAAGAATAGAATAGCTGAATGGATAAGAAAGCATGACCCACACATATGCTGCCTACAGGAGACCCACCTCAGGACAAAAGACCATCACAGACTAAAAGTGAAAGGCTGGAAACAAATTTTCCAAGCAAATGGACAAGAAAAAAAAGCCGGGGTAGAAATTCTAATATCAGACAAAATAGACTTCAAAAAAAGGGCCATAGAGAGAGACCCTGAAGGTCACTTCATATTGCTCAAGGGAAGAATACAGGACGTAGACATTAACATCATAAATATATATGCACCCAACATAGGAGCACCCAAATATATAAGAAAAATCCTAGAAGACTTCAAGAAAGATATTGACAGCAACACAATTATAGTAGGGGATTTTAACACCCCACTGTCAAAAATGGACAGATCTTCCAAACAAAATATCAACAAAGATATAGCAGCATTAAATGAAACTCTAGAAGAAATGGACTTGACTGATATATATAGAGCGCTTCATCCCAAAGAAGCTAAATACACATTCTTTTCAAATGCACATGGAACATTTTCAAAGATAGACCACATGATAGGACACAAAATGAGCCTCAACAAATTCAAGAAAATTGAAATCATACCAAGCATTTTCTCTGACCACAAGGGACTGAAATTAGAAACCAACCCCAAAGGAAAAAACCCAAAACACCCAAAATCATGGAGACTGAATGGTATGCTATTAAACAACGAATGGGTCAAGATTGAAATTAGGGAAGAAATCAAAAAGTTTCTGGAAACAAATGAAAATGAACTCACAACAACCCAAAACTTATGGGACACGGCCAAGGCAGTCCTGAGAGGGAAGTTCATAGCAATACAGGCTTACCTAAAGAAAATAGAAACATTTCAAACAAACAACCTAACCCGACGCCTGCAAGAACTCGAAGAACAACAACAAAGACAGCCCAGAGCAAGTACAAGGAAGGAAATAACCAAGATCAGAGCAGAATTAAATGACATAGAGACCAAAAGCACAATTATAAGGATCAATGAATCCAAGAGTTGGTTTTTTGAAAAGATAAACAAAATAGACAAGCCTTTAAGTAGGCTCATTAAGAAAAGAAGAGAGAGGACACAAATAAACACAATCAGAAATGAAAGAGGAGAGATTACAACTGATACCACAGAAATAGAAGGGATTGTAAGGAATTACTATGAAGAACTGTATGCCAAGAAATTTGAAAACCTAGGTGAAATGGACAAATTTCTAGAAAAATATAATCTTCCAAAACTCAATGAAGAAGAAGTAGAAAGCCTGAACAGACCAATAACAGCAAATGAAATTGAAGCAGTAATCAAAAAACTCCCATCACACAAAAGCCCCGGACCAGATGGTTTCACAGGAGAATTCTACAAAGCGTTTAAGGAAGAGCTAACCCCTATTCTTCACAGACTATTCCAAAAAATCCAAAATGATGGGAAACTCCCAAACTCTTTTTATGAAGCGAGCATTATCCTAATTCCAAAACCAGATAGAGACACAACAAAGAAAGAAAATTACAGGCCAATATCACTGATGAACATAGATGCTAAAATCCTCAACAAAATATTGGCAAATCGCATCCAACAATACATCAAAAAGATCATACACCATGACCAAGTGGGATTCATCCCAGGGATGCAAGGATGGTTCAATATCCGCAAATCAGTAAATGTAATACACCACATAAACAAAAGCAAGGACAAAAACCACATGGTCATATCAATAGATGCGGAAAAAGCTTTTGATAAGGTACAACACCCATTTATGATAAAGGTACTCAGCAAAGTGGGAATAGAGGGAGCATTCCTCAATATAATAAAGGCCATATATGAAAGACCTACAGCCAACATCATACTGAATGGGCAAAAACTGAAAGCTTTTCCACTAAGATCAGGAACAAGACAAGGTTGTCCACTTTCACCACTTCTATTTAATATAGTATTGGAAGTTCTAGCCACAGCAATCAGACAAGAAAAGGAAATAAAAGGCATCCAAATCGGAAAGGAGGAAACAAAACTGTCACTGTTTGCAGATGACATGATAGTGTACATGGAAAATCCTATAGACTCTACCAAAAAACTGCTGGAACTAATAAATGAATTTGGCAAAACAGCGGGATACAAAGTCAATATCCAGAAATCAAAGGCATTTCTGTATACTAACAATGAATCAGCAGAAGCAGAAATCAAGAAAAAAATCCCATTCGATATAGCAAAAAGAAAAATAAAATATCTGGGAATAAATCTAACCAAGGAGGTTAAAGACCTGTATGCAGAAAATTACACAACACTGAAGACAGAAATCAAGGAAGACACAAACAAATGGAGACGTATACCGTGTTCATGGATTGGAAGAATTAACATCATCAAAATGTCCATACTACCCAAAGCAATTTACAGATTCAATGCAATACCTATTAAAGTACCAATGGCATATTTCACAGACATAGAACAAACACTTCAAAAATTTATATGGAACCATAAAAGACCCCGAATAGCAGCTGCAATGTTAAGAAAGAAGAACAAAGTAGGAGGGATCACAATACCTGATATCAAACTGTATTACAAGGCCACTGTAATCAAAACAGCCTGGTACTGGCATAAAAACAGGCACATAGACCAATGGAACAGAATAGAGAACCCAGAAATAAACCCAAATCTCTACAGTCAATTAATATTCGACAAAGGGGGCAGTATCATAAAATGGGGTAAAGATAGCCTCTTCAACAAATGGTGTTGGGAGAACTGGACAGCTACATGCAAAAAAATGAAACTCGAGCACCAACTTACATCATACACCAAAATAAATTCAAGGTGGATAAAAGACTTAAATATAAGCCATGACACCATTAAAGTCCTAGAGGAGAACATTGGCAGGAAAATCTCAGATATTTCACGCAGCAACATTTTTACTGATATGTCCCCTAGAGCAAGGACTATAAAGGAAAGAATAAACAAATGGGATCTCATCAAAATAAAAAGCTTCTGCGCAGCTAAAGAAAACAGCATTAAAATAAAAAGACAACCAACTGTATGGGAAAACATATTTGCCAATGATACCTCAGACAAAGGTTTAATCTCCAAAATATACAAAGAACTCACACGACTTCACTCTAAGAAGACAACTAACCCAATTAAAAAATGGGGAAAGGACTTGAACAGACACTTCTGCAAGGAGGACATACAGAGGATCCAGAGACACATGAAAAGATGCTCAATATCACTAGCTATCAGAGAGATGCAAATTAAAACTACAATGAGATACCACTTTACACCGGTGAGAATGGCTATCATAAACAAAGCAATAAACAACAAATGTTGGAGAGGGTGTGGGGAAAAGGGGACTCTGGTCCACTGTTGGTGGGATTGCAGACTGGTACAACCATTATGGAAAACAGTATGGAATTTTCTCAGAAAACTAAAATTGGACTTGCCTTTTGACCCAGCAATTCCACTGCTGGGATTGTATCCTAAGAACCCTAAAACACCAATCCCAAAGAACCTATGCACCCCAATGTTCATAGCAGCACAATTTACAATAGCCAAGAGTTGGAAGCAACCTAGGTGCCCGTCAGTAAATGAATGGATCAAAAAACTATGGTACATATACACAATGGAATTTTATGCTGCAGAAAGAAAGAAGGAGCTCCTACCTTTTGCAACAACATGGATGGAACTGGAAAGCATTATGCTGAGTGAAATAAGCCAGGTGTTGAAGGACAAATACCATATGATCTCACCTCTAACAGGAAGCTAAACAACAAAACAAACAAGCAAGCAAAATATAACCAAAGACACTGAAATAGAGAACAGGCTGACAGTGACCAGAGGGGAGAGGGGAGGGAATTTCGGGGGAAATAAGGGAGGGATTTAGAGGAACCTATATAAAGGATACATGGACAACAACTGAGAAGGGTGGAAATGGGAGGGAGGGGGGAGGATGCGGGGTGGGATGGGATGGGAGTAATAGACAGAAAACTGTACTTGAAAAATAATTAAATAAACAAATTGAAGAAAAAAAAAAAAGAAAACCACTTAATAGGCTCCTAAGTTATTCAAAGTAAAAAGTATATGCCCAATTTTCCTGGAGAAAAATGTAAAAAACCAATAACCTGACAGGAGTTGTAATACAGGGTGTAGCTAAGAGGGGGGCCACAAAAGGGATTTATAATGGGGTCTAGAACTCTAGGTGTTTAATGAATATTAGAAAGACATATAAGATGTCCTCACCCCTTCTCCACCACAGGTGTGAGTTGGGAGGAGGGACACATGGAGCAGGAACATGCAGGGCTATTTTGTACAGCCACAGCTTTGCAGCTAATCAATGGCATGGTTATTTAACATATCTACAACCTTTAACTGTCTGCATAGATATGTTAAATAGTTGTGGCCATGCTCTGAGCCAGGGGAATCCAAAGGGACTTCCTCCCAAGATTCAACTGGGGGCAGTTCCGCCAGGTGACAGTGCCTGCATGAGAGCTGGGACAAGATTGGCTCCATGACATGGGGTCACAGATGCCCAGACTTGCAATGGCAGCCCACTAAACTTGGAATAATACAGGTATGCTGGCAGGTGTACCAACTGATTGTATGTAGGAGGAGTCAGAAATGAGGGTACAGAGGAAGATTGGCGGGGAGATTTAAACCCAGACACAGCAGCCACTGGGGGGTAGAGCTATGCACTTTTTTGGCCAGAGTGAGGATCCCCTCTTGGCTTTGCCAGGAAAAGAGATCCACATGGTTTGGCCAGAGTGCAGACCTCCACAGCTCTGACTGAGAGAAGAGCCATGTGGTTTTGGCCAGAGTGGGGAACCCTGCAGCTTTGGTAGAAGAGGACCGTGTGGCTTTGGGGTGCTCCCTTTGGCCACCTGGCCTGGGAAGGAGGAATGACTTTTCCTGGAAGAAAGTTGAGAGAACTCTTGCCAGTAGGCCATGAGAAGGTGCCACATGGCTTTGAATTAATTAGGAACAAGGGGACAGTGACTAGAGGGGGGAGGGAGGGAATTTCAGGGGGAAAGGGGGAAGGATTTACAGGAACTAGTATAAAGGACACATAGACATGTTCTTATACATGAAATTTGTTGGATTCCATGATATTCAGAAGTAAGTATTCTTTTTTTTAATATAGACCTTTGTTTTCTTTTTTAAGCCATAAATTAGTTTACAGACTTTTATAGAAATATGTATGGCACAGTAAGAAGCATTTTTATTCAGGGAAAACAAAGGATCTGAGTGAAACATTCTTGAGCCATGACTAACTAAAAATATAAGAACAAATAAATTTTAAAAAGTGAATCTGAATAGTAAAACAGGTTCAATTTAAAGGATCAAGGTTGGGGAGTGAGGATGGCTGGGGTGGAGGAGAATGGAGGGGGTAAAATGGAGACAACTATACTTGAAAAATTAAATTAAAAATAGGCCCTGGCTGGTGTAGCTCGGTGGATTGAGCGCGGGCCTGCGAACCAGACGATCGCGGTTCAATTCCCAGTCAGGGCACATGCTTGGGTTGCAGGCCAGTTTCCGGCAGGGGCCAGTTCCCTGCAGGGGATGCACCAGAAGCAACCATACATTAATGTTTCCTTCCTCTCTCCTTCCCTTCCCCTCTAAAGATAAATAAATAAAACATTTAAAAAATTTTAAATTAAAAATAAACTTAATGGAAAAAAATTAAGAGCTTATACCACCTGAAACTGATTAACCTGGTAAAATCTCAGGCTATATAATCTTCATAGCAAGGTTAAATAGTACAATATATCACAAGAATTGGTCTCCTAATCTATTTCTGCTTCCTACAGTTTATTTTTTAAAATTTATTGTTGTTCAAGTAGAGTTGTCTCCATCCCCCCCAACCATGCCTCTGCATGCCAGACATTCCCTCTTCCCACCTATGATCTTAACCCACTTTTGTTTTGTACATGTGTCTTTTATACCTGTTCCTGAAGACTCCTCCTACTTTTACCCCATTTATCCTCTCCAACCTCCCCTCTAGGTCCTGTCATTGTTCTTAATTGCACTGTAACTTTGTTGTGTTTCCATCATAATTGGATGCTTCACCTTATCAAATGCTTTTTTGTATCTATTGATATGATCATGTGGTTTTTGTCTTTCTGGTGCAGGCAGGGCCTTGGTGCACTGGGAGGTTTTTGATTATTGCTTCAATTTCATCTGCTGTTATCAGTCTGTTCAGGCTTTCTGCTTCTTCTTCATTCAGTTTTTGTGGGGGAGCTCCTCCCAGCAAAGTTCTCCCAGCTGCCATGGATGAACAGAACTTGCTTGGATGGTTTAAAGCCAGCAGGAGGCTTTTGTTGTTGTTGTTCCTTCCCTGTCCCCCACAAGTGAGGCATTAAGATCTGCAGCTGTGGAAGGACCAGAGTCAGTACCAAAGAAGGCTCATCCCAACAATTGAGAAACTGAGACAAATTTCACTTTGCTATTCCAGAAAATGTGCAAGTTATAGCTGTATTATTATTTTTCAATATTTTTAATTTTTATTCATATTTTGGTTTCTCTTCTTTCTGTGTAATTTTCTTTGTTTTGTTTGTTTAATTGTACTGTTTGACTTGTTTCCCTTGTTCTCTTTTTCATAGTGTATTTTTAATTTTCCATCTTTCAAAGGTCAAAGCAATGGTTATAAGGAAGCTTTCTTGCTGGACAATGCTCCATGGTCAGGTAGACCAGTTGAAGTTGATAGTAATCAAATCAAGCTATTAATTGAGAATAATCAATATATCATGTAGAGATAGCCGATATATTCAAAATATACAAATCAATAAAGTCATTAGTAAAAATAAAAATGTGTCTTTTATTATGGAAAAAAACTAAACAAGGCATTTGGCTAACTCCACAGTAGTGACAGCAGAGAATTAACTCAGCCTTTGATCCTGCTTTTTCCCTTGCAAATGACAAACTGCACCCAATGGATACAAACACACTGATCCAGTCACAAGAAAACTACTGTAATAAAATACCCACTTGCAAACTTTTTTAAAAATTCATGAAAAAATCATGAAATCATGAACACATGAAAAATCATGTGTTCCAGGCAAGATCTAAAAATCTTTAATTAAAATGAAAATAAAATCATAATAGATAAAAACACCAGTGTCTTCAGTACAATCTATATTTGATATTTAAATGCATGTTTTGTCCTCCAAAGCATTTTTACTTTGTCTTCACTGGTATTTCAGTAACCCAAGAATAAGTATAGAAAGTTCAGGTAGAAAAAAAGAAAAAGCTTCCCTGCTATGAACCTAAAATTGCTCTAAAAAATAAAATTTATCTTTAAAACTACATAATACCTTGATTTCAGTTCCAGTTTCCTTTCCATCACTATCAGTTTCCTGTGCATTGTCCTTCATTTCAATTAGTTTAGCCTTCATATGTTCCTCTAATTTGTGACTAAAACCAACCAGTTCTGTGAGCATCCGGATCACCAGTATTTTGAACTGTGCATCTGAGAGGTTCGCTATTTCTTGGTCTCTTAGAGTTATTGGCTCTGGGGCTTTAAGTTCTTGAGCCATATTTTGGACTGTTCATGCTTGTTATGTATGAGGAGTGGAGCCCTAGGTGTTCACCAGGGCGGGACAACTCAGTCTCTGGGTTGTGATGCTGTATGTGGGGGTGGGGTCAAAGAGGAGCAATGGCTGTCCCCTCTTCTGCTTCCTGCACCTGGGGCCTGCACGGTTCATCCCACGGCGCGCAAATGTGTGACGGCAGTCAGCCTGCCACCTTGCGCCCTCACTGGGTCCGCCTGTTGCCACCCTATGCCTGGGATCTGTCCCAGCTGCCTGGGTGCCTGGGGTTGGGGGATCCTTCCTGCCCGACCCTGCTCTGCTGCTGGCTCTGCCCCTCTTACTGGTCTGGTTGAACGATTTGTTGTTGTCGGACTTCCTTATAGTTCAATTTTCTGTTCTTTGGCTGCGTCTTTGTTTACTAAACCTTTGTTGTATTCAAATTTGGTTGTGGGAGAAGGCACAGTGTTTCCACCTATGCCTCCATCTTGGCAGAAGACCAAATAGAAAAATGTGAAGTAACAAGAATTCAAAAAAATGAGGAGAGGCTTAGGAACCTCCAGGACATCTATAAACATTCCAACATCTGAACTATAGGGGTACCAGAAGGGGAAAAGAAACAGCCACGAGTGAAAAACTTATTTGAACAAATAATAAAGGAGAACTTCCCCAGTCTGGCAAAGGAAATAGACTTCCAGGAAATCCAGGAAGCTCAGAGAGTCCCAAAGAAGTTGGACTCTAGAAGGAACACACCAACGCACATCATAATTACATGAGCCAAGATTAAAATGAAGGAGAGAATCCTGGAAGCAGCAAGACAAAAGGGGACAGTCACCTACAAAGGAGTTCCCATCAGACTGTCAGTGGATTTCTCAAAAGAGACCTTACAGGCAAGAAGGGGCTGGGGAGAAGTATTCCAAGTCACGAAATCCAAAGACCTACACCCAAGATTGCTCTATCCAGCAAAGCTTTCATTTAGAATGGAAGGACAGATAAAGAGCTTCTCAGATAAGGTCAAATTCAAGGAGTTCATCATCACCAAGCCTTTATTATATGAAATGTTAAAGGAACTTATCTAAGAAAAAAAGATAAAAAATATGAACAATGAAAGGACAGCAAACTCATGGTTAACAACCACACCTAAAACAAAAGCAAACGAAGAGGACAGCTAGATCGGGAGCAGAACCATAGAAATGAAGAACACATGGAGGGTTAGCAACAGGAGAGTGGGAGGAGGAGAAGAGGGTAGAAGGTACATAAAATAAGTAGCATAGACGGTAGGTAGAAAATAGATAGGGGGAGGGCAAGAATAGTAGGGGAAATATAGAATCTAAAGAACTTGAGATACATGGTCATAAACTAAAGGGGGGGGATGGTGGGGGAGGGACTGTGCAGTGTGAAGGGGAATGAAGGGAGGGAATAGAACAACTGTAATGGTATAATCAATAAACTATATTTTGAAAAACTACATAATACCTACAACACTACTCATATAATAAAGTTTTAATGCCTCAAAAAATCTAAATGTGAGATTTGAGACAGCTAGGATTCTGTCATCTGAAAGCGCTACCCACCTGCTAAAATTAACGGTCTTTTAAAAAATTATTTTATTGTTGTGCAATTACAGTTGTCTGCATTCCCCACCACCACCACTCCACCCTACCCCACCCAAACACCCCTCCTTCCCTTGCTTCCATCCTCTACCTTTCCCCCCATTATCACTGCCACCTCCTCTCTGGTTACTGTCAGATACTACTTACTTTCAGTGTCTCTGGCTATATTTTCCTTGCTTTATTCTTTTGTTGATTCTTTTCCAGCTAAAATCAGCTTATACGGTATTTGACCTTTACTGCCTGGCTTATTTCACTTAGCATAATGATCTCCAGCTCCATCTATGCTGTCTCAAAGGGCAGGAGTTCAGTCTTTCTTTCTGCTTCTTAGAATTCCATTGTGTAAATGTACTACAGTTTTTTGACCCACTCATTTGCTGATGGGCACTTAGGTTGCTTCCAGCACTTGGCTATTTTAATTGTACTGCTATGAACATTGGGGTGCATAGGTTCTTTTGGATTGGTGTTTCAGAATTTATATGGTATAATCCCAGCAGTTGAATTGCTGGGTCAAAAGGCAGTTCCATTTTTAGTTTTCTGAGGAAATTCCATACTGTTTTCCACAATGGCTGCACCAGTCTGCATTCCCACCGACAGTGCATGAATGTTCCCTTTTCTCCACATGGTCTCCAACACTTGTTTGTTGCTTTGTTTATGGTAGTCATTCTGACTGGTGTGAAATGGTATCTCATTGTGATTTTAATTCACATCTCTCTGATAGCTAGCGATGCCAAGCATCTTTTCATATGTCTCTGATCCCACTCTATGTCCTCCTTGGAGAAGTGTCTGTTCATGTCTTTGGCCCATTTTTTTGTCTTCCTGAAGCAGAGTTGTATAATTTCTTTATATATTTTGGAGATTACACCCTTGTCCCAGGTCTAACTGGCAAATATCTTTTCCCATATAGTTGGTTCTCTTTTCATTTTAATGTTGTTTTCTTTAGCCAGGCAGAAGATTTTTAATTTGATAAGGTTCCATTTGTTAATCTTTCTTTTATGTCCCTTGCTTTAGGGGACATAACAGTGAAGATATTCCTAATCGGAATGTCTGAGATATTATCCTGATGTTTTCCTCTAGGAATTTTATGGTGTCATAACTTATATTTAAGTCTTTTATCCACCTCAAATTTATTTTTGTGTATGATGTAAGTTGGTGATCGAGTTTCATTTTGCATGTAGCTGTCCAGATCTCCCAACACTATTTGTCAAAGAGGCCATTTTTACTCCATTTTATGCTTCTTCTTCTGTTGTCAAATATTGACCATAGAAACTTGAGTTTATTTCTGGCCTCTCTGTTCTATTCTATTGGTCTATGTGTCTGTTCTTATGCCAGTACCAGGTTGTTTTCATTATAGTAGCTTTGGAATAGTTTGATATCAGGTGTCATGGTCCCTGCTACTTTGTTCTTCTTTCTCAAAATTGCTGCAGCTCTTTGGGATTATTAATAGTTTCACATAAATTTCTGAAATATTTGTTCTATATCTGTGAAACATTTCATTGATACCTTAATAGGGATTGCATTGAATTTATAAATTGCTTAGGGTAGTATGGTAATTTTGATTATGTTAATTCCTCCAATCCATAAGCATGGTACATACTTCCATTTGTTTGTCTTTCTTAATTTTTTCCTTGGAAAAAGGAAAAAAAACCTAACCTCCTTGGTTAGGTTTATTCCTACGTACTTTGTTTTTCTTGTTGCTGTAGCAAATAAGATTTTTTTCCTATTTTTTTTGCTTCCAATATTTCATTGATGGTGTCCAAAAATTCCTTTGATTTCTGGATGTTGACTTTGTATACTGTTGTTTTGGAACATTAACTTATTAGGCCAAGTAGTTTTTTGGTGGAGTCTGTAGGATTTTCTAAGTACACTATCATGTCATCTGCAAACAATGACAGTGTTGCTTCCTCATTTTCAATTTGGATGCCTTTATTTCTTTTTCGTGTATGATTACTGTGTCTAGGCCTTCTAATACTATGTTGCATTGGATTGGTGAAAGTGGGCATCCTTACTTTGTTCCTGATCTTAGTGGAAAAGCTCTAGATTTTTTCCCATTGAGTATGATGTTGTCTGTAGGTCTCTCATATGACCTTTATTATACAGAGGAACTCTCCATTTCCACTTGCAGGGTGTTTTTCTCATAAATGAGTTCTGTACCTTATCAAATGCTTTTTGTGCATCTATTGATATGATCATATGGTTTTTATCTTTGCTTTTATTTATGTGATGTACTATGTTTATTGATTTGCAAATGTTGTACAATTCTTGCATCCTTGGGATGAATTTCACTTTGTCATGGGCTATGATCTTTTTAGTGTATTCCTGAATGTGTTTTGCCAATATTTTATTGAGGATTTTTGCCAATATTTTAGCGTGTATGTTCATTAGTGATATTGGCCTGAAGTTTTTTCTTTATTGTCTTTATCTGTTTTGTGGATTAGGATGCTGGCTTCATAAAAAGAGTTTGGGAGTCCTCTGTTTTCTTGGATTTTTTGTAATAGTCTGTGAATGATAGAAGTTAGCTCTTCCTTAAATGCTTTACAAAATTATCCTGTGAAACCATCTGGTCCAGGACTTCTGTATGTCAGGATTTTTTTGATACTGCTTCAATTTCATCTTCTGTTATTGTTCTGTTCAGACTTTCTGCTTCTTCATTCAGTTTTGGGAGTTAATACTTTTGTACAAATTTGTCCATTCCCCTGAAGTTTCCATATTTCTTGATAGACAGTTGTTTGTAGAATTTCTTACAATCCTTTGTATTTCTGTGGTATCAGTTGTAATCTCTCCTCTGATTGTGTTTATTTGGGCCCTGTCTTTTTTTTTCTTGATGAGTCTGCTTAAAGGCTTGTCAATTTTTTTTCAAAGAACCAGCTCCTGGATTATTTGATCCTTAGAATTGTGCTTTTTGTCTCTATGTCATTTAATTCTCCTCTGATCTTAGTTATTTCCTACCTTTTACTTGCGATGGGCTGTGTTTGTGGTTGTTCTTCAAGTTCTTACATATGTAGGGTTAGGTTGTTTATTTGAAATGTTTTTTTTATCTTTTTAGGTAGGCCTGGTTCACTATCAACTTCCTTCTCAGGACTGCCTTCACTGTGTCCCATATGTTTTCATTGCTGTGAGTTCATATTCACTTGCTTCAAGAAACGCTTTAGTTTTTTCCTTAATCTTATTTTTAAACCATTCATTGTTTAATAGCATACAATTTGATCTCCATGAGTTTGAGTGTTTTTGAGTTTTTTTCCTTGAGGTAGGTTTCTAGTTTCAGTCCCTTGTGGTTAGACAAAATGCTTTGTATGATTTCAACTTCCTTGAATTTGTTGAGGCTTGTTTCCTGTCCTATCATGTGGTCAATCTTTGAAAGTGTTCCTGTGCATTTGAAAAGAATGTGTATTTTGCTTCTTTGGGATGAAAGGCTTTATTATATCAGTGAAACCCATTTGATCTAGGGTATCATTCAATGCCACAATATCCTTATTGATATTTTATTTGGATGATCTGTTCATTTTTGACAGTGGGGTGTAAAACTCCTCTACTATAACTGTGTTGCTTCCAATATCCTTCTCAAAGTCCTCCAAGATTTTATTTGGCACTCCAATGTTGGCTGCATATATTTATAATGTTTATGTATTCTTGATGGATTCTTCCCTTGAGTATTATGAAGTAACCCTCTGGGTTTCTTTTTATAGCCCTTGTTTTGAAGTCTATTTTGTCTGATATGAGTATTGCTACCCCAGCTTTTTTTTTTTCCTGTTTGCTTGGAAAATTTGTTTCCAGCCATTCACTTTTAGTCTGTGTAGGTCTTTTGTCCTGAGGTAGGTCTCTTGTAGGCAGCATATGTGTGGGTCATTCTTTCTTATCCATTCAGCTATTCTATGTCTTTTGATTGGGGCGCTTAATCCATTTATGTTTAATGTTATTATTGATTGGTACTTATTCATTGCCATTTTTTGTACCTGTGTTCCTCTTTCTCTCTCACTCTTTTTCTTACTGTTCTTAAAGCAGACCCTTTAGCATCTCTTGCAGAGCTGGTTTGGAGGAGGTATATGCTTTCAGGCTTCTTTTCTCTGGGAAGCTCCTTATTTGGCCTCTATTTTTATTGAGAGCCTTGATGGATAGAGTGGTCTTGGTTGTAGGCCCTTGGATTTCATTACTTGGAATCCCTCCTGCCATTCCTCTCTGCCTGTAGCATTTTCATTGAGAAGTCAGCTGCTAGCCTTATTGGAGCTCCCTCATATGTTACTTTTTGTCTATCCCTTGCTGCCTTTAAGATTCTGTCTTTGTCTTGGAATTTTGCCATTTTAATTATGATATGTCATGAAGTAAGCTCCTTTGGGTTCCTCTGGATAGGGGCTCTCTGAGTTTCCTGGATTTTTTCTCATCAGATTAGGAAAGTTTTCCATTATTACTTTTTCAAACAAGTTTTCCATTCCTTGCTCTTCTTCTTCTCCTTGTGGTATCCCTATAATACAGATATTACATTTCATGTTGTTCTGCATTTCCCTTACTTCCTCTTCATTGTTTCAGAGTCTCTTTTCCTTTTCTGCTGTTTGGGTGTTTTTTTCTACTTTGTCCTCTAGCTCCCTGATCCAGTCCTCTGCTTCATCGATCCTGCTTTTGATTCCTTCTACTGTGTTCTTAAGTTCATAAATTGTATTCTTCATTTCTTCTGGGCCCTTATTGATAGTTTCTATTTCCTTTTTCATGTTGATATAGTTTGCAGTGAGTTCACTGTAGTTTCCCTGTAGTTTCTGCTAATACTCTGTGAGCTCATGGAACTTCCTGATCACCATTGCTTTGAATTCAATATGTGATAATTGACTTGCCTATATTTCATTTATCATTCTTCCTGAGGTTTCCTCCTTTCCTTTCATTTGGGTATAGTTTCATCTTTCCATTGTTTGTGAGGCTCTTCTTGTTAGCCTCAGCTTGTTAAATTGATTTTTTTCTGACTCCCTTAATTTATAGAGTGAATTTCTATGGTAGAATACCCATGAGATTCAGGCTTGTCTTGGGGTGTCATTTATGTTGGCTCTCTGTATGTTATGGGTTTTGAGTGTTGCTGTGTCTTTCTTTGTTGGGTCCTTCCCTCCAGATGGTTAACTAAGTGTCACTTCATCAACCATGTCTTCTATTCTGTTGTGCAGGTGTGACAGGTTGTGTTGAAGCTGGTTCTTCTGTATATACGAGGTTTTCAGTCTTCTCACTATTGTTCAGTTCTTTCTCCTGGGTAATTTCTCCACCCTTTAGTTGCATTTCCAGATCAGTTCAGGGCAGAGGTTAGTGTGTCTTTCACTCACTGCTTCACCTTCTTCTGTTTTTATCTGTTCATGATTCCTTTGTTGGTGGGTTTCCTCTTCCTGCACATATACTGGTGTTCACAGTTCCCTCCTACTCTTTTTTGTGATGTTTCATGGGGAAGGCAAAATGGTTTAAGACAGTGGGAGTATATTCTATGGTATTTAAAGTACCAGCCCATAGAGAAGATACAGGAGATCCTCTGAGTAAGTATAATGTTAGTGGTGATATTTCACCCAACTAGTCACTTTTTATAAAGGGTGTCAAAATATGAGTCTTGTGGGGCAAAGTATTGTGAGTTGAATCTAGAAAGCAGTGACCTTATGGGAGGGCAGATTATGAGGTAAAATGTGAGTAAAGGATAGAAAATAGGTGTAGTATACAAGAGAATATAATTAACTACAATGGCAATATAGTTCCAGAAACAGAGAAGTGAGTTAAGATGTGGGAATTGTGTTATGTAGTATTTACAATTGTATGGAACAGCAATTATTTACAATAGTAATGGAGCAACAATCATATGACAGAATCTATGTGTACTAAGACGAATAGGAAGTAGAGGACCTAGAATAGTGTGCTATTGGATCCCAAGTGAAGTGAAAGATGGAAAATTAAAAATATACTATGAAAGAGAGAACAGGGGAAATTTGTCAAACAACACAATTTAACAAACCAATTGAGAATACTAAACAGAAAGAAGACAAATAAAAAAACTAATGAAAAATGTAAACCTAATGAAAAAATAATAATAATACAAATATACAATAACTTGCAAGTTCTCTGGAGTAGCAAAGTGAAATCTGTCTCACTGTCTCAGTTGTTGGGATGACCCCTCTTTGGATCTAACTCTGGACCTTTCACAGCTCCAGGTTTTATTGTCTAACTTGTGGGAATAAAAAAGAAAGAAGGAAGGAAGAAGGAATATTTTTTTAAAAAGAAGAAAGGAAGAAGAATAATTTTTAAAAAGGCTTCTTGCTGGCTTTAAATAAACCAGGACAATTCTGTTGGTCTTCCTGGCTGTAGCAGGCTAGGGGGATTGGTTTCACTTTTATCCTTTCCTGTGGTTCTGAGAGAATAGGGGCCAGGTCTGAGTCTCACTCTTCACAGTTGCCCATCCTCCATTGCAGTTCCTCAGTCCACTGCCAGGCCCTCGGTACCCTTCTGTGCTTGGCCTATGCCTGCAGCCCACCAGTTGTGCTGTTCTTGAGGTGCACCAATTAGGGGCAATTCACACTCCACCTTCTCACTCTTTGCTATCCTAGATGTTAGGGACTCTCAGAGTCTCTTCAGGGTAGTTCAGCCCCCCACTAATTAAGTCTTTCTGGGGATTGCTGACTCCCTGAGCCCTGCAGATCTCCTCTGCAGGGGTGTCTCTGCCTTTGTCTTAGAGAGCCAATCAGCCCTGCAGGGCAGGGGCACTACCATGGCTGCTGCAGCTGATGCTGCACACACCTCCACAGCTGTGCCTGGGGAAGTGAGGTTGGGTGTGAGGTTCCTCTGGGCAGCAGGGTAAGGTGTGTGCCATCCTCAGGGATGTGGGCATGTGTACTCAGCCTCTGCAGCTGGGTGAGATTAGCAGGCGCTGGCCCGAGGGTTCAGGTATGTGCCATCTCTGGGGCTTCAGGTGTGAGCATGCAGCCTCTGCTGCTGCTGCTGCTGCACTGGCTGGGCGTTTGGTGGTGGGGTGAGGTACTTTCTGCCCTGAGGCTGTGCACGTGAGTTCTCAGCCTCCTAGAGAGGGAGTGCAGTCACTTCGAGGGCAAAGGTGTCAGTGCATACCAGCCTCCGCTGCTACAGCAGCAGCTGCAAAAGGGTGGGGGCAGCTGGGTCAGTGGCACACCACTGGGATCACAAGTGAGGCTGGGGCTCCTCTGCTGCTGCAGCCAGGGGTAGGGTCTCAGTAGTGGTCCTGGCAGCAGAAGTGGGCCCACAGCTGAGGCTGAAAAGGCAGCACACACAGGAGAGGTGGGGACGGCTGCTGTGGGAGAATACCCTAAACAGCTGCCAAGTAGCTTTTTGTTTTTTAAAAACTTCCTCCTATTCAATCCTGCTGCTCCAGAAAAGCACCTGGCCTTTCACACAATGGTCCAACCAAACTGGAGACTCTCTGGGTAGGGTCTGTCATGGCCCACCTCTTCAGGCTGTCAACCACAGTCTCAGTGGGCATACACTGTCCCTGTGGTTTGCCACTTTGTCCTTATACCCTGAAGCAATTTCAACCATCCAGATGCATCCTGTTGCTGCACAAACTTTGTTTGGCAGCGAAGGGAGCCATTGACCTCGTTCTCCCCCAAGAATCCTGTGGCAGACCCAGTGGGCTCCAGACCTGGGGCTATAGCTGCCCTGGTCCCTGTTCTGGACCCAGGGACTCTATACTCCTGAAGAACTCTCCTTACTATCTGATTTTTCAATGTCCTCTACAGTTTTGGCCTCCAATCTTCATATATGCTGACATACCATTTGCTCTTCACTCTGATCCTCAACAGATAAGCTAGGGGTTCCACCCATGAACAGGAGGAAATGGACTCCACCACCATCTATCTCACTCATATCTTCTCAAATTAAAAATTTTGACAAATACACAAATCCAAAAAATTAACATCACTTTCTGTATTTTTTATTTAATTGTTCTTCAAGTACAGTTTTCTGTCTTATATTTCCAGCCCTGCCCCCCAGTGCCTCCCACCTTAGTTATTGTCCATGTGTCCTTTATGCTTGTTCATGTGAGTCCATCCCCTTTGCCCCTATGATTTTCTCCTCTCTCCTCTCTGGTGCCTGTCAGCCTGTTCCGTATTTGAGTGTCTTTGGTCATATTTTGCTTGCTTGTTTGTTTTGTTGTTTAGGTTCCTGTTAATGGTGATATCATATGATATTTGTCTTTCACCACCTGGCTTATTTCACTCAGCATAATGCTTTCCAGTTCCGTCCATGATGTTGCAAAGGGGAGGAGCTCCATCTTCCTTTCTGCAGCATAGAATTCCATCGTGTAAATATACCATAGCTTTTTGATCCAGTCATTTACCGATGGGCAAGTAGGTTGCTTCCAGTACTTGCCTATTATAAATTGCGCTGCTATGAACATCGGGGTGCATAGGTTCTTTTTGATTGGTGTCTCAGGGTTCTTAGGATATACTCCTAACAGTGGAATGGCTGGGTCAAAAGGCATGTACATTTTCAGTTTTCTTAGAAAATTCCATACTGTTTGTCATAGTGGTTGTACCAGTCTGCAATCCCACCAACAGTGAACTAGGGTCCCCTCTTCCCCACACCCTCTCCAGCACTTGTTTGTTTCTTTGTTTATGATAGTCATGCTGACTGGTGTAAAGTGGTATCTCATTGTGGTTTTGATTTGCATCTCTCTGATAGCTTGTGATATTGAGCATATTTTCATGTATATCTAGTTCCTCTGTATGTCCTCCTTGAAGAAGTGTCTGTTCAAGCTCTTTGCCCATTTTATAATTGGATTGCTCGTCTTCTTTAAGTGGAGTCAAGTGAGTTCTTTGTATATTTTGGAGATTAAACCCTTGTCTGAGGTATCATTGGCAAATATGTTTTCCCAAGCTGTTGCTTCTCTTTGTATCTTGATACTGTTTTCCTTAGCCATGCAGAAGCTTTTAATTTTGATGAGATCCCATTTGTTTATTCTTTCCTTTATGTCCCTTGCTCTAGGGGATATATCAGTAAAAAACTTCCTGTGTGGAATGTCTGAGATTTTCCAGCCAATGTTCTCCTCTGGGGCTTTAATGGTTTCACGGCTTATATTTAAGTCTTTTATCCACCTTAAATTAATTTGGTGTATAGTGTAAACTGCTGCTCGAGCTTCATTTTCTTGCATGTAGGTGTCCAGTTCTCCCAACACCATTTGTTCAAAAGGCTATCTTTACTTGATTTTATGTTACTGCCCCCTTTGTTGAATATAAATTGATTGTAGACATTTGGGTTTATTTCTAGACTCTCTGTTCTATTCCATTGGTCTATATGCCTGCTTTTATGCCAGTACCAGGCTGTTTTGATTACAGTGGCCTTGTAATACAGTTTGATATCAGGTATTGTGATCCCTCCTACTTGGTTCTTTTTTCTCAAAATTGTGAAGGCCCTGGCTGGTGTAGCTCAGTGAATTGAGCATGGGCCTGCGAACCACAGGATCGCGGTTCGATTCCCCGTCAGGGCACATGCCTGGATTGCAGGCTGGTTCCCAACAGGCCCACTCCCAGCAGGGGACGCATGAAAGGCAACCATACATTGATGTTTCTGTCCCTCTCTACTTCCCTCCTAAAGATAAATAATAAAATCTTAAAAAAAATTGTGGCTGCTATTCAGGGTCTTTCATGGTTCCATATAAATTTTTGAAGTGTTCGTTCTATGTAAGTGAGATATGCCATTGGTACTTTAATAGTATTGAATATAGCATTAGACTCTTTCAAAAGCATTGAATCTATAAATTGCTTTGGGTAGTATGGACATTTGGATGATGTTAATTCTTCCAATCCATGAACACAGTATATGTGTCCATTTATTTGTGTCTTCCTTGATTTCTTTCTTCAGTGTTGTGTAGTTCTCTGCATATAGCTCTTTTACCTCCTTGGTTAGGTTTATTCCCAGATATTTTATTTTTGTTTTGCTATATCGAATGGGAATTTTTTCTTGATTTCTGCTTGTGCTGCTTCATTGTTGGTATATAAAAATGCCTTTGATTTCTGGATATTGACTTTCTATCTGGCTGTTTTCCCAAATTCATTTATTATTTTGAGCAGTTTTTTGGTAGAGGCTATAGGATTTTCCATGTACACTACCATGTCATCTGCAAACAATGCCAGTTTTCTTTTCTCCTTTCCGATTTGGATGCCTTTTATTTCCTTTTCTTGTCTGATCACTGTGCCTAAAACTTCCAATACTATATTGAATAGAAGTGGTGAAAGTGGACAACCTTGTCTTGTACCTGATCTTAGTGGAAAAGCTTTTAGTTTTTGCCCATTGAGTTATGTTGGCTGTAGTTCTTTCATATATGGCCTTGATTATATTGAGGAATGCTCTATTCCCACGTTGCTGAGTGCCTTTATCATAAATGGGTGTTGTACCTTATCAAAAGCTTTTCCAGAGTCTACTGATATGATCATGTGGTTTTTGTCTTTGCTTCTGTTTATGTGATGTATTACATTTACTGATTTATGAATATTGAACCATCCTTGCATCCCTGGGATAAACCCCACTTGGTCGTGGTGTATGATGTTTTTGATGTATTGCTGGATGCGATTTGCCAATATTTTATTGAGGATTTTAGTGTCTATGTTCATCAGCGATATTGGCCCGTAATTTTCTTTCTTTGTTGTGTCTCTATCTGGCTTTGGAATTAGGATGATGCTGGCTTCATAAAAAGAGTTGGGGAATTTTCCTTCCCTTTAGATTTTTTTGGAATAATCTGTGAAGAATAGGGGTTAGCTCTTCCTTAAAAGCTTTGTAGAATTCTCCTGTGAAACTATTTGGTCCAGGGCTTCTGTGTGATGGGAGTTTTTTGATTACTGCTTCACTTTCATCTGCTGTTATTGGCCTGTTCAGGCTTTCTGCTTCTTTTTCATTGAGCTTTGGAAGATTATATTTTTCTAGAAATTTATCCATTTCACCTAGGTTTTCAAATTTCTTGGCATACAGTTCTCCATAGTAATTTCCTACAATCCCTTCTATTTCTGTGGTATCAGTTGTAATCTCTCCTCTTTCGTTTCTGATTGTGTTTATTTGGGTTCTCTTCTTTTATTGATGAGCCTACTTAAAGGTTTGTCTATTTTGTTTATCTTTTCACAAAACCAACTCCTGGATTCATTGATACTTAGAATCGTGCTTTTAGTGTTTAAAATATTTAATCCTGCTCTGATCTTGCTTATTTCCTTCCTTCTACTTGCTCTGGGCTGTCTTTGTTGTTCTTCCTAGAGGTCTTGTGGGCGTCAGGTAGAGTTGTTTGTTTGAAATGTTTCTGTCTTCTTTAGGTAAAGCTGTGTTGCTATGAACTTCCCTCTCAGGACTGCCTTCACTGTGTCCCATAAGTTTTGGGTTGTTGTGAGTTCATTTTCATTTGTTTCCAGAAACTGTTTGATTTTTTTCCTGATTTCAATCTTGACCTCTTCATTGTTTAATAGCATACCAGTCAGTTTCCATGAATCTGGTTGTTTTGTTTGTTTTTTTCCTGTGGGGTTAGATTCCAATTTCACTCCCTTGTGGTCAGAGAAAATGCTTGGTATGATTTCTATTTTCCTGAAATTGTTGAGACTCGGTTTGTGTCCTATCATGTGGTCTATCTTTGAAAATGTTCCATGTGCGTTTGAAAAGAATGTGTATTTAGCTTCTTTGGGATGAAGGGCTCTATATATATCAGTCAAGTCCATTTCATCTAGGGTGTCGTTTAATGCTGCAACATCTTTGTTAATATTTTCTTTGGAAGATCTGTCCATTTTTGACAATGGGGGGGTGGTTAAAATTCCCTACTATAATTGTATTGCTGTCAATATCTTTCTTGAGGTCCTTTAGGATTTTCTTTATATATGTGGGTGCTTCTATGTTGGGTGCATATATATTTATGATGTTTATGTCTTCTTGGTGGATTCTTCCCTTGAGTATTATGAAGTGACCTTCTGGGTCTCTCTTTATGGCCCTTTTTTTGAAGTCTATTTTTTCTGATATGAGAATTGCTACCATGGCTTTTTTTCCAGTCCATTTGCTTGGAAAATTTGTTTCCAGCCTTTCACTTTTAGTCTGTGATGGTCTTTTGACCTGAGGTGGGTCTCTTGTAGGCAGCATATGTGTGGGTCATGCTTTCTTATCCATTCAGCTATTCTATGTCTTTTGATTGGTGCATTTAATCCATTTACGCTTAAAGTTATTATTGAAAGGTACTAATCATTGCCACTTATGTACCTGTGTTCCCCTCTGTCTCTCTCTTTTCCTTTCTTTCCTTAAAGGAGACCTTTTAGTAATTCTTGTAGTGCTGGTTTGGTGGAGGTGTATTCTTTTAGACTTCTTTTGTCTTGGAATCTCTTTAGTTTCTTGGAAACTCTTTTTTTTTGGCCTTCTATCTTGATTGAGAGCCTTGCTGGTTAAAGTAGCCTTGGTTGTAGGCCTCCGTTTCTCATTATTTGGAATAATTATTGCCATTCTCTTCTTGCTTGGAATGTTTCCATTGAGAAGTTAGTAGCAAACCTTATTGGGACCCCCTTGTATGTTACTTCCTTTTTCTCCATTGCTGCCTTTAGGATTTTCTCTTTGTCTTGGAGGTTTGCTATTTTAATGATGATGTATCTTGCAGTAGGCCTCTTTAGGTTCCACCTGCCTGGAGTCTCTGTGATTCCTGGATGCCTGTGACTTTCTCTCTCCTCAGCTTAGGAAAATTGTCTGTTATTACTCTTTCAAGTAGGTTTTCTATCCCTTGTTCTTCTTCTTCTCCTTCTGGTATTCCTATTATTCAGATATTATTACGTTTCATATTGTCTTGTATTTCTCTTAAACTCTCCTCATTCTTTCTGATTCTCTTTTGCATTACTTCGTCCGTCTGGGAGATTCTTTCTACCCTGTCCTCTGCCTCATCAATCCTATTTTTCATACCTTCTACTGTGTTCTTCAGTTCAGAAATTGTATTCTTCATTTCCTCTTGGCCTTTGCTGATGGTTTCTATTTCCTTTTTCATGTTGGTATAGTTTGCAGAGAGTTCATTGTAGCTCCCCTGTAGTTTCTGGTAGCTCCTTGTAAGCTCTTTGAATTTCCTGATAACCAGTGCTTTGAATTCCATATCTGATAGTTGACTTGCCTCTATTTCATCTAACATTCTTTCTGAGGCTTCCTCCTTTTCTTTCATTTGGGGATTGTTTCTTTGTCTTCCCATTGTTTGTGGTACTTTTCTTGTTGGCCTCAGCTTCTTAAATTGATCTGTTCTGGTTCCCTGGGTTTATGGTGTGAACTTCTGTGGTAGGATACCTGTGAGATTCAGTGGTGCAGTCTCCTGTACGTATCTCAGTCTTTTCCACTTCCACCTACTCCTCTTGTTGGCTTCCAGCTGGTCAAACCTTTTCTTCTGGTCTCACTAGCTGCAGCAGCCCGAGGGGCCAATAGTGTGGCCTTCCTTGCTTCTTGGTGAACTCAACCGGTCTCACCAGTGCCCTCCCACGATCCAGACTTGCGCTGCTCTCTAGCACCCCACTGAGAGCAGATTTTTCCCCATGATTCCCAGTCCTGGCCTGGCATGAGTGCGTGCGCTCTCAGCAAAGCTTTCCTGGTCTCGCAGGCTTGGGCGTGGACCTTTCCCAGTGCTATGGAAGAACGCAGAGGGCAACTCAAAATCCTCCCAAGCTCGCAACCATGGCCTGATTCCAGGCGTTTTTCAGTCCGCGCCGGCTGGGTAGGGAGGGATCTGATGACTGGCTTTCTTCCAGGGGCCTTGCTAGTAGCCCTAGGCTCCCTGAGACTGTGGGAGACCTGGCTTGGCCCAGCGGTACAGGGAACACACGGGCGACTCTCAGTTCTCCCAAGCTGACAGCTACAGCCTGACTACTGGTGCTTCTCAGTCTCCCTTGGGTGGGTAGGGAGGGAGCTGGTAACTGGCTCTCTTCCAGCAGCCTAGCTAGTAGCCTGAGGCTCTCAGAGTCTGTGGCAGACCTGGCTCTGTCCTCGAGCTGCAGGGAATGCATGGGTGACTCACAGTTCTCCCAAGCCAGCAACCACAGCCTGACTCCACGGGTTATCAGAGCTCTCTGGTTTGCTTCCCAATGCCCACTCTTCTCTCTGCCACTACAGGCAAATCGATCTCTCCTGGTGTTTTCCAATCTGTGCCCTGCTGGATAGGGAGGGTGCCAGTGACTAGTTCTCTCTGAGGGTTGTTGTTGCCTGCCCTTGGCTCTCAGAGACCAAGGCATCCCGGCCAGGGCCCTGGCGAGGCCCAGCAGAGGGCCTGCAGCCTCTGCGCTGCTCCCTTGTACCTTGTTGATCTGTGGTCGACTCCTCTCCTCAACCTCTGGTCATTCAGTGTCCACTACACTTTCTGGAGTCCTGCCCTCCTATATGCTGGGTCCCTGTTGAGTATCCGCTGCGCTCCTCCGCAGATCAGCCCGGTTTTTCTCCGGCGTGTGGAGGGAAGCGAAATCCTTTTCCCTCCTCCGCTGCCATCTTCTCCAAGGGCCAAATTAACAACATTTTCATTCTTTCTACCTTTTTGTAATTTCACAAACTTAAAGAAGAAAGCTTCACTGTGAGTGATAAACCTTTTATCATTTTCAATAAGTGCATGAATATCATATCTTAATATCTGAACCAAATTTGGTGGGTGATCCATCTAATTTTTACAAGGAGAACCCAACACTTGTCCCAATCAAATGCTGTAATTAATTCCAGAAAGAGATGTGTCCATGTGTGTGAGAAGGTATGAGAGCCATGTAGCTTCTGAGCAGTATTTCACAGACCTCTCGTTTTAACACTGCATTTTGTGGAAGCTTCCAGAGACTCTTGACATTTGTAGTAGCTTCCAGATGAGTCTGAAGAGTCCTGCACTTCAGTGATGGGTTCGTGGAGATATTCCTGCCCTTTCACCTAAGCTTTCCAATGACTGTAAACCTCAAACTCTCTACAAGCCCAAGTCCTGCTACTGAAATGAGTGGTGAACCTGTTTTCTGCACTGAACCCTGCTGATAAACTCAATTAATAACAAGCTCAGTGGGGTCTCAGATTTAGTGCACACATGTAAATATCCATCCCATGAGGGCAGACTTTCCCCTTTATCTGTTAGAGTCTGAATCAGCAAGATGAGGCAGGATGAGTACATTTTAGCAAGCCATCCATCACAGGAAGCCCAGGATTGGTACTGATCAGGAATATAAAACCAGAGAGCAGTTGCTAGTCTACGGGTGAGATTAAATCAGATCTGGAAGAAGGACATTTGAAACACAGAAACAAAGCAGGGAGGAAGGAGATTTCACATGGAACTCAGTGGAGGAGATATTTTTCCAAACACAGTGCATCTTTGACAAATTCATTGAATAGTTGCTGCTGGTTAGGATAACTTTGATTGGCCAACACTCAAATATTGAAGGTCTCTTCCATGTGTCTACATGCAATCATATGACTCCTGATCTGCCTCAACTAGGACACCCTGAGTAATAAAATCTAGCAGGAATGGAGTCCACAGACATATCAAGAAGAAAAGCCAGCCCCTGGGTGCCCAAAGAAGCCTGAAGAGGAAATATACTTTCATTAAAGTGTCTCTAGAACTGATTGGTAAAAAGCAGAACCAAAATGAGAACAAGAGTCTCTGTAGTTCTGGAATGTAATCCTTTGTCCTTGTTTATACACATTTGGGGGCAATTTGTTGCTGGCCAATTGGCTTTACTTTAAAGTCCATGAACCTCACACTGCAGACTGTCTCTGAGACTTTACAGCTGCTAAATAACACCTGACATTGTTTTTTAGGTTTTCTTCCATTTTGGCTGGCAAGTCTGCAGAACCCAAAATTTCCCCTGTTATCTGTAAAACCATTTGCTGCTGCTGTTGAGAACAGTTGTTCTGCTAAATATATCATGACTCAGATTTTCATTTGGTGTCTTCATGTGAACATTGCCAAAAATGCTTGCTAGTCATCTTTTCCTGAATCCTCCTCTCACCCTTATCTACATCTGTTCTGTCTTCCAACCGAAGATCAGTGGCTTCTTTTCTCTGAGTTAAGAATCTGTTCAGCTCACACTAATATTCTCCTCATTCACCTCCAAGATAAAGACACTAGAAGTAGAAAGGCACTTTAGTAAGTTTCAAATCTTTTGAAAGAACAGGTATGGGAGAACTGTGCAGAGGGGAATATTTTGCTTGCTAAAATCAACTTGTAAGGTACTGTATTAAAATCCAAAAACAGTCAGCAGTGACCACATATCTGTATATTTCTTGTTGCTGCATCAGATACCTCCCTAGTTTTATCCTTTAAGGGTGGGCTGCTATCAGTGTTATTTTTTAGGTTTTAAAATATATTTTATTGATTATGCTATTACAGTTGTCCCATTTCCCCCTTTCATTCCCCTCCACCCTGCACACCCTCTCCCACCCACATTTCCCCCCTTTAGTACATATCCATGTGTCTTAAGTTCTTTAGCTTTTACATTTCCCATACTATTCCTGACCTCCCTATTTTCTACCTACCATCTATGCTACTTATTCTCTGTACCTTTTCCCCCCTCTCCTCCTCCCACTCCCCTGTTGCTGTCCCTCCATGTGATCTCCATTTCTGTGGTTCTGTTCCTGTTTTAGTTGTTTAACTTGCTTTTGTTTTAGGAGTGATTAATAATTGTGAGTTTGCTGTCATTTTACGATACACGTTTTTTATCTTCTTCTTAAATAAGTCCCTTTAACATTTTATATAGTCAGAGCTTAGTGATGATGAACTCCTTTAACTTGACCTTATCTAGAGAGCACTTTATCTGCCCTTCCATTCTAAATGAAAGCTTTGCTGGATAGAGCAATCTTCGATGTAGGTCCTTGCCTTTCATAACTTGGAATACCTCTTTCCAGCCCCTTCTTAACTGCAAAGCCTCTTTTGAGAAATCAGCTGACAGTCTGATGGGAACTCCTTTGTAGGTAACTGTCTCCTTATCTCTTGCTGCTTCTAGGATTATCTCCTTCATTTTTATCTTGGGTAATGTAACGATGATATGCCTTGGTGTGTTCCTCCTTGGGTCCAACTTCTTTGGGACTCTCTGAGCTTTCTGAACTTCTTGCAAGTCTATTTCCTTCACCAGATTTGGGAATTTCTCCTTTATTACTTGTTGAAATAAGTTTTCCACTTGTTGCTCTTCCTCTTCTCCTTCTGGTACCCCTATGATTTGGATGTTGGAACATTTAAAGATGTCCTGGAGGTTCTTAAGCCTCTCCTCATTTTTTTGAATTCTTGTTTCTTCATTCTTTTCTGTTTGGTTGTTTCTTTCTTCCTTCTGGTCCACTCCATTGATCTGAATCGCAGTTTTCTTCCCAGCACTATTGGTTCCCTGTGCATTTTCCTTCATTTCACTTAGTGTAGCCTTCATTTTTCCATCTAATTTTGGATCAAATTCAACCAATTTTGTGAGCATCCTGATCACCAGTACTTTGAACTGTGCATCTGATGGGTTGGCTATCATTTGGTCACTTAGTTGTAGTATTTCTGGAGCTTTGATCTGTCCTGCTTATGCCTTTTTTTTTTTTGGTCTCGTTGCACCTCCAGTGTTACTTTATGATTCCTGGTTGAGCTCTGGGATCCACAGTCTGGAGATTCTGAAAGAGCAAAGACATGAGTGATACCACTGATGCTGCATTATGGTGAAGGTGAGTGGCCAAGATGGCAGAAAGTTAAGCAAGACACAGCCAATCAATATTGGTAAGCAAATGTCTTAGAAACAAGTACAAAGGAATATAGCCTTGTTCACATGCAAGTTATCCACTTTTATATTCTTTGATATAGACACATAAACACAAAGTTACACTCACTATACTAATCCTTCTTGTCAAGTTTGTTCACATGTGACACATGACAGACCAAGATAAGTGCAGACAGAGAACCCCCATAACCACACTGACTGAGGCTGACAGATCCCTGAGTAAAGCAACACATGTGTGTACTCAGGCCTACATTATCCCAGAACACACCCACAGACAGATGACAACTGTGTGGATGCCTTTGTCGTGTATGACAGGACAAAGTGCTGTCAATCATACGCACTTATCTGTCATGTAGTAATTGTGTGATGTCATCAATTCCCTCCTTAAGTCTTTTTTCTCTGATTAACAGTTACATTCCCTCAGAAAATCATTTTGACAAAATCTTACTGATGGAAGAAGACTCAGAAAAAATTAAAATAAAAACCGAAGCACACTTCAAGTTTCTGAGTATAAAATATTGAATCATCTTTTACTGCCATGGCATTTCCAAGTTCCTGTTTAGTCCTCTTCTGAACACTGAGTTTTCTGGAGTATTTTAGAACAGGATAATCATTTAAATAGTATAATTTCCCCTTTTCCTTGAATTATGGTCTCCATAAAAGTACTTAGAGAGCTAGGAAATACGTCTACACTAATAAAAGTATGAAATACTTCAGACAAAGTATAGGAATATAATGTAACTATTTGATTTCAGGAACTGAACATCTTGAAGAAGAAATAAACATTTGTGCCATTAAATAGTACATGATTGAAAGAGTTAAAGAAAAGGTCAAAATGTAATAAAATACATGCTGGAGATTTAGAAAAAGCCCACAAACTTGTAGAAATAAAGATCTTCACATATAATAACTAAGGCTATTGACATTGCTTGCTATGATAAAAACAAGATTTTCTTTGTAGTAGGAAATGGAATTTCAGGTATGTTAATTATGCTACTCTTCTGCTGTTTTTAGCACTAATGCAAATTCATAAGGCACTATCTCCCATTAAAGCAATTCAGATTTCAATCTTCAGATCACCTACTAATATCACTATGACTCTTGAAGGAGGTCAAAACTAACCTTGAAATCCAAGGCCCAAATATTAATCTAATGTTCTATTTGACACCTAGAGAGAGTTTCTCTGATGCTAAATTATATTCACAAACTCCCTCTAGAATATTTCCAGATTAAGCTCCTATTATAAACACGTCACAGTCCATGGGTGGTAAAATGCTACATTTTAGAAGAGTCAGTGGACCATAAAACTGCCATTAGACACAAATGGCTTTGCACACTCATAAAAAGTGCAAGAGCCATGTCCAAAGCTGAGGTCCTCCTCAGTCAGTAGCACCCTGAGGACACTGAGAATAGCAGAGACTAAAAAGACAGGTAGGCATTTCACAGTAGCTTGCTGTTTTGTGATGTATCAAGTTAGAAAATTCAGTCAGTAATAATTATTACATTTTAATTAATAATAAAACCTTTTATGGATTGGCTTACTTACCCTTTACTCTCTCCTCCTTCTAGTTGGGAAGCTGCAAAGCTAAAATTTTTATTTCCCAGACTCCACTGTAACACGGGATTATATACACAAATCAAGTTCTGCCTGGCACATATACTCAGTTCATATGTGGAGGCAGAATTGAGGCCAAGAGCAGCTTGCTGTGGCTCTGGGAAGTGGCTGCTGGCTATCCTGGTTATGGAGACACAAAGCTTCTTTACAGAAGCTCTGCAGCATTTACACATTAGCTCCCAGAAGCAATGGCCATGATCTAGATCACAGTACAGTTGTCCCGCCTCCACATTCCTCAGACAACTAAGGGCATAGTGAAGGTTCTTGTGCTGACATGTCACTAAGGGATGCCTAAAGGCAATGCTCTCCCTTAAGTTACACCTGCATGGTGCTAGGACTCAGCAAGGGGCTTGTGCCAGAACTGGTGCCTTACATCTTTCCACTAGATTTGTAGGCTCCAAACACTTGAATTAAATCCCTACCTGATTAAAATACACCAAACTCTAGCTGACATTTCACCTATTTGTACACAATTTATAAATAGACCATGAGATATAGTCCAAGAGTGGCTTTACAGGTGGATTCTAATCCTGGTCTGTCCATGTATTAGTTATGAGCTTATCTAACTTTTCTCAGTCTCCATATTTCTAAACAGCAATTTTCAACTTGTATGTGCCAGTACACCAGTGTGCTGCAAGAATTTTTAAAAACAAGAATCCTAAAACACCAATCCAGGGGGTCTCAGGGACATGAGTAAGGACGGAGGCGGCCAGACCGGCGGCAGCCATTAGCCGGCGCGTAAAGACCTCGGAGCCGTGGCTGCCGCAGCGGTTGGAGCCCAGAGGCTTCCTTCCATCTGTGCCCAGTGACAGGGGCGTCTGCAACGGAGAACTCATCAGGAGCCCAGCAACCCTGAGAAAAGTCAAGGGCAGCAGCAGCGGTGGCAGCGGAGGCAGGACGGCAGCCATTGGCCGGCGCATAAAGACCTTGGAGCCTTAGCTGCCTCAGTGGTCGGGGCCCAGAGGCTTCCCCCTGCGCCCAGCGACAGGGGCGTCTGACACAGAGGACTCATCGGGACCCCAGCACCTGTGAGTAAAAACAAAAGCGGCAGCGGCAGGGCCGGCTGCCTCGGGAGCCAGACACCCCAGAGTAAAGTCAAAAGCAGCAGCGGCGGGACCAGCAGCCATTGGCCGGCACGTAAAGACCTCGGAGCTGCTGCTGCCGCAGCTTCCAGGGCCCAAAGGCTGCTATCCATGGCCAGCGTCCGGGCGTCTGCCACAGAGGACTCAGCGGAAGCCCAGCAACTGTGAGTAAAGACAAAAGCGGCAGTGGCAGGACCGGCTGCCCTGGGCCAGCCCAAAACGCCTCAGAGCCGCCACTGCCGCTGTGTTAGGGGTGTAGAGGCTTCTATCTGTGGCCAATGCCACGGAGGACTCGTAGGGAGCCCAGCACCCAGTGGAGGATTGGGCCGGCTGTGGGGTCCCTGGAAGAGCTGGCTCCCTCCCTCACCATCTAGGAGGGGCTGGGTGGCAGAGACCTGTCTGCCTAGGTGTGTGGGGAGGGTGGCAAGGACAGGGGGCCGTGTTCAGTTGCGATCTCTGTGGTCGCCAGCCCACCAGCCTGCCAGCCCAGGAAATTTGAGAGGAGCATTGTCCTAACCAGTCAGGTTGGGGTTGGCCTGGGCTGAGAGGCACGCTTTCTGGAGAAGTTTTTACTGGAAAGTGGACTGAGGTGTTCTGTGAAGGCAGCTTGACTTGCTTCTCACCCAGCCACTGTACAGTACCAGATAGCGTGGGACCAAGGCAGCGTGTAAGGTGGGCGGGCGCCTGCACCCCAGTCTGGTAGCCTGGCTGGTGGGCGGGTGTGCGCCTGGGCCTAAAACCCAGTCCACAGAGGGGCCCCAACAAAACCAGAAAAACCGGATTGGACAGTTTGAAACCAACAAGGAAGGAGTTTTTGTTGTTGGGTGTTTTTTTTGTTTTTTTGTTTTTGTTTTTTACTTTTATTTTTAAACTTTTTTCAGTAATCATATATATTTTTTAATTTTATTGTTGCTGTATCTTTCAGTACTCTGTTCCTCTCCTTTCTTTTTTCCTGTTTTAGTCCCTCTTCATTTCACCCCAAACTTATTGCATTTTCCTCACTTCTCTTGCCCTTTTTTTGTGTGTTTGATTGTTTGTTTGTTGCTTTCTATAGCACTGTAAATACTTCACAACAAATCTCTCCAGTCTTAGCCCACTTTACAGGTTCCTGAATTCTATTACTGTAGTGACTAACTCTACTTGCTCACACACTACGTCTATTAACTATTCTTTACTCTCACCTTACCTCAAAATCTGAGCACCCGAAACCTCACTGCTTTCTAGATACAACTCACAAGCCTTCCCTCGCCAAAAAGAGGCTTATCTTTGGTCTATCCTTTCCTAGAGGTGGCAAATTGGGTTGAAGATTACAGTTAACACTATATAGAGCCTAAAGATCTTCTATCTCTTCTCTGCCAGCTGTGACTGTAAATATCATACTCTCCTGCTGTCATAAACCATTTTGCCTCCCCCTCCAGCTGATCACACACACACAAAGAAAGGAGTAGGTGGAAGCAGAGAACATCAAGATACCTGCAGGAGACTGTACCACTGAATTTCACAGGAATTCTACCACAGAAGTTCACACCATAAACCTAGGGAGTCAGAACAGATCAATTTAAGAAGCTGAAGCTAACAAGAAGAGTCTCATAAGCAATGGGAAGACAAAGAAACAATGCCCAAATGAAAGAAAAGGTGGAAGTCTCAGAAATAATGTTGGATGAAAGAGAGGCAAGTCAGCTATCAGATATTGAATTCAAAGCACTAGTTATCAGGAAATTCAAAGAGCTCACAAAGAGCTACCAGAAACTAGAGGGGAGCTACCAGAAACTAGAGGGGAGCTACCATGAGCTCTACACAAACTATACCAACATGAAAAAGGAAATAGAAACCATCAGCAAAGACCAAGAGGAAATGAAGAATACAATTTCTGAACTGAAGAACACAGTAGAAGGAATGAAAAGCAGGATCGATGAGGCAGAAGATCGGATCAGTGAGTTGGAGGACACAGTAGAAAGAATCTCCCAGAAAGAGCAAGAAAGGGAAAAGAGGCTCAAAAAGAATGAAGATGGACTAAGAGAAATGCAAGATAATATGAAACGTAATAATATCCGAATAATAGGAATACCAGAAGGAGAAGAAGAAGAACAAGGGATAGAAAACCTATTTGAAAGAGTAATGATGGAAAATTTTCCTAATTTGATGAGAGAAAAAGTTACACGAATCCAGGAATCACAGAGAGTCCCATTCAAGAGGAACCCAAAGAGGCCCACTTCAAGACACATCATCATTAAAATGGCAAAATTCCAAGACAAAGAGAGAATCCTAAAGGCAGCAAGGGAGAAAAAGGAAGTAACATACAAGGGAGCCCCAATAAGGTTAGCTACTGACTTCTCAATGGAAACACTCCAAGCAAGAAGAGAATGGCAAGAAATATTTCAAGTAATGAGAACCAGAGGCCTACAACCAAGGCTACTTTACCCAGCAAGGCTCTCAATCAAGATAGAAGGCCAAATAAAGAGCTTCCAAGACAAAAGAAGTCTAAAAGAATATGCCTCCACCAAACCAGCTCTACAAGAAATACTAAAAGGGCTGCTTTAAGGAAAGGAAGGAAAAGAGAGAGACAGAGAGGAACTGTGGTACAAAAATGGCAATGAATAAGTCCCTATCAATAATAACCTTAAATGTAAATGGATTAAATGCTCCAATCAAAAGACATAGAATAGCTGAATGGATAAGAAAGCATGACCCACACATATGCTGCCTACAGGAGACCCACCTCAGGACAAAAGACCATCACAGACTAAAAGTGAAAGGCTGGAAACAAATTTTCCAAGCAAATGGACAAGAAAAAAAAGCCGGGGTAGCAATTCTAATATCAGACAAAATAGACTTCAAAAAAAGGGCCATAAAGAGAGACCCAGAAGGTCACTTCATATTGCTCAAGGGAAGAATCCAGCACGAAGACATTAACATCATAAATATATATGCACCCAACATAGGAGCACCCAAATATATAAGAAAAATCCTAGAAGACTTCAAGAAAGATATTGACAGCAACACAATTATAGTAGGGGATTTTAACACCCCACTGTCAAAAATGGACAGATCTTCCAAACAAAATATCAACAAAGATATAGCAGCATTAAACGACACTCTAGAAGAAATGGACTTGACTGATATATATAGAGCGCTTCATCCCAAAGAAGCTAAATACACATTCTTTTCAAATGCACATGGAACATTTTCAAAGATAGACCACATGGTAGGACACAAAATGAACCTCAACAAATTCAAGAAAATTGAAATCATACCAAGCATTTTCTCTGACCACAAGGGACTGAAATTAGAAACCAACCCCACAGGAAAAAACCCCAAACATCCAAAATCATGGAGACTGAATGGTATGCTATTAAACAACGAATGGGTCAAGATTGAAATTAGGGAAGAAATCAAAAAGTTTCTGGAAACAAATGAAAATGAACTCACAACAACCCAAAACTTATGGGACACGGCCAAGGCAGTCCTGAGAGGGAAGTTCATAGCAATACAGGCTTACCTAAAGAAAATAGAAACATTTCAAACAAACAACCTAACCCGACGCCTGCAAGAACTCGAAGAACAACAACAAAGACAGCCCAGAGCAAGTACAAGGAAGGAAATAACCAAGATCAGAGCAGAATTAAATGACATAGAGACCAAAAGCACAATTATAAGGATCAATGAATCCAAGAGTTGGTTTTTTGAAAAGATAAACAAAATAGACAAGCCTTTAAGTAGGCTCATTAAGAAAAGAAGAGAGAGGACACAAATAAACACAATCAGAAATGAAAGAGGAGAGATTACAACTGATACCACAGAAATAGAAGGGATTGTAAGGAATTACTATGAAGAACTGTATGCCAAGAAATTTGAAAACCTAGGTGAAATGGACAAATTTCTAGAAAAATATAATCTTCCAAAACTCAATGAAGAAGAAGTAGAAAGCCTGAACAGACCAATAACAGCAAATGAAATTGAAGCAGTAATCAAAAAACTCCCATCACACAAAAGCCCCGGACCAGATGGTTTCACAGGAGAATTCTACAAAGCGTTTAAGGAAGAGCTAACCCCTATTCTTCACAGACTATTCCAAAAAATCCAAAATGATGGGAAACTCCCAAACTCTTTTTATGAAGCGAGCATTATCCTAATTCCAAAACCAGATAGAGACACAACAAAGAAAGAAAACTTTAGGCCAATATCACTGATGAACATAGATGCTAAAATCCTCAACAAAATATTGGCAAATCGCATCCAACAATACATCAAAAAGATCATACACCATGACCAAGTGGGATTCATCCCAGGGATGCAAGGATGGTTCAATATCCGCAAATCAGTAAATGTAATACACCACATAAACAAAAGCAAGGACAAAAACCACATGGTCATATCAATAGACGCGGAAAAAGCTTTTGATAAGGTACAACACCCATTTATGATAAAGGTACTCAGCAAAGTGGGAATAGAGGGAGCATTCCTCAATATAATAAAGGCCATATATGAAAGACCTACAGCCAACATCATACTGAATGGGCAAAAACTGAAAGCTTTTCCACTAAGATCAGGAACAAGACAAGGTTGTCCACTTTCACCACTTCTATTTAATATAGTATTGGAAGTTCTAGCCACAGCAATCAGACAAGAAAAGGAAATAAAAGGCATCCAAATCGGAAAGGAGGAAACAAAACTGTCACTGTTTGCAGATGACATGATAGTGTACATGGAAAATCCTATAGACTCTACCAAAAAACTGCTGGAACTAATAAATGAATTTGGCAAAACAGCGGGATACAAAGTCAATATCCAGAAATCAAAGGCATTTCTGTATACTAACAATGAATCAGCAGAAGCAGAAATCAAGAAAAAAATCCCATTCGATATAGCAAAAAGAAAAATAAAATATCTGGGAATAAATCTAACCAAGGAGGTTAAAGACCTGTATGCAGAAAATTACACAACACTGAAGACAGAAATCAAGGAAGACACAAACAAATGGAGACGTATACCGTGTTCATGGATTGGAAGAATTAACATCATCAAAATGTCCATACTACCCAAAGCAATTTACAGATTCAATGCAATACCTATTAAAGTACCAATGGCATATTTCACAGACATAGAACAAACACTTCAAAAATTTATATGGAACCATAAAAGACCCCGAATAGCAGCTGCAATGTTAAGAAAGAAGAACAAAGTAGGAGGGATCACAATACCTGATATCAAACTGTATTACAAGGCCACTGTAATCAAAACAGCCTGGTACTGGCATAAAAACAGGCACATAGACCAATGGAACAGAATAGAGAACCCAGAAATAAACCCAAATCTCTACAGTCAATTAATATTCGACAAAGGGGGCAGTATCATAAAATGGGGTAAAGATAGCCTCTTCAACAAATGGTGTTGGGAGAACTGGACAGCTACATGCAAAAAAATGAAACTCGAGCACCAACTTACATCATACACCAAAATAAATTCAAGGTGGATAAAAGACTTAAATATAAGCCATGACACCATTAAAGTCCTAGAGGAGAACATTGGCAGGAAAATCTCAGATATTTCACGCAGCAACATTTTTACTGATATGTCCCCTAGAGCAAGGACTATAAAGGAAAGAATAAACAAATGGGATCTCATCAAAATAAAAAGCTTCTGCGCAGCTAAAGAAAACAGCATTAAAATAAAAAGACAACCAACTGTATGGGAAAACATATTTGCCAATGATACCTCAGACAAAGGTTTAATCTCCAAAATATACAAAGAACTCACACGACTTCACTCTAAGAAGACAACTAACCCAATTAAAAAATGGGGAAAGGACTTGAACAGACACTTCTGCAAGGAGGACATACAGAGGATCCAGAGACACATGAAAAGATGCTCAATATCACTAGCTATCAGAGAGATGCAAATTAAAACTACAATGAGATACCACTTTACACCGGTGAGAATGGCTATCATAAACAAAGCAATAAACAACAAATGTTGGAGAGGGTGTGGGGAAAAGGGGACTCTGGTCCACTGTTGGTGGGATTGCAGACTGGTACAACCATTATGGAAAACAGTATGGAATTTTCTCAGAAAACTAAAATTGGACTTGCCTTTTGACCCAGCAATTCCACTGCTGGGATTGTATCCTAAGAACCCTAAAACACCAATCCCAAAGAACCTATGCACCCCAATGTTCATAGCAGCACAATTTACAATAGCCAAGAGTTGGAAGCAACCTAGGTGCCCGTCAGTAAATGAATGGATCAAAAAACTATGGTACATATACACAATGGAATTTTATGCTGCAGAAAGAAAGAAGGAGCTCCTACCTTTTGCAACAACATGGATGGAACTGGAAAGCATTATGCTGAGTGAAATAAGCCAGGTGTTGAAGGACAAATACCATATGATCTCACCTCTAACAGGAAGCTAAACAACAAAGCAAACAAGCAAGCAAAATATAACCAAAGACACTGAAATAGAGAACAGGCTGACAGTGACCAGAGGGGAGAGGGGAGGGAATTTCAGGGGAAATAAGGGAGGGATTTAGAGGAACCTATATAAAGGATACATGGACAACAACTGAGAAGGGTGGAAATGGGAGGGAGGAGGGAGGATGCGGGGTGGGATGGGATGGGAGTAATAGACAGAAAACTGTACTTGAAAAATAATTAAATAAACAAATTGGAAAAAAAATAAAATAAATAAAAATAAAAATTAATTTTACTCTTTAACATTTTGTATAAATAAATTCATACAGTATAACTGTAAAAAAACAAACAAACCACCAATCCAAAAGAATCTATGTGCTCCAGTGTTCATAGCAGCACAATTTACAATAGCCAAGTGATGGAAGCAACCTAAGTGTCCATCAATAAATGAGTGGATCAAAAAAGTATGGAATGTTTACATAATAGAATACTATGCGGCAGAAAGAAAGGGGTTCTTGCCCTTCATGAGAGTATGGATGGATCTGGAGAGCATTATACTAAGTGAGATAAGCTAGGCAGTGAAAGACAAATACTGTATGATCTCATTTATGAGTGGAACCTAATTAATAAAAAAAAAAACAAGCAAGAAAAATATAATCAGACATGGAAATAAAGAGCAAACTGACTACAATCAGAGGGGAGGAGGAGGGGGATAACAGGGGATAAAAAAGGAAGGATCATCAAAGAACATGTATAAAGGACACATGGACAAAGCCAAAAGAGGGTAGGATCAATGGTCAGAGGTGGGGACAGGTGGAGCAGTGGGATCTGGTGGGAGAAAAATGGAGACAACTGTACTTGAACAACAATAAAATAATAAGAATAAATTTAAAAATAAAAAAGGAATTTTTAAAATATTCAATACCTGACTATTTGGTCAGGATCACTTAGCTATTTTCCCTTAGGCTGTCAAATTAAAAAATGATTACAGCCAATATAACAAGAGCCATCAACTGTGAATAAATTAAAATTATAGTTATTTTTGTCAGACTGGCAAAAAATATAACATACTTTTTGGTATGTGCAGAATTTTAGCAATTAATTTGTGTGCCATGACATCAAAATGTTTGAAAATTGCTGTTCTAAAATAGGCACAATAACTGCCTCACATGGTTAAATATATTAAATTAGACCTTAGGAATAAAGTGACTTTCCCAGCATTAAGCATAGATTTGATTCTCAAAAAGTTTGTACCTGACTCTTTCACAAGTCTCACTCAATGAATGTTATATACTCAGAAAATTTATTTCTTTTCCCCTTTCCTGTTCACAACTGTAATCTCATTTATTTTATATCTCTATTAAAAAACAAGTATTACTTAAGAAAAGTAATTACAAATTTGACCCTCAACACCTATCAGACACATATTAGGTTACCAACAAATGAGTAAGATTAATGTATATCCAAACTTATCACAACACAATTTTTCATTTATAAATATTGATCCATGTACTTCTTCACTCACTATGCACAGAATAAAAATGGAAAACACTACTAAAAATCCCAAGGTTTATAAACCAGACACCATAAAAACAGAGTTAAGCTACTTAACAACTGGGTTATTGTTTATTATGAAGAGCTAAAACTAGTGTTTGTCTCTTTCTCCAATGTTTTTAATACTTAAAACCTCATAACAACCTTTGAGGTGGTAAAATTAGGGATACTGATAGGGCCAGCCACTATGTACCCCTAGACCATATTCAAGCCTCTCTGAAGCTCAATCACAGCCTTTGAACAAGAGGACACCAAGAATTCCTATCCAATAGAGCTACCTGAGATTTCAGTGAGCCATGTGGTCTTGTTACTCTTCTTACATCTTATATTCTGGAATCCCGTAAGAGATATTTTCACACAATGACCATCTTTTCTACACTCCTTTGCCTTGAAATTCCTAATGAAAAAATTCTTATTTGTTGTGCTATGAACCTGGAAAAAACAGCTGCTCTCTTCAACTTGTTTCTATCTCTCCTTCCCTGAGAATTTTGAATCAAAGACCTTGTGATTGCTTCTATCCAAGATAGGTATCTGCCTGAAGACCACCTGCTGCTCACCAGACACACAACAAAAGGGCATCTGTCTTGTTGGTCCTGGGTACAGCCTGGAATTCTGATGACTGATGATGGTCTGATGCCCGACATGTTATCCTTAGTCAGCTGGCTGGGCTAAGTTCCCCATTAGCAATGTCCAAGGGTTCCGCCCATTGATACAAGACTGACATTAGTGTTTATGCTGACAAGCTGAATTTGTTCACTCTCTCCTTCTGATAGACAAACTTGTAACTGGCCACTCATACTCTCAACAAAGGTTTAAAGGGGTTCTTTGTGCCAAAACCGAGCCAAGTTCTAGTGATAAAAAGGATGAATGATACTCCCTGGTCTCAAGGAGGTCACTATCTAATACAGTCAGTCTTCATGAAACAAGCTCCATCTCAATGTCTGCTCTCATCAGAAGCAGTGTGATTTGCATTTCTGTTTCATTGGCCTCATAAAGGACTAAACATGAATATATATGTGACCAGACCACATGCCTTCTATCTCTGCTTAATCTGTTTTCACAAGGATTTTTCTAGAATGATACTTGTGCTATATCAGTTATTCCAGTCAAAATCTGGATTCTTAGCTAAAACCTGTTTTTACCATGTTGCTTGCTTTTGTTTTCATATTTACCAGAGCTATCAGGGACTATATTCTTTTATTCCAAATTAAAGCTTTCCAGCTGTATTAAGAAACTCTGGCCTCCTGCAGATCAATATACACTCAACTTACTTGGAACCTGATAGTTTTATTTTTATTAGGGCAAATGTTACTTAAAGGAAAAGTATGCTGGGGCCAACATGTAATGATCTAAGAGTGACCTGGATAGTTCTAAGTGCACAACAATATGTTTCCCATCCAGATGTCACAGCAACTGACATTTCAGTACAGAGATTTATTCCTTTGAATTGTGTCCCTGCCACCTGCTTTCAGTGCTAGTAACATCATGTAGCTCACACTGAAGAGCTGCAAGGGCTATGTTCCAGCAAAGACTGTACTGCTATAAATGAAGGTTTTCTTTATTAATTTTGGTAATACTATCAACCACTTAATGATTTCCTAATGCATCCAACAGCAAGGGAGTATTCACAGTTCTATCATTTAATATGTACAACAAACTTGTAGGACCAGCATTATCATCACCCACATTTTACAGCTGAGAGGAACTTGAGGAGAGTAGTTAGAAAGCCCTGACTTGGGGGAGAGAGAGGCACAGAAGAAATTTCAAAATCATTACTCACTAGCAATGTGTCCTTGGAAAATTTAGTCCCTTCACCTGTGAAAACAATGGCAATGATATTTTATTCCTGAGTTTGCTACAAAGAGTAATAGGTACCTGACAGAGACTGAGTCTCAAACGCTGGATCTGAAGGATAGGTAAGGAAGCCATGATCAGAGGTCAACCCAGCTGCCCTAGTCACAGCGAACAAGACCCCACAGCCTAGATTACCTCCACCACAGTACAGAGGTGGTAGGTAGTGACTAAACTTTCCATTTAGCTTTGTAGTTTGTTCAGCTTAGTGCTGCAAAGAACTGTGTACTTCAAATTCAAACATTTTAGGTAACCATGAAAGGGCTCCTTTTCTCTCTAATTGACATCTTTTTCCCTCATTTATCCATTTATGCTGCCTCAGACCTAATCTTCTGTGTCTGATATTTGCTAAAACTATCAAACACAACCAAACGTAAATTCTAAGAAAAATCTTGGTCTCTCCTCCTCTCCCTGTCACCTTCTTTTGGGCCAGAAGAGACAGTCTGTGTCTTCATGATCAGTTGCCAATTATCCTAAGAAGATCATTCTTATAAACCGTGGCTGTGTGGTGATATCCCCTAATGTGGCTCCTCAGGCCTAAACAAGTCTGATTACTCAGTTTCCAAAATAAGAAAAGGAAGTAGAAACCATCAACCAGCTTTCTTCTTACTAAATATTGTGCTTTTTTAAAAGAAGAAAACCTTTCCTTTTCACAGAAAATACTACTTGCTTCTGAAAAAAACACTTGTGAAACCTCTGTCTTCTTGAAAATAGCAAATATCTAAAATTTTGGAAAAATTTTCACAGGTTGGAATAGGTGTGCTCTCAAAGGTCAAACTTCCTGAGCCCAGCTCTACCTCTCCAGCTGTCTCTCCATATCATCCTGTGGATGTCCCAGCTGGTTTAGCACAGAGAGCTCTCCCAGCCTCCTTCTCACAGAAAGGTCATTGGCCCAGGTGCTATATTGCCTGCAATGTCCCCACCACAATGGTCCCTCACCATCCAGTGCAGTTGGCCTCAATAGCTCCAGCCTGTCTCTGCATTCTCACTGCTCAGCTCTCTTCACCTTTCCAAAAATCTGCAAGAATCCATCAATGGCATTCTGGACTCCTCCAGTATCCTTCACCCCATTGCCAGCATTTCTTTTCTAAAATACAGAATGAAGTGACAGCATATCCTGGCACCACTTCCTGTCTGGTCCCACTTCATTCCTGCTGCTCCTCATGGCTGGCCACCATCCCATTTCCTTCTGTGTGACTCAGTGCTCCCAACTTATTGTCTCTGCCTAGACCCTCTTCCTACACCTCCTAACATCCAGAACATGCTTGGTGTCACAAATGGCCTGTTCCACCCCACAGCACTGCCATGGAAAGCTAACATCATCTCATGTATGTATGTGCTTTAGGTTTACTATTGGTCTCCTTCTAAGTCCCTGGAGGATAGGCTGCTTATTCTGTTTCCTACTCAGTTCTCAGCACCCAACACAGAACCTGACACATTAAGCAATATTTACTGCTCTGGCCTGGTGGCTAAATTTGCTGGAGCCTCATCCCCTACACTGGGTGTCCAACCATTTGGTGTCTCTGGGTCAAACTGGAAGAACAGTTGTCTTGCGCCACACATTAAATACATTGCAATATGTAATCACAAAAACATTTTCAATGTTTTAAGTAAATTTATACTTTGTGTTGAACTACATTCATAGTCATCCTCAGCTGCATGTGGCCCACAGGCTGCAAGTCGAACTCCAAACATGGCAGGTTTGATCCCTGATTGTAGTGGGTACAGGAGGCAACAATGCTTCTCTCTCACATTGATCAATGTTTCTCTCTCTTTTTCTCCCTCTTTCCCCCTTCCTCTCTCTCTACAATCAATGAAAACATATCCTCAATGAGGATTTAAAAGATAACAAAAATAATGTTTACTAAAATAACTCAATAAAAAGCACAACATTGATCATGTATTATGTTGTATTTCAGTAATTTGTGTGCATTCCCATCTTTCTTTTTTATTTTATTTTTTAATTTTAATTTTTATTTACTTCTTGTTCAAGTATAGTTTTCTGTCTTATATCCTCAACCTTGCTCCCCCAGTGCTCCCTACCTCCCTCCCATTTCCACCCCCCACCTTAGTTATTGTCCATGTGTCCTTTATACTTGTTCATGTGAGTCTATCCCCTTTTCCCCTATGATTCTCTCCCCTCTCCCCTCTGGACCCTGTCAGACTCTTCCGTATTTGAGTGTCATTGGTCAAATTTTGCTTGCTTGTTTGTTTTGTTGTTTATTCCTGTTAAAGGTGAGATCATATGGTATTTGTCTTTCACCGCCTGGTTTATTTCACTCAGCATAATGCTTTCCAGTTCCATCCATGATATTGCAAAGGGTAGGAGCTCCTTCCTTTCTGCAGCATAGAATTCCATTGTGTGAATGTACCACAGCTTTTTAATCCAGTCATTTACTGATGGGCATCTAGGTTGCTTCCAACTCTTGGCTATTGTAAATTGTGCTGCTATGAACATCGGGGTGCATAGGTTCTTTTGGATTGGTGTTTTAGGGTTCTTAGGATATACTCCTAATAGTGGAATTGCTGGGTCAAAAGGCACGTTCATTTTTAGTTTTCTTAGAAAATTCCATATTGTTACCATAGTGGTTGTACCAGTCTGCAATCCCACCAAACAGTGAACTAGGGTCCCCTTTTCCCCACAACCTCTCCAGCATTTGTTGTTTGTTTCTTTGATTATGATAGCCATGCTGACTGGTGTTAAGTGGTATCTCATTGTGGTCTTAATTTGCATCTCTCTGAGAGCTAGTGATATTGAGCATCATTTCATGTGTCTCTGGATCCTCTGTATGTCCTCCTTGGTGAAGTGTCTGTTCAAGTCCTTTGCCCAGTTTTGAATTGGGTTGCTCGTCTTCTTTGAGTGGAGTCGAGTGAATTCTTTGTATTTTTTGGAGATTAAACCTTTGTCTGAGGTATCATTGGCAAAAAGGTTTTCCCAAGCTGTTGCTTCTCTTTTTATCTTAATACTGTTCTCCTTAGCCATGCAGAAGCTTTTAATTTTGATGAGATCCCATTTGTTTATCCTTTCCTTTATGTCCCTTGTTCTAGGGGATGTATCAGTAAAAATCTTGCTGCGTGGAATATCTGAGATTTTCCTGCCAATGTTCTCCTCTAGGGCTTTAATGGTTTCACGGCTTATATTTAAGTCTTTTATCCACCTTGAATTAATTTTGGTTTATGGTGTAAGTTGGTGCTTGAGTTTCACTTTTTTTGCATGCAGCTGTCCAGTTCTCCCAACACCATTTATTGAAAAGGCTATCTTTACTCCATTTTATGTTATTGCCCACTTTGTCAAATATTAATTGACTGTAGAGAGTTCGGTTTATTCCTGGGCTCTCTGTTCTATTTCATTGGTCTATGTGCCTGTTTTTATGTCAGTACCAGGCTGTTTTGATTACAGTGGCCTTGTAATACAGTTTGATATCAGGTATTGTGATCCCTCCTCCTTTGTTCTTCTTTCTCAAAATTGCAGCTGCTATTCGGGGTCTTTTATGGTTCCATATAAATTTTTGAAGTGTTTGTTCTATGTCTGTGAAATATGCCATTGGTACTTTAATAGGTATTGCATTGAATCTGTAAATTGCTTTGGGTAGTATGGACATTTTGATGATGTTAATTCTTCCAATCCATGAACACAGTATATGTTTCCATTTGTTTGTGTCGTCCTTGATTTCTTTCTTCAGTGTTGTGCCCATCTTTCTTCTCAATTGTAACCTTCTTGAGAGCTGAGACTATGTATTAATTATACTTATATTCCCCAGAGCACCTAGCATTTCACAAGGTCATATCAATGATCAATAAAACTTCCTGAACAGTAACTGTATCTCTCACAAACCTATACTCATCTCCCCAAATGTAAAGAGCATTGGATGCAGGGAACCATGGCCTCAGCCTCAAAGCTCTTAGCTCTCATCCAATTAAGATCTGACTGACCCATGTAAACTTGCTTAACTTCTCTGAAACTCTAATTGCTCATATGAAAACAGCGATGATGGAAATGCTTCTGCCCAATTCACAAGGTAGCTGTGATGATTAAATGTATGGTTTAATCACATGTATGTGATTAAATGATGATTTAAGCACATGTATGCATTTCTCTCTGATTAAATTGCAGTCTCTTCAAGGGCAGAACTGATGTGGGCTGCTTATTTCCCTCATCTATACAAAATAGCCTCACACTGTGGGCCCAGAGAGCAACCAATAATAGCTGTCCTTTACTGAGCACTTGCTATGTTATCCACACTGCAGTAGGCACCTGGCATATGATATCATGCTGGGAACCATCCTGCCTGGTTTCAGGAGTTATAACCCCACCAACAGGCAAAAAGTCCCCAGAGCTAGGGGACCATGAGACAATAAGCCACTAAGGAGATAAAAGTTATCCTCCCAGCAAAGGCTCAGTCTCTGCCCCCTGTACTTCACCCTGTTTGGCCCCAGGTGGATGACTGGTTAGCTGATGATGGGTAAGATTCCTCAAGAAAGGAACAACCTAAGACAGGCACAGTCACAAAGGGACCACCAGGGAAGGACTTAGGGGACTATAGCAGAGGGGTGATGGACCCTCACCCTTCAGCTTTGTCACAGCCTGAGTCCTCATTCTATCTGTAAAAAGTCTCCTAATCTCTTGGCTACCTGCATTCCCCACCTGTTCAGGCTTGAAACAATGCCAGAGGTAGGTGCGGCCTTGTGCTGGAAAAGGCAGTTCCCCAGGACAATCAGGCCTAAGAAAGAATGCATAAAATCCTGTGAAACCTGCCTTGCTAAGAATACCCTCCTTTTAAATGTTAAGTACCCACGTATAAAATGAGTTTGTTTCCCAAAGGGTTTTATGGCCCTTTGGCTATCTGATCCTGACTCAGAATAAGTCCTTATAGTTCTTTGATCTATTCCTTGATAATTACTGCCTGACAATGCTTGATGAGCTTTATGTATATGCCCAGTATTCCTGTGCAAACTAAACCCAATAAAGCCCATTGAGAAAGAGACTCAAGGCCCTTATCCGCTGAGAGATTGGCCACCTTTCTTACCCAAGCAGATTATGCCTTGGTAGATTTATTCTCATCTATGTGGTTGGGAGGGCTTTGCTGGACAAAGCTACCCCACAACACCATATTTAATTTAATCCTTAAATTACCAGGTAAAACTAAACATTGGGACACCCATTTGAGGGAGAAGAAAAATGCCTATAGAAATGGTATTTGCATAAGCCATACAGTTAGTCACTATCGATGCTGACATTTGACAGCAAATCTGTGTGAACATTTTAAGTACTAATATGTATTTATCTTTTTTGACTACCCAAGATCCACATCTTTCCTGAGAGTTGCCCTACTGCCTTAGTAAATCCTGGTTTCTGCTAGAAGCCCAAGGGAGCCCTTCAATCCCTCTCATTCCCATTTTGAAGACAGGTAAGGACCATGCCCATGACCTAAATGTGACCATGTTCCCCCCAGGGCAGCATGTCTTGAGAGAGTGATAGAGTACAGAGGCAAGAAGGAGTTTACTGTCACCAGTGTGTTCCTTACAACACTGTCCTGTGGTCCCTGCCACAGATCATGTAAGGGCCGTTCCTCCTCTGCTTCTAACCTGGTCCTCCAGTCCTCATTCAGGATATTGAGTTCCCTTCTAGTAAGTCATTTCTGTCCTTAAATTCACTAAGTTAAGTTTTTAGCATTAACAAAACCCCAACTATGCAAAAAATGATGTAAATTATAATGAAGTCTAAAAAAACATTGTAATGAATAAATAATAAATATGCTAAGGAATATCCCTATTCCTATAAGCACATAAAATATTAAATAATAGGTTAAGTACTACATTCAAACACATCACAAAAAGGTAATGCCCCAAGATAGTACATGATTAATTGCCAAATGAAGAGCCAAGGCTGTGAGTACAGAAGGAGATCAAAGGGAAAAAGGACATCACAAACTTGCATGGTTCGGGAACCTCCATAATTCCACATACTTGCTGAGTGAGCATGGATAATACACTTCCTTGGGCACCCCTAGGGGCACTAATGAATATGATTCTTCTCTCAGACATGAAGGTGGGAGTTGGAATGGCTCAGCAAACATCAGCCTCACTACTCCTCCTCACAACCATGCAACCCAGCAAGGACTTGCCACAGGGAGAGAGAGAGAGAGACAGGCTCTGTTCACCACTGTAGGTTTAGGTGCTGCCAGTCAACAAGCCCACATAGAACAACCAGTGAACCAGACACCGGGAAGGTGCTGGGATCACACAGAGGTGTCTTGTTCAGACTCCAGAATTGCACTAAATGAACAGAGACACAGTTGAAATATTGTGAATACATGTAACTGCACAGAAAACAGCCGAAAAGCTGAGCAAACTCTCAGATGGAACATCTGACACAATGGGAGGCAGGACAGCCTTTTAGAAGATAGCTGCTTAGGTAGATCTTCAAGAACAGATAGAATTGACAGAGAAAAGTCAGGAGACTGACTTTCTATGAAGACAGACAAATATTAGCAAAAACACAGGAACAAGGAGTACTGAGATATGCACAGGTGTGGTGTGAGATAGGTAGTAAAAAGAAACCAAATTCTAGTGGAAAGCAGGAGCTGAATATGGAGCATTTATATGTGGTGACACTGTGGCCCTGCATTGACCACACAAACCCTCACTGGCCAAACATAAGTGTGATGCCCACCTTTGCAGGTTGGAGAGGAATACACATCATTCAAGCTCCATGAATTGAGGAGAAATGAAGAGATGTCCTGAAGGCTGAGAAACAGCTGATATACATAGAGAAAACTAATGGTTGCATCAAAATCCAGTGACCAAAGAACTTAATCATAATTATACTCTTTCATGAATAGTAATTTCAGCTTAACAATAAAATCTGTAGAACCATGCTGGACTGTAGGCACTATCAAGAAAAAGACATGCTTAGTACATAGTACATGCTCAACTGAATCTGTTCAATAAATAAAGAATTCATATAATGTCAAGTTTTATACTCACTGCCAATTTTATAAGGTGGATATTTTTATTCCTACTTTATAAATAGGTGAATTATTTTATTGTGAGCTGAAATTATTTTGGTAATTTTTGGTGAAGAAATATATAATCAGATTATTATTTTTTTGGACATTGAATAAAAATAAATGATTCAAAATCTAGAAGGCAGGATTTTTATTTTATTTATAAAAAAACTACTTTCCTAGGAAGACAAAAAATCTACTAGTCTTAGGATGTTTCCCACTTAGTGAGATGTTGATGTAAATAAAAACTGCTTTCCTTGGAGCAGGAAGATGGACACCCTGAGCTTCAACAAAGTAGTCTGTAATTTCTCTTGTAGTGTTGTAATATTTCCTAGGGAAAAAGGTGTCTGAATGGCTGATTTCTTTTGCTACAGTGACACCTACTGTTACTACCAATACCTTGCCTCTAAGAAAGAAATATTTGGAAAATATGCTGGAGCTCTACTAAAAAGGCTGTGAATATGAATTTTTTTATGTTGGTGGTTTAACTTATAAGTTATAATATTTATAAAGGTTAAAATAAATATATATCATTTATACACCTTTGAAATATATGTGGATAAAGTCTTACCAATTATTAAGATATTAACTTAATAAATGGTCATTACAAGATCTATACACACATATGCATATGTATTAATGCATATATTCATTTTATATGTGCATATATAAGGCATTTTAAACAATAATTACAAAAATTTTAATATTAAGCTTAGAAAAGTTTAGACATTTTGTCAAATTAGTAACCCTTATACATTTTGTATGCAAATAGGAGAACATTTTCTCCAAGCTGACAAAATAACTCTAAAATGTCCATTTTGAATAGTATTAAATATAGCCTATGTACACATTTATATTCACTATAATAAATGCCTAATTTTTCTAAATTTTTTAAGAACTAGAAAGAACCTAAAAGGACACTGGGCCCATTTTGCAATCTCAGGAGTATGCATTTAATTCATCTCAGGAGGGTGAGAAGCTCATTGAGTTGTAGCCCACAGCTCAATGGAGATGGAGAGGTAAGATCTCTCTTGCATGGTAGATGTTAGTTTTTCACACAAACATCTTAAAAACATTAAAATTTGAGTAGAATCAAACCTCAAGTTGTCTCCATTTACTGGTTTAAAGTGCTCACTATGTGAACAGGCAAGATCATCTCACTCAGCTCACACTAGACTGAGTCTCATGTATCTCCACACAGAAAATAAGGAAACAGGCACAGAAACATTAGTGAACTTTCCTGCAGGAGAGCAGCCAGTGGTAGGTGGAACTATTAAACCCAGAACAAACAGGGTACAGGGAGAGAGCCCAACCTAGGATCACCAAGGTTTTTAATGTTTTGATGCATGAAAAGGAGCACAGAGTTTTAAAGAGAGAAGAGCAGTTTGAGGAAAGGCAAAGTCCTGTGTATTGGAAAGTGCCCAGCTACCTCCACTCTCCCTCTGCGGTCCCTGCCTAACACTCCCAGTGGGACACAAAAGAGCAGGAAAATCTCAGTATAACTGATCTATACAACATGCCTGTTCAACCCCACAGCATTATTTTACTTGAATAAACTCATGCTTTTTAGAAAACATACACAGGTACAGTGATCAAACCAAAGTAAAAGAAATAAAGCATTGTATAGAAATCAATTTAAAAAAAAAAGAAAACAAGTAATCATGGTGATCACACAAGCATGACACCAATTGTAAACTGACAATGTTAAAAAGTGGGCTGCACCAAACCCAGGAGAGATTTCCCCCCAGGCTCTGGACTGCTGAATGCAGACAGACTAGATTAACAACCAAGGAGTCAAACACAGACAGTAGATCTTTGGCAAAGAGCAGGCAGAGTGGATTAGAGACATTTCAGGAGAGACTAGGGATGAAGACTTTGGGGAGAGGATTGAGAAAGCAGCAGCCAGGATGCCAGTGCTGAGTATCCCCCCTACAGTAGCAGCCATCCTGCTCAGGCAGACCACTCCCACTTGAGCAGCAGCAGCCTGATGAGAAACAATAGCCCCCACACCAGGTGGTATTCTTCCTCCAAACTATGGGGCTTAAGCCTGTCTGCTGAGTACATAGTTACTAGATTAACAACTGAAGAAAACAATTATAGACATTAGATCTCTGGAAGTCTTGGAGAAGGCTGCCTAAGTTCACATGGGGGTGAACATCTGACATCACCAGAGGTGGGTCCAGAAAGAAAAAAAAGTGATAAATAAAAGAGGATACCAAGATGAAATCCACTGTGCTCTTGTCCATGATTTGTGATATGATCTTTCCTGCATAGCTTTTAAACATTCATTTCCTGTCCATCAAGTTTGTGCATATTAAGGCACCATATTTTATACTATAGTTTATTTTTATTCTTAATCTTTTTACCCCCTTATTAGCACTGGTCCATTTGCTGTTGATATTGGGTTTGTGGGGGAAGTATATTTTCATGGATGAGGGTTTCTTCCCTGGGCTTTGTGGTTTTCTTCTGGCAGCAACTGCACAACAGATGCTTAGCCAAATGACGCTCAGTCAACCAGCTGGAGGGAAGGTCCCACCAAAGAATGAACCCAACCCAATCAAAGCCAAATTATACCCAGAGAGCCAATATAAGTGGCATAAAGAGAATCCCAAGAGCATAAAGTTCAGAAGATAAACGAGACTCAACCACTGAATCTTATAGGTCTCCTACCATAGAAGTTCACACAACAAACTCAGGGAGTCAAAACAGATCAATTTAAGAAGCAGAAGCAAACAAGATGAGTCTTAATAATAATTGGAAGACAAGGGAACAACCCCCAAATGAAAGGAAAGGAGAAATCCTCAGAAAGAGTGTTAAATGAAATACAGGCAACTCAACTCATAGATACCGAGTTTAAAACAACAACTGTTATATAGAAGCTCAGTGAGCTCAGTGATAATTAACAAAAATACAGGGAAGCTACCAGAAACTTACTGCAAATTACACCAGCATGAAAAAGGACACAGAAAAAAATCAACAATGGCCAGAGAAAATGAAGACTACAATTTCAGAATTGAAGAACACAGTAGAAGGAATCAAAAATAGGCTAGATGAAGCAGAAGATCTAATTAGTAAGCTTAAGGACAGGTAGAGATGAAAGCTCCCAGAAAAAGCAAGAAAAGAAAAAAAAAACATTAACAAAGAATAAAGAAGCATTAAGAAAAGTACAGGACAATATGAAACATAGTAATATCCAAATAATATGGATGCCAGAATGAGAAGAAGAGGAGTAAGGGATAGAAAATGTGTTTGAAAACTCATGATGGAAAGCTCCCTTATTTAATGAAAGAAGTCATACAAATTTAGGAAGCGGAGAGTATCCCAATGAAGAGGAACTCAAAAAGGCCCAACTAAGACACATACCATAATTAAAATAGCAAAATTCCAAGATAAAGAGAGAATCTTAAAGGCAGCAAGGGAGAAACAGGAAGTAACATGTAAGGGAGCCCTGATAAGCCTAGCACCTGACTGTTCAATACAAACGCTACAAGCCAGAAAGGAATGACAAGAAATATTCAACTAATGAAAAGCAAAGGCCTGCAACCAATACTAAACTAGCCAGAAAGTCTCTCAGATAAAATAGAAGGCAAACTAAGGGGTTCTCCAGAGGAAAAAAAGCTAAAAAAATATAGCCCCACCAAAAAAGCATTGCAAGATAAGCTAAAGACACTACTTTAAAAAGATGATGAAAAAGAGTCATAGAGAGAAGAACACAGGTAATAGGAAAGTAAAATAGCAATTGATAAGTACCTATCAATAATAACCTTAAATGTAGAAAAATTCAATGCTCCAATCAAAAGACATAGAATAGCTAAACGGATAAGAAATCATGACCCATACATATCCTGCCAACAAGAAACTCACATCAGAACAAACCACCCACACAGACAGAAAGCGAAAAACTGGAAAAAATATTCCAAGCAAATGGACAGGAAAAAAGCTGGGATAGCAATACTCATATCAGACTTCAAAAAGGGGGGTATAAAAACAGACCCAGAAGGTCACTTCATAACACTCAAGGGAACAATCAACCAAGAAGACATAAACATTGTAAATATATATGTACCCAATGTAGGAGGACCTAAACACATAAAAAAATCTTAGAGGACTTCAAGAAAGATATTGACAGCAACGCAATTATAGTAGGGGATTTTAACATCCTACTGTCAAAAATGGACAAATCTTTCAAGCAAAATATCAACAAAGATATTGCAACATTAAACAACACCCTAGATGAAATGGATTTAACTGACATACATAGAACCCTTTATACCAAAAAAGCTAAATACACATTGTTCTCAAATGCACATTGAACATTTTCAAAGATAGACCACATGATAGGACACAAAACAAGCCTCAACAAAGAAAATTGAAATCATACCAAACATTTTCTCTGATTACAAGGGACTGAAACTACAAACCAACCCCAAGGAAAAAAAACCAAAACATTCAAAATCATGAAGATTGAATAGCATACTAATAAACAATGAATGGGTCAAAAATGAAATTAGGGAAGAAATCAAAAAGTTTCTGGAAACAAATGAAAATGAACTCACAACAAACCAAAACTTATGGGACACAGCAAAGGCAGTCCTGAGAGGGAAGTTCATAGTAATACAGGCCTGACTAAAAAAGATAGAAACATTTCAAATAAACAGCCTAACACTAGAACTACAAGAACTCAAAGAACAACAAGAAAGACAACCCAGAGAGAGTAGAAGGAAGGAAATAAACAAGATCAGAGCAGAATTAAATGACGTAGAGACAAAAAGCACAATTCTAAGAATCAATGAAGCTAGGAGCAGGTTCCTTAAACAGATAAACAAAATCAACAGGCCTTTAATCAGGCTCATCAAGAAAAACCAACAGAGGACACAAACAGACACAGTAGAAATAAAAGAGGAGAGATTACAACTGACACCACAGAAATACAAGGGACTGTAAGAAATTACTATGAAGAACTTTGTACCAAGAAATTTGAACACCTAGGTGAAATGGACAAATTTCTAGAAAAATATAATCTTCCAAAACTCAATGAGGAAGAAGCAGAAAGCTTCAACAGATCAAAAACAGCACATGAAATTGAAGCAGTAATCAAAAAACTCCCAACACACAAAAGCCCGCAAGTGTGTGGTTTCACAGGAGAATTCTACAAAACATTTAAGGAAGAGCAAACCACTATCCTTTACAGACTATTCCAAAAACTCCAAAATGATGGAAGACATCCAAACTCTTTTTATGAGGCCAAAATCCTAATCCCAAAACCAAATAAAGACACAACAAAAAAGAAAATTTTAGGTCAATATTGCTGATGAACATATACTATACAATCCCCAATAAATTATTGGCAAACCACAACCAACAATACATCAAAAAGATCATACATCATGACAAAGTGGAATTCATCCCAGGGAATGAAGGATGGTTCAACACTTGCAAATCAGTAACTGTAATACGCCACCAAAAATGACATGATCATATAAATAGATGCGGGAAAAGAATTGGATAAGGTACAACAAACATTTACAATAAAAAACTCTCAGCAAAGTGGAAGTAGAAGGAGCACTTCTCAACATAACAAAGGGCATATATGAGAGACCTACAGAAAACATCATACTCAATGGGAAAAAACTAAACGCTTTTCTACTAAGATCAGGAAAAACACAAGGTTGTCCACTTTCACCACTTCTATTCTACATACTATTGGAAGTTTTAGACACAATGATCAGACAAGAAAAAGAAATAAAAGGCATCCAAATTGGAAAGGAGGAAACAAAACTGTCACTGTTTATAGACCAAATGGCAGTGTACATGGAAAATCCTATAGACTTTACCCCAAAACTGCTCGATTTAATAAATGAATTTGGCAAAAAGCAGGATACAAAGTCAATATCCAGAAATCAAAGGCATTTTGTAAAAGGCAAAAGATTTATAAAATCTGAAGAGAAACTAGATTATCAAAGGCATTTTTGTATACCAACAATGAAAAAGCAGGAACAGAACTGAAAAAAATCCCATTCGATATATGAAATAGAAAATTAAAATACCTAGGAATTAACCTAACCAAGGAGGCAAAAGACCTGTATACACAAAACTACACAAGACTGAAGAAAGAAATCAAGGAAGACACAAACAAATGGGAACATATACCATGTTCATGGATTGGAAGTAATAAGATCATCAAAATGTCAATACTACCCAAAGCAATTTACAGATTCAATGCAATACCCATTAAAGTTCCAATGGTATATTTCACAGACATAGAACGAACACTTCAAAAATTTATATGGAACCATATAAGAGCCTGAATAGCTGCTGCAATTTTGAGAAAGAACAAAGTAGGAGGGATCACAATACCTGATATCAAACTGTATTACAGGCCACTGTAATCAAAACAGCCTGGTACTGGCATAAAAACAAGCACATAGACCAATGAAATAGAACAGAGAGGCTAGAAATAAACCCAAATTTCTACAGTCAATTAATATTAGACAAAGGGGGCAGTAACATAAAATGGACTAAAGATAGCTTTTTCAACAAATGGTGTTGGGAGAACTGGACAGCTACATGCAAAAAAATGAAACTCAAGCACCAACTTACAACATACACCAAAATAAATTCAAGGTGGTTAAAAGACTTAAATATAAGCCGTGAAACCATTAAAGCCCTAGAGGAGAACATTGGCAGGAAAATCTCAGATATTCCACGCAGCAATGTTTTTACTGATATGTCCCCTAGAACAAGGAACATAAAGGAAAGAATGAACAAATGGGATCTCATCAAAATAAAAGGCTTTTGCATGGCTAAAGGAAACAATATTAAAATAAAAAGAGAACGAACCATTTGGGAAAGCATATTTGTCAGTGATACCTCAGACAAGGGTTTAATCTCCAAAATATATAAAAAACTCACACAACTCCACTTTAAGAAGGCAAGTAACACAATTACAAAATGGGCAAAGGTCTTCAACAGACACTTCTCCAAGGAGGACATACAGAGTATCCAGAGACGCATGAAAAGATGCTCAGTCTTGCTAGCTATCAGAGAGATGCAAATTAAAACCACAATGAGATACCACTTTACACGGGTCAGAATGACCATCATAAACAAAGCAAAAAACAACAAGTGTTAGAGAGGTTGTGGGGAAAAGCGGACCCTAGTTCATTTTTGGTGGGATTGCAGCCTGGTACAACCACTATGGAAAACAGTATGCAACAGTATGCAACTTTTCTGGATACTCTGGCAACTTTCTAAGAAAACTAAAAATGAATCTGCTTTCTGACCTAGGAATTCCACTGCTAGGATTATATCCTAAGAACCAAATGGATCCAAAAACTATGGTACATTTACACCATGGAATTCTATGCAGCAGAAAGAAAGAAGGAGCTCCTACCCTTTGCAACAGCATGGATGGAACTGGAAAGCATTATGCTGAGTGAAATAAGCCAGGTGGTGAAAGACATATACCATATGATCTCACCTTTAACAGGAACCTAAACAACAAAAGAAACAAGCAATCAAAATATGACCTAAGACACTCAAATAGAGAAGAGGCTGACAGTGTCCAGAGGGGAGAGGGGAGGGAATTTCAGGGGGAAAAGGGAGGATTTACAGGAATAAGTAGAAAGAACAAATGGACAAAAACTAAGGTGGGTGGAAATGGGAGGGAGGTGGGGAGCACTGAGGGGGAGGGCTGTGATGTGAGTAAAAGACAGAAAACTGTACTTGAACAACAATTAAAATAAAAAATTAAAAAATAACTTACATGGAACCATAAAAGACCCCAAATAGCTGCTGCAATTTTGAGAAAGAAGAACAAAGTAGGAGGGATCACACCTGACATTAAACTATATTACAAGGACACAGTAATCAAAACAGTCTGGTACTGGCATAAGAACAGACACATAGGTCAATGGATTGGAATAGGGAGCCCAGAAATACACCCGTGTCTCTGTCATCAAATGATATTGAACAGAGCGAGCATAAGTATAAAAAGAAGTAAAAAAGAGCCTCTTCAACAAATGGTGTTGGGAGATCCAGATAGCTACATGCTAAAAAATGAAACTTCCCCACTAACTTATACCATACACAAAAATAAACTCAATATGGACAAAATACTAAAGAGTAAGTCACAACACCATAAAACTCCTGCAGGAGAACATAGGCAGGAAAACTTCAGACATTCCATGCGGCAATATCTTCACTGATATGTCACAGTCACAACACCATAAAACTCCTGCAGGAGAACATAGGCAGGAAAACCTCAGACATTCCATGCAGCAATATCTTCACTGATATGTCCCCTAGAGCAAGGAACATAAAGGAAACGAATGGGACGTCATCAAAATAAAAAGCTTCTGCATGGCTAAAGAAAACATCAGTAAAATAGAAAGGGAACTAACGGTACCAGAAAATATATTTGCAAATGATACCTCAGACAGGGGTGTGATCTCCAAAATATTTAAAGAACTCATGGGAGCCTACTCCAGAAAGACAAACAACCCAATTAAAAAATGGGCAAAGGACCTTAATATACACTTCAAGGAGTATATACAAAGGGGCCAGAGGCATATGAAAAGATGCTCAGTACCACTAGCCATCAGAGAGATGCAAATTAAAACCACAGTGAGATACCACTGCACATCAGTCAGGATGGCCATCATAACCAAATTAACAAAAAAGTGCTGGCAATGTTGTGAAGAAAAGGGAATCCTAATGCACTGTTGGTGGGAATGCAGGCTGGACAGCCACTGTGGAACACGTATGAAATCTCCTCAGAAAACTAAAAATGGAACTTTCTTTTGGCCCAGCAATTTCACTGCTGGGACTATATCCTAAGAACCCTGAAACACCAATTCAAAAGAACCTATGCACCCCAATGTTTATAGCAGCACAATTTACTATAGCCAAGTGCTGGAAGCAACCTAAGTGCCCATCAGTAAATGAGTGGATCAAGAATCTGTGGTACATTTGCACAATGGAATACTACACAGCAGAAAAAAGGAGGAGCCTATATACTTTGCAACAGCATGGATGAATATGGAAAGTATTATGCTAAGTGAAATAAAACAGATAGTGAAAGGCAAATACAATATGATCTCACCTATAAGTAGAACCTAATCAATAATACAAAGAAGCAAGCACAATATAGCCAGAGACATTGAAATTAAGAACAAACTGATAGTAAGCAGAGGGATGGTATAGGGGTTAATGGGTAAAAAAAGGGAAGGGTCATCAGAGAACTGTATAAAGGACACATGAACAAAGTCAGAGGGGTGGGAGGTGTGAATGGCTAGATTGGTGGGGCAGAAATAGAGACAACTGTACTTGAACATCAACAACAAAATATACAGAATAAAAATTAAAAGTTGGCTCCAATGAAGAACAAATTTCACTACTATAAGAAGTAAAGTGGAAAAGAACCTCAGAGTTAAGGCTCTGTCCTAGCCTCTCAGGAATTAAATAGCAAAGGAGTCAGGGAAATTTCATGAACACAGACATCACAGCTATCAGCATTCTCATTCCTTTGAAGGAATTTCCTTGACACAAATATACTTGTACAAGACATGTAGATGAATGCATATGATGAGCTCTACAGAAACATGGATCTCTTTCTGAACTTGGCCCAGTCATCTATGTCATCACAAAACTACACTAATAAGGAAAACATCATTCAATATGCATGTTTTGAAGAGAACATAAGTGAACAGTAGGAAGGACAGAAAGAAATACAAGGATGGGGAAAATATTCTTCACATATGAGAATTAACATTATCAGACAGAACACCAGACTTTCATATATTAAATTATGGGGTTTGAGAAAGAATGACAACCTACCACTCAGATTGTTTCAGAAGGGTTAGTTCACAAGAGGTAAGGAGTAAGGAGGTGATTTCTTTTTATTGATGTATTTACAGAGGCAAAGAACAGGGAAAGCGTTCTGGGCAGGGTGGAGTCAGTCAACTTCAGAAGGAAGTGTTACATGTGTGCTCCGAAGCTGGTTGTCCTGAGAATAGAGAACTCAGAGAGGCTACTGAGTCCATGATTCACCAAGAAATGTGGGGCTGCCAACTCAGGAGTTAGTATTTCATTGTACTTGGTGACAAGATTTAGAAAGATTTTTATCATAGGGATGACTCTACAAAAGCAGTGTTTTAGGAATAATATTGGTAGAGATGGAAAAGATAGACCAAGAGGAACAGAGGTAGGTATGACCAGCTGAAATTTGTGGTATTCACACAGGTATGAGATTGTAGGATCTGAATCAGGCTGTTCACACTACAAGTAGTAATAATAAAGCAAGATTACATTTAAAGGATTTGGCAAAGACTGATCAGGCTGGTATTTGCCTGTGGTGCAAAGTGCAGATAACAAAGAGCAAGAGGAAACTCACCCAGCAGAGGCTCCAAATGGTCAGCTGTCCTGAAGCCTCAGAATAACCAGCCAGGTAGGGGTCTGCACTCCTAGGAGAGGCCAGGGAAATAAATACAACAGTTGAAATAAATAGAACAGTTGAAAATTACACAGAAAGTGTGAGGATTGTTCTATTCATTACCCAGAATGAAAGAATGTCCTCTAAATAGTAATGACTGTAAAAGCCAAGTCAATATGTGCAAAATCCAAGCTGTTTGGACCAAGTAACAGAAAAGGATACACAAGAGAGAAGAAATAAGAAAAATAAAAAAAGGGACTTCCGCCAAGATGGAGGCATAGGTGGAAACCCTGTGCCTTCTCCCACAACCAAGTTTGAATACAACAACGGTTTGGAGACCAAAGACACAGCAAAAAACCAGAAAACTGAGTTATATGGAAGTCCGACAACCACTAACCATTCAACCGGGATGGTAAGAGGAGCGGAGCCAGCAGCGAGCAGGGTTGGGCAGGACAGATCCCCCGACCTAGGCCCTCAGGCAGCCCGGAACCAGTTGGGGTACGGGGCAGACTGACCTCAGTCACACATTCGCGCACAGTGAGACGGACCACGCAGGCATCAGGGGGCAAGGGCTGACGGCGGTGGCACACTCGCGTGCAGAGGGACAAAACGCACAAGCCCGGTAACAGTGGCAGCTGCAGCACCTGTGGGGGCCGTGGTGGGAGGCGGCAGACGGAACGGCATAGTTCCTCGTTGACCCTGCCCCCACATACAATGTCACAACCCAGCGATTTAGTTGCCCTGCTCTGGTGAACACCTTAGGGCTCCGATCCTGCTCCAGAACAGGCACAAACAGCCCGAAAGATGGCACAAGAAGAACTCAAAGTCCCAGAGCCGAGAACTCTCAGTGACCGAGAAATTGACAGTCTCTCAGAAGCACAATTCAAAACACTGTTTATTAGGATGCTAACAGAACTGGTTGATTATAGTCACAAATTAGAGGAACATATGAAGGCTAAACTAATTGAAATGAAGGGAGATGCACAGGAAACCAATAGTGCAGGAAAGGAAACTAGGACTCAAATCAATGGAAGGGACCAGAAGGCAGAACGAAACATATGACCAGAAAGGAATGAAGAAATGAGAATTCAAAAAAATGAGGAGAGGCTTAGGAACCTCCAGGACATCTTTAAACTTTCCAACATCCAGACTATAGGGGTACCAGAAGGGGGAAAGAAACAGCCACGAATGGAAAACTTATTTGAACAAATAATAAAGGAGAACTTCCCCAGTCTGGCAAAGGACATAGACTTCCAGGAAATCCAGGACACTCAGAGAGTCCCAAAGAAGTTGGACCCAAGAAGGAACATACCAAGGCACATCATAATTACATTAGCCAAGACTAGAATGAAGGAGAGAATCCTAGAAGCAGCAAGAGATAAGGGGACAGTCACCTATAAAGGAGTACCCATCAGACTGTCAGCAGATTTCTCAAAAGAGACCTTACAGGCAAGAAGGGGCTGGAAAGAAGTATTCCAAGTCATGAAATCCAAAGACCTACAGCCAAGATTGCTTTATCCAGCAAAACTTTCATTTAGGATGGAAGGACAGATAAAGTGCTTCTCAGATAAGGGCAAGTTCAAGGAGTTCATCATCACCAAGCCCTTATTATATGAAATGCTAAAGGGACTTATATAAGAAAAAGATGAAAAATGTTAACAGTGAAAGGACAGCAAACTCATTGTTATTAACAACCACACCCATAACAAAAGCAAACCAAGAGGACAGCTAGATCAGGAGTGGAACCATAGAAATGAAGAACACATGGAGGGTTAGCAACAGGGGAGTGGGAGGAGGAGAAGGGGGGGGAAGGCACAGAAAATAGCATAGATGATAGGTAGAAAATAGATAGGGGGAGGGCAAGAATAGTGGGGGAAATATAAAATCTAAAGAACTTGAGACACGTGGTTATAAACTAAGGGGGGGAGAATGGTGGGGGAGGGAGTGTGTGGGTGGAGGGGAATGAAGGAGGGGAATAGAACAACTGTAATGGCATAATCAATAAAATATATTTAAAAATAAAAATAAAAATAAATAAATAAAAATGTCAGGCAGCCAATAAGACAAGCAAAAAAAAAAAGTGGCAAGAAAATCATGTCATGAGAAGTGGCAAATAGTTGTCACCTTGACAAAAGAAGATCAGAGATAACAGTGCACACTGAGGAGCTAGTACAGCCTGGAAGGCCAATGTGGCCATGAAATTAAACATCCATAATAAAAAATTAAACATCTGTCATTCAGTCACCATAACAGTGCCTGATTCCCAAATCAGAAAATAAAAGCCTGTGAGATCACCAGTCCAGATTTACTTATGAGGGCAACAAACAGAATACTCGGCATTTGACATTCAGGAAGGGAAAGAAAGGCAGAAAGTGGAAAGAGCATCCAAGCCATACAAATCACCTCCCAAAGTCCCTGCTGTCCACCATACAGAAATGCTCTTCCCTGGATCTTCCCATAATTCAGAGCCTCCCTTCTTTCACTCTCTACACAAATATAACCTCCATGACCTCACCAGTCAAATTAACATCTCACTCAGCCAAGTCACTCTTTAACTCTCTAAAGTGTGTTTTTATCTACACAACCTGTGGCTCACTGAACTCACACATTTATTTATTTATTTATTTATTTATTTATTTAATCCTTACCCAATAACATTTTTAAATTGCTTTTAGAGAGAGAGGAAGGGTGATGGAGAGAGAAACATCATGTGAAAGTGAAACATTGATCAGCTAACTCTGGTACGTGTCCTGACTGGAGATGGTGGCCTGAGAGGGGAGTAAACCTACACTTTGCTTTACAGGACAATGCTCCAAACAAGTGAGGCACACCAGCCAAGGCTATAGCTTTATTTTTTAGTGTTCTATTTCCTGCCTTGCCCTAAAAGTTAAGTTCTCCAGGACCAGGAACCTTATCTTTCTTATTCATCAGTGCATTCTATTAATTCGACAAGTTCCGCATTGTTTAGGAAATGAGTGGATGATTCTCTACCCTCTCCCCTCTGGACCCTGTCAGTCTGTTCTGTATTTGAGTGTCATTGGTCATATTTTGCTTGCTTGTTTGTTTTGTTTAGATTCCTGTTAACGGTGATATCATATGGTATTTGTCTTTCACCACCTGGCTTATTTCACTCAGCATAATGCTTTCCAGTTCCATCCATGATGTTGCAAAAGGGAGGAGTTCCTTCTTCCTTTCTGCAGCATAGAATTCCATTGTGTAAATGTACCATAGCTTTTTGATCCAGTCATTGACCGATGAGCATCTAGGTTGCTTCCAACTCTTGGGTATTGTGACTTGTGCTGCTCTGAACATCAGGGTGCATAGGTTCTTTTGGTTTGGTGTTTCAGGGTTCTTAGGATACACTCCTAACAGTGGAATTGCTGGGTCAAAACGCATGTCCATTTTTAGTTTTCTTAGAAAAATTCAATACTGTTTTCCATAGTGGTTGTACCAGTCTGCAATCCCACCAACAGTGAACTAAGGTCCCCTTTTCCCCACAGCCTCTCCAGCACTTGTTTGTTTCTTCGATTATGATAGCCATGCTGACTGGTGTAGAGTGGTATCTCATTGTGGTCTTAATTTGCATCTCTCTGATAGCTAGCAATATTGAGCATCTTTTCATGTGTCTCTGGATCCTCTGTATGTCCTCCTTGGAGAAATGTCTGTTCAAGTCCTTTGCCCATTTTTTAATCGGGTTGCTTGTCTTCTTTGAGTGGAGTCGAGTGAGTTCTTTGTATATTTTGGAGATTAAACCTCTGTCTGAGGTATCATTGGCAAATATGTTTTCCCAAGCTGTTGCTTCTCTTTCTGTCTTGATACTGTTCTCCTTAGCCATGCAGAAGCTTTTAATTTTGATGAGATCCCATTTGTTTATTCTTTCCTTTATATCCCTTGCTCTAGGGGACATATCAGTAAAAATATTGCTGCATGGAATATCTGAGATTTTCCTGCCAATGCTCTCCTCTAGGGCTTTAATGGTTTCACGGCTTATATTTAAGTCTTTTATCCACTGGGCTCTCTGTTCTATTCCATTGGTCTATGTGCCTGTTTTTATGTCAGTACCAGGCTGTTTTGATTACACTGGCCTTGTAATACAGTTTGATATCAGGTATTGTGATCCCTCCTCCTTTGTTCTTCTTTTTCAAAATTGCAGCTGCTATTTGGGGTCTTTTATGGTTCCTCATAAATTTTTGAAGTATTTGTTCTATGTCTCTGAAATATGCCATTGGTACTTTAATAGGTATTGCATTGAATCTGTAAATTGCTTTAGGTAGTATGGACATTTTGATGATATTAATTCTTCCAATCCATGAACACGGTATATGTTTCCATTTATTTGTGTCTTCCTTGGTTTCTTTCTTGAGTGTTGTGTAGTTTTCTGCATACAGGTCTTTTACCTCCTTGGTTAGGTTTCTTCCCAGATATTTTATTTTTGTTTTTGCTATATTGAATGGGATTATTTTCTTGATTTCTGCTCCTGCAGCTTCATTGCTGGTATACAAAAATGCCTTTGATTTCTGGATATTGACTTTCTATACCGCTGTTGTGCCAAATTCATTTATTAGTTCCAGCAGTTTTTTCGTAGAGGCTATAGGGTTTTCCATGTACACTACCATGTCATCTGCAAAAAATGACAGTTTTGTTTTCTCCTTTCCAATTTGGATGCCTTTTATTTCCTTTTCTTGTCTGATCACTGTGGCTAGAACTTCTTATATTGAATAGAAGTGGTGAAAGTGGGCAACCTTGTCCTGTTCCTGATCTTAGTGGAAAAGCTTTTAGTTTTTGTCCATTGAGTATGATGTTGGCTGTAGGTCTTTCATATATGGCCTTTATTATGTTGAGGAATGCTCCCTCTATTCCCATTTTTATGAGTACCTTTATCATATATGGGTGTTGAACCTTATCAAAAGCTTTTTCCGCATCTATTGATATGATCATGTGGTTTTTGTGTGTGCTTTTGTTTATGTGGTGTATTACATTTATTGATTTGAAGATATTGAACCATCCTTGCATCCCTGGGATGAATCCCACTTGGTCGTGGTGTATGATCTTTTTGATGTATTGTTGGATGCGATTTGCTAATATTTTATTGAGGATTTTAGTGTCTATGTTCATCAGCGATACTGGCCTGTAATTTTCTTTCTTTGTTGTGTCTCTATCTGGCTTTGGAATTAGGGTGATGCTGGCTTCATAAAAAGAGTTGGGGAGTTTTCCCTCCTTTTGGATCTTTTGGAATACTCTGTGAAGAATAGGGGTTAGCTCTTCCTTAAAAGCTTTGTAGAATTCTCCTGTGAAACCATCTGGTCCAGGGTGTTTGTGTGATGGGAGTTTTTTGATTACTGCTTCAATTTCATCTACTGTTATTGGCCTGATCAGGTTTTCTGCTTCTTTTTCATTGAGTTTTCCAAGATTATATTTTTCTAGAAATTTGTCCATTTCACCTAGGTTTTCAAATTTCGTGGCATACAGTTCTGCATAGTAATTTCTTACAATCCTTTCTATTTCTGTGGTATCATTTGTAATCTCTCCTCTTTCATTTCTGATTGTGTTTATTTGGGTCCTCTCCGATTCTTGATGAGCCTTCTAAAAGTTTTGTCTATTTTGTTTATGTTTTCAAAAAACCAACTCCTGGATTCATTGATCCTTAGAATTGTTCTTTTAGTCTCTATGTCATTTAATTCTGCTTTGATTTTGCTTATTGCCTTCCTTCTACTTGCTCTGGGCTGTCTTTGTTGTTGTTCCTTGAGTTCTTGGAGGTGTCAAGTTGGTTGTTTGCTTGAAATGTTTCTGTGTTCTTTAGGTAAAGCTGTGTTGCTATGAACTTCTCTCTCAGGACTGCCTTCACTGTGTCCCGTAAGTTTTGGGTTGTTGTGAGGTCATTTTCATTTGTTTCCAGAAGCTTTTTGATTTCTTCTCTAATTTTAATCTTGACCCATTCATTGTTTAATAGCATACCATTCGGTCTCCATGTTTTTGGGTGTTTTGGGTTCCTTCCTGTGGGGTTGGTTTTTAATTTCAGTCCTTTGTGGTCAGAGAAAACGCTTGGTATGATTTCTATTTTCCTGAAATTGTTGAGACTCAGTTTGTGTCCTATCATGTGGTCTATCTTTGAACATGTTCCATGTGCATTTCAAAAGAATGTGTATTTAGCTTCTTTGGGATGATAGGCTCTATATATATCAATTAGGTCCATTTCATCTAGAGTGTCATTTAATGCTGCAATATCTTCGTTGATATTTGTTTGGAAGATTTGTCCATTTTAGACACTGGTGTGTTAAAATCCCCTACTATAATTGTGTTGTTGTCAATATCTTTCTTGAGGTCCTCTACGATTTTCTTTATATATTTGGGTGTTCCTATGTTGGGTGCATATACATATATGATGTTAATGTCTTCTTGGTGGATTCTTCCCTTGAGTATTATGAAGTGACCTTCTGGGTCTCTCTTTATGGCCCCGTTTTTGAAGTCTATTTTGTCTGATATGGCAATTGGTACCCTGGGGTTTTTTTTCTTGTCCATTTGCTTGGAAAATTTGTTTCCAGCCTTTCACTTTCAGTGTCTGGTGGTCTTTTGACCTGAGGTGGGTCTCTTGTAGGCAGCATATGGGTGGGTCATGCTTTTTAATTCATTCAGCTATTCTATGTCTTTTAATTGGTGCATTTAATCCATTTACATTTAAGGTTATTATTGATAGGTACGTATTCATTGCCATTTGTGTACCTGCGTTCCTCTCTGTCTCTCTCTTTTCCTTCCTTTCCTTAAAGCAGCCCTTTTAGTAATTCTTGTAGTGCTGGTTTGGTGGAGGCATAATCTTTTAGACTTCTTTTTTCTTGGAAGCTCTTTTTTTTGGCCTTCTCTCTTGATTGAGAGCCTTGCTGGATAAAGTAGCCTTGGTTGTAGGCCTCTGTTTCCCATTACTTGGAATATTTCTTGCCATTCCCTTCTTGCTTGGAATGTTTCCACTGAGAAGTCAGTAGCCAACCTTATTGGGACCTCCTTGTATGTTACTTCCTTTTTCCCCCTTGCTGCCTTTAGGAGTTTCTCTTTGTCTTGGAGGTTTGGCCTTTTAATTATGATGTGTCTTGCAGTAGGCCTCGTTGGATTCCACCTGCCTGGGACTCTCTGGGATTCCTGGATCCCTGTGACTTTATCTCTCCTAAACTTAGGAAAATTTTCCGTTATTACTCTTTCAAGTAGGTTTTCTATCCCTTGTTCTTCTCTTCTCCTTCTGGTATTCCTATTATTCGGATAATATTACGTTTTATATGGTCTTGCATTTCTCTTAAATTCTCCTCATTTTTTCTGAGTCTCTTTTCCATTACTTGGTCCATCTGGGATATTCTTTCTATCCTGTCTTCGATCTCACTTATGCGATCTTCCGCCTCATCAGTTCTATTCTCCATACCTTCTACTGTGTTCTTCAGTTCAGAAATTGTATTTTTCATTTCCTCTTGGCCTTTACTGATGGTTTCTATTTTATTTTTCATGTTGGTATAGTTTGCAGAGTTCATTGTAGCTCCTCTGTAGTGTCTGGTACCTCCTTGTAAGCTTTTTGAATTTCCTGATAACCAGTGCTTTGAATTTCCTGATAACCAGTGCTCTGAATTCCGTATCCCATAGTTGGCTTGCCTCTATTTCATCTAACATTCTTTCTGAGACTTCCTCCTTTTCTTTCATTTGGGGATTGTTCCTTTTTCTTCCCATTGTTTGTGTTGCTCTTCTTGCTGTCCTCAGCTTCTTAAATTGATCTATTCTGGTTCCCTGGGTTTCTGGTGTGAACTTCTGTGATAGGATGCCTATGAGATTCAGTGGTGCAGTCTCCTGCAGGTATCTTGATGTTCTCCGATTCCACTACTCCTTTGGTTGGTTTTCAGCTGATCAAACCTTTTCTTCTGGTCTCACTAGCTGCAGCAGCCTCAGGGGCTATTAGTGTGGCCTTTCTCCCGTCTTGGTGAACTCAGCTGGTCTTGGCAGTGCCCTCCCAAGATCCAGACTGGCGCCGCTCTCCTGCACCCTACTGAGAGCAGGTTTTTCCCCAGGCTTCCCAGCCCTGGCCTGGCCTGAGTGTGTGCGCTCCCAGCCAGGCTTTCCTGGTTTTGCAGGCTTGGGCTTGGACCTTTCCCAGTGCTGTGGCTGAACACACAGAGCAACTCTATTCTTCTAAGCCGGCAGCCACAGCCTGACTTCCAGTGCTTCTCAGTCTGCGCTGGCTCTGTAGGGAGGGAGCTGGCGACTGCCACTCTACCAGGGGCTCTGCCAGTAGCCGCATCTCCCCAAGACTGTGGGAGTACCGGCTCAAGTCCCGCCCTCTCAGTTCCCCAAGCCGGCAACCACAGCTTGACTCCATGGGTTACCAGAGCTCTCCGGTTTGCTTCTCAATGCTCACTTCTCTCTCTGCTACTACAGGCAGGCCAATCTCTCCTGGTGTTTTCCAAACTGTGTCCTGCTGGTTAGGGAGGGTGCTGGTGACTAGTTCTCTCCCAGGGTTGTTGTTGCCCGCCCTCAGCTCTCAGAGACCGGGGCAACCTGGTCAGGGCCCTGGCGTGGCCCAGCAGGGGGCCTGCATCCTCTGTGCTGTTCCCTCGTACCTTGTTGATCTGCGGTCATCTCCTCTCCTCCACCTCTGGTCATTCAGTGTCTGCTACACTTTCTGGAGTCCTGCCTTCCTATATTTTGGGTCCCTGTGAGTATCCGCTGTGCTCCTCTGCAGATCGGCCCGGTTTTTCTCCGGCGTGTGGAGTGAAGCGAAATCCTTTGTCCTACTCCGCCACCATCTTCCGAATTTTTCTATTTTAATGATGGCAATATTCTTGCCATTTTGTCATTTAATGATGATGTGTCTTGAAGTGGGCCTTTTCGGGTTCCTCTTGATTGGGACTCTTTGTGTTTCCTGGATTTGTGTGACTTTTCTCATCAAATTTGGGAAGTTTTCCATCATTACTTTTTCAAATATGTTTTCTATTCCTTACCCTGTCTTATCCTTCTGATATCCCTATTATTCGAATATTATCATGTTTCATATTGTCTTGCATTTCTCTTAATCCCTTTTCATTCTTTCTGAGCATCTTTTCCTTTCCTTGCTGTTTCTGGGTGGTTTTTTTTCTATTTTTCCTACAACTCACTGATCTGATCTTTTGCTTCATCAATCATGGTTTTGATTCCTTCCACTGTTTTCTTCAGTTCAGAAATTCTATTCTTCATTTCCTCTTGGCCCTTGCTGATAGTTTCTCTTGCCTTTTTCATGTTGATATAGTTTGCAGTGAATTCATTGTAGTTCCCCTGTAGTTTCTGCTGGTTCGTTGTGAGCTCTTTGAACTTCCTGATACCCAGTGCTTAGAATTCAATATATGATAGTTGACTTGCCACTATTTCATCTAGCATCGTTTGTAAGACTTTCTCATTTCCTTTCATTTGGGGATTGTGTCTTTGCCTTCCCATTGTTCATGAGACTCTTCTTGTTAGCTTCAGCTTCTTAAATTGATTTTTTCTGGCTTCCTGGGTTTATGGTTTGAACTTATGTGGTATAATACCTATGGGATTCAGTGCTGTAGTCTCGTTGATTTCCCAAGCTCACTGGTCCTGGTCTGTCCTTTAAGATGTCTATGTAGTTTGTTTTGGGGTTTTGGTTGTTTTGGTGTCTTTCTTTTGTGGGTCCTTCCTACCAGCTGGGTAACTGATGGTCTTCTGTCCACCTCCTATTTTACTTTGTTGTACTGGTGAGTGCAGGTTGTGTTGAAACTAGTTCTTCCATGAGTACAAGGTTTTCAGGATTCTCTTTTGCTCTTGTTCAGTTGTTACTACTGGGTAGTTTCTCCACTATTTAGTTGTATTTCCAGATAGGTCTTGGATTGAGGTTTGTGTGGTTTCCACTCCCTCCTTCACCTTCTTCTGTTGTTTTTTGTTGCTGGCTCCTTTGTTGCTGTTGCTTCCAGTGGATATCCTGGTGTTCATTGCTTCCACCTACTCTTTGTGTGTGTGTGTGTGTGTGTGTGTGTGTTTGATCAGTTGGAAGGGAAGGCAAAATGGTTTGTGACAGCAGGATAATATTCTATGATACTTACAGTAGCAGCCAGTAGAGAAGAGATAAGAGATCTTTTGGCTATGTATAGTGTTAACCATAATCTTTGACCCAACTAGCCCCTTTGAAGAAAGAATGGACAGAAGATAAGACTCTTTTTAGGGAGGGAAGTCTCTTGTGAGTTGGATCTAGAATATGGTGAGGTTGTGGGAGGTCATAATCTGAAGTAAGGTGAGAGTAAAAGATAGTAAATAGGTATAGAGTGTGAGAGAATAGAGTTAACCACTACAGTAATATAGTTCAGGAAGCAGGTTAAGATCTGGGAGGGGTGTTGTGAAATATTTACAGTTGTTTAGAACATCTATTACTTATAATAATATTAGAGCAATAATCATATGATAGAATCTACGTGATCTGGATAACATAAATAGGGGGTATAGAACTTTGAGTAGTGTGCTAAAGGAACACAAGTGACATGAAGGATAGTAAATTAGCAATACACTATGGAAGAGAGAACAGGGGAAATCTGTCAAATGATACAATATAACCAGCCAAGGCAAAGAAGACTATACAGAAAGAAGAGGAATACAACAATACTATTAAAATAAAAGACATAAGAATAATGAAAAATATAATAATACAATTATGCAGCAACTTGTAGCTTCTCTGCTACAGCAAAGTGAAATTTGTCTCTCTGTCTCTACTGTTGGGATGCTCCCTTTGTGTTCAACTCTGGTCTTTTCACAGTTCCAAGTTGTTTGCCTCACTTGTGGGTAAAAGAAAAAAAAGAAGAAAAAAAAGTCAGGAGAAGGGAGCAAGAAGCAATAAATTTGGAAAGAAAAGACGAAGGAATACAACAAGAATGAAGGAAAGAGAGGAAAAAGATATTGAAAGATAAAGCAATAATAAAATTAAAAAAATAAAAGATTACTTTAAAAAAAAACACATCTCATTGGTTTCAAATGGTTTCAAACTGGCCAAGTTGGTTTTTCTGGTCTTGCTGGCTGCAGCAGGCTGAGGGGTGATTGGTATGGCCTTTCTCCCTTCCTGATGTGTATTCAGCCAGTCCTTCAAGCACTCTCCCAAGAGCTAGTCTGGTGCCTCTCCTCAGTGCCCCATGCAAGGGATTCAGGTCATCTTCATAGCACTCTTTCCCCAAGGAAAGAGTCATTGCCAGTCATTGCCATGGGCTGGGGTGCGGGTGGACCCACCTGGCCAGGCTGCCTAGGTCATGTGGGTTTGGGTGAGAACTCCTCCTAATGCTGTGGGAGAATGCAAGGCCTTCCGCCCAACCTCTGGATCACAGCCAGGCTGGGTGGAGAGTATGCCAAGCAGCTATGGCAGAAGAATTCTTCAAACAGTTTATTTTTTTAGAAATTCCTCCTAATCAGGCCTGCCACTCAGTTTAGCCCAATTCTCCAGCCAGACCAGTGACTATCAGAGTCAGAGCCCGACACTGCACCTGTCAATTCTACCAAGCCGGTGACCCCAGACTCCAAGCATGATCATGGCCCTTGTGTTTACTTCTTGGTCCTTATTCCCCTCTCTGCAAACTCAAGCAACCAAGTCTCACCAGGTGTTGCCCAAACCCTGCTTGGCCGGGGAGGGAGGGAGCTGATGCCCTGGCTCTCTCCCAAGCACCCTGTGGCAGGCCCTGGGCTCCTAAAGAGTCCGTGGTAGACCTGCCGGGTGCTGGGCGCCGGCCGAGGCTGCCACCACCTTTGTCTCCCTGCTAGTCCCTGGAATCCTACTGTCCTACAACTGTCTCCTTACTGTCTGGTTTTTAAGTGTCCGCTACAACTTATGGTCTCTTATTTTCATATATGCTGAGGTACTGTTGCCTGTTTGCTCTGTTCCTCCATAGATCAGCCAGGTTTTTCTCCCATGTGTAGGGGGAGGTGGAATCCACTATGTCCTACTCTGTCGCCATCTTCCAAAGTCTCAGGATGACCATACCTTCATATTGATGTTCTCATTCTTAATCTACCATCCATATGTGCATAGTGGACAACATGCTTCCTTCCTTCCCAGAATGCTCTGGAGGACCTCTCATCCAGTCACATCCAACTGACTCAGGAGCCTGGCCCTCCTTCCAGGTCCAAGCGTGGCAACTAACACAGGAAGGGTTCCTCAGAGGGCCAATGGTAGGTACATGGATTGGCATGGACTCCAAAGTAGGGCAGCTCAGACTCAGGCCCAGGGGTACTCTTGAAGCTGAATGATCTTTGTATTCTCTGAAGTCTCTTACAAGTAGAGCATAAGCTTGTTTGTTACTGAATGAAGGGTTGTTGCCAGAAAATTAATCCAACATGAAAGGAAAGCAGAGATACATGTGAGAAGAGATGTATTTCTGATAATGTGGTTTGAATTCCTGGATGAAAAGGTGCCTGAAATTTAACATTTTCAACTTTCTAGGAACACAAGATCATCAAAGCATAACCTTATTTAAGCTAATTTGAGTTCAATTTCTTTCTCTTGCAATGGAAAGAGTCCTGACTAATGAAAATTTTGAAAATTCAGGCAAGTCCCACATCAGTTACTTGTAAAACAGTGAAAATAACACCTACTGGCTGTGGAGAAAATCAGTACTAGTTTAAATCATACAAATAAAGAACAAAAATAACAAAGTGCCTCATACAGTAGACACTCAATAAATGGGAAAAGAAGCTCACACGTGTTTACAGAAGCATTATGAAGAGCAGCAGAGATCATTGCCTTCAAAAGGAGCAATGGAGATAGGTTTTCATGTGAGCTCTATCCATAAGAGAGAGGCTGACATGAGCTACATTCAGACTGAGCACATGAGAAATAAAACCAGCACCACACCTCAGAATGAAGATGGTAAGATATGAACTGAAAGAAAAACAAGAAGATCAAGATTGTCCACCAGGTGAGCAAATTAGAGATACTGAGTTGCTAGGAAGTCAAGTTTGGAATACTGGAGACAAAAAAATAGATTGAATTGGGTGAGTGCAGACAGCTGAGGTAATATTGCAGCCATGTACTCTGGCCATCTCATGAAGACCCTGGTCTCATTCACTGGACAGACAGCATATCTCTGAAACATCAGATACTTTTTCTGATGTACTGTATCCCAAATTAACTTAATTAATGAATCAAAATAGGTACAGACACCCTCTTGAAATATGAATTCCTTTCTTTCTTCTGGTAATGGCAAAGCTTTATAATGTTCTTCTCCTATGGAAAGAAAGTGAGTCCTTGAACACAGCTCGGAAATCAGCCTGACCCTAGCTCTGTTCTACACAGTGTGTAGTCCTCTGCATCATTTCACATCAAAGGGGCACCTGGTCATGGTATTCATCATTTTTTAATCAACTAAATATCGTTGAGAATGATTTTACCATGCAATTATGAAAGCAGTCCTCAGTAAGAAGATTAATGTATTTTCCTATCTTGTGTTCAATGTTAACTGAAAATAAATATAAATGTATATATACAAGCTAGTGCATGAATTTATTTCATTTATTTTCTGAGGAGTAATTTGGTATTTTGAAATAAGACATATCAGAGGAGACTAACAGTATCTTGAGAGTCAGAAAACTTTGAAGCCGAAGTAGTTTCCCAGTGAACTGAGATTCATGTGAAAACCTTACTATTCATCCCTGAAAACCAGCCCCAATAACACTACTCCAAGAGATCTTTCTGGCACTGACCCCAAAGATCTGTTCTCATTTTCTACCATCTGTACCATCTCATAGTATCTCCACAGGAAAGTAATTCTTTCTGTACTTTTGCTTCCCATCCACCTGCATTACCACATCCCAAAACAATGAACTTCCTGAAAACACATCCCATAACTCTAACCCTAATACAGAGCCAGACCAGGCAGGGGAGCAGTGAGGGACAGTGGCTGGATGACATAGCCTATTGGATATATTTACACTGCAGTCACATGAACCTATTTTGTCAAAACTTAGTTTATTATCACTCTAACAGCTGTTGGGGAATCAAATTCACTCAGATTTTAAAAGAATGAAAGTAGATTGATCTAGCATTCGCTAACCTTAAAATTTCTCATAACTTAGAATAATATTATCATCTAGAAGCATTTCAAAAACATTTTCTCTGTGTTGCTTTGCTTCAACAGTGAACTAATGTATTGGTGCATGGGAAACACTTCATATGTTTTCATCATCTTCCCATATGTTTAGTAGAAGTTAATATCAACACTGATTTTTTAGTTGAGGATAGCAAAGGTCAAGTATGGAAAAACTCTTGCTAAGAAAGCAGGGTTGCCATTTGTCAATATTTTTGTCACTTCCCCACTCTTTATTGTTACCTCATTGATTCAACTAATGGACCAGAGTGTTTTTCAATATATGAAGTGTGGTGAAGCAAAATTCTGAGGAAAGTTGATTCAGCTGAAAAATAACATGAAGAGTTCAAATTCATTACAAGGATGTAATTAGAAGAAATTACAAGGATGTAATTTCTGACATATTGCTTACACCTAGAATTCTATTCAGAGTCAAATGTTATAGAAACCTGTGGAGGAAAGTGTGACCTGAGGTTACTCTGCAGAGCTGTTGCTACAGAACACCTAGTAGTTAAGAGCACTGACTTTCAGAGTTGATACTCCTGAACTTGAACACACCACCTGTAGGATTAGAAATTGACACGTTTCTTATCTCTCTACACAGCTCCCTTATCTGTAAAATGAGAACAATAGTAGTATGACTATTTTCAAATTAAATTGGTCCATGGGAAACAAAGTATTCAGTACATTTTTAGCTAACACTATTGTTATTTTTGCCCCATTATTATGGAGATATCTTAGGCCTGAGGCTTAATCAAGACTGTAAAGTCTCCTGATACATATGTTGAAATGACAGGAGTTAACTCCCCTTCATATAATCAATACACTTAGGTAAAGAAAAAAAATCACAGAATTAGATAATAGTAACAGATAAAAAAGGCATGGCATCTACATGGAAGAGAATAAATGATGGCTTCTTCCAAAAATTAAAGAACCATTTGGTACAAGGTTCTTTGGTTTAGAAATGCAGAATAGAAGCCCTGGCTGGTGTAGCTCAGTGGATTGTTTGCGGGCCTGCGAACCACACGACCGCGGTTCGATTCCCAGTCAGGGCACATGCCTGGGTTGCAGGCCAGTTCCCAGCAGGGGACGCATGAGAGGCAACCATACATTGATATTTTTCTCCCTCTCTCCTTCCCTTCCCATCTAAAAATAAATAAATAAATATCTTATGAAAAAAGACTGAGAAATTACCTTCTTTCTTCTGCTGGTTTGAGAGGCAAGTCATAAAAATGCCTGGGTATAATCAATCATATGTTGAGATGCAATTCAGATTTGCCCTGGCTGGTGTAGCTCAGTGGATTGAGCACAGGCCTGCGAACCAGAGGATCGCAGTTCGATTCCCAGTCAGGGCACATGCCTGGGTTGCAGGCAGGTTCCCTGCAGGCCAGTTCCCAGCAGGGGATGGACGAAAGGCAACCATACATTGATGTTTCTCTCCCTCTCTCCTTGCCCTCTAAAGATAAATAAATAAATAAATATTTTTTAAAAAAAGAAATGCAGAATAGAGAGCTGAGTGATTACTAACTCCAAATGTTGCCCTGGAACTTGCTTTCTTGAAAGATTAACTAATGAGTGAGTAAGTATGTGTGTGAACTTAATAATTTCATATTTTTTCATAAAGGAATGTGAACATAGAAGTTCTGCACAGATACAAAACTTCTGGGTAGGGTTGTCAGAATTAGCAAATAGAAACACAGCACACCAGATAAGTATGAATTTTAGATAATTTTTAGTACAAGTATGCGTATGCCTCATGCACACCTCCAGGCTAGTATCCTGGAAGGTAGAGGTACTCCATAACAAATTTACGTATTTATCCCTGCCCAGAACCAGTGGTAAAAGGAGGATGAACTATGTGAAATACCACTGAAATGAGGCTTTGCAGAAAGAGGTCAGAAAAAAGGGCAAATCACTATAACCTTCTCAGCTAAAAAAGACATAGATCCCCTCAAACATTACTCCCAGCTTAATGAGTCCATAAGATACCATGGAATTTCAAGATTTAAGTTCTTGACACACAGGTCTCAATAAATACATTTTTAATCATATGTCTCTGGACCCTTTGTATGTCCTCCTGGGAAAAGTGTCTGTTCAAGTCCTTTGTTTAATTGGGTTGTTTATCTTCCTGGAGTGGAGTTATGTGAGTTCTTTATATATTTTGGAGATCAAACACTTGGCCAATGCTCAGGATCACTAGCCATCAGAGAGATGCAAATTAAAACCACAGTGAGATACCACTTCACAACAGTCAGAATGGCCATCATAAACAAAGCAACAAACAAATGTTGGAGAGGATGCAGAGGAAAGGGAACCCTAGTGCACTGTTGGTGAGATTGCAGACTGGTACAACCACTGTGGAAAACAGTATGCAATTTCCTCAGAAAACTAAAAATGGAACAGTCTTTTGACCTGGCAATTCCACTGCTGGGATTATACCCTAAAGAGCCCTGAAACAGCAATTCAAAAGAACCTGTGCACTGCAATGTCCATAGCAGCACAGTTTAAATAGCCGAGTGTTGGAAGCAACCTAGGTGTCCATCAGTAAATGAGTGGATCAAAAAACTATGGTATATTTACACACATGGAATACTACACAGCAGAATGAAAAAAGGAGCTTTTACCCTTTGCAACAGCATGGATGGATCTGGAGAGCATTATGCTAAGTGAATAAGCCAGGTGATGAAAGACAAATACCACCTAATCTCACTTATAAGTGGAACCAAATCAGCAAAACAAACAAGCAAGTAAAATATAACCAGAGACATTGAAATTAGGTACAAACTGACAGTAACCAGAATGGAGGGGGGAGGATTAATGAGGATAGAGGGGGAAAGGTTTTCAGCAACATGTAGTATAAAGGACATATGGACAAAACCAAATGGGAGTAGCATCAAGGGTGGGAAGTAGGGATGGCTGGGGCTGAAGGGGAGGGGTGGGGAAAAATGGAGACAATTGTACTTGACTAACAAAAAAAAATTGGAAAAAGTAGATTTTTACTCAATAATTAGAAACAAGTGCTGCTCAGTTTTAAGATTATTTTTTCAAGGTAAATGGCAATATACCTTTGTATTCAGTAGGTACTGAAAAGTTGGCAGTTGTTAAAGAAAAGACCTCTAAGTTCACTGCCTGCATTCATGTTTGTATGAAGTCGTTAACAAGAAGTCCCATGTCTATATCGTGAGTGCTAAGTGCTCCTGCTTTCATATGACTGGACTCTTTTAAGATCTTTAATCCTCTGAGGGGCTGAGAAGGATTTGCACTTGTGCACTTGGAGCTGAGATGAAATTCCCTGAGCACTTCTGGTAGGGAGAGGCACTGCCATTCTCAACCCCATTTAGCACCAACATCAGTATAAAAAGCAGAAAAAAAAAGGAAAAATATTGCAGCAACTGAGTGATACAAAGGACATGAGTCTATTATAGTGACAGAGCTTGCAGCAGTCTCACTCAATATGACACAGCATGTCATGCACTTGAAACTGGGCCCCATGTAGTAACTAAGAATTTCAGTTTTCCAAATTTTACAGAATTCTGTATTATGTTGGACACTCCATTTTTACACTAATGGCTGGTTCCACAATGCTGACAAAATACAAAGATGAGAAAATATCACTAAAAAATGCAAAAAGTGCTTGCAATCTTGATGCTATAAAACCAATTTCCTAGGATAAATTTCCATTTTCACATCATCATGACACTTTCCAGTGGCAACTGGAGGGTTTGCATCTTACTGGGAGCAGTAAGGTAGGAGTTGTTGGCCTTCTGTGATCTCCTCAGGGCATTTCTCTACCCTGGCCCTACTTGTCACTCCATGTCAGCTCCTCACATTCATAGAAGAGATTATTTTCCCCAAACAAGTTAAAATCTAAGAGATTTTAGCAAGACTAAGACAGGGGACCAATCTCATGGGTCATTCCCCTCCATCAAGCTTCCATGGGACTGAGCTGGGCTGTAGTTCAGGTGAAAATGAGAGCCTTGCTCACTCTCTAGCTGTGTCTCTGAAAAGTGGTCCTTGCTTCCTCTCTGTCCAGCTGAATGAGTCCAGGGTCTCTGCATGATGCTGCCTGAGATGCAGACAAGCCCCTCTCCCCTGGCTCTGCAGCCCACCCTGGGCAGGAATATCCCCAAAGACATGTGAAGATGTAACAAGGTTCAGACTCTCTTAGCTTACTCCATGCTGCCTCTGCCTCTGTTTCCTTTTCCAAATGTCTTCCTGCTTCAGCCAAATCAACCTTGGTACCATGTGTGCCCTGCTTTTCTGGCCTCCCAATTCACAACTGGCCACTTGTCTTGTGTGCAGTCATTTGTAAGTCTGATTAATTACCTGGCTGATGCTCCTTTGACGGGGACTCAGGCTTGTCTGGTTAGCTGCTCCCAGAGGCAGCTCTAGGGAGCGTTCTGTCCTTTCTGGGGTCTCACCCTCCTGATTCAGTACCAGAAAGTCAGATGTGGACCTGTATTCTCAGACCCCTAAAAATAATTCCTTCTAATTAAAAGTCACTTGGTAAGGAGGTAGTGTACCATGATGGAAAGAGTACAGGTTTTGAAGACAGACAATCAAGAGTGTGAAATCCTGACTCAGCCCTAATCAGCTACACGACCTTACCAAAGTTACTTGACCTTCCTGATCTTCCATTTCTCCATCTGGAAAATGGAGGCACTGGTCCTGTGCCTGGAAGGAGAGCAGTGAGATGAAGATTTGTAGGGTGTGTGTTGGAACGCTGCCCCCAAAACTGGGCTTTCTGATTATAACATACATTTGATATTATACTTTACTGCCTTTCACCTCTCTTCCTGGAAGAAAGGGGTTAGACTGCCCCTCATCCATCCACTCATCCTCTGTAAAACTGTTTTGTACTCAGATGTGAGCATTTTTCCAAGATTGTTGAGGCACTCAATAAAGCTCAATGGGAAAAATTTACTGTATTACATATCATTACCCCAGTGGGAATATTTTGTGCTTATAAAATGCAGGTGTCTCTTTTTATATTGGTATAAAATGTCATTAAAATCTACCTACAAATGAAAAGTTATTTATTATTAAAAAGAAAAGACTGTATTTTAAAAGAAGCTGATTGGCTGCTATGTGTTGGTTAATATGCTTATCGGAAATCACTGCATTCCAGCATTTGCATCTCAGACTGCCATTTGCATCTCCATCTGTGCCACTGAAGGGGCAAGAAGTAAAGCCACTGGTAAATCCTGCTTCCACAAAAATCCAGGCCAAAAGCACCTTGTCATAGCATGTAATGACAATACAGTGATAGATTACACTGCCAGAAAATTTACCTTCCTTTATTCCTTTCAAATGCTTACAAGAATCCCTTATGTCTGTGTCCTGGGCACTTGTCACCAATAATAGGTGACACCTTCAGGAATACCATGTGGCTGCAAACCATACACTACATTCCCAGCTGAGAAGTCATTCCCAGGAACACTTCTTAGAAAGTGGGTTTCTGGAAATGGAAGAAATCCAGAATACACTACCTTCATTACTGACACTTAATGGTCATAACTGTAACGTCCATGTATATGTATTATACTGCAAATGTTTACTTTTTATAAAGGTCTTCCATTAGCTTTCTGTACCAAATATGAATATTAGAATTAGAATTTTTCTACCAAAAATTTAAAAAAGAAAAAGACAGTTGAAGCCTTGCCGTTGTCTAGGTCACCCCAACTGGGCTTTCCTTTTTTAAAAAAAGATTTTATTTATTTATCTTTAGAGGGGATGGGAAGGAGAGAGGGAGAGAAACATCAATGTATGGTTGCCTCTCGTGAGTCCCCTGCTGGGAACTGGCCTGCAACCCAGGCATGTGCCCTGACTGGGAATCGAACTGCGATTGTGTGGTTCGCAGGCCCACACTCAATCCACTAAGCTACACCAGCCAGGGCAGGGCTTTCTTGATAGGGCTAATAATATTAGCCCTAGGGCTAAAAGTAAGCTTTCTAATATTCATGTTTGGTACAGAAAGGTAATGGAAGTACCATTAGCTTGATAGGGCTAAAAGTATTAGGGCAACATAATAACTTCCATTACTGAGCACATACTCAAAATGTAGCAGAACTCCTTTAATTTAATCCTTACAACAACCCTAGTAGGTAAATTATTACTTCTCTGTTTCTTACAAATAAACTTACTTTTATTTATTTTGCTTGTGTTATTTATTTATTCTTATCATTCCCTTGCCTCTTATAAGTAAGGAACCTAAGACTTACAGAAGATAAGTAACTAGTCTCCACAGCTAGTGCTGTAGCCAAATTCAATGCCTGGTTTTAAGTCTCAAATACAACTAGTCACAACATGAGTATCCCTCAGTCATTTGAACAGCCAGTTCTTCCTCAGTACCCAAGGCAGGGGTCAGATCTGAAATGCTTTTAGGAGTTAGATAGATAAAGAACCAAGTTTCTGGTGTAAAAATCAAAGAAAACAGTAGGCTCTATGGTAGAACTGGAGGGTATTGGTTCCCTCTAAAGACATTCAGCATTTTTATGATACTAGCAATCAAAATAAACAGATGTAGCAGCCACTTCATCCAAGACAACATGCTTAAAACTCTCAACTTCTAGACTAATTTTAAGAAAATATCAGTCATGGAGTATTTTCAGAACATTCTTTGCTGTTTATAAATACTGACTCTCTAACCAGTGAAAATGAAGCAGATATGAAACAGAAGAAAATAAAATGTTAGCTTTCATGGAAGAGATGATTAAAGAATATTGATATGGGAACTCAAGAATATTGATATGAGAATTCTCCTGCAGCAGTCATTCAGGCCTCCTCCCTACCCAGCTGGGCAACACTCCCGAGGTGTTAAGGAAGGCCCTTCACACTCCCATAGCCATGGGAAGAAGAGTGTGCACCCAAACCTGAGGGTCTGGAAGTGACCTGGTGGAGCACAGATGCCAGCAACCAAGGGAGAGTGCACTCTGAGGAAGGCCTAGTTCCCACACCCAAAGTCCTGGAGAGAGGGACCAAGCTAGCCCTGGGGAGAGTGGGCACCCAAAATGTGGAACTTGGGGAACCAGAGGCTACTGGGGAGATGGGATGGAGGTTGACTGACTGCAGATCAGGAAGGGAGAAGAGCAAAACCAATTGTCCTTCAGCCTGCTGCAGCCAGGAAGACCAGAAAAACAAGTTTGGCCATATTGAAGACAGCAAGATGCTTTTTTAAAAAATGTAATTTGTTTTTTTATTATTACTTTTTTATCTTTCAACTCCTTTTCCTTCTTGTTCCTTCTTTCTTGTTTTATTCCTTCCTCCCCTCTTTCCAATTTTATCTCTTCTTCCTTCTCTTTTTTTTAAATTCCCACAAGTGAGACAAAAAAACCCCTGGAACTGTGAAAAGACCAGAGTTGGAACCAAAGACAGGTTATTTCAACAGCTGAGACAGTGAGACAAATTACACTTTGCTACTACAGAGAACCTGAAAGTTATTGCATATTTGTATTATTATTTTTTATTATTTTACATCTTTTATTTTATTAGTATTTTTGTATTCCTCTTTTTTCTCTTTTGTCTTCTATGCTTGGATGGTTAAACTGTATTGTTTGACAGTTTTCCCTTGTTCTCTATTTCACACTGTATTGTTAATTTACTGTCCTTCACTACACTTGTGTCCCATTAGCACACAACTCAAGATCCTATACATCCTATTCTTGTTATCCAGATCACATAGATTCTGAAATATAATTGTTGCTCATTATTATTGTAAATAATACCTGTTTCATACAATTGTAAATACTACACAACACCCGTTCCAGATCTTAGTCAACTTTGGTTTCCTGAACTATATTACTAGGGTTGTTAACTCTATTCTCTCACACACTACACCTATTTACTACCCTTTATTCTCACCTTACCTCAGAATCTGACCTCCCACAACCTAACTGCTTTATAGATCCAATTCACAATCAACCCCTCACACACAAGGCTTTTATCTTCTTTCCATCCTTTCTTAAAAGTGGCTAGTTGGGTGGAATATCACAGTTAACACTATACAAAGCCAAAGGATCTCCTATCTCTTCTCTAGTGGCTGCTACCATAAATATTATAGAATACACTTGTGCAGTCTTAAACCATTTTGCCTTCCCCCTTCAACGGATCAAACTAAAGAGTAGGTGGAAGCTGTGAACACCAGGATAACTAACGGAAGAGGAAACCCAACAACAAAGGAACCACCAACAGATAACAACAGAAGAAGGTGAAGGAGGGAATGGAAGCCACACTAACCTCAATCCAGGACCTATCTGAAAATACAACTAAATAGTGAAGAAAATAGCCAGAACAAACAACTGAACAAGGGCAAGAGAGAATCCTCAAAACCTTGTACATAAAGAAAAACCAGTTGCAACACAACCTGCGCACACCTGCAAAATAAAATAAAAGAGGTAGTGCGCAGAGTAACCCTCACTTAATCAGGTGGTGGGAAGGACCCACCAAAGAAAGACCCAACAACAATAAAAATCCAAAGACAAACACAGAGCCAACATAAACAACAGCCCAAGGCCAGTGATCTCAGGATATCAAAGAAACAACACCACTGAATCTCATAGGTATTTCACCATAGAAGTTCACACCATAAACACGGAGTTACAAGAGATAAATTTAAGAAGCTGAGGCTAACAAGAAGAGTCTCGCAAACAATGGGAAGACAAAGACACAATCCCCAAATTAAAGGAAAGGAGGAACAATATAAAATGAAACAATATAAATGAAATACAGGCAACTCAACTTTAAATATTGCGTTCAAACCAATGGTTATCAGGAAGCTCAATGGGCTCACAAAGAATTACCAGAAACTACAGAGAAACTACAATGAACTCACTGCAAAGTATATGATAATGAAAAAGGAAATAGAAACTATCAACAAACACCAAATGGAAATGAAGAATACAATTTCTGAACTGAAGAACACAGTAGAAAGAATCAAAAGCAGAATCGAAAAAGCAGAAGATCGGATCAGTGAACAGGAGGACAAAGTAAAAAACAACACTCAGAAAGACCAAGAAAAAAAAAGAGACTCAAAAAGAATGAAGAGGTGGTAAGGGAGCTCCAAGACAACATAAAATATAATAACATCCATACAATAGGGAAAACAGAAGGAGAAGAAGAAGAGGAATGGATAGAAAACCTATTTGAAAAAGTAATGATGGAAAACTTCCCTAATTTGATGAGATAAAAACTCACACAAATCCAGGAAACACAGAGTATTCCAATTAAGATGAACACAAAGAGACCCACTTCAAGAAACATTATAATTAAAACAGCAAAATTTTAAAACAAAGAGAGAATCTTAAAGGCAGTAAGGGTGAAACAGGAAGTAACATACAAGGGAGCCCCTATAAGGTTAGGTGCTGACTTCTCAATATAAACTCTCCAAGCCAGAAACGAATGGCAAGAAATATTCCAAGCAGTGAGAACCAGAGGCCTGCTACCAAGGCTACTTTACCCAGCAAGGTTCTCAATCAAAACAGAAGGCCAAATAAGGAGCTCCCAAGACAAAAAAAAAAAAGTCTGAAAGAATACACCTCCTCTGAACTAGCTGTGCAAGAGATGCTAAAGGTACTGTATTAATGAAAGGAAGGGAAAGAGAGAGACAGAGGTGAACACAGGTACAAAAATGGCAATGAATAAGTACCTATCAATAATAACCTTAAATGTAAATGGATTAAATGCTCTAATCAAAAGACATAGAATAGCTGAATGGATAAGAAAACATGGCCCACACATGCTGCCTACAAGAGACCCACTTCAGGAAAAAAGACCTATACAGACTAAAAGTGAAGGGCTGGTAACAAATTTTCCAAACAAATGGACAGAAAAAATAATGTTGGGATAGCAATACTCATATTAGATAAAATAGACTTGAAAACAGGGTCCATAAACAGAGACCCAGAAGGTCACTTCATAATACTCAAGGGAAGAATCCATCAAGAAGACATAAACATTGTAAATATATATGCACCCAACACAGGAGCACCCAAATATATAAAGAATATCTTACAAGATTTCAAGAAAGATATTGACAGCAACACAATTATAGTAGGGGATTTTAACTCCCCACTGTCAAAAATGGACAGATCTTACAAATAAAACATCAACAAAGATAATGTGGAACTGAACAATGCCCTAGATGAAATGGACTTAACTGACATATATACACCTCTTCACCCCAAAGAAGCTAAATACACATTCTTCTCAAATGCACATGGAACATTTTCAAAGACAGACCACAGGATAGGACACAAAACAAGCCTCAACAAATTTTAAAAAAAAACTACAATCATACCAAGCATTTTCTCCAACCACAAGTAACTGAAACTTGAAACCAACCCAAAGGAAAAAAAACCAAAACATGCAAAATCATGAAGATTGGATAGCATGCTATTAAACAACGAATGGTTCAAGAATGAAACTAGGATAGAAATAAAAAACTTTCTGAAAACAAATGGAAATAAACTCACAACAATACAACACTAATGGGACAAAGTGAAGGCAGTCCTGAGAGGGAAGTTGACAGTGATACAGGCCTACCTAAAAAAGATGAAAATATTTCAAACAAAAAAACAACATAACCCTATGCCTCAAGAACTGGAGGAACAACAACAAAGACAGCCAAGAGCAAGTAGAAGGAAAGAAATAACCAGGATCAGAGCAGAATTAAATGACATAGAGACTAAAAGCACAATTCTAAGGATCAATGAATCCAGGACCTGGTTCTTTGAAAACATAAACAAAATTCACAACACTTTAAGACTCATCAAGAAAAAAAGAGAGAGGACCGAAATTGACACAGTAGAAATGAAAGAGGAGATTACAACTTATACCACAGAAATAGAAGGATTGTAAGAAATTACTATGAAGAACTGTATGGCAAGAAAGATGAAAACCTAGGTGAAATGGACAAATTTCTAAAAAAATATAATCTACCAAAACTCAGTGAAGAAGCAGAAAGGCTGAACAGACCAATAACAGAAGATGAAATTGAAGCAGTAACCAAAAAGCTCCAGCCACCAAAAGCCCTGGACAGGATGGTTTCACAGGAGAATTCTACAAAGCATTTAAGGAAGAGTTAACCCCTATCTTTCACAGACTATTCCAAAAATCCAAACTTATGGAAGTCTCACAAACTCTTCTTATGAAGCCAGCATAATCCTAATACCAAAACCAAATATACACACAACAAACAAAAAAAAACTTCAGGTCAATATCCCTGATGAACATAGATGCTAAAATCCTTGACAAAAAATTGCCAAACCACATCCAACAATACATTAAAAAAATAATACATAATGGTCACATGGGATTTATCCCACGGATGGAAGGAAGTTTCAACACTTGCAAATCAATAAATGTACTACATCAGATAAACAAAATCAAAGATAAAATTCACATGATCATATCAATAGATGCAGAAAAAGCATTTGATAAAGTACAACGCCCATTATGATAAAAAACACTCAGCAAAGTGGGAATAGAGGGAGCATTCCTCAATATAATAAAGGTCACATATGAGAGACCCACAGCCAAGATCATCCTCAATGGGCAAAAACTAAAAGCTTTTCCACTAAGATCAGGAACAAGACAAGGTTGTCCACTTTCACCACTTCTATTCAATATAGTATTGGAAGTGTTAGCCACATCGATCAAACAAGAAAAGGAAATAAAATGCATTTAAATCAGAAAGGAGGAAACAATTGTCATTGTTTGCAGATGACAATAGTGTACATACAAATCCTATAACTCCACCAAAAAACTGCTTGAACCGATAACTGAATTTGGCAAAATGGCAGGATGCAAAGTCAATAACCATAAATGAAAGGCATTTTTGTATACCAACAATGAAACAGCAGAAGCAAAAATTGAGAAAAAAATCCCATTTGATATAGCAAAAAAAAATAAAATACCTAGGAATAAACCTAACCAAGGAGGTAAAAGATGTGCATGCAGAAAACTGCACAACACTGAAGAAAGAAATCAAGGAAGATACAAACAAATGGAAACATACACCGTGTTCATGAATTGGAAGAACTAACATCATTAAAATGTCCATACTACCCAAAGCAATTTACAGATTCAATGCAATACGTAAAGTACCAATACATTAAAGCACCAGATTCAATGCAATACCTAAAGTACCCAACACAGTAAAGTACCAATGGCATATTTCACAGATATAAAACAAATACTTCAAAAATTTATGAGGAACCATAAATGACGCCAAATAGCTGCTACAATTTTGATAAAGAGGAACAAAGTAGGAGGGATCACCATACCTGATATCAAACTGTATTACAAGGCCACTGTAATCAAAACAGCGTAGTACTGGCATAAAAATAGGCACATAGACCAATGGAAGAGAATAGAGAGCCAAGAAATAAACTCAAGTCTCTGTGGTCAACTAATGTTAAAAAAAAGGGGGCAGGAACACAAAATGTAGTAAAAATAGCCTCTATTTTTAGTAAAACAAATGGTGTTAGTAGAGCTGGACAACTACATCCAAAAAAATTAAACTCGAGCACCAACTTACACCATACACCAAAATAAATTCAAGGTGGATAAAAGACTTAAATATAAGTTGTGATACCATAAAATTCCTAAAGGAGAACATAGGCAGGAAAAATTCAGATATTTTATACAGCAACATTTTCACTGATATGTCCCCTAGCGCAAGGGAGGGACATTAAGGAAAGAATAAACAAATGGGACCTCATCAAAATAAAAACCTTCTGCATGGCTAAACAAAACAGTATTAAAATGAAAAGATAACCAACATTATGGGAAAACATATTTGCCAATGATACCTCAGACATGGTTTAATCTCAAAAATATATAAAGAACTTACATGACTCCAATCTAAGAAGACAAGCCAATAAGAAAATGGGCAAAGGACTTGAACAGACACTTTACCAAGGAGGACATTTCAGAGGATCCAGAGGCATATGAAAAAATGCTCAGAATTGCTAGCTCTCAGACAGATGCAAATTAAAACCACAATGAGATAGCACTTCACACCAGTCAGAATGGCCATCATAAAGAAAGCAACAAACAACAAATGTTGGTGAGGTGGTGGAGAAAAGAGAAACCTAGTGCAATGTTGGTGGCAATGGAGACTGGTACAACAACTATGGAAAACAATATGAAAATTTACTCAGAAAACTAAAAATGGAAATGCCTTTTGACCTGGCAATTCCACTGGTAGGATTTTATCCTAAGAACCCTGAAACACCAATCCAAAAGAACCTATGCACCGCAATGCTCATAGCAGCAGAATTTACAATAGCCAAGTACTTGAAGCAACCTAGGTGCCCATCAGTAAATGAATAAATCAAAAAACTCTGGTACAGACTTCCAGCCAAATGGAGGTATAGGTAGACACACTGTGCCTCCTTGCACAACCAAAATTAAGAACAAGAAAAAAATTAGAAACAAAAAAACATCCAGAACTAACAGAAAATTGAACTGTTTGGAAGCCCAACAACCATTCATCCAGACTGGTAGAGGGGCAGAGTCGGCGGCCAGCAAATCCTGGGTGCGGGGTGGGGGGGGGGGGGGCCTGAACAGACCCAGTGAGGCACTCAAGGTGGCTGGCTGACCTAGGTCCCACATTCAGGAGCAAATAAACCAGGCAAAAACAGGAAGTGAGACAGATTGCGCAACCCAGGGCCCAAGCCCTGAGAAACAAAGCCTAAAAGCACTAATTGGAAATACTTGTGGGGGTCGAGGTACTGGAAGAGACTCGTAGCCTCACAGGAGAGTTTGTTGGAGAGACCCACAGGGTCCTAAAACATACACAAGCCCACCCACCCAGGAATCAGCACCAGAAGGGCCCAATTCGCTGGGAAGTGGAATAAGGAACTGAAATCCCAGAGAGAGTGGAGCAAATGCCATTGTTCCCTCTTTGACCCTGCCCCCACATACAGCCTCACAACCCAGGGACAGCAGTTGCCCCACCCTGATGAACACCTAAGGTTCTGTCCCTCACTATGCAATAGGTGCAACCAGATGAAAAAAAAAAAATGGCTCAAACAGAAGAACAGATCAGAACCCCAGAGTCAATACATCTAAGCGACCAAGAGATAGCCAACAGTTCAAAGTACTGGTGATCAGGATGCTCACAGAAATGGTTGATTTTGGTTGCAAATTAGATGGAAAAAAGAAGGGTATGCTAAGTGAAATGGATGAAAATGCACAGGGAACCAATAGCAATAGAAAGAAAACTGGGACTAAAATCAATGGAAGAAAGAAACAAACAACCAAACAGAAAAGAAAGAAGAAACAAGAATTCAGAAAAATAAGGAGAGGCTTAGGAACCTCCAGAACATCTTTAAACATTCCAACATCCGAATTATAGGGTTACCAGAAGGAGAAGAGGAAGAGCAACAAGTGGAAAAGTTATTTGAAAAAATAATAAAGAACTTCCCCAATCTGACAAAGGAAATAGACTTCCAGGAAGTCCAGGAAGCTCAGAGAGTTCCAAAGAAGGTGGACCCAAAGGCATATCATAATTACATTACCCAAGATTAAAATGAAGGAGAGAATTCTAGAAGTAGCAAGGGATAAGGGGACAGTCACCTACAAAGGAGTTCCCATCAGACTGTCAGTTGATTTCTTAAAAGAGACCTTACAGGCAACAAAGGGCTAGAAAGAAGTATTCCCAGCCATGAAATCCAAAGACCTACAGGCAAGACTGCTTTATCCAGCAAAGCTTTCATTTAGAATAGAAGGGCAAATAAAGTACTTCTCAGATAAGGTCAAGTTAAAGGAGTTCATCATTACCAAGCCCTTATTATATAAAATGTTAAAGGGACTTATCTAAAAAAAAGAAGATAAAAAATGAGAACAGTAAAAAGCAAACTCACAGTTATTAACAACCACACCTTAAACAATAGCAAGCTAAGGAAACAACTAGAACAGGAATAGAACCACAGAAATGGAGATCACATGGAGGGTTAGCAACAGGGGAGTGGGAGGAGGAGAAAGGAAAAAGGTACACAGAATAAATAGCATAGATGGTAGGTAGAAAATAGACAGGGGGAGGGCAAGAATAGTATGGGAAATGTAGAAGCTAAAGTACTTATGACACATGGACATGAACTAAAGGGGGGGAATGTGGGTGGAAGGGGGTGTGCAGAGTGGAGGAAAATGAAGGGGGGAAATGGGACAACTGTAATAGCATAATCAATAAAATATATTTTTAAAAAACTATGGTACATTTACATAATGGAATTCTATGCATTAGGAAGAAAAAATGAGCTCCTGCCCTTTGCCAACAGCATGGATGGAACTGGAAAGCATGATGCTAAGTGAAATAAGTCAGGCAGAGAAAGACAAATACCATATGATCTCACCTTTAATAGGAATCTAATCAACAAAGCAAATAAAGAAGCAAAATATAACCAAGACAATGAAATTGAGAACAGGCTGACAGTGATCAGAGGGTAGAGGAGAAGGAATTTCAGGGGATGGGGGAAAGGGTTTACAGGAACAATTATAAAGGGCACATGGACAATAAGAAGGGGTGGGGTGGAGACAGGAGGAGGTGAGGGCTGGGACAATGGGCTGGGATGGAGATAAAGGACAGAAAACTGTACTCAACAGCAGTTAAAATTTTAAAAAGTTAATGCAAAATAATAATGTTATCTTAATTTGAGAGCAATTACAATGACATAAGCAGTTCAGCATATTCCAACTCACAGAAAGAGCTTTTTGTGAAAGGAGTGGGAGGCAGTGAGACTGTTCAGGAAGCAGTTAATATGTATTAAGCGCCCGCTGTATGCTATGCTTGTAACAGGCTTTCATCTACTCGGAGGACACTAACAAAAAGATTTTAAAAATCCTAACAACTTTTACAAAATTCCACCATGTCCAAATCTAAAATAATTCTCAAAATTAGAAACACATACAATTAAAAGAACAAAAATATCATTAATTCCCTTGCCACTTCCTATATAACATGAACTGAAGAAAAAGTCAGGAAGCATGCCACAAACATTGGGTACAAAATATTTATATTAACATGTGGCAACTGTAAAATATTTTACAGAAGTCCTCCATAAAACAGCAATAACATGTAGTTCGTGAAATTTAAAAATAGCTACCCTTTTTAACAGGTTCCTTTTAAGGCCAAAATATTAATGCTTCAACTTTTATCATGTATTGCCTAAGAGCAGACTTTCCCAGTGTCTTTACCTGACATTATCTGCATAAATGATTTTTTCACAACAGGAAAGTCAACAGGAGTCCTGCCATATTTCAGAGCTTAATGGCTGCTGGCATCAGGATCATGAAAAGCAAACTAGGTTTGGGAATTTGCCAAACTAAAGAAAATTGCTGGGGCCTCTGGGACACTCACCACAACAAAGAATAACAAGTGTCCAAAAAACACCCCAAAACAAAAACCCTGGGGAAAGGTACCCAAGTCACCTGGTAGAAACGTTGGCTTTCTTATTGTCAAAAGAGGGATGAACAAAGTATAAAGTAGGATGCTAGTTATTACAGGAAAATAGATCTATGAGAAATAATCTTCTAGGAGAGTCTCTATTTAAGTCATTCAATTTTACTGGACAAAAAAGAGAAATTTTACAACACAACTTAATCCTATGAAAGTGAGAAAGTAAAAATGATTTTTAAAAGTTTCTGTCAATATGTTTCTATAGTTTATGTTTCAAAACAATGTTATTAGCTAAACTGTTAAATTAACTTACAACTTGAGACTAGATGGCCAATATGCAGGTTTTCACACAGAAAGCATCACTACAGAAAACAAAGCCTTCCTTCCTTCTTCCTGGACAGAAATAATGTATTTTACTGTGAATTAAATGAATCAAAACAATCAAACAAACTTAGTCCTGTATCCTAACTCTACCACTTGCAAACCATATGGCTCTGGACTTAACCCCCTGCATCCTGGGTTTCTATCTAATAAAATGGAAAAGGTGACAGTCACCTTACACAGTCCCATAGACAAATAGAAAAATAGAACTGTCCATCTCACACTCTTAGTGATTGGTGTACACATTCATTTATGCATTTGTACACTCAGCAGATGTTTCCCAAGACTTCCTGTGGGTCAGCCCCTGCTCTTGGTGCTGGAGACACAGCAATGACAATCCGGGACAGGTCCTGCCTTCATGGCATGCACATTGTAGTGGAGAACACAAACAATAATAGGACATCTCCAAATACATAATACAAATACAATTTCATGTGATGATGAGTGACTTGAAAAAGTAAAGCAGGGTAAAGGGCAGAGAAAGGGATTAGGTGATGTAGGGTATGGTGAAAATAGAATTCATCAGCTTGGGTGGGAGGGAAGTCGTCTCTGAAGACAGGAGACCTGAATTAGGTAAAGGAGGGTGCCCTGACAACATGAGGGTACAGAATCCTAAGCAGAGGGAGGAGAAATCTGGAAATAATTTGGCAAGAACAAAAAAGTCTATGTGCAGGAGCAGAGTGGAGGTGGGGAAAGGGCAAGAGATGATGATATGTCAGGGCAGCCTCCAGCCAGGTCAGAAAAGTCCACACTAAGAGATCATTGTCTAAGAAAAACCCGTTAAAATTATAAAGTCTGGATGGCAGTGTTCCCTGAAATACAAATTTATCCGCCATTAACTCTAACAAACTGTGCATGTTCTGAAGCCTAGGAGTGGCAACAGTTTGGAAGTGGCACCATTTATCAGCATTGTTGTTCATCAGACAGGCCATTCCCATGTGTATTATGATTACACATACCACCTGTGCTGGATGATTCATCAAATCAGACACTCTCACTCAGGCCTACAGTACATGTAAACAATAGCTGCCATAAAATGCAAACAGCAGAAACAAAACATCTAAAGAAAAACCTTTTTGAAATTTGTAACCAAATGCCCATCCATAGTCCTTGTCCTTTTTCAAGGCTCTATTAATCATCTGCCTGCTGATGATCTACAAAAGGACTGAGGTAAATGGACTAAAAAAAAAATATGAACACTAATAAAACAGACTTTTTTAGTTTAAAAAATGTTTTTGTTTCTTCAAAAACGTATCTTCACTACCTGAGGAGAAGCAAAATGAAACGCAAATGAAAAAAAAGGTGTCATGCTGAATAATTTTGAATTTATAAGTGTTTAGAATAAATTTATTAATCTTCATACATTTATTTAACTAAAGAAAAATAAGATCCTAATCGCATGCATCAATGAATAGGAAACCAACTGCAAATTACCTATTACATTAACAACACATTGTCACACCATAAAAATGATAAAAGGTTGATCCTGTTCCCACTCCAGAATGTACCAGAAGCAGTCATGCAAATCCACAGTCTGCAGCATTGCTAGAATCTGCCTCTATCTCTGCTCATTGGCAGTAGCTCTGGAATGTCTGCATGAACACCACAACCTGATGGAAGCTGGTGAGCTCTCCCACTGATCTCTACAGCATCCAGATAATAGGTCAGCACATAGAGAAAAGACTCTAGAGGGCTGGTCTGGGGCTCACACTCCCAGAAGAGTTGCACCTATGACCTTGGACCAGACTCACATACAGACCATGGCAGAGACGCTTGCCCATTCATATATCTGGATAAATCCCAAGAGGCTTTATGTGACTGCATCTCCAATGTACATAACAGGGCTCTGAGCTAGTTTAACTATTCCGGGAATCTACCTAGCTGATTTAACTTTTTGAAAATTATACTCTTTTTTTTTTTTAAAGTAAATCTTTTTTTTTTAAGATTTTATTTATTTATTTATCTTTAGAGGGGAAGGAGAGGGAGAGAAACATCAATGTATGGTTGCCTTTCATGTGTCCCCTGCTGGGAGTTGGCCTGCAGGAAACTGGCTTGCAACCCAGGCATGTGCCCTGACTGGGAATCGAACCGTGATCCTCTGGTTCGCAGGCCTGCGCTCAATCCACTGAGCTACACCAGCCGGGGCTGAAAATTATACTCTTAAAAACTGATGGCAAACTGTACAACTAACTGTATTTGAATCATTCTACTAAATTAAGGATAAAGACCCTTTCAGACTAGGAACTAAGATCAGGTTAGTATATTCAAAGCTTGCAAGAAGATCAAGTCTTCATAACAAAGTTAAGGTTACAGTTATGCAATACTGATAGCATCATCATCATCATTAGTAACACTTATTAAACACTTAATTAGTCCAATGCTTTTTCCTAAATCCTTTACATGAACCACCTCATTTAATTATCACAAAAGCACATGGTGGGACAAATGCATATTCATGAAAATGTGTAAATCAGAAATTGTGTGCAACTCCTTACAACATGTCAGCAATCCTTGGATTTCACTATGATGCTGACTTATACCACCTAGAAGAAACATTATATTGTTATCCACCCAGTAGGAGTTCAGCTCTTATTTTTATTAATTATATTATTACAGTTGTCCCAACTGTTCCTCCTTTGTTCCCTTCCACCCAGCACACCCCACTCCCTCCAGCAATCCCCTCTCCTTTGCTGATGTCCATGGGTCATGCATATAAGTTCTTCGGAAACTCCATTTCCTATACTTGTTGTTAACATTCCCCTGCTTATTCTGTAACTACCAATTTGTATGTACTTCTTAATCCCTCCTCCATTTCCCCTATTCCCCCTAACCCCCTTCCCAACTGGCCACCACACCAATGTTCTCCATATCTTTGATTTTGTTTCTGTTCTTGTTTGCTTAATTTCTTTTTTAAATTCAGTTGTTGATAGTTTTTCATTGACATTTCAATGTTCACAGTTTTTATCTTTTTATTTTTTCCCAATTTTTTAATTTAATTATTTTGCAAGTACAGTTTTCTATTACTCCCATCCCATCCCACCCCCTGTGCTGTGCCCCCCTCCCATTTCCACCCTTCTCAGTTGTTGTCCATGTATCCTTTATATATGTTCCTTTAAATCCCTCACCTATTTCCCCTGAAATTCCCTCTCCTCTCCCCTCTGGTCACTGTCAGCCTGTTCTATATTTCAGTGTCTTTGGTTATATTTTGCTTGCTTGTTTGTTTTGTTGTTTAGCTTCCTGTTAAAGGTGAGATCATATGGTATTTGTCCTTCAACACCTGGCTTATTTCACTCAGCATAATGCTTTCCAGTTCCATCTATGATGTTGCAAAAGGTAGCAACATCTGTGCTTTGATTCTAAATGATAGGTTTGCTGGGTAGAAAAACCTAGGTTGTAAGACCTTGCTTTTCATCACTTTGAATACTTCTTGCCAATTCCTTCTAGCCTGCAAAGTTTATTTTGGGAAATCAGCTGATAGTCTTATGGGAACTCTTTTGTAAGTAACTATCTGTTTTTCTCTTGCTGTTTTTAAGATTCTCTATTTATCTTTAACTTCTGGCATTTTTAAAATACATTTTATTGACAATGCTATAACAGTTGTCCCTTCTTCCTCCCTTTTATTCCCTTCCACCCTGCATCCCCTCTTCTCCTGAATTAGTTCATATCCACAGGTCATTCGTACAAGTTCCTTGGATTCTGCATTTCCTTTACTATTTTGTATATACCATTTTGTATATACCTGTCTATTCTGTATATACCATTTACTCTTATTCCCTATACCTTTTCTCCCATTCTCCCCCCTCTTCCTCCCCACTGATAACCCTCCATGTGATCTCCATTTCCGTGATTCTGTTTCTGTTCTATTGTTTCCTTAGTTCACTTTTGTTTGAGGGTTTTGTTTAGGTTCAGTTGTTGATAGTAGTGAGTTTATTGTCATTTTACTGTTCACATTTTTGTCATCATCTTTTTCTTAGATAAACCCCTTTAACATTTCACATAATAGGGGCTTGGTGATGATAAACTCCTTTAACTTGACCTTATCTGGGAAGCGCTTCATCTGCCCTCCTATTCTAAATGATAGCTTTTCTGGATAGAGTAATCTTGGATGTAGGTCCTTGTCTTTCATGAATTTAAATACTTCTTTCCAGCCCCTTCTTGCCTGTAATGCTTCTTTTGAGAAATCAGCTGATAGCCTATGGGCACTCCTTTGTAGGTAAATGTCTCCTTTTCTCTTGCTGCTTTTAAGATTCTCTCCTTATCTTTACTCTTGGCTAATGTAATTATGATGTGCCTTGGTGTGTGATTCCTTGGGTCCAATTTCTTTGGACTCTCTGAGCTTCCTGGAAGTCTATTTTCTCCACCAGATTGGGAAAGTTCTCCTTCATTTTGTTTTCAAATAAGTTTGCAATTTTTTGCTCTTCCTCTTTTCCTTCTGGCACCTCTATGATTCAGATGTGGGAATGTTAAAGGTTTTCCTGGAGGTTCCTAAGCCTCTCATTTTTTTATTTAATTCTCGTTTCTTCATTCTGTTCTGTTTCAATGTTTATTTTTTACTTGTGCTCCAAATTGTTGATATGAGTCTCAGTTTTCTTCCTTTCACTGTTGGTTCCCTGTATACTTTCCTTTATTTTACTTTTCATAGCCTTCACTTTTTCCTCTATTTTGCAACCATACTCAACCAATTCTGTGAGCATCCTGATTACCAGTGTTTTGAACTGTTAAACATCTGAGAGAGTGGCTATCTCTTCATTGCTTAGTTGCATTTTCTCTGGAGCTTTGAACTATTCTTTCTGTTGGGCCATTTTTTTTTTTTGGTCTCAGCACTCCTGTTATGTTGTAAGGGGCACAGCCCTAAGTATTTGCCAGGAAGGGGCAACCTAAGTTGCTGCATTGTGGCACTATGTCGGGGGTAGTGGTCTGAGAGGGAACGATGCCACTTGTTTATCTTTTTGCCAGCTTTCAGTCACTTCCCCCGCTACCCACAATCAAATTGGGCCCTTCTGGTGCTGATTCCAGGTGGATGGGTTTGTATACATTCTAGGATCCTGTGGGTCTCTCCAATGAACTCTCCTATGAAGCTGGGTGTTTCTCCTGATGCTTCAACCCGCACAGGTCTTTTCAGAGGTTTGGAGGCTTTGCACTGGAACCATGGGGTGTGCAGTCTGTCTTGTTTCCCAGTTGTTCCTACTGGTTTATCTGTATGCAAATGTAGGTCTACTGGCTCCACCAGTTGCCTATTCCGCCAGCCGCCACCTTGCTGGGAGTCCTCTCCACCAGGCTGCCCATCTCCACTCCTCCTACTGGTCTGAATAAATGTTTCTTCTTTAATTCTTTAGTTGTCAGTTTGATTGTTCTGTCAGTTCTGGTTGATTTTTGTTTTTAAATTTGTTGTTGTCCTTCTTTTGGTTGTGCAAGGATGCAATGTATCTACCTGCACCTCCACCTTGGCCAGAAGTCTATACTGATATATTTAACCAGTGTCATCTGTCTCCATGTTCTCTGGCCTTCTGAAATAACCCCCTTTGTGTGTGTGTGTGTGTGTGTGTGTGTGTGTAAAAGCTGTCCCAAGCCGCCATGCCACATAGGTGAAGAAATGCTTTATTCCCCTATCATTTCCTCCCACTATGCTTCCAAATGATGTTTCTTCACCTTCGCTCCAGCAAGAAATAAGCTTCTAGGAAGTAAGAGCTCCCACCCCACCCCACTCTCCATGTCTATGACATCCTCTTAATTCTCATTCAGGCAACTCCAACCTGCTTTTATTTATCCCTTCCTTCCAGACCACACTCTGAGTTCCATCTGTTCACACCCAAGTGATTCTGTAAGTGATTTTACTGAATCAAGAGACAATCTTTCCATGATTAATTATGGCACTGAAATGTTCTCCCTACAACTTGTGTACAGTGCATTCAAAACACACCTAGATACTGTGGGCTGATGTACCAGAAATCACATTTTATCTCTTCAAGAGAAAAAGCTGAAACACACTCTGTAGAGTTAAAAAAAAAAAAAAAAAAGAAGTCACCCTGGAGCAGGTATGAACACCCATTCTGGAAAACAGGCCTGACATCTCTGCACAGTTATCAGAGATTTCAGCACAGGTCAGGACACTCAGCATGAGAGCCTGGGTGCTTGAAATTCAGGCAGAGAGGGGGATAACACACAGTGCTGTGTTATGAAGTTTAACAACTGGTTCACTGAATTTGGATATAAATGCTTATTAACCTTTTCATTTCTGTTAATGAACAAGACAAAAATGAAACAATAGAGATGAATGATAAAACTTAAGCCATTTGTAAATATGAGCAACTGTATCACTAAAATAAAAAGATACACCAAATTGTATTTTGGGGTCTATACCATTCTTCTAAAACCATAAAGTTATAAAAGTTATAAAGTTATAAAACCATAAAGTTATAAAACCATAAAGCTAAATTTTTAATTGTAAAGTGTTTTTTTTTCACTTTCCATCCATGTTCCATGGTACCCATCCATTTAAACAAAGGTTCTAGCCTTAGCCAGGTGGCTCAATTGGTTAGAGCATTGTCTTATACACCAAAAGGTTGCAAGTACCAGTCCCAGTTAGAGCATATACCTAGGTTTCAGGTCTGATCCCCCATTAGAGCACATATGAGAGGCAACCAATCAATGTCTGTCTGTCTGTGTCTCTCTAAAAGCAATAAACATCCTTGGGTAAGGAAAAAAATCTTAAAAAAAATTGTCTATGCTCTATATATGCTTTAAAGTATTAGAATAATATAGCAGAATCTGTCATATCTAACATATTTGTTAGAGTTCCTCTAAAGTATAAATGAGAGCATTTTCCATTCCACCAATAAATACAGTTTTATGAAGATATTCTCAAATGTTTCCAGTTTTATTTCATTACTAGCAGTAACAACCTACCTCTGCCATCTTCCTAATGACAATTTTCATTAGGAAGATAAGAAAAGCCATTGTGTTTAGAAACTCAGCATTGCAATTGTAATTCTTTGGTGAACATTTCCATCACTTCCTGTTTTTCCTGTTCAGCATTAATCAACTACCTCCCCATAAATATTCTACATTTCATTTAGAGATGGTGTGTAAAGTTAATCAACTCCTATACTCTATTTCATTTTCAGGAACCATTTGGGTATGTGTCAGGAGAAAACAAATATTAAAGCTGAAAATGTATTTCTTAATGGATTTAAAGTAACATTTCATTAATTTAAGCCCTTTCATACAAAAGAAGTGAAATGAAAAGATCCCAACATTTCATGAAAGTATTCTGTGAACGTAATTACAGGAAAAGGTTTTCTGGCCACATCTGAAAAGAATGGTAAAGAAGACCACCTTACCCTAAGCTTGGGCTATTTTCTGCAGTTCCCCAGCTACACAGAATGGTTCTAGTTTGATAGTTTCTAGTAAACATCCAGACCTTTCCTCCCATAGAAAAGTCAAAGTTTCATAATAATTTTCCTATTTAGCAGCAGTTTCTGGCCTTAACCTACCACTAGATCTGTGTCAGCACTCTTACCAGAGGGCTAGTGTGGTATGAATACCACATGGTGAGCTTCTGAATGACTTCTCAAGAAGTCCCTAAGGTAGGAAACTGAAATTCACAACAATGGGTCATGAAGGATCTGTGTGTCCATGTATTATTTGTTCAATAAACATGTTCCAAATCCTTACTAAGTGCCAGGCACAGGCTAAGTAATGTCCCCTGCCCTGGTAGGCTACAATTCCTGGATGATTATTTGTTGGGAATCACTCTGCATGGTTTCAGGAATTGTAACGGCCTCCCATGGCAAAGGATGAGTGAGTGACCTTCAGAATGCAAGCCACAAGGAGACAAAGCTTGTCTCTGGTAGCAAATGCTGCCTCTGTTTCTTCCTCTGCCCTCAATGCATGGTCAGATAATTAGAGATGGGTACGACCCCTCAGAAGGGGGGCAACCTAAGCCAGTCACAATCACTTGGGAGGCCTTCATTGGAAGGACTCGGGAGCTGCAACAAAGAGGGAGTGATGGACCCTCACCCCCTGGCTATTCTGACAGCCCGCCTGAATCCCCCTGTCCTCTGGGAGAAGTGCTTCCTGGCTCTAATCCACTTCAGCTGGAAAACCTGTGGGGTTTTTGGGAGGCAGTGCAGCCTCTTGCTGGCTAGAGCGGGATCTGGGGTGATCAGGCATAAGAAAGAATTCCTTAAAGTCCTGTGAAGCCTGCTTTGCTAAGGGTGCTTTTACTCATATGTTAAGGGTCCAAACAGGAAATGAGTATGTCTCCCAAAGTTTCTGCAACCCCCTTTCCTGACAGACACTGACTCAGACTAAGCCCTCAGATTTCTTTGAAATGTTATCTACTGTTTGATCCTTAGCACCTGTATTCCTGTGTATTACAACCCAATAAAAGCAGTTGAGGAAGGGGCTCTTGGCCTTTTTCCTCTGAGAAATTGGCCACCTCTCCTCCCTGAGCAGATCATGTCTTGGTAGTGTTACTTTCATCCGTGGTGGATGGGGGGACTTGCTAGCAAAGTTGCCCCTACAACTATTTGCTCCAACATTACTATTATCTTTTAAACATCCCTGTGGATGATACTTTGAGTAACCTAGCTTCTGGGTTGCTTAATTTGATTTTCCCAAATTAGGTCCTAAAATAAGTGCTTGGCTGCAGTTTATATGAGAAATGATCCCAGGAGTATAAGTGAGATGGAACATGTGGTATTCACAATGGTCCTTTTAAAACATGTGAGGACCATCAATACCTACAAATTATACTCAGAGTCCATGTGATGGCCTGCCATTCCTTAACCAATTCAGCAGCCACTTACCCTTCCAATGTCATTTCCCACTGTCATCTCCTTCTCTCTCAGACCTAATAACCAGGCCTCCTTACTAACCTGAAACAGACCCTGCTGATTTCTGTCTCAGGGCCTCTGCACCTGTCATGCCTTCCACCTGAACGTGCCCTGAGATGTCTGTTTCCCTCCTCAGATCTTAGTTCAATCATAACCTTCTTGGTGACTCTGCCCAGAGTGCCCTGTTTATCACTTCAAACCCTCCAATACCCCCATCATCTGCATTATTATAATTCATGACACTTATTACACTTTATTTTATTGTCTGTCTCCTCCCACTAAAATGTGAACTCCAAGGTGGAGGTGGGGGAGAACAGGTGATTTTTGTATGTATTACTCACTTCTGTATCACCTGAAATAGTGGGTTGTACAACAGACACTCAGTAAATACTCTCAGGTGAATTAACAATAAGCTAGCACAAACAAGAGGTCCATCATTATAAATAAATTTTCTCAACAGGTGGCACCATTAACTGACGAAGACAAGTCTGACTTTCAGTTGGCATCTATCTTTCAAATACAGACTGATGAAAAGTTCAGGAATCCCAGGGAAGTATTTGAAAAACCTTATGGAGCATTAATTAGTAAGGAAGAACATCTTTGAGAAATATACTGTAAATTTGAAACTTGTACAAATAGGAATTGTGCAATCAAGGAACCTCTAGAAAGAGTACATGTTGGGACATTTGGTCATTTAGAGGAGGAGGTCAAATATATGTATTTATACACTCTAAATTACATGTAATTCAATACATGTGATAAGTCAATGTGTGACATAATTGAATTTTCTTCTATTTTATCACTCACCTCTCCAAAAATGGATGGGAGAGATGCATATTAAAATTTAAAAAAACTCTGTTCTGTGGTCTTTGAAGAAAATCTATAAAAAGTAAATTTAGAACCCTAATGAAATAAGGTACGTGTAAGTGCTTTGTAAACTTTAAAAGGAATAAAGTTAAAAAGAAATGTAAAATACATTTTTTACATCTTTAATATGATACTAAAAGTAAGTCAGGGAGCAGGGTTCACCATGATGCCCCTGAGAGGAGAGAAAGGCTACACACAGAGATGAGGGGACAGTAGTGTGGGAGGAAAAGAAGACAGCTCAGTTCCATAACTAATTAGGGGCAGGAAAATTCTGGTCTCAAAATCTAGTCTAAACTGATGGTCCTCCATTGTTAGACACAAAGGAATCACCAGTTCTTTGCTCCAAGCCCAGGCCCTCCTGTCTCCACTTCCAGATCCATTTGCAAGTGTGGCTGAGCCGAGTGTCTGTACTGAGCAGCACCACAGACAGTTCCAGTGGTGTGGTTGGAAAACAGTTTCATTCAGAAAGCACTGCTCCAAGCTGAGTCCTCTCTTTTGTTTTCATTTTAGGTGCTTTCTTAATAGTGGCCAAAAGATGGCATGCATAACACTAATTCCAAAAATGGGTCCATGTGAGCCGACCTGTACCCATATGAATTAAGGAGTTACATATTCAGTACTTGCCGGTGGAGAGAGCATAGAAGACAAATAAAGGTTTGAGGAAACAGATGGGAGAAAGGCCACATAGACTCAACCACCATAATCATCTGACCATGAACACAAATACATCACAGAATAACCCGTTCTGAGAAACTTTTCTCGGTATGAAAGCCTAGGATTTAAATATTGGCTTATATGTTATTCTAGACTTCTTTTTTCTTGTTTTGATGTTTGGTTGTTTGCTTGCTTTTTAAATATTTGTAGCCTTAATTTTCCATTTAGAACAGCCATAATGGGAGACTAAGCTCTCAGGGTATTTTATTTCAAGTCAAAAAACACAATCTTTATGAGGCCCCTCCCTGAGTACCAGATAAGCCTCTGAGGTCATAGCAATGAAGAAATCAGTATTCAATCATCAGAGACCCTCCTCTACACCAGTGAGAAAAGAAGACACGGCACAAATGGAAACACAGGAAGCAGCCTGGGACAACTAAGGAAGAAACCGCCCTACTTGCCCCTCTCCCCAGTATGAGAGAGGACAGGTACTGTCTACCCTGCACAGCAGCCTCATCTGGTGAGTGATAGTCACTCATTCCATTGTTAATCTCTGCTGTGACTCCAGAGTGTGTGCTATGGTCAACTCAGGACAGCTGTATGCCCTAAGCTAGGCCTGGGTGCTAACCATGGAATGGCATGTTGACAGGTTCCCTGGGGGCCAGGGTGGTGGCAACAGTGATTAGTAACTCAGGGCTGAGGAGAAGAGCCTAGTTGCCCCACAGATCCTCATCCCACTACTGACCACAGAGGATCAAAGAACAGTGAACAAAGATTCATGTAGTGTCCCTTGTAAGGAGCATCACAGTTCTGGCTCTTCGCAAAATTTCTTTAATCAATCTTTCTTAAGGTTGATTAAAAACTCTGCATTCTGCCCTGGCTGATGTGGCTCAGTGGACTGAGAGCTGGCCTGTGAACCAAAGGGTCACTGGTTCAATTCCCAGTCAGGGCACATGCCTGGATTGTGAGCCAGGTCCCCAATGAGAGGCAACCACACATTGATGTTTCTCTCCCTCTCTTTCTCCCTCCCTCTCTCTGAAAATAAGTAAAATCTTAAAAATCTCTGCATTCTTAATGCCTTCAGTGTCTTCCATGAGGTGGTATTTTTTTTTTTCCAATTCTCCTACCAGAAAAAGCAGAGCATTTCCCTAAAGATCGAAAAGCATAACCTTTCATCAGTCAAGTTAGTTGAAAATAATGCCTGATCACCTGACCCATGGCCTGAACTCCACCAATCATGAGGAGGAGGTACATGGAGAACAGTAACAACATTTGCTATACTTCTAACTACAGACGGAAGTGCTAAAGAATGGCCTCATTTGACTTTGCAATAGAAGGCTCAAAATGCAAGCCAAAAATAATACAAAAAGCAGTGATGATAACACATTGTACCAGGAAAGCAAATCCTCATAAAATACAATACCTACAATTGAATGGGCTCAGGTACACTAGTCTTTTCATCTCCAAATATGCTCATCGTTAACAGCCAGTGCATGATGGTTCACAAACAATTCAGCAGAATGACTCACAAAGGCACATGGAGAATGTGGGACTCCTGCCAGCTATGTAAAAGAGGAACTAGGTAGCCATCTACAGTCTTTTCTGAACTAGATCTTTAAGACTGAACTGGTTATACATGTCTAGTCAGGCATACAAATGAAGACAAAGGAAACACTATTGTTTAGGCACTGCACCAGGTGCAACAGGCACCCTACTGAGAACAATACCAAAGTGATCATGATCCTACTCCATTTATACCTCTTACTCTCCTTTGTGTCTAAGTCACCAGCTGAGATTGCACTTTGTACTATATGACATTAGTTCTTTGAAGAGACCAAGATGGACTTCAGTTCTGTTCTCTGATATATTAAATCATGGCATTTAATTATGAAATTCTGGCAACTCCTCTAGCAGAGAAGTCACAGATCTCTGTATGTCCTCTGAGGCTACTTCTCAAGCTTTCTTGTTGGTATGAATCACCTGGGACCTCTCTCCTCCAGTAAGCATGGGCAGGGCCTGAGACGCTGAATGAACACCTGAGAGGCCCCAGGACTTCAGTGTTGCTGCCACATGCACCTCTATGATGGGGTCACCAAAAAGAAGCTCTAAGGAGTCACAGGAGACTATGGTTCAGATAAAATTGTTCTCACTGGTGTTTTCCATGAGAACCTGTTGTATACAACTCTGGATGTGTTTAACCAAAACACAGGTAATTAAACATCTTGTCCTTGTGAAGATATATACATATATAATTTCCAGTAAATGTCAATATAAATAAGGTAATATTTACTTTATTGTTTTAGATGTACTTAGAGTAATCTTTATTGAAGCAGAAAAAACCTTACTGAAGAGGAGGTACTAAAATAAAGGAAAAGAATGAAAGACATACAAGAAATGAATTGGAATAAAAAAACTAAAGACAAATATATGAGGTTCAAAGATGTGAGGTGGCAAAATTGGCCAGGAGCAGGACTAGAAAGTCAGTAAATGAAGGCAGAAATGGCAGGAGAGAAGAAGGAGGCAAGACAAAGTATAATGAGTCCCCATCCAGAGGCTTTACCTAAGCAAACCACTCATGCTAGGAATTTCTTCTGGCCCCTGTTGCTGCCCTGCTCTTCCACCACTGGATTCTGAAAAGCTGACAAATATCACTCAGTCCCTTATGAGTGATGGTATCTATAACACTGCCAAATTGTCACCCACCTTCCAGTCTAGTGTTCATAGAGAACGCCCAACCAACTCATCACAAGCCCCCACCATAAGGAAATACTTTCTGGCAAGTCATTCCAACTCTTCAGAGTAACTCCTTAATTTTCCACGAGGAACTCTGAGTTCTCTTCTAAAAACAAAGCCCATATTTGGCACCATAAAGAAAAGAATAAGATTTTGGTGTATCTTATTTTAATCTACTAGGGGAAAAGTCATTATGTTCACCCTTTACAAAGCAGTTTGTCAGAAGTTGAAAATTTTTTAAAGATTTTATTTATTTATTTTTAGAAAGAGGGGAAGGGAGGGAGAAAGATAGGGAGAGAAACATTAGTGTGTGGTTGCCTCTGGAATGCCCTCTAATATGGACCTGGCTTGCAACCCAGGTATGTGCCCTGACTGGGAATCGAACCAATGACCCTTTGCTTCACAGTCCAGCTCTCAATCCACTGAGATACACCAGCCGGGGCAGAAGTTGGATATTTTGAAATTTGGTTAAAGAGTAATTTTTATTTGTTCTATACAAAATAACCTTTCACCTCATTTAAACAATTCAACTTTAAAGAGTGAGTCAGCACCACAATCCCAAAGTATAACTCCTTCCTAATTCAGTGAAAGATAAAAGTGGCATTTTCTCTCCATCCTATATCTCAAAGAGTAAGAAGAGAGACCCCAGAATATGAAGTACAGGAGACAGGACATGAGGCCTGCTCTGGGAGCTTAAACCACCTTTAGGAGAAGAACCAGCTAATTAGTGGGACGTCCAAACGACATGCAAGGAAAGGAATCTCAACCAACCAGACACATACATTTCTTTATTATCTCTATGATCTATGACACCCCCTCCACCTCCAACTTAACTTTCACAAACACAAATTAATAAAACCATACAGTAAAGCCACAATTTTGTCTCTTCTTCACTGCTGTGTCTACAGCACCTAGAACAATGCTCTCAGTGAGTGCTCAATGAATAAATCCATTTTCAGTAAGTTAATATATTTCCCGGCTCTCTACCTGTGGTGAAGGGCCTGCTCCCTGCTCCCACTACCCAGAGAGTCTGGCAGTTGTCGAGCTGTGCTAGACCAAGTCACTGATTTAATTCATAGCCATTGATGGCTCCACTCAAGTCCTGTGCACGTGCTCAATGCAGTGCTGCTTGGCTATGCTGACCACTGAGTTCATCTATCACTTTGCCCCAAGTTCAAGAGAAGAAAAAAGATGCTATTTATTAGGTAGCTTTGAATCCTATCATTTTTGTTATTAAAGCTCTTAATTTTAAGTGGACTTACTTTATTAGAGTCATCTGGTCATGTTCTACCACTCTAAAATACAGGAATAAAGTGTGTTCAACAAGCAGAGGTGCTCAACACTGCATGCACTGTGGAAGGGGCTCAGGGGGAAGGAGGGCCCTGGTACTTTCCCACTCACCTGTCCAGGAGAGCTGTCCCTAATGACCACCCAAAATGGGCTCTGACTTCACACGCCTTTCCCCTCAGTGTATCTGTGGTCCAATTAAACGTTCTTGTCCTGAAAAGGCAGATCTGCAAGGGTACGTCTCTGGCAGAGAGGAACACTGAGCTCCACCTAAAAGACCAACACACTTCTGGTTTTTCTCTGTCTTCACAAAGACATCTGCATATTTCAGAAGATCAGAGTCCTCCACATGCACCCTGGTAATGCCATTTCCCCCATTTTTGCTGCCGTGTTCATTATCTGCCACTGGAGACCAAGGAGATCCATGTTCACCTCCTTTAGGCCTTTTACAAATACCTCAGAGATGGGGTTGTAGAAGCTTGGGGACATCTGCTGGACTCTTGTGCCTAGAGGTTAATGAACCACTCCATACGATGTCCTGCAGAACTACCCCACTAAGTGACCACATGCATATACTGATTCATTTAGGCCACTGCTGACTTCAAGGGTTGTTCGTACATTTAAAAAGAAAGAGAGTACAGTCACTTTAGAAGAGGGTTTCATGGCTGCCTACAAAACTAAATATGCTCTTACCACACCATTCAGCAATCACACCTCTTGGTATTTACCAAAGGAGCTAACAACTTATGTCCACATAAAACCCAGCATATGAATATTTAAAGCAGTTTATTCATTAATTTCTAAAACTTGGAAGCAACCAAGATGCTCTTAAGTAGGTGAATGGACAAATAAGCAGTGGACCACCTAGACAACAGAATATTATTCAGTACTAAAATGAAATGAGCTATCAAGCCATGAAAAGATGAGAAGGAACCTTAAGAGCATATTTCTTAAGTGAAAGGAGCCAATCTGAAAGGTCTACATACTGTAGGATTCCAACCATATGACATCCTGGAAAAGACAAAACTATGGAGACAGTAAGAGATTAGTATTTGTCAAGAGCTGGAAATCCAGGGGTAGGGGGAGCATGGAGGATTTTTAGGACACTGAAAATATTGTGTATGATACTATAATGAATGATGGACCTATGTCATTATATATTTCCCCAAACCAATTAGGATATACAGCACCAAAAGTGACCTGTAATGTAATGTAAACTGTAACAAACTGTGGACTCCAGGTGACAATGTAGGTTCATCTATTGTTACAAATGTACCACTCTGGTTGGGGATGATGTTGATGGGGGAAGCTGTGTATACATAGGGCAAATGGTGTATGGGAAATCACTGTACCTTTGGCTCAATTTTGCTGTAAATCTGAACCTGCTCTTAAAAAAATCAAATATAAATAAATAGTGAAAGAAAAAAAATATTTTTCAAGGGAAACAGAGAGGGAGGTGCTTCTCTGTCAGAAAATTGTTTGCAGTATTTATTTTCTCTTCTACAGAAGGCTCTAAGTCAGCAGGGCCACATGCCACAAACAAGTCAAACCAAAATAACAAATGAAAAATTCCCACTGCTGAGATGAGGAAATTGGTGTGTTGTGATGGGAAGGATACTGAATGTATCTCCTTCCTTCCCCTGCTGGTTCAGAACACCTTGCCAGATGCTAGTACGGAGGCTAGATTCACACCCTTCCCAAATCTGAAAGCCTAGAAATACATTTTTCCAGCAAAACTTTAATAAGTAGCAAAATAACTCTAAAGTAAGCAAGTTAGAGGTGGTATAGAATTCATTTTAAATTGAATATTGACTGAATATTAAAATCAATAGTTTAAAAGCTCAGAATGAAAATTTTTTTTATATTTTATTTATTTATCTTTCGAGGGGAAGGGAAGGAGAGAGGGAGAGAAATATCAATGTATGGTTGCCTCTGCCGAGGACACACAATGTATCGTGTGTCCCCTGCCGGGAACTGGCCTGCAACCCAGGCATGTGCCCTGACTGGGAATCAAACAGAGACCCTCTGGTTCACAGGCCCGTGCTCAATCCACTGAGATACACCAGCCAGGGCTTCAGAATGAAATTTTTAATGATGAAATAACCTTTTTTGTATTTTCCATCACCATTTATCCCCCCATACCCTTTTCTGCCCCCACTAACCCCTTCATCCTGCAATCACCACACTGCTGTCTGTGTCCCTGAGTTTTTTTCTCTTCTTTTCTTTTTTGCTTACTACATCCATCCCCTCAACCCCAACTCCAAGCTGTCAGTCTGCTCCCAATCTAAGAATCAAGACTCAGAATAGTTTTATCAATTAATACTTACCTAAAACTTAAAAAAAATATTAGATTTTTAAATTCTTAAAAATTTCAGAGCCTATGAAAACAATAGAGCCTGGTTGTGTATTTCAACCATCCCTGAAAGAACTTAATATCAGGTAGGGTCAAAACTTTTTTAAAGACATTGCCAAAACACCTGAGTTTTTCACTGGAACAGAAGGAGGAAACAGAGCAGGAAGAAATAGTAAACAGAAGCAAACAAAAATAATAAAGCTGGAATCCCAGTTACCTCATAAGCTTTTAGATAGAATGTATCCCTACCCCCCAGATTCTTTCAGGATTTCTTCCTTGACTAGATTTCCTGTAGATGCAATAATGCATATTGTGGGGGGCTCCCCGCCAGGCCTCAACCCCAGCTGCCATGGATGAGAATAAGTCTACCAAGACATGATCTGCTTGGGGAGAAAAGGTGGCCAATCTCTCAAAGTAAAAGGGCCTAGAGCCTTTTCCTCAATGGACTTTTATTGGGTTGCTTTTGCACAGGAACACAGGTAAAGCTCATTAATCATTGTTAGGCAATAAGGATCAAACAATAGATAGCATACAAAGAACTCCAAGGGCCTATTTTGAGTCAGAGTCAAATAGCTAAATGACCATAAAACTTTGAGGAACAAACTCACTTCTTGCTTGGACCCTTATCATTTGATTGAGAGCATTCTAAACAAAGCAGTTTTCACAGGATTTTACATATTGTTTCTTAGGCCTAATTGCCCTAGGGAACCCACTCTTTCCAGCACAGGGCTGCACAGCCCTCTGTCATTGTTTCAGGCTTAAGTCAGGCAGGGGAAGTAAGGCAGCCAAGAGATTAGGAGACTTCTCACAGACAGAATAAGGACTCAGGCTATGTCAAAGCCAAGGGGTGAGGGTCCATCAACCCCTTTTGCTATAGTCCGCCAAGTCCTTCCCTGGGGCCTCCCTGTAATAGTGCCTGTCTTAGGTCATCTCCCCCTAGGAGAACCTTACCCATCATTGGCTAACCAATCAAGTATGGGGGGCAGTTATGGATGAAGTAAAAGGAACAGAAGGGGCACTTCTGTCAGGAAGATAAGCTTTGTCTCCTTAGTGGCTTATGATCCAAAGGTCTCTCACTCAGCCTTAGCCATGGGGGGAGGGGCGGTGATGGGGGACAGTTACAGCTCCTGAAACCAAGCAGGGTGTTTCCCAACAGCATATGGCACCCTCATAGTGAAGGTTGAGTGGGTCATCAGTTTGTTCTCTATGTCAAACCATGAGTGCCTTCCAGATTTTTCTCTAGAAATTCAAAGCAGAATAAGTCACTAAGCCTGTATCTTCTCAGACAGATTGCCAACATAGGCTAACAACCATAGAAGATGAGGGTTCCCTCTACTTATAACTTTCTGATAGCTTATTATAAAGGGAGACTTGTTTTTTTAAATTTTTTAACTAAATTATTGTTCAAGTACAGTTTTCTGTCTTTTACTTCCATCCCAGCCCACTCCCCCAGTGCTCCCTACCTCCCTCCCATTTCCACCCCCCTTAGTTGTTGTCCATGTGTCCTTTATACTAGTTCCTGTAACTTGTTTTGTTATGCGTTCATTTTGAGGGGACACCTAATTTAGCATGAAGCTGCCTTCGACTTCAAACTCCAGACTAGACTTTGTGAGACAGAGCAGGAATCTACCAAGTTCTGCCACTTGCTAACTGCGTAACATTATGCACTCATTACCAAGGCACCATTCAAAATGCTTTACTTGGATTAACCCATTTAATCCTAAAAAATAAAAATAAAAACAAACCAACAAAAAGAAAACTCTGGGAAAACATATTTGCCAATGAGACCTCGGACGAGGGTTTGATCTCCAAAATATTAAAAAACTCACACAACTCCTTCAGTGAAGACAGAAAATCCAATTAAAAATGGGCAAAAGACATGAAAAAACACTTCTACAAGGAGGACATGCAGAGGGCCCAGAGACATATGGAAAGATGTTCAACATCAGTAGCTATCAGAGAGATGCAAATTAAAACCACAATGAGATACCACTTCACACCAGTCAGAATGGCCATCATAAACAAAGCAACAAACAAGTGTTGGAGAGGATGTGGAGGAAAGGGAACCCTAGTGCACTGTTGGTGGGAATGCAGACTGGTGCAGCCACTGTGGAAAACAGTATGGAATTTCCTCAGAAAACTAAAAATGGAACTTCCTTTTGATCCAGAAATTTCACTCCTGGGTCTATATCCTAAGACACCAATCAAAAAGAACCTATGCACTCCAATGTTCATAGCAGCACTATTTACAATAGCCAAGTGCTGGAAGCAACCTAGGTGCCCATCAGTAAATGAATGGATCCAAAAACTATGGTACATTTACACAATGGAATTCTATGCAGCAGAAAGAAAGCAGGATCTCCTACCCTTTGCAACAGCATGGATGGAACCGGAGAGCATTATGCTAAGTGAAATAAGCCAGTCTGTGAAAAACAAATACCATATGATCTCACCTTTAACTGGAACATAATCACCAAAATGAAAAAGCAAACAAAATATACCCAGAGACATTGAAATTAAGAATAATCTAATAACAGCCAGAGAAGAGAGGGGAGGGGACAATGGAGGGAAGAGTTTTCAGGAGCTGCTATAAAGGACACATGGGGGAGGGTGGAAGCAAGGGAGGGAGTAGAGAGGAGGAAATGCAGACAACTGTAATTGAACAACAATAAAATAATTTTTAAAAAAACTCTATGAGATGGGACCCAAGAAGATGAGGAAACAGACAGAATAAGCAACATACTCAAGATCATACAGCCGGTAAGAGAAATAATAAGAATCAAGTAGCCCTGTTGCTAGAGCCCATGCTCTTAACCACTGTCAGGGTGGGTTTTAAATTTTTAAGTATAACCCACTATAAGAATTATCTTTTATTTTAACCCATGTTAACATGTATGTTCTACAACACAACCCAGTACACAACACATATATAATTGAAACCAAAATCTTATGAGACTACATTGATATTTTCTATTGTATTTTTTGTTTAAAATTAAATTGCTGGTCACTCCCCACCAAACTGACCCCAGGATCCACTGAAATTCATGAGCATAAGTTTGAAAAACAGGCCCCACATTTCCTCTTACCATCAGAGGAATTTTGCAAGTGCCAAACTCTTAGCACAATGCCTGAAACATACTGTGTGCTCAGTAAAGTAGGGATTGTTGATCTTGTAAACTGACTACAATTATGGGAGTCAAGGACGCTAAGGAGGAAACCCTAATTGGGCCAAAGTTGAATTCCTTGCCAGTTAGCAGTGAGACCAGGAGCTTCCCCTATATTTTTACCTTGTACTAAAATGGAAATCTACATTTAGGAAGAAAGCTGGCTTGTGGCTAAGTCTGGTTTCCTCTTCTCCTCTAGAAAGGGCAATTTACAGTTGCTATGCCACTCTGGTGGAACCCTCAGGAACATCTATGTTTACAACTAACACTATTCTGGACACTATCAGCTATTTAAATTTGGTCTTCATAAAGGAGTCCATCTGGGGAGATACACTCATTTCCTGATAATGCTTTATAAATTACCTCTAACTTAGTGGCTTAGGACTGATGTGGACACCGGTCCGCAGTGTCCTCGGCATTATGGATGAGATGAGATACATTCACATGGACTACAGAGTCCAGTGGAGGAAAAGGGCAAGCATGGCTTTTCTCTCAAGGAGAGAAAGAGCCACAGGCTCCACCATGACTGGCCTTTATTGGGTTTCTCGGCACATTACATGATGGTCCTCATTTACTATGCACAGGTTCGATTTAGGTGGTTACCTTTTACAGAAAACAAAGGAGCCAATGCCAAATATTTGCAAATATCCTTCCTCCTATCACAGAGGAAGGATATTTGCAAATGAAAAGGGAAAAGTGGTTGAACCGGTTACACTCCATACTGGGGAGTTTTAGCATAGATTTAAGGAAGTTACAGTAAGCACTTTCTGTCTCAATTCAGGCTGAGGGAGTTTTTAGCAAAAGCAAGACTCAAAATGGCCTAGGCACATTGCAGGCCTGATTCACCATGGGGGAACCTATCTGTGGGCATGGGTCTTGTGCATCTCCGAGTGGGAGCTGGGCCCACACCATGCAGAACAGTCTCCTACATAGGATAAGACAAACTTATTATCTTAAAAACGTATTGTCTTCTAGAGGTCAGAAGTCTGAATCGGATCTCACTGAGCTAAAAGCAATGCATCAGCAAGGCTGCATTCCTTCTGGAAGCTCCGGAGGAGAATCCATTTCCTCACCTTTTCCAGGTTCTTTCTTGAGGCCATTGTATTCCTTGGCTTGTTACCCATTCCTCTTCCTCCAAAGCCTGCTATAGCAGGGTGAAACCTTCTCCTATCAAATCGCTCTGATTCTGACTCAGACTCTGTTTCTCATCTCCTTGTCTGAATCTCCTGACTTCTTCATCCATCTGACAAAAATGAAGACCCTTGTAATAACATTGGGCCTATGTGAATAACACAGGATAATATGTTTTAAGATCCTTGATTTAGGAAGATGGTGGCGGAGTAGGACAAAGGATTTCGCTTCTCTCCATGCACCGGAGAAGGACCTGGCTGATCTGCAGAGGAGCACAGCAGATGCCCAACTGGGACCCAGCATATAAGAAGGCAGGACTTCAGAGAGTGTAGCGGACACTGAATGACCAGAGGTTGAGGAGAGGAGACGACCCTAGATCAACAAGGTACAAGGGAGCAGCGCAGAGGCTGTGGCAGGCCCCCTGCCAGGCCATGCCAGGGCCCTGGCCAGCTGCCCCGGTGTCTGAGAGCAGAGGGTGGGCAACACCGACTCTGGGAGAGAACTGGTCACCGGCACCACCCCCCCATCTGGCAGGGGGTAGATTGCAAAACACCATAAGAGATCGGTCTGCCAGTAGTGATGGAGAGAGGAGGAAGCAAACCAGAAAGCTCTGATAACCCGTGCAGTCAGGTTGCCGGCTTGGGAGAACTGAGAGCTGCCCGAGCATTCCCTTGCCAGAGCATTCCCTGCTTCGAGGGGCCTGTACCGACCCTTGAACAGTCTTGGGGAGTCTCGGGCTGCTGGCAGGGCCTCTAGAAGTGAGTCAGTTGTGAGCTCCATCCCTACTCACCTGGCACAGACCAGCTCCATCCCTGCTCAGCTGGCGCAGACTGGGAGGCACTGGGAGTCAAGCCATGGCCTTCAGCTTGGGTGGCTGCAGGTCGCCAGTGCCTCCCGGGCCCTGCGGGCCCGCGCCAGCCCTTGGCTTGACCAACCACCGGTTGCCCGCGCCTTCCCGGCCCTCTCTGGGCCCGCACCAGCCCTTGGCTTGAACAACCATCCTTTGCCCGAGCCTTCCCGGCTCTCACGGTGCCCATGCTGGCCACGGCCTTGAACAACTGCGGGTCACAGGCGCCTCCCAGCCCTCGCATGGCCTGCGCAGACAGGGAAACACAAGGAGTCAGGATGTGGCTGTTGGTTTGGGAGAATTGTGAGTTGCCCTGTGTGTTCAGCCACAACACAGGGAAAGGTCCACACCCAAGCCTTCGAGAACAGGATAGCCTGGCTGGGAGGGCGCACCCTCACGCCAGACCAGGGCTGGAAAGCCTGGGAAAAAATCCGCTCTCAGTAGGGCATGGGAGAGTGGCACCAGTCTGGATCCGGCGGGGGGGGGGGGGGGGGGGGGGAGGGGNGGGGGGGGGGGGGGGGGGGGGACTGGGGAGACCAGTTGAGCTACTGAGGGGAGAGAAGAGCCACACTAACAGCCCCTGAGGCTGCTGCACCTAGTGACACCAGAAAAAAAGGTTTGAAATAGCTGGAAACCAACCAGAAGAGTAGTGGGAGCGGAGAACACCAAGATACCTACAGGAGACTGCACCACTGAATTTCACAGCTATCCTATCACAGAAGTTCACACCATAAACTCAGGGTACCAGAACAGATCAATTTAAGAAGCTGAGGCCAACAAGAAGAGCATCACAAACAATGGGAAGACAAAGAAACAATCCCCAAATGAAAGAAAAGGAGGAAGCCTCAGAAAGAATGTTAGATGAAATACAGGCAAGTCAACTATCAGATATGGAATTCAAAGCACTGGTTATCAGGAAATTCAAAGAGCTTACAATGAGCTACCAGAAACTACAGGGGAGCTACAATGAACTCTCTGCAAACTATAACAACATGAAAAAGGAAATAGAAACCATCAGCAAAGGCCAAGAGGATATGAAGAATACAATTTCTGAACTGAAGAACACAGTAGAAGGCATGAAGAATAGGATCAATGAGACAGAAGACTGCATAAACGAGGTAGAGGACAGGGTAGAAAGAATCTCCCAGAAGGAGCAAGTAATGCAAAAGAGAATCAGAAAGAATGAGGAGAGTTTAAGAGAAATACAAGACAATATGAAACGTAATAATATCTGAATAATAGGAATACCAGAAGGAGAACAAGAAAAACAAGGGATAGGAAACCTACTTGAAAGAGTAATAACGGAAAATTTTCCTAAGTTGAGGAGAGAGAAAGTCACACGAATCCAGGATTCACAGAGACTCCCACCCAGGTGGAACCCAAAGAGGCCTACTGCAAGACACATCATCATTAAAATGCCAAACCTCCAAGACAAAGAGAAAATTCTAAAGGCAGCAAGGGAGAAAAAGGAAGTAACATACAAGGGGGTCCCAATAAGGTTGGCTACTGACTTCTCAATGGAAATATTCCAAGCAAGAAGAGAATGGCAAGAAATATTCCAAGTAATGGGAAACAGAGGCCTACAACCAAGGCTACTTTATCCAGCAAGGCTCTCAATCAAGATAGAAGGCCAAAGAAAGAGCTTCCAAGACAAAAGAAGTCTAAAAGAATACGCCTGCACCAAACAAGAATTACTAAAAGGGCTGCTTTAAGGAAAGGAAGGAAAAGAGAGAGACAGAGAGGAACACAGGTACATTAATGGCAATGAATAAGTACCTTTCAATAATAACCTTAAACGTAAATGGATTAAATGCACTAATTAAGAGACATAGAATAGCTGAATGGTTAAGAAAGCATGATCCACACATATGCTGTCTACAAGAGACCCACCTCAGGTCAAAAGACCACCACAGACTGAAAGTGAAAGGATGGAAACAAATGTTCCAAGCAAATGGACAAGAAAAAAAAGCCATGGTAGCAATCCTCATATCAGACAAAATAGAGTTCAAAAAAGGGGCTATAAAGAGAGACCGAGAAGGTCACTTCATAATACTCAAGGGAAGAATCCACCAATAAGACATTAACATCATAAATATATATGCACCCAACACAGGAGCACCCAAATATATAAAGAAAATCCTAGAGGACCTCAAGAAAGATATTGACAGCAACACAATTATAATAGGGGATTTTAACACCCCACTGTCAAAAATGCACAGATCTTCCAAACAAAATATCAACAAAGATATTGCAACATTAAACGACACTCTAGATGAAATGGACCTAATTGATATATGTTGAGGGCAAGGGGGAACTAGCCAGAGCATAGCTATAAGGAAGTAAAAGTTGTTTTGCTAACTACTGTAAGGGGGCTCCGGGACACACCCAAAGAACAGGGTGTTCCAGGATGTGGTGCAAGAAAGAGAGTTAGGCAGTTTAGCCATCTGGACAGTTACTAAAGAGGAAATTTTTACCCCTGTGCACGAGCTCCACTGACCAATCAAGTAAAAGAGCACAAGCCAGTGCACGAGTTAACTCACCAATCCCTAACTGCCACATTGTGCCCCTGAGCCAATCGCTAACCGCCACATCTGCTTCTGTATCCAGCTTGCTTGCACGCCTCTATAAAACCCTGAGCCTGTAAGGGTTTGGCGCGACTCTCGTTTGCAGCCCTCGCGGGCACCGTGTCCTTGGACACCCTGAGAGTTCGCCCCTGCGCAGGTTAATCTTGGCCAATAAAGCAACATCTTTGAACCCCTGAAAGTCTCTGACGTTTGCTCTCGCGGTTTTGAATGCAACAATATATATAGAGCCCTCCATCCCAAAGAAGCTAAATATACATTATTTTCAATTACACATGGAACATTTTCAAACATAGATCATATGACACGACAGAAAACAAGTCTCAACAACTTCAGGAAAATAGAAATCATACCAAGCATCTTCTCTGATCACAGGGGACTGAAATTGGAAACCAACCCCACAGGAAAACACCCAAAACACCCAAAAGCACAGAGATCGAATGGTATGCTATTAAACAACGACTGGGTCAAGATTGAAATTAGGGAAGAAATCAAAAAACTTCTTGAAACCAATGAAAATGAACTCACAACAACCCAAAACTTATAGGACACACTGAAGGCAGTCCTGAGAGGGAAGTTCATAGCAATACAGGCTCACCTAAAGAGGATAGAAACATTTCAAACAAACAACCTAAACCGAGGCCTGCAAGAAGTCAAGAAACAACAACAAAGACAGCCCAGAGCAAGTAGAAGGAAGGCAATAAGCAAGATCAGAGCTGAATTAAATGACATAGAGACTAAAAGCACAATTCTAAGGATGAATGAATCCAGGAGTTGGTTTTTTGAAAACATAAACAAAATAGACAAACCTTTAAGTAGGATCATCAAGAAAAGAAGAGAGAGGGACGAAATAAGCACAATCAGAAATGAAAGAGGAGAGATTACAACGGATACCACAGAAATAGAAAGGATTGTTAAGAAATTACCATGCAGAACTGTATGCCAAGAAATTTGAAAACCTAGGTGAAATGGACAAATTTCTAGAAAAATATAATCTTGGAAAACTCAATGAAAAAGAAGCAGAAAACCTGAACAGGCTAATAACAGCAGATGAAATTGAAGCAGTAATCAAAAAACTCCCATCACACAAACGCCCTGGACCAGATGGTTTCACAGGAGAATTCTACAAAGCTTTTAAGGAAGAGCTAACCCCTATTCTTCACAGAGTATTCCAAAAGATCCAAAAGGAGGGAAAACTCCCCAACTCTTTTTATGAAGCCAGCATCACCCTAATTCCAAAGCCAGATAGAGACACAACAAAGAAAGAAAATTACAGGCCAATATCGCTGATGAACATAGACGCTAAAATCCTCAATAAAATATTGGCAAATCGCACCCAACAATACATCAAAAAGATCATACACCATGACCAAGTGGGATTCATTCCAGGGATGCAAGGATGGTTCAATATCTTCAAATCAATAAATGTAATACACCACATAAACAAAAGCACACACAAAAACCACATGATCATATCAATAGATTTGGAAAAAGCTTTTGATAAGGTTCAACGCCCATTTATGATAAAGGTATTCAGCAAAATGGGAATAGAGGGAGCATTCCTCAACATAATAAAGGCCACATATGAAAGACCTACAGCCGACATCATACTCAATGGACAAAAACTAAAAGCTTTTCCACTAAGATCAGGAACAAGACAAGGTTGCCCACTTTCACCACTTCTATTCAATATAGTATTAGAAGTTCTAGCCACAGTGACCAGACAAGAAAAGGAAATAAAAGGTATCCAAATTGGAAAGGAGGAAACAAAACTGGCATTGTTTGCAGATGACATGATAGTGTACATGGAAAACCCTATAGCCTCTAGCAAAAAATTGCTGGAACTAATAGATGAATTTGGCAAAACAGCAGGGTACAAATTCAATATCCAAAAATCAAAGGCATTTTTGTATACCAACAATGAAGCAGGAGAAGCAGAAATCAAGAAAAAAATCCCATTCGATATAGCCAAAACAAAAATAAAATATCTGGGAAGAAACCTAACCAAGGAGGTAAAAGACCTGTATGCAGAAAACTACACAACACTGAAGAAAGAAATCAAGGAAAACACAAACAAATGGGAACATATACCGTGTTCATGGATTGGAAGAATTAACATCATCAAAATGTCCATACTACCCAAAGCAATTTACAGATTCAATAAAATACCTATTAAAGTACCAATGACATATTTCACAGACATAGAACACACACTTCAAAAATTTATATGGAATCATAAAATACCCCGAATAGCAGCCACAATTTTGAGAAAGAAGAACAAAGTAGGAGGGATCACAATACCTGATATCAAACTGTATTACAAGGCCACTGTAATCAAAACAGCCTGGTACTGGCAAAAAAAAAACAACAACAACAAAAAAAACAGGCACATAGACCAATGGAATAGAACAGAAAGCCCAGAAATAAATCCAACTCTCTACAGTCAATTAATATTCGACAAAGGGGGCACTAACATAAAATGGAGTAAAGACAGCCTTTTCAACAAATGGTGTTGGGTGAACTGGACAGCTTCATGCAAAAAAATGAAACTTGAGCACCAACTTACACCATATACCAAAATAAATTCAAGGTGGATAAAAGACTTAAATATAAGCCATGAAACCATTAAAGCCCTAGAGGAGAGCATTGGCAGGAAAATCTCAGATATTCCATGCAGCATTATTTTTACTGATATGTCCCCTAGAGCAAGGGATATAAAGGAAAGAATAAACAAATGGGATCTCATCAAAATTAAAAGCTTCTGCATGGCTAAGGAAAACAGTATCAAGATACAAAGAGAAGCAACAGCTTGGGAAAACATATTTGCCAATGATACCTCAGACAAGGGTTTAATCTCCAAAATATACAAAGAACTCACTCGACTCCACTCAAAGAAGACAAGGAACCCGATTAAAAAATGGGCAGAGGACTTGAACAGACATATCTCCAAGGAGGACATACAGAGGATCCAGAGACACATGAAAAGATGCTCAATATTGCTAGCTATCAGAGAGATGCAAATCAAAACCACAATGAGATACCACTGAACACCAGTCAGAATGGCTATCATAAACAAAGAAACAAACAACAAGTGCTGGAGAGGTTGTGGGGAAAAAGGGACCCTAGTTCACTGTTGGTGGGATTGCAGACTGGTACAACCACTATGGAAAACAGTATGAAATTTTCTAAGAAAACTAAAAATGGACGTGCCTTTGGACCCAGCAATTCCACTGTTAGGAGTATATCCTAAGAATCCTGAAGCACCAATCCAAAAGAACCTATGCACCCCAATGTTCATAGCAGCACAATTCACGATAGCCAAGAGTTGGAAGCCACCTAGATGCCCATCGGTAAATGACTGGATCAAAAAACTATGGTACATTTACACAATGGAATTCTCTGCTGAAGAAAGGAAGAAGGAGCTCCTCCCCTTTGCAACATCATGGATGGAACTGGAAAGCATTATGCTGAGCGAAATAAGCCAGGCAGTGAAAGACAAATACCATATGATATCACCGTTAACAGGAATCTAAACAACAAAACAAACAAACAAGCAAGCAAAATATGACCAATGACACTCAAATACGGAACAGACTGACAGGGTCCAGAGGGGAGAGGGGAAAGAATCATAGGGGAAAAGGGGATGGACTCACATGAACAAATATAAAGGACACATGGACAATAACTAAGGGTGGGGGGCGGAAATGGGAGGGAGATGGGGAGCATGGGGCGGGTGGTGGGCAGGGTTGGGAATATAAGACAGAAAGCTGTACTTGAACAAGAATTAAATAAAAAAATATTTTTAAAAAAGATCCTTGATTTAATCATGTATGCTTAAACCCCCTTTCCTATGTAAGGTAACATTCAGAGGTCCCAGGGATTAAGACCTGGACCTTTGGAGGGAAAAGGGGCAACTTTTCTGCCTACCCCAGGAGACAAACCACACAACAGTACATAGATAGAACAACAACACATAGAATTACTGAACATTTGCTGTACAATGGGCATTTTGCTCAATATTGTGCTAACATCAATTCATTCCTCTGTGAGAAACCAAGGATACAGAAGATAACGCAAACTGCCCAAAGTCACACAAGTAGTTCACACCCAGGTCTGCCTGACTTCAACATTCCACTCTCAAGCACTTTGCTACATAATTCAGCACTAAGTGTGTGAATTCAATGTTTTGCAACTTCTCCCCATCACAGACCCATTTTATTTTCTTCCCCCATGGACCTTATTTTGAAAGACTTTGTAAGTGAATTCTTTTTATTAATGAAAGACAAATATCTAATTTTAATGTCTGAGAACTCTCACTGCCTGTTTTTGGACTTGTATAGTTACAGCCCAAATGATGCTACTTAATATTGTATTGCACGTGTTTTGGAATCATTCTGGAATACTAAAAGCAGGAGCTCAAATAACACCATTCATAGATGTCTGCACAGAGGAAGGAAATCAATGAATGAAGCAATCAGGGGAAATCAGTCTGATCTCAGTCTCAAAGAAACAGATTTTGGACAGACCACAAAACAAAACATGTGAATGACATCTAGGAAGTAGGGAGAGGTTCATGCAGGAGTCAGATACAGGAAGGCTGCTAGAGAGAACTAAAAAATGATTACAGAGGATAGATAAAGCATGAAGGCTTTGAAACAGGTAAACAGGTTAAATTTAACCAGACAGGAAAATGCAGAAGCTGGAAAGGTTCTGAGCAGATATTCTCAGGCTTGGGGAGGCTCATCAGCTAGAACAAGGAAAGGAAGATTAAGAAACTAGCCTTGTAACTCACCTTCCAGAAAGGAAATCAGGTGCAGAGACTACCTTCATTATATCCCCTTTTAATTTTTCCAAATTTTATACAATGCAAGTATATGAACTAATGTTAAAGATGGCTACATGTATGTAACACATGTGTATATATGTGTAATACATAGGTATAATCCTATAATGTGTACAATAGTATACCTGTGATATATAGGTACATGTGTCTAATATAGGCATAGTTTCTGCATAGAAATGTTCAAGCTTAACAGAAAATTTGATGCAGATTCATTGCCCTACTCACTCAGTCATTTTGAATGTGATGGCCACACAGTACACATACTCACTCAGTGGTGTCAATGGCTCCTACTGACTAATACAGTAAAATCATCATGGTTCACACACGCATATTCCAGTCGACTCTCCTTGGCTCTCAGGTTACATTGATGTCATGCAAACCATTCTCACATTAACAATGCTATGTATCTATATTTAACACATGCATGTGCACATTACAGCTATATTACATACATGTATGTCTATATTACATGCATGCAGGTCTGTATTACATACACATATCCACATATTACATGCATAGATAATCCATCACATGTGTGTTTGTGCTTATACATTTAATATGCCCCACATGGATATAGTGTGTAAAACATATTTGTGACATGCCATCTATATATTACTTATTACGCATGCCTGCAATATATCAATAAATATATGCTACATGTAGAGGCATATATGTAATATATTTTATGCATTTCCATAATGTGTGCACACATGTAATATTTTGCATACACCTATAATACATAGGTGCCTACATATAGTATATATTATATAGTCACATACTACATGCATACATCTATGTATATAAGACTTTCTTTACTGACCCCAAGTCCATACAGTAAACTAGGCATCTACTCTGGGCACACATAGAAGCTAGGATGAACCCTCCTCCATTCTACCAACCCCTCAAGTAAAGCTACTCTAGCAATTTTCTCTTTGCCTAAAAATTGTTCCTTTGCTCTGCCAATCTACGTCATGCTAAGCATAAAAAGCTTGGCACCCAAGCATTTCATACTCCTTTTATACATCTGTCCAACTTGGATGAGAATCTACTACAGAACTGACTCAAAAGTCTCACAGATGATGTCATTTCCCCCCTGATTATCCATAATCAGCCGTAGAGTTCCAAGGCTCACACAGTCCAGCCCAACTCAGGGCCCTGGCTCAACAATGCCTTCCAGCTGGCCTCATCCCAACCCCAGGTTCCATGTCACAACCAGAGGATAGGGAGCAGTATTTATCTTTTCAAATTAGTATGCAATTCCAAGGGAATTTTTATCTCATAGATCAATAGGCATCCAATTGTCATCTAGCTGTTTTGTTTTTAAGAGCTAACTAATGAAATAATTCCATCAGTGTTTGAGGTGGACAGATGCTGAACCTCTGCACTTTCTGAAGATTAATGTAAGCTCTTTTGTGGTGTGGGGAAGCTCAACAGTCAAAGCAAGCACCCCACAGACCTAGGCAACCAATCTGTTGTATTAATGCTGTGAAAAGAGACCCAGGCAAATAGAGGCTTCAGAATTGTTTCACTGTTGTGATGTAGTAAGAGATACATTAGAAAATGTTTACTTAATCAAGTTGTCACTTAACTGCACTCAAAGTCATAGTGTCAAGCTTTTGTTAAGAGGTTAGATGTTATACATGAGATTATATAAACAAATACAAGTTACAGCAGGCACAGGAGAAACAATAAGCCAAAACTCATTGTGCAGCCAGATCCTAAAAGCCAGTTTGGTTATTCTTCACACATTTCACCCATTTTCATGTGTAAGGTCACATGCTATATTGTCTGAATGAAAGTGTATGCATCCATTTACTTTATCTGCTCATCTTATGTTAGTGCAGAAATATTCCTCGAGCTCCTCACAAAAATTTTAGAAGTTATGTCAAAAGGAAAACATCCAAGGATGGAGTAATTGCTAAGCCTCTAAAACCCATTCTATCCTTGCTTGAAACTCCTGGGAGGCAGGAAATATGCTATGTTTTTCTGTATGTACCTAGCACAGTATTCACCCTCAAATGATCTGGAACCAGAATAAAGAAAAACTTAGAGCCATGATTCAGAACTGAAATTAATTAGTATATCACATTCATGAAGCATTTCCAGGTATCATCTCTTTCATTCCTACTGTAATTCTCACAAATGAAGAAAGAATTTCCAGCAAAGATAGCTACCACGGGTATTAAAATAGAGACCGCAACAAAGCATGACCCTATTAAGATGTTTTTATATGAGTAATTAAGACCAAGCAAATATTGCAGAGATTTCTAGAGCCTTGGCCCATTTACTCACAAATTACAGATAAGGTATTGCAAACTAATATAATGGCACCGACTCTTAAAATATGTGCCCATTGGGTTAGGGATAAGAGGGTGCACACAAGCTTCACTATGGAATGCAGCCCACTAATGGTCCCAAAAGACACCTTCCCATCTTGGCACTTCCTAGCCCTCCCTAAAATGTGCCAGAAGTTTCTAGGAGTAGCTTTCTTCCCATCTCTCATGTCAACAGTGGTTCTCCCAGTGATCCACATCACCTCTTCCCACAGTTCTTCTCAACTACTTTCACTCTACAAAATAACCATGATTCCATCCTCCACTCTTCAGTGTGAACATCACAGAATCTCTTCAGTGTTTCTATTCAATATGTGTGTCATACACATACATACACACTTCTTAATGACTAGGTGTTTCAGGCACTTAATTTGGTTTATGCACCACTCAAGGCCATCACCTCATCAGAAAGCAAATATGAAGAAAGCTGCAGCCCTGGCTGGTGTAGCTCAGTGGATTGAGCACGGGCCTGCGAACCACATGATCGAGGTTTGATTCCCAGTCAGGGCACATGCCTGGGTTGCAGGCTAGTTCCCATCAGGGGACTCATGAGAAGCAACCATACATTGATATTTCTCTCCTTCCCTTCCTCTCTAAAGATAAATAAATAAAATCTTAAAAAAAAAAGAAAGCTGCAAATATGTGCCATTTGGCTGCACTTTTACTTACACAGGGCCCATTATCACTATAACTCTGGGAGACCATACCATGGACTTCATGAACAAGACCTCTCCTTTACTCCCAGTCCTGGCACCTCTACTTAGGGTACCTGAAGCTAGAACTTTGCTTTTAGGCTCAGCTTCCACATTGTTAAAATGGAAGGTGTTGTGGAGAATCTTTACCACCATCCCACCATTCCAGATACTTCATCATTGGAGAAGATATCCTTTCATTGGAATACCACGGCTAGTGCCCTGCTGCCTATCAGTCACCCCTCCACACCTGCTGTGTTGAGAACCGCTCTGCCTGGTTTCAGGAGTTGTAACTGACCCCCACTGCTAAGGACGAGTGAGTGACCTCCAGAATTTGAGCCACTAAGTAGACAAAGCTTATCTCTGGCAGCAGTGCAACTTCTGCTTCATTCCCTGCCCCCAACGCTTGGTTGGCTAGTCAGAGACAGGTACAACCCCTCAAAGGAGGGGCAACCTAAGCCAGACATGATCACTCAGGAGGCCCTCAAGGAAGGACTCAGGGGGCTGTAGCAAAGGGGAGTGATGGACCCTCTTCCCCAGGCTATTCTGACATAGCCTGAGTTCCCATTTCTGTCTGGGAGAAGCGCTTCCTGGTTCTAATCCATTTAAGCCTAAAACCCATGATGGGGGCAGTAGTGTATCCCCTTGCCAGCTACAGCAGATTCTGGGGTGATTTGGCATAAGAAAAAGTTCCTAAAGCCCTGTGAAGCCTGCTTTGCTAAGAGTGCTTTCACTCATATGATAAGGGTTCGAGCAGGAAATGAGTATGTCTCCCAAAGTTTTTACAACCCCCTTACCTGACAGACACTGACTCAGACTAAGTCCTCAGATCTTTTTGAAATGTTATCTATTGTTTGATCCTTGCTGCCTGATGCTGATTGATGAGCTTTACATGTATTCCTATGTGTTCTGAACATAATAAAAGCCATTGAAGAAGAGGTTCTTAGTTCTTCTCTGAGAGATTGACCACCTCTCCTCCCCAAGCAGATCATGTCTTGGTAGAGCTACTTTCATCTGTGGCAGACCGGGGGACTTGCTGGCAAAGTTGCCCCCACATTGCCTGTAATCCAACCTAGGGGAAGAGAAGCATCTTACCTGACTTGTGAGTTTGGGAATATAGTGGCTGATTGCTTTCTCTTTTTTTTCCTCTTTGGACTCTTCCAGCTTCAGAATATGTTCAGCTCCTCCACATAACACACTGACAGGGCAGACTCCATGGGGAAGGCTTGGTTTATCCTTCCTGTAATTAGGTGGGTAGAGGATTAGTAAACTCATTTGCCAGTAGCTCTAAATCACATTCTCCAAATTTCAGGATAAAGATCACATTTTGATATCCATCTCCACTGCTCTTTTGCTTACTTCTCAGTTTGTTCTGAACTTTGGATAAAGAATATCACTTATTAGCCCCATCATATCTCAATAGGGATAACAGTTAAAACACAAGGTTGTCTTAATATTTTACTTGGTAGAATGTAAGACATTTTATCTATAAGGAGTTAGTATTTCAATTTCGTAGTCAGTTTTTAAGAAGATTCATTTAATCATTCAATCAGATGAGTTTTGACCAAGTCTACTAAAAGGAATAAACTTAATATCTAATTATACTTGAAATAAAATATCTTTCATCCAATGTTTGCATTTGTACACATATTATTTATAAATATGCAGTAAAATTTTAATTTTCTAAGTAGGTAACAGAAAATACTACTGCACTGAATACAGTCTAGAATTTAAAAAAATTATTGGAATATTGGCTGCAAATTTTTTTAATCCGATACTTTTTTCATAATTTTACTTCTGTAAACTATAATGACCTTTAAACATGAACTTGTCACTTTGAAAAAATTGAAACTTGAAATGAGCAAGCCAAATAATTCAGCGTGCTTTTAACCTAAGAACTGCAGTCTTCAGTTGGTCATAACAGCATCCTTCCATGGCCTACAGTGACAAGGGGTGGATTGTCACCACCTTCATTCACTATCCTAGGCAGTGTTGAACAAAACAGATATGGCCCTTGTCTTCATGGAGATCACATTTGAAACTAAAGCATGGCTATATAGTTTGTGATTTGCAAATCACTTTTCAGTATTTCATAAGCCAGCCTTAACAATCTTACAAAGTTGATATCTCTTACTGAAACTAAAATTTGCAAGGCCCCGAATACTTTATTTTGAGAAAGGAAATTAATATTTATTGCATATTGCCTTACTTACATAATCCTGTTTAATACTTATAATTAGCCTTCAGAAAGGTATTCTTTCACTACTTAACAGATGAAGGAAGCAAGTAAGCTAGTGGGAATTACATAATACAATTTCATAATAACCAATGCACTTTGGTTACTGAATGAGGAGACTTCTAACTCATGTGATCTGATTCCAAAGCCCCATATTTTTCTACTAGAATCTTTCAGTTAATAGCAATATATTCTAAGTCAAAATGTTATTACAATGAGAAAGATTTCTAAAGGGTAAAAATGATGGGTACAAAGACTTTAGTAAACTATTACTAAAGAGACACATCACTATTTTGATTACTAGACTGAACTTCTTTAAAAGGTATCCTTGCTCGCATATACAATAACTCTTCATATAATAATGTTGAGGTATAACATAATTCACACTCTATCTTTCATAAGTCTCACTTTGTGAGAGCAGTTGAACAGATTCAGATGCATCAATATAATTGGTTCCTTGGTTCCAATCCTGGCTCTGCCACAAAATAGTGATAGGATGTTACAAAAGTAACTAACATCTCTACGCTTCAGTTTCTGTATCTGCAAAATGATAATGACAGTGCATAGTGCTCTGGTATTAAATGACTGAGATGCAGGTACAAGGGCTCCTGGGTGGGGAATAATTGCTCCATGAACTTGTCAATGTCCTCTAGCCAAAGACCACGAAGGGCACAACTGCCATTCTAGAAAGCTGGTTTCCTGACTCACTGCAAGGATAAAGGTACACCTTGGGGAAGCATGGAGTATCTCAGTAAGAGGATATTAGGAATAAATTACTACAAGATTAGGACTTGTTTTAGGTAATTTGGAGAGCATTCTTAAGGTGGGAATCTTCCCTGTCCTGGATGATGCCTGGTAATTCTCTGATGAATATCTTAATAATTCTTATTTAGGCACTGAGAATAGTGAAATTGAGCTCAAGCTGCAGTTGGTAAAGCAATCAGTCACTCATTATTAGCCAGGGAGGGTTATATTTGCCCATTTTTTTGTTCTGGATTATTTCTTATTTGTGTGTTCAGTGGTCTTATATTCCACTTGCTCTACCATAGTCACAAAGTAGTCTTATGTGAAGTTGGTGTTCTCTAAACATGTTTATATTCAACAGAATCTCACATATGCACTGTGAGTGCCAGGCCAACTCCCAGCTTGTAACGGGGACTATGTTCCTCTTTCTCAAACTAGGTAAGAATGCTTAAAGGGCAGGGCTGGCCAGGAAAATAGCAACTATTATTGTTATTATTGACATACATTGACAGCTTTATGGTTTATAAAGTCCTTTTACAGTCATTGTCTATCTTGAGCCACCCAGAACAATCCTAAAGGGCAAGCAGGCCACAGGCCTCACACTGAACACATTCAGTGGCCCCACTGATAATGTACTCCATGTGAATGGCACCCCCAGTGTGAACAGTGTCCCCTGGAGTTGTTCAACAAGGCTGCCATGGCAGGGCAGACATTGCCATTCATTTTAACATTCATGAAAATTGAGTCAAAAATGCTTCCTGAGTGTCCCTTGTTTCCCAATAAAACTTCAAGTGCTTTCTGGAAACTTGTTCAGATGCTGATGTTGCAGTCCTGCTTCAGTTTTCACACCAGTCTGCCTCTTATGGCCTGGACCTACATGGGCTATTCTGCCTTCCACAACTTTGTCTCTGCCTGCCCAAAACAGGATGATACAAAGGGTACTGAACTTATAATCTCTTTCATATGGCCACTTCCTAAAGCAAAAAAAAAAAAAAAGTATAAGTCTGTGTATTGCCTTAAAAAGTCAATATACTTCAATATATTTTGCTCAAAATATTCTGCTAAATTCAGGGTTGAAAGTTTTAAATGCTAGTAGATTGAACTACTAGTAACATATCTTTCCACACCCTTGGAAATCTACCAAGTAAAATATTAAAGAAAAGTGGAATTTTCCATGAAATCACTATTAATAATCAATTTTTCCAGCAGTGTCTTGTGCATCTGGGAAATCCCCTCTTGCTACTAAGTTTCCTTCCTGAGGCATTATATAAAGTGAAACTTAAAATGAAATAACCCACTTATAATAGCAAGCAGTTCCCAGAAAGCATATGGGCTTTAGTTCAAACAGATTGGTTCAGGAATCCTGTCTCTATAATCTACAAACTCTGTGACTTTGGGCAATTTACTTCGCCTTTCTTTCATTAAATTACCATGCATGCTTCTCTCCTCTAAGATCTGAGACTGCCCTGAATTTCCATATCAGAGTACACTTGACTGTAATTGTATGTTCAGGTTTCTCTCTCCCTTAGAATACTAAAAGCAGGGGCCACATGTATTTTGTTATCCTTGTATTTCCAGCATCCAGCATTATGGCCCATAAAAATATTTGTTTAATTTATTTATTGCCTTATGGAAGGTAGACTGGAGATCTGAAGAATCAGGAAGACTTACTTTTCATTTTTATATGTTTTCATAATTCTTGAATATTTTAACATGTGAATTTGGTACATGTATTTCTTTTTAATTAAAAGTCATATTTATATAAAAAGAAGAAAAAGAAAATGTTTCTTACACATATATATTTGGTAATGAAATAGTAGGCAGTCAAAACTCAAAACTGCTCAATTTCCTTTTTCTAAGCATGGGATCAAAGTAGATCATATTTAAGGCAAGTTGTTTTCTCCACTTTCTTCTACATAAAAAACCATATGTATAATTTGAGGACTAAAGTGCAGTGTCATTTAAATGTAATTTTTCTTCTTTTATGAAAAAGCAATAGTCTAGCCAAGTGTATCTTAGATCCAGAACATTCCCATTTGAGGTTAGATGGAGGAGGACAGCAAAGGGGGTAAGTCATTGGGCCTTTTGCCTACTGCTGTAGTCATCAGAACTATGAAAATATACTATAGTTTTCTTCCTGTTGCCACTATTATCTGTGTGCATAGATCTATCTGAGCACCTACCTCATAGAACAAGAGGCCTGGAAGTTGAGGCATGATGTCACTAAGCCTGAGTCCCTTGGCCTAATGCTATCAAATATCACCAAAATTCCTACCCCACTCACTCCAATCTTAACTTTCAGCAAGCTAGTTTCCCTGCATGGAATACTTCCAAAGACTTTAGCTCTGATTATCATACCCTGAATGACCACAAAAAATCCTTCAATTTTTCCAAAAGCCTTCTATGTCTGAGCTACAAAGATTTGAGCCAGAATTTATACACTGATTGCATGTTCTCTACCAGATTATGCTCTATATTTCCCATTTTTAAGGTTTGACAATGTGATAGGTTTTAGTAAGTAAATAAAATGAGAATTTTCCCAGGCTATAATCTAAAAGGTAAAGGGAAAATTTCCTCAGGCTTTCTAATCTAAATGAAAATATTTTCTAGATACATATTAATTTATCTGGTTAATTAATGAAAAGAGGTCTTATCTTATTTCATATTTACAGTATCAGTTAAAGCAATATTTTTATAGAAGGAGAAAACAAAGCTCAAAGAGGTTAAGCAGGCTGCTCAAAGATATACAGATCATAGATAATGAAGTAGATAATGGATGTCAGATCTGTATTCTTCCAAATATCATGCTTACTGAAAAAGAGAGCCAATATAGCAAAATACAGATGCAAGAGATTCATGAAAGGCTAGAAAAATGCACTTACATAGATGTGAAATACAACAATATGATTAAGTTCAAAAACTGAACTAGGTCTACAGGTGAAATATTACTACACACTTACTAGATAGCTAAATAGTAGCAATACTAAATGCTGATTAGGATTCAGAGAGAATGTAAAATGACATTGGTGCTTAGAATGTAAAATGACACAGTCATTCTGGAAAACAGTGTGGCAGTCTCTTAAAATGCTAAACATGCCCTTACCATTTGAGCCAGCAATTACACTCCCGAGCATTTGTCTCAGAGAAGTGAAAATGTATGTCTTCACAAAAACCTGTACACAATTGTTCATTGAGGCTTTATCAGTAATAGCTAAAATGTGAAAACAATTAAAATGCCCTTCAATCAGTGAACAGTTAAACAGCCTTGGTGCACCCATACCCTAGAAAACTATTCAGCAATAAAAAAGAATCAACTATTGATACGAGGAAGACCCTGGGTAGATCTCAAGGACATTCTGCTGAGTAAAAGAAGCCAACCTCAAAAAAATCACACACTTGCATTAATGTAACATTCTTGAACTGATAAAATTATAGAAATGGAAAACAGACCAAGGGTCAGGGATTGTAGGGAGGGTTGGGTAAGTGGGAATGATTGTTAAGGGGTGAGGTGAGGTAAATCTCTGTGGTGACAGACTAGTTTCATATCTTGACTGAATTTCAAGAATCTATGATTGTGATAAAATGACATAGTGCAACATACACACATTGGATGAATGCAAAATTACTGGTTTTGATATTGAACTATGATTATATAAGATGTAACCATTGGAGAAACTAAGTAAAGGATACATGAGACCCCTCTATGTTATCTTTGTGACTTCTTCTTATTATCAATTATTATTTCCAAATGAAAAAAAATTTTTTAAATTGTACCTTGGGTGTTTTAGTATTCTGGGGCTGCCATAACAAAGAACCACAAACTTGGTAGCTCAAACCACAGAATGTATTGTCTACTATTTCTGGAGGCTAGAAATTCAAAATCAAAATGTTAACAGACTTGGTTCCTTCCCAGGGCGGTGAGAGAGAACCTGTTCCATTCCTCTCTCCTAGGTTCTGGTAGCCTCAGGCATTCCTCGGCTTGTAGATGGTTTGTTTCTCCCTGTCTTCACAATGTCGTTCCTTTATGCATGTCTGTCTCTATGTCCAAATTTTCCTTTCTAATAAGGACACCAGTCATATTGGATTGGTGATCCTAATGATCTCATCTTAACTCGACCAGTTGCAAAGACCCTGTTTCCAAGTATGCTCACATTCATAGGCACTAGGAGTTAGAACTTCAACCTCTTTGTGAGGGGTACACAATTCAATCCATAATACTGAGTCTAAAAGAATTGACTGTGTGAGTACATGAGAGATAACTTCATTTAAAGGCAGTTTACATTTTAAAAGAAAAAAGAATGAAAGAAAGAAGGAAGGAAGGAAGGCAAACCCTGACTACTGTAGATCCATTGGTCAAGCATCATCCTGCAAAGCAAAAGGTCACCAGTTGGATTTCTAGCCAGGGCACATGCCTGGGTTATGGGTTGCCCTTAGTCACGGCAAGTATGATCAGTGTTTATATCTCACAAAGAGGTTATCTCTCCCTCTCTTTCTCCCACCCGTCCCCTCTCTCTAAAAATAAATAAGCATTTTCTTAAAAAAGAAACAAGCTAACAAACAAAAACCTCCAGTTTTAGTTGATCATAGGCTCAACCTAAATCAATAGTTTAACAAAACTTCAGTGTGGTGGAGACTCGGGAAGGGTAACTCAATCAGTACACACAGGTGGTAGCCCCAGAGGGATAATTAAGCAACTGGTTAGATTCCCCTGAGAAGAGTGGGGTCTAAACCTTAAGCTGGGATCTCCAGACTAGAGCACCAGAAACTAAAACATACAGAGATAAGAACCAGCAGGATTTCACTCTCCCACAAATGTCAGCTGGAGACACAAAGAGCCATTTAAAGAGCCAACACACAACTTTTCATTTGTAGCAACTCTCCCTAGGATCCAGCAAAGATGAGAGCAGAGTGGGCTAGAGACACATGAGGATGACTGGGGAGAGAAGCTTTGGTGACAGAACTAAGAGAGTAGCTGCTAGAGCCCCAGAGCTGAGTCATCCCCCATACAGCAGCAGCTAAGGCAGAGCAGCAGCAGCAGCTTGACAGGAAACAATAGCCCAGATACCAGGAGGAATTCTTCCTGCCCCATAGTGCTAAAACCTGACTGCTAAATGCAGAGTGACTAAATTAACAACTGAAGGAGACAGCCACAGAAAGTAGATCTCTGGAAGTCTGGAACTGGCTGCCTAAGGTCAGATTGGGTCAACATCTGATATTACCAGAGGCAGATCCAGAAAGAAAAATCAGTGGTAAATACTACAGGCTACCGAGAGGAAATACCCTCTGGTCTTCTCCATGATTAGCAATATTTTCTTTCCTACATACTTTTTAAACATTCATTTCTTATCCATCAAGTTTGTGCATATTAAGTCACTAGATTTTATATTTATTTCTCTCCTGCCTTAATCTCCTTACACCTTTATTAATACTGGTTCATTTGCTGTTGATGGTATGATTATTGGGTGGGACTCATTTTTGAGGATGTGGGTTTGTTTTCTGGGAAAACAAATCTACATGGCAGCCAGTATTCTTCTGGCAGCATCTGCACAATAGCATACAAGACATAGTGGGCAGACTGACCCTAAATCAACTAGCTATAGGGAAGGACCCACCAAAGAATAACCCAAAAACAATTAAAACCCAAACACATACAGAGAACTAAGATAAACAATATAAAGGGCATCCGGAGAGCATCAAGTTCAGGAGATCAAACAAACTGCACCACTGAATCTCACAGGTCTCCTACCATAGAAGTTCAAAACACAAACTCAGGGAGTCAAAACAGATCAATTTAAGAAGCAGAAGCAAACAAGAAAAGTCTCACAAATATTGGAAAGACAAAGAAACAACCCCCAATTGAAAGGAAAGGAGGAATCTTCAGAAAGAGTACTAAATGAAATGGAGGCAAATCAACTACCAGATATCGAGTTCAAAGCAATGATTATAAGGAAGCTCAAAGAGCTCACTGAGAATTACCAAAAGCTACAAGGAAGCTATGAGGAACTTACTGTAAACTATATCAGCATGAAACATGACATAGAAACTATCAACAAGAGCCAACAGGAAATGAAGAATACATTTTCTGAATTGAAGAACACTGTAGAAGGCATCAAAATCAGGCTAGATGAAGCATAGGATTAGCAAGATGGAAGACAAGGAAGAAAAAAACTCCCAGAAAGAGCTAGAAAAGGAAAAAGACTCAAAAAGAATGAAGAGGCGTTAAGGGAAATTCAGGACAACATGAACATAATAATATCCATATAATAGGGATACCAAAAGAAGAAAAAGAGGAGCAAGGGATAGAAAACCTGTTTGAAAAAGTAATGATGGGAAACTTCCCTAATTTGATGAAAGAAAAAGTCAGGAAGCAGAGAGGACCCAATAAAGGGGACCCCAAAGAGGCCCAATACAAAACACATAATTAAAAAGGCAAAACTCAAAGACAAAGGAAGAATCTTAAAAACAGCAAGGTAGAAAGGGGAAATAACAACTAGGGAACCCCAATAAGGCTAGTAGCTGACTTCAAAATAGAAACACTACAAGTCAGAAGGAAATGGCAAGAAATATTTCAAGTAATGAAAAGCAAAGGTCTACAACCAAGACTATTCTACCATCAAGGCTCTCAATTAAAACGAAGGCAAAATAATGAGTTTCCCAGACAAAAGAAGACTAAAAGAATACACCTCCACCAAAGCAGCACTGCAACATAAGCTAAAGGAACTGCTTTAGGGAGAGGAAGAAAAAGTGTGAGAGAGAGAAACACAGGTCCGCAGGGAGTAAAAACTCAATGAATAAGCACTATCAAAAATAACCTTAAATGTAAATGGATTAAATGCTTCAATCAAAAGACATAGGGTACCTGAATGGATAAGGAAACATGACCCCCACATATGCTGCCTAGAAGAGACCCACCTCAGAACAAAAGACCTATGCAGACTGAAAGTGAAGAGTTGGAAAAAATATTCCAAGCAAATGGACAGGGGGAAAAAAAGCTGGGATAGCAATACTTATACCAGACAAAAGAGACTAAAAAAAAAAAAAAAACTCAATAAAAAGAGACCCAGAGGACACTTCAATACTCAAGGGAAGAAAACTCAGGGAAGAATCCACCAAGAAGGTAACCAAAATAAGAGTAACCAAACATATAAGGAAAATTTTGGAGGACTTCAAGAAAGATATTGACAGCAACACACTTCTACAGGGGATTTTAACAACCCAATGTCAAAAATGGATAGATTTTCCAAACAAAATATTAACAAGGATATCGTGGCATTGAACAACGCCCTAGATCAAATGGACTTAACTGATACACATAGAACTTTTCATCCCAAAGAAGCAAAATACACATACTTTTCAAATGCAGATGAAACATTTTCAAAGACAGACCACATGATAGGACAGAAAACAAGCCTCAACAAATTCAAGAAAACTGAAAAATTATCAAGCTTTTTCTTGGACCACAGGATCAGAAACGAAAAACCAACCTCAAGGAAAACACTCAAAAACACTCAAATTCATGGATATTGAATACCATGCTATTAAACAATGAATGGGTCAAGAATGATATCAAGAGGGAAATCAAAAAGTTTCTGGAAACAAATGTCAATGAACATATAAGAACAGTCCAAAACTTCTGGGACACAGCAAAGGCAGTCCTGAGAGGGAAGTTCATAGTGATATCTTTTTTAGGCCTACCTAAAAAAGATAGAAACATTTCAAATAAACAACATAACCCTACATCTACAAGAACTGGAGGAACAATGACAAACAAGCCCAGAGCAAGCAGAAGAAAGGAAATAACCAAGATCAAAGCAGTAGCAAATGTTGTAGAGACTAAAAGAACAATTCAAAGGATCAATATATCCAGGAACAGGCTATTTGAAAAGATAAACAAAATTGACAAGCCTTTAACCAAACACATCAAGGGGAAAAAAGGATAGAACCCAAATAAATAAAATCAGAAATGAGCCCTGGCTGTTGTGGCTGAGTGGGTTGAGTGCAGGCCTGTGAACAAAAGGGTCACTGGTTCAATTCAGTCAGAGCACATGCCTGGGTTGCAGGCCAGATCCCCAATAGGGGATGTGCTACAGGCAACCAATATTGATGATTCTCTACCTCTTACTCTCTCCTTTCCCTGCTGTCTAAAAATAAATAACATCTTTAAAAAGGAAAGAAAATATTGATATCTTTAAAAAATAAATGAAAGAGGAGAAATTACAACGGATACCATGCAAATACAGAGGACTGTAATAATTTACTATGAAGAACCATAAGCCAAAAAAATTGAAAACATAGTTGAATGGACAAGTTTCTACAAAAATATAATCTTGCTAAATTGAATCAAGAAGCAGATAGCTAGAACAGACCAAAGATAGCTAGTGAAATTCCAAGAGTAATAAACAAATCTCCTTGCACACAAAAGACCAGACCAAATGATTTCAAAGAACTTTACAAAACATTTAAGGAAGAACTACCCCCTATCCTTCTCAGGCTATTCCAACAAATACAAGAAAAGAGAAGACTCCCAAACTCTTTTTAGGAAGCCAGCATCATCCTAATCCCAAAACCAGACAAAGACACAACAAAGAAAGAAACCTATAAACCAACATCACTGATGAACACAGATGCAAAAATCCTCAAGAAAACATTGGCAAACTGCATCCAACAATACATTAAGTATGTCATTCACCATAATCAAGTGTGATTCATCACCGGGATGTAAGGATGGTGCAATATTCACAAATCAATAAATATAATAAAGGAAAGAAAAAATCACATGATCATATCAACAGATGTGGAAAAAGCTTTTGATTAGGTACAGCACACGTTTGTGATAAAAACACTCAGCAAAGTTGGAACAGAGGGAAATACTTCAACATAATAAAGGCCACATTCAAGAAACCTACAGCTAATATCATACTCAACAAGGAAAACTAAAAACATTCCCTCTAAGATCAGGCACTAGACAAGGGTATCCACTTTCACCACTTCTATTCAAAAAGGTATTGGAAGGTCTAGCCACATCAATCAGACAAGAAAAAGAAACAAAAGGCATCCAAATTGGAAACCAAGAACCAAAACTCTCATTGTTTGCAGATGACATGATAGTGTACACAGAAAATCCTATAGACTCCACCAAAAAACTACTCGACCTAATGAGTGAATTTGGCAAAATAGCAGGATACACAGTCAATATTCAGAAATCAAAGGCATTTATGTACACCAACAATAAAATATCAGAAAGAGAAATCAGGAAAAAAACAATCTCATTTGATATAGCAACAAGAAAAATAAAGTATCAAAGAATAAACCTAACCAAGGAGGTAAAAGACCTTAACTCAGAAAAGTACACAACACCGAAGGAAGAAATTAAGGAAGGCAAAAACAAATGTAAGCCTATATCATGTTCATGGATTGGAAGAATTAACATTATCAAAACGTCCATATTACCCAAACCAGTTTATAGATCAATGCAATCTCAATTAAAATACCAATGACATATTTCACTGATATAAAACAAACATTTCAAAACTTTATGGGGAGCCATAAATGACCCCAAAGAGCCTCAGCAATTTTGAGAAAGAAGAACATAGTAGGAGGGATCACAATACCTGATATCACACTGTATTACAAAGCCACTGTAATAAAAACAGTATGGCACTGGCATAAGAACATACACAGAGACCAACAGAACAGAGAGCCCAGAAATAAACACAAGTCTCCATAGTTGATTAATATTTGGTAAAAGGGGCAGAAGCATAAAATGAAGTAAAAATAGCCTTTTCAACAAATGGTGTTGGGAGATTTAAAGAGCTACATACATGCAAAAAAAAAATGAAATTCAACTACCAACACACATCACACACCAAAATAAACTCAAGATGGGTAAAAGACTTAAATATAAGCTGTGATACCACCAAAGTCCTAAAGAAGAACATTGGCACGAAAATCTCAGATATTCCATGCAGCAATATTTTCACCGATATGCCCCCTAGAGCAAGTGACATAAAGGAAATAGTAAACAAATGGGACTTCATCAAACTAAAAAGCTTCTGCATGGATAAAGAAAATATCAGGAAAATGAAAAAGGAAACCAACTTTATGGGAAAATATATTTTCTAAAGATACCTCGGACAAGAGTTTGATCTCCAAAATATATAAAGAACTCATATGACTCCACTCCAGGAAGACAACCCAATTAAAAAACAGGTGAAGGACCTGAACAGACACTTCTTCAAGGAGGACATACAGAGGGCCCAAAAGGCATATGAAAAGATGCTCAGCATTACTAGCCATCAGAGAGAGGCAAATTAAAACCACAATAAAATACCACTTCACACTGTTGAGAATGGCCATCATAAACAAAACAACAAACAAATGCTGGCAAGGTTGTGGAGAAAAGGGAACTCTAACACACTGCTGGTGGGAATGCAGACTGGTGCAGCCATTGTGGAAAACAGTATGGAATTTCCTCAAGAAATTAAAAATGGAACTACCTTCTGACCTGGCAATTCCACTGCTGGGATTATACCCTAAAAATCCTGAAACACCAATTTAAAAGATCCTATACACTCTGGTATTCACAGAAGCACAATTTATAATAACGAAGTGTTGGAAGCGACTTAAGTGCCCATCATTAAATGAGTGGATCAAAAAATTGTGATACATTTACACAATGGAATACACAGAGCAGAAAGAATGAAGGAATTCCTACCCTTCACAACAGCACAGACGAAACTGAAGAGCATTATGCTAAGTGAAATAAACCAGGCAGTGAAAGACAAATACCACACCTATAAGTGGAATCTAATCAACAAAACAAACAAGCAAGCAAAATATAACCAAAGATATTGAAATACAGAACAATCTTACAGTAACCAGAAGGGAGAGCAGAAGGGGATAACAAGGGAAGAAGGGGAAAGGTTGTCAAGGAATATGTATAAAGGATCTACAGACAAAGCCAAAGGTAAGAAGGATTTAGAGTGGGTTGGTGGATAGTGGTGGCAGGAAAATGGAGACAACTGTACTTAAACAATTTTTAAAATGCTAAAAAATAATAAAAAACACAAAATTAAAAAATGCAAAAATAATAAATCAAATATAGAAAATTTTTAAAATCTGCTTAAAAAGTAAATACTATCTTCCAGGCTAAAGGACAAACATGCATCTTTAAGTTGAAAAATGTTTGAGAAAAGTATTCTCCACATTGATATTAATATTACCTTTTTGATCGTAAAAAGCTTGATTTAATATTATCTTTACTAATAGTTCTAGTGTGACTATTTACTTTTTCTAATTGACATGTGGAGAATTTGGTTGATCAGAAATTTATTTATCAATCAATTTTAAAATGACATCATGTTTAATCTAGAACTGAATATAAGTGAGAAACATTATTGTGCTCACTAACCACAAAAATTGTATTTCTCTGACTCTTCATAACAAGAGACTCCATGTCATCAAACATACCAAGTATTTTTAAGATTGCTTTTTGAGGAAATGACATCAAATATACCCCAAATGTTTGTTTTCCCATGCGAAACATTATTATGTAATTATAGAGATTTCTGCAGAATTTGTTTTTAAAACTTACTAGATGCTTAAAAAAAACTTACTAGATGCTGTTCAACTAAAAATTTTTTTAAAAACTATAATATGAGATGTTTGAAATTCTTGGACTTCTACTTTTTATGTGGTTCATTTTTCAATTTTTCTGTCTTGTTTCTATTTTAAAAGATAAGAGATTCCAAGCTATTATTACCTAAAATAGCACATGGGAAAACAAATCTTAATGATTTTAAAGGATTTGTAACAGGTGAACTGATTTTAGCTTGATTTGCATAATTATTCTTTTTTCTCATTTAGTTGATGTACTTCTGCATAAGTATTCATTACACTTTTTGTTGTCAACCAATTAATTATTGGAATTAATTAAATTATACATGGTTAATAACATATTTTGTAAATATTTTTAAATTTATTTTTAGAGAGAGGAGAAGGGGAGAATAAAGTGGGAGAGAAACATCAATGTGTGATTGCCTCTTGCAGGGCCTCTACTGAGGATGTGGCCTGCAACACAGACCTGTGCCCTGACTGGGAATCAACCAGCAACCCTTTGGTTCGCAAGCTTATGCTCAATCCACTGAGCTACACCAGCCAGGGCTATATTTTTAAAAACTGTATAATGGTGAAAACTATTATGAAAGGTAAAGATTTGAGGTTGTGGTAGATGAATTGAAGACAGTTCTTCCAGCCTTCAGTGATGCGGACACTGGCCTGCAGTGCCTGCAGCGTTATGGATGGAAAATCAAGACAAATTCACAGGGACTACCAAGTCCTGTGGAGGAAAAGGGATGGCACAGCTACTCTCTCAAGGCGGGAGAGACTCAGAATGGCCTGGCCACTTTCTCAAGGAGAGAGCGCGCCGACCCTTGCCTAGACAGGCTTTTATTGGGTTTAATTTGCGCAGAACTACAGGTACAGCTCATTAATCACTGTCAGGCAGTAAGGATCAAACACTAGATAACATACAAAGAACTATTAGGGCTTCTTCTGAGTCAGGGTCTATCAGCTAAAAGGCTACCAAACTTTGGGAAAACAAATTCATGTTCTGCCCGGGGCCTTTATCATTTAGCTAAGAGCATTCTTAGCAAAGAATAAATGCATGAGTAAGTGAAGGAATCAATGAATGTGTGAGTAAATATGAGTTAGTGAATGAGTGAATGAATATATGAGCAAGTATATGAGTGGGTGAATGAGAGAGTGTATAAGTGGAAGAGTGAGTGAATGAATGAGTGAGAAAGTGAATGAGTGGGTGAAGGAATGAGCGAATTAATAAACAAATGAGTGAATAAGTGAGCGAATGAATGAATGAATGAGTGAATGCATGAGTGAGTGAATAAGTGAAGAATGAATAACTGACAGAGGGGAATGATTGAGTTTGGACAACACTCTAGTAAAGCGCTCACTGAAGACAAAGCACGGAGGGTGAACCATGTGTGAAACATAGCCTCCCACTGAGAGTGACAAGAGCTCTTAGGACGCCGCTGCCCTCGTACTCGTACCGGGGCACCAACGGCCGGCTTGCCTTCTGTCGCTGAAGCGCCCTTGGTCCGGGTCTTAGCTAGGTCCGAAGGCTGAGGGCTTTGGAGCGCGTGTCTGAGACTAGTTGCCCTACTCGACCCCGCAAACCCGGCGCTCGCAGCCTTACCTGGCTCGCTACACTTCTTCAGGTGGGAAGCCGCGTCAGTGCGGCAAAAGACCTCCCGTCCAGGTCAGGGAGCGGTGCTGAGAGGACTGTGCCCAGGGCGAGCGGTCTGAAAAACCGGCGAGCGGCCGAAAGCGCGTCCCCCAATCCCAGGCCGAATGGGCGTCCAGCTTCTTCACAGGCCTCAGGAGTTACCAAGTCAGCGGCCTCGGGCCTTAGTTCTGCTAGGTAGAAGTGTGCAGCTGAGCCATTGAGCGGGGGCGGGGCTAGATGGGGGTGGGAGTGGGATGAGCCAACAGAGTGGGGCCGGGTTGGCGGGGGCTGGGATTCGGCGGGTAAGGCTGGGATATGGGCAGGGTCAGGGGAGGAGCCGGAGGACGAGAGCGAGGGCGCCTGGTTGGGGAGGAGCCGGAGGGAGCTTGCTGTGTTGGGGGAGGGGTTGGGCGGGGTGGAGGGCGTCACGTAAGCAGGGTAAGAGGAGGAGCCCCAGGCTGCAGGCTGGGTGTACTGTTGAGCAGGAGGCTCCTCACCGCAGCCCATGAAGAGTCGCCAACCTGCGTCCTGACCGATCTCCGCTGATCTGCCGGAAAGCGTTGGGCGGCGCGGCGTGGGCATGGGCACCCTGGCGACTTAGTACCATCCGGCAGCAAGGGTTCCAGCTGGCTGCAGGACTGACTGTACAGAAGCCAGAAGCAGCGGCAGCGCGGCCGGGAACCCTGAGCATGGAACCCATCTGCAGCGCGCTGCCCGCCATACCCTCGCAAAAGCTCGCAGACTTGCGCTTCCTCAGCCGAGGCGCATCCGGCACCGTGTCGTCTGCGCGCCACGCGGACTGGCGCGTGCAGGTGGCCGTGAAGCACCTGCACATCCACACCCCTCTGCTAGACAGGTAGGCCCTTCCGCACCACCGCGAAGACTGCGGTAACCTGGAAGTCCGGCTCCCTCCCTGCGCCTAGTCCTCACGCACTGTCCCCGTGGTGGGCGTTTCCCTGGGTCCCTGCCTCGCGTTCCCGGCAGCGCTGCCCACAGGGCTTTGAGCATCAGTGGGGCTGGGCCGGGCACCCAGCACGGGGCGTCGTGGTTGTCCCTGTAGGCTCTGGGTCTAGGACGTCTGGGCTTGGGGCCCTTGTACTCTGTGGCTGGCTGAACGCTTAGTCAACTGAGGCTTATTCTCACAAGAGAGCCTGTCGCAGAGGATATACTGTGCTTTCTGCTAACAGTGACCTGAATTAGAACTTATACAGGACCAGAAACTTGGACAGCCTGGCACATCCTGCAGGACTCAGTGGGAGCTCTAGTTTCTGTTTCCAGGAAGCACTGCAACCGCGCACGGCCGGCCCTGACTTCCCATTGCTCAGGGGTCACTCTTCCTGTCCATTCTCCTGAGCTCACATCCGAGTCGAGGTGGCCCGTGTCAAACCCCTTCCTCAGCTTTGGCCCCTAAGTTTCTTAGCTGCTCTGGTATCAGGCATGCCTGGCCCAGATCTCTGCAGACTGGCGACGCCCCTAAGGCGGTCCCACCTCATTTACACCCCAACCCTAGTCTCGTCAACGCAGGGTGTGGCCTCTTTACCCTGGGCCTTTAATTCTGTGCAGCAAGTGCAAGGGGAGTGTGTGGACCGTATGTAGCCGACCTGCGGGGGTGGGGGTGGGGTGAAATCAACTGCAAATACACTGAAAGCCACTTTGTTGAGAGCCAGTGCTGAGGGTCTGTTCTAAAGCTAATTGACCCTCCATTGTGGATATTAATTAAAGTTCTGTGCCTTGTAGGGGCCAAGGAATGAAGAGGGAGTTCTCTTTGCTTACTCATTAATAATTTCATAATCTAAAATTCTTCACTAAATGCGTAGGAAATTAATTCTGTCTTCAAAAAAGCCATAAGACTAGTGAAATACTCCGACATCTCTGCATCACATGCTTTTCTACCACTTGGTTCCTGGCATGTGGACATCAGCAGTATTTGCATAGACTGAGCACAGGGCTGAGCTGTGCGCTGTTGGCTCACAGGCTATTTCCTCACTTATAAAATGTGAATAATAAATACATGGACTTCTTGGGCTCTGGTGCGGATAATGTTTGCTTTGTTCTTTGGGGTCACCTGAAAGAAAAGTTTGTGTGATGGTTCTTGTTCTTACTTTAGCAATTGGTTAGTCCTCCTCCATAACCTGTTTTCAGCTCCTGAGTGGCCATTCCCCAACAATTTCCCAACTCCTCATGAGTAGATGGTATTGACAGGTCATTCAAACACCCTGTAGATACCATAAGTGGGGTTTTTGGTGATAAGTCTACAGAAGCTATATTTTACATTTTTTATTGTTGTTCAATTACAGTCATTCCAGTTCTACCCCCATTGCTTTCCCCGTTCAACTGTCTGCTCCCAAAGAAAATCCCACCATTGTCCTTATCCATGGGTCCTTTATACATGTTCCTTGACTTAACCCTTCCCATTCTTTCCCCTTTTACCCTTGCCACCCCCACCCTGGTCACTGTCAGTTTGTTCTTTATTTCAGTGTCTCTGTTTCTTTTCTGCTTATTTGTTTGCTTTGTTGATTACATTCTACTTATAAGTGAGATCATATGGTATTTGTCTTTTATTGCTTGGCTTATTTCACTTAGCATAATGCTCTCCAGTTTCATCCATGCTGTTTGCAAAGGATAGGAGTTCCTTCATTCTTTCTGCTGTGTAGTATTCCGTGTGTAAATGTACCACAATTTTTTGATCCACTCATTTAATGATGGGCACCTAGAATGTTTCCAGCCCTTGGCTACTGTAAATAACGCTGCTATGAACATTGGGGTGCATAGGTTCTTTCGAATTGGTGTTTCAGGATTCTTAGGCTATAGTCCCAGTAGTGGCATTGCCAGATCAAAAGGCAGTTCTATTTTTAGTTTCCTGAGGAAATTCCATACTGTTTTCCACACTGGCTGACCAGTCTGCATTCCCACAAACAGTGTATTAAGGTTCCCTTCTCTCCACAGCCTTGCCAGCATTTGTTGTTTGTTGTTTTGTTTATGGTGGCCATTCTGACTGGTGTGAAGTGGTATCTCATTGTGGTTTTAATTTGCATCTCTCTGATGGTAGTGATATTGAACATCCTTTCATCTGCCTCTGGGCCCTCTATGTCCCTCTTGGAGAAGTATCTGCTCAGGACCTGGCCCATTTTTTTAAATGGGTTGTCTTGTCTTCCTAGTATAGAGTCATGTGAGTTCTTTATGTATTTATAAAATCAAATCTTTGCAAATATTTCAAAAATTTATATGGAACTATAAATGACCCTAAAGAGCCTCAGTAATTTTGAGAAAGAAGAACAAAGTAGGAGGGATCACAGTACCAGTTATCAAACTATTTTACAAGGCCACTACAATCAAAACAGTCTGGTACTGACTGCATAAGAACAGATACATAGACCAATAGAGCAGAATAGAGCACCCAGAAATAAACCCAAGTCTCTATGGTCAATTAATATTCAAAAAGGGGGGGCATTAGCATAAAGTGGAGTGAAAATAGCCTCTTCAGTAAATGCTGTTGGGAGATCTGGACAGTTGCATGTACAAAAAGATGAAACTAGACCACCAACTTACACCATACACCAAAATAAACTCAAGATGAATGTAAGACTTAAATGTAAATCATGACATCATAAATGTCCTAAAGAGGCAGGAAAATTTCAGATATCACATGCACTAGTATTTTCACCTATATGTCCCCTAGGGCAAGGGATATGAAGGAAAATAAACAAAAGTGACTACATCAAATTAAAAAGCTTCTCCACAGCTAAAGAAACCATCATTGAAATGAAAAGGAAACCGACCGTTTGGGGAAACATTTGCCAGTGACACACCTTGGACAAGGGTTTGATCTCCAAAACACATTTTTATTTTTAAATATATAAAAAACTATTTTAAACTGTTTTGGCTTTTTCTGTTTTCCCACTCACTAAATCTTCCCAAAACCTGACTTGAAGAACCTACTGTCTTCTTTGATCATGCACTAGAATGGAAAGAACAAGCTTTAGAGTCCCACAATTGTAACTCAAATCTGATTCCAAACCTGCCACTTATTGGCATGACCATTAGAAAATTACGAACTGACTGGAGCCTCAGTGTCCTCAGGTATAAAGTGGGGTAATGAACCAAACTTGAGGGGTTGATAGTAGAATGACAGGGTATATAAAATGGCTGACACATAATAGATCAAAATAGAAGGGAGAATGCCTCATACCCTTCCTACTGGGAGGAGGAAAGAGTGTAGTAAGTACCACTGAAAGTTTTCCAGCATGTCCATCTGTCTGTTGTTCTTTCTCAGAGTGCCCATCCTCTGTCTCCTGCCAGTGTGCTACCCAGTAACTCTCTTGTTGACCTACATCTCTTGATGCAAATGCACAACTGTTACAACTTAGGGAAAGAAGTTTAATTAAAACATGTCCCTCACCTGGGAGCTTAATAAATGGGTGAAGAGCAAAGTGTGTACCCTCGTGTAACTCTTCAATTGTAAACATATATGATCATTTATTCAAAACATAAATGACTAAGGTTTTTGCTATATTTTTGGTTTTGTTTACTTTTAAAGCAGGCCTTATTGTTTGGTTTGGAATGTCTGTTGCTTTTCTTCTTGCAATAGCCATTTACCCAGAGGTTGGGTGGTTTAAGACCCAACTAATCACCATCATTCACCTAGCAGGCTTCTCCTGGAGACTGTTTTATTTCTATTATTGCTGATACCAACACCCATTCACAGAATGAAAACTGATAACATCTTTAAATCCTTTTGTTTTAAATACCTGTAGTGAGTCAGTCAGTCACCACAGCCTAGAAATGCTAGTTAGCTGGTGTTTTTCTTTCCATTTCCACTGTGACCTTTATAGTTTCAGGCTTTCATTGCTTCACATCTTAACTAGTATTATAGCTAACACCTGACTTTCAAACTCTACCTTTCTGCTGATCCTCCAACCTTCTGTCAGGTGAATCCTAAAAGTTTGTTCTGCTCATGTCATTCCTTTGCTTAAAAACCTGCAGTCACAGCTCATAGACTAGCAAATAAAGTGTAAACACCCTTGTCTGGCTTTAAGGCTCTGAGATGTAGTCCTGCCTGCACCAACAACCTTCACTTCTTTTAAAACTGTTATATATCCTGATTCATATTAGACAACTTGCCATTTTCTAAACATAGCCCTCACTTTAACTTCCTTGAATATATTTGGTATGTATCTATTATCTACTATCTACTACATGCCAGGCACTGTTCCAGGTTCTGGGGACACACAGATGAAAAAGGCAAAGTCCCGCTCATCTTGGAGGCCACATCCATCTTCGATGTCCATTCTCCAAATATTGAGATTCTATCCATCCTTAAAGTGTAGTTGAAATCCCACTCCTCTGACAACTGTGGTGACACCCCAAGCCCAAAGTTTACTTTCTTTACTTTGGGTTCCCACAGTTCTCTATTTATTCATTTAGTTATTTTGAGGGGAGAACTAATCACATTCTGCCTTATATTTTAAGTGTTTATTTTTATTTTTTCATTGTTTTTCTTATTTTTTAATTTTATTAAAGAATAATTGACAAATACAATTGTATATAGTCGTGCACTATGTAAGGACAGGCATATGTTCTAACAACTGCATTGTTAGATGATTTTGTCATTTGTGCAAACATCATGAAGGCACTTGCACAGACCTAAATGGTGTAGACTACTGCACACTGGACTACATGGCACAGCTTATTACTCCTGGGCTACAGGCTGTATAGCATGTTACTGTACAAAATAATACCAGGTTAAGGCATCATAATGGCTACAGTGTCACTAAGTCATAGAAAATTTTCAGCTCCATTACAATCTTATGGATCCATCATTCTATATGGTCCATGGACTGCATATATGACTGGTATTTAAAGTGTGCTTCATGATCTTCTGGCCAAGATGGAGGTGTAGGTAGACACACTGTACCTCTTGGCACAACCAAAGGAAGGACAACAACAAATTTAAAAACAGAAAACAACCAGAACTCCAGAAAATCAAACTGTATAGAGTTCAACAACTAAGGAGTTAAAAAAGAAATATTCATCCAGACTGGTAGGAGGGCTGGAAATAAGCAGCCACTGCTACCTACGGACAGACAGCCTATGCAACTTCTTTATGCAGATTATACTTCTCCAACTGACCCCCAGGCATACCGTCAGCCTGTCCAGGGGTATGGCACTGGTGCTTATGATACCACCACTGCTACAGTCACTACCACCCAGGCCTCCTATGAAGCTCAGTCTGCATATGGAACTCCGCCTGCTTACCCAGCCTACGGGCAACAGCTGGCAGACATGGCACCTGCAAGACCACAGGATGGTAACAAATCGCTGAGACTAATCAGCGTCAATATAGCACAGGGAGCTACAACCAGCCCAACCTGGGGTTCGGACAGAGTAGCTACAGTTGTCCCCAGGTACCTGGGAGCTACCCAATGTAGCCAGTTACAGCACTGCCATCCTATCCTACCAGCTATTCCTCTACACAGCCGACTAGTTCTGATTAGAGTAGTACTCTCAGCAGAATACCTATGGCAACTGCGCAGCTATGGACACCAGATTAGCTGTGGTCAACAAAGCAACTATGGGCAGTAGCCACCCACTAGTTACCCACCCCCAAAGTGGATCCTGTAGCCAAGCTCTAAGTCAATATAGCCAACAGAGCAGCAGCTATGGGTAGCAGAGTTCGTTCCGACAGGACCACCGCAGTAGCATGGGTGTTTATGGGCAGGAGTTTGGAGGATTTTCTGGACCAGGAGAGAACCGAAGCATGAGTGGCCCTGATAACTGGGTCAGGGGAAGAGGGGGATTTGATTGTGGAGGCATGAGCAGAGGTGGCAGGGAGGAGGTTGAGCTGGAATGGGCAGTGCTGGAGAGTGAAGTGGCTTTAATAAGCCTTGTGGACCTCTGGATGAAGGAACAGATCTTGATCTAGGCCCGCGTGTTGATCCAGATGAAAATTCTGACAACAGTGCAATTTATATACAAGGATTAAATGACAGGGTGACTCTAGATGATCTGGCAGACTTCTTCAAGCATGCAGAGTTGTTAAGATGAAGAGAACCAGGAAATCCATGATCCATAAATACTTAGACAAGGAAATGGGAAATCCCAAATGTGTTCTACAGTGTCCTATGAAGATCTGTTAACTGCCAAGGCTGCCGTGGAGTGGTTTGATGGGAAAGATTTCCCAGATAGCAAACTTAAAGTTTATCTTCCTCAGAAGAAGTCTCTGATGAACAGCTTGGGGTTGGGTTTGACACCCCGAGAGGGCAGGGGAATGCTGCCACTGCTCTGTGGAGGTCCAGAGGGCCCAGGAGGCCCTGGGGCTTGAATGGATCACATAGGAGGCTGTGATAGAAACAGAGGAGGCTTTCCCCAAGAGGACCCTGGGATTCCCAAGGGAACCCATCTGGGGGACGAAATGTCCAGCACCAAGTGGGTGACTGGCAGTGTCCCAATCCAGGGTGTGGAAATGAGAACTTTGCCTGGAGAACAGAATGCAGCCAGCATAAGGCCCTGAAGCCTGAAGGCTTCCTCCTACCATCCTTTCCATCTCTGGTGATGACCATGACAGAGGTGGCTCTGGTGGCAGGCAGGGACTGTGGCGGTCCTGGTGGCATGTTCAAAGGTAGCCATGGTGGAGACAGGTGGCTTCTGAGGTGGCCAGTCATTGGACTCTCGAGGTAGCTTTGATGGATGAAGACGAGATGGCCCTGGAGGTCCTCCTGGACCTTTGATGGAACAGATGGAAGGAAGATGAGGAGGGCCTGGAGGCCCTGGAAAAATGGATGAAAGTGAACACCGTCAGGAGGGAAGAGGCCAACCCTACTAGATGCAAAGATGCCACAGAGCTGCATTGACTACCAGATTTTTTTTTTTTAACCAGAAAATGTTTTAAGTTTGTAATTCCATGTTTATAATGTTGGTCACAACATTATGATTATTCCTTGTCTGTACTTTAGTATGTTTCACCATTTGTGAAGAAACAGTAAAACAAGTTAAATGGTAGTGTGCTGAGTTGTTGTTTTTTTTCCTTTTAAAGATGGTTGTTTAAGACTAAATGATGGGAACCCCTTGTGAGCATGCTTAGTATTACTGTAGAGAACCAAAAGGGCCTCTAACTAATTGTAACAATGTTCATGGTTGTTTTTTTTTTGTTAATAAAATTCCAAATGTTTATAAACAAAAAAAAAGAGAAATATAAATAGTAGGTACAAAATAGACATGGAAAGGTTAGGAATAGTATGGGAAATGGGGAAGCCAAAGCACTTATATGTATGACCCATGGACATGAACTAAGCCGAGGGAAATGTGGGTGGGAGGGGGTGCAGGGTGGAGAGGAATAAAGGGGGGCAAATGGGGCAACTGTAATAGCATAATCCATAAAATATATTTAAAAGAAAAAATAAAATGTGCTTCATGATGATTTGATATATATACATTGTGGAATGATTACCAAATCAAGATAATTAACACATCCAAAGAAGACATACAAAAAGCCAACAGGTATTTGAACAGGTTTTCAACATCACTGACCACCAGAAAAAAAATGCAAATCAAAACCACAATGAGTATTGATTTTTCTTATTTTTTTATTTTTCAATTAGAGTTGACATAAAGTATTATATTAGTTTCAGATGTGCAACTCAGTGATTAGACATTATGTAACTTAAAGTGATCACCCTAATAAATCTAGTACCTACATGACACCATACATAGTTATTGCATTATTACTGACTATATTCCCAGTGCTATACATATTTTTCTTAAAAGATTTTTGGGCAGCTGGAAAGTCCAGACTGTTTTTTCATCTTTATATTCTCCATACTGCTGAGCACAATTTATTCTTAATAATAGTTCAATATTTATTTGTTTTGTATATGAGTAAGCAAATGCACCTGGGACCCAGAGTTATCCCAGGCATCTGTTAGAAGCACTCACCTGTTCTCAGTGTTCTTTCCCTGGGTTCCAGGATATAATTTCTAAGTTTTATTGACCCTCATGCAACTAGCACCTAGTCATTTAAATCTACAACATTTAGATGTTTTAATATTCAGGGTATTTGGGAAATTTTTACATGGTATACAACCATAAAATTTAATATGATAGCCTAATCAAATATGATCACTTTAATACAATATAAACTTAATAGTTTAATTAGTTCATACACTAATCATTCTAGTACTTTATAAACTTGTCTATTGTGTTCTTTCCCTTTCCTACAAAAGTGCTGTAATGATAACCTAGGTGCAGCATTATTTTTCTGTCAGTGGCTTATAGAAGTTACTTTGGTCTCTAAACAAACCTTACAATACATAAGGCAGGTGTTTCCCCTACTTTATCTATGATGAAACTAAAGGACAGAGAAGTTACATAGTTCACAAGAAGTTAAAAGCTGATTACTGAAAAAGTCCAGACTAACTTAATATCATGAGCAAAACTGTGTTTTTCATTACTTTAAAATAATTATGTTTTTTTTTTCTTTAGTGAAAGAAATGATGTCTTAAGAGAAGCTGAAATTTTACACAAAGCTAGATTTAGTTACATTCTTCCTATTTTGGGAATTTGCAATGAGCCTGAATTTTTGGGAATAGTTACTGAATACATGCGAAATGGATCATTAAATGAACTCCTACATAGGGTAAGTATTGTACACTTTCAGTGGCTATAATTCTGTGAATCAAGCTATATAGGACTTTAGTTTTATATACGATCAACTTATTTGGGGATATATAGATGAATCAAAATAAGAATAATGAAAAACAATAGCAGTTGTAAAGTTTCACCATTTACAGCTTCTTTTTTGTTATTAAAAATTATGTGGAGTCAGGGCTTGTATTCTGAGGAACCTAGATTTTTTGTTTAGGTTACTGTTCCTGAATTTTACACTGAATTGCCTTATCCACATGTATATTTACACAGCTAGGTGTAACAGAGAGAAAAGATAAACTCTGTTCTCAGTACAGTCCACTGTTAGGCAGGATTTTAGTTTATGTTAATGACAATTTAGGGTTCAAGCTAAATGTTGATAATACCAGTTTATAAAGTTCTAAATTTATAGGCCAAATAAATCTACCTCTGAATACCAAATGCATCAGCTTTTCCACAATCAACAATGGCATGAGCCATTTACTTTTTTCTCAGGGTCCCAGTTACTTTGGCTTTGACTGTAAATCCCATCAATAAACAAATTAGGGGCTCTTCATTCTCAAAATATGTGTATTCATCTATTGTTTGCTTAAGCTGATGTTATCTCCAACCTGCAGTTTCTCTCAATAAGTCTTTTTATACCACTCAGTCCATTTAATGAAAGTTAGTTAAAACTGGGTAATATAAAGTATAAAATCCAGTTTTGGGGTGCTCCTAAATTCTGATAGGTCAGTGTTCTGTAAGTGAAAAGAAAGAGTGGGTGCCACTCTCAGCCCCTGGTGGAGTGACTCCCTCTTCCTTTATGATGTGACCATCTAAAACAGGATGGAGCCTAGTAGCTGATTTCAGTGTATGAGATTTGTGTAACCACCACGGTAATCAAGTTGCAAATATTAATTAAACATAATTTTTTCTTTTTGAAAAATAAGTAGAAATATTAATGTTTTCTTCCCATACCTCAGCACTCTAGTAGATATTCAGACACCCAAATTTGGAGCCCACTAGGACTTCTAGAGCCTCCTGTAGGAGGACTACTAACTCCTAGAAAGAATCATGACCAGAAGCCCTTATTTAGAGAGGACTTCTTCTGGCTTTAAAACTACATAATTTCCAGATTTACAGATTAATAGATTAATCTTTTTACAAATTAATAGATTCACTTACTCAAGATTCATTTATTCAAGAAGTACTGTTCAACATGAATATGTGTGTTTCTTTTGGTTTTCTGTATTGCATTATTAGGGTGGGATTTATCTTGAAGTGCCCTCCTCCACCCACACAAAAGATTATTGAAATAAATCAAAATACAATGTAAACACAAAGTATTTTGACCCACTTCCCTACCAGGTTGATCACTGCATTATAGGCTAATCCACTTACAGAAAAAATTCTCAAGAACAGTTTGGAGCTTTCAGTAGAAGTATGCTTTCTCATATCATTTAGAAAAATGTAACCAGTGGCTGGTGACTGAGGACTCATTGGAGGATCTCCCCAAAATATCTAATGTTTCTGAGTATATTCATTCTCCTAAGATGCTGCATTAATTTTTATATTCAGAAACATTTATTTTATCACTTGGAAGCACCAAGAAATATAAAGCATTATTTTTAATGTGTCTATATTATATATGCTTTATAAATGAAGATTATCTTTGTCTCCATAAAAACAAAATGTAATGCTAATTTTTCAATTAGAATGCAAACAAATTATATAATTTAAAGTGTGAGATTAATGCTTAGTCAATAAATATAATATGGTCATATTTTTAATTTATGCAATGATTATAATACCTTAATTTGTTTTTACATTAATAGGAAAAGTAAAACATTACTTTGAATGAATGATTTGGTATGTACTAGAAACAAATTTTGTGTGTGCATGTGCATGCACAAACTACTTGATGTAAGCCATAGAATGGGGAGATGGGTGTGGGTATAGGTTTATGTGTGTAGGTATTATACAAATTAAAAAAAAATTAAAGCCGTGTCAACAGAAGAAAAAGACTTGATATCATGTAGTTGTATTACTAATATAAACTAATAGAGAATATTAATACTATATATTTATTATTTTCCCTAAAAAGTAAGGAAAATAAGATACAAGTATGTTAATGTCAAATTGATACTATGTAATAAAAATAAGGACTTCCGGCCAAGATGGAGGCATAGGTGGAAACACTGTGCCTCCTCACACAACCAAGTTTAAAGACAACAAAGTTTTAGTAACAAAAACGACATCAGTGAACTGTTCAGCCAGACCGGTAAGAGAGGCGGAGTCAGGGGCTGGTGGAGCTGGGTGGGGCAGCAAAAATCAGCTGGACTGACCCAGGAGCACAGGCCGTGGTTGGCAGATCCCAGGCGCAGGGTTGGAATGGGCAGACCCAGTGGGGCCGCAAGGCAGCTGGCTGACCAAGGTCACAGATTCACACACGCAGATAAACCAGACAAAGGAGCAAGCAGTGACACAGACTGTGCAGGCTAGGGCCCCAGAAATGGAAATTAAAGCCTAAAAGCACCAGTTGGAAAAACTTGGGGGGTCAAGGTGCCAGGAGAAGCTCCCAGGCTCACAGAGAGTTTGTTGGAGAGACCCACAGGGTCCTGGAGGATGCACAGGCCCACACAGCCAAGAGCCGGCACCAAGGGGGCCAGGTTTGCTTGCGGGAAGCAGCAGAGGGGACAGAAATCCAAGAGAGAGCAGAACGCCATTGCCCCTCTCTGACCCCGCCCCTACATACAGGGTCACAACCCAGCAACTAGGTTGCCCTGCCCTGGTGAACACCTAAGGCTCCACCCCTCATATAGAACAGGCGCAAACAGACCAAAACATTATGGCTAAAGAACAGCTCAAAGCCCCAGAGCCAATAATTCTAAGTGACCAAGAGATAGCCAGCCTATCAAGATGCACAGTTCAAAGTACTGGTGATCAGGACGCTCATAGAACTGGTTGATTTTAGTCACAAATTAGAGGAACAAATGAAGGCTAAAATAATTGAAATGAAGGGAAATGCACAGGAAACCAATAGTGATGGAAAGGAAACTGGGACTCAAATCAAGGGAGTGGACCAGAAGGAAGGAAAAAATGACCAAACAGAAAAGAATGAAGAAACGAGAATTCAAAAAATGAGGAGAGACATAGGGACCTTCTTAGGACATCTTTAAACGTTGCAACATCTGAATTATAGGGGTACCAGAACGGGAAGAGGAACAGCCACAAGTGGAAAACTTATTTGAACCAAATAATAAAGGCGAACTTCCCCAATCTGGCAAAGGAAATAGATTTCCAGGAAATCCAGGAAGCTCAGAGAGTCCCAAAGAATTTGGACCCAAGAAGGAACACACCAAGGCACATCATAATTACATTAGCCAAGATTAAAATGAAGGAGCAAGAGATAAGGGGACAGTCACCTACAAAGGAGTTCCCATCAGACTGTCAGCTGATTTCTCAAAAGAGACCTTACAGGCAAGAAGGGGCTGGAAAGAAGTATTCCAAGTCATGAAATCCAAAGACCTACATCCAAGATTGCTCTATCCAGCAAAGCTTTCATTTAGAATGGAAGGACAGATAAAGTGCTTCTCAGATAAGGTCAAATTCAAGGAGTTCATCATTACCAAGCCCTTATTATATGAAATGTTAAAGGGACCTATCTAAGAAACAGAAGATAAAAATATGAACAGTGAAAGGACAGCAAACTCACAGTTATTAATAACCACACCTAAAACAAAAGCAATCTAAGGAGACAGTTAACTGGTCAGGAGTGGAACCATAGAAATGGAGATCACATGGAGGGTAGCAACAGGGAAGTGGGAAGAGGAGAAGGGGGGAGAAGGGACAGAGAATAAGTAGCACAGACAGTAGGTAGAAAATAGATAGGGGGAGGGCAAGAATAGTAGGGGAAATATAGAATCTAAAGAACTTGTGACACATGGACATAAACTAAAGCGGGGGATGGTGGGGGAGAGGGTGTGCAGGTGGAGGGGAATGAAGGGGGGGAATAGAACAACTGTAATGGCATAATCAATAAAATATATTTAAAAAAATAAAAATAAAAATGAGCATATGTTTTGACCTTAGTTTATACTATATTTCATCATGGAATGTTTCATTTTCTACATGGGAATGTAATGATATTTGGCCAGTGATTTTAGTTTTGTTTCTTTCTTGAATATATGAAGAAAACAGAATATCCTGATGTTGCTTGGCCATTGAGATTCCGCATCCTGCATGAAATTGCACTGGGCATAAATTACCTACACAATATGAATCCTCCTCTACTTCATCATGACTTAAAAACTCAAAATATCTTATTGGATGATGAATTTCATGTTAAGGTAATTACTTTTTAAAAAGTCTATGTGTACCTTGTGTTTAATAGCTTTAAGAAGGCCTTAGTTATTTTTCCACCTAGCCAACAAAATATCTCTCCGTGTTCCATAGCCCCTAATTCTTTTTTTCTTTTAATATTTTATTTTGTTTTATTATTTTTGTCTTTGTTGAAGTACAGTTGTCTCCATTTCCACCACAACACACCATCCCCCACTCTACTCATCCCCACCTCCCACCCTTGAACCTATCCCCTTTGGCTTTGTCCATGTGTCCTTTATACATATTCCTGGTGGTCCTTTCCCTATTATCCCTTTCTCCTTCCTCTCTGGTTACTGTCAGTTTGTTCCTAATTCTTACCTTCAGTGTCCCTTCTTCCTGCCCCAATGGCTTTAGTTATTCCTCAACCACAGAGATAGACACAATTATAGCACAAAATACAAAGTCATTATGTTTTAACTGAAATTGGGGAGTACACTTTTTTTACTTTTACTTTGAAATTATTATAGATTCACAGGAAGTTGCAAAGGTAATGCAAAAAGGTTCCATCTACCCTTCACCTAGTTTCCACCAATAGTTACATCACAGATAATAATAGCACAATTCAAGACCAAGAATTTGACATTAATACAATGCATATATGTAGTTCTGTGTCTCTTTGTCACCTGTGTAAATCTGTATAATTAACCAATCAAGATACAGCACTACCCCACACCACAAAGAGCACTCAGGTTACTCTTCAGTCACACTTGCTTACTGTCCTTTACCATCCCTGGCCCCTAAAAACCACTCGTCTGTTTCCCATCTCTGTAATTTTGTCATTTTGAGAATGCTTTATAAATAGAATCATACAGTGTGTGATATTTTGAGATTGCCTTTGTTTATTTAGCATAATGCCTTTGAGATCCATCCAAGTTGGCTATTGCTGAATAGCCCACTTATTTAACCATTCACTTATTGAGAGACACTTTGGTTATTTCCAGTCTTTGGTAATTATTATAAAGCTCCTGTGAATAATACTGTGAAACTTTCTGAATGAATATCAGTTTTAATTCTTCTGGGATAAATGCCCAGCTGTTTAGTCACGCGGTAAGGGCATTCTTAGTTTTTAAGAAATTATCCAACTATGTCCCAGAGAGGCTGTACCATTTTATGTTCCACCAGCAATGTGTCATAGATGCAGCTTTTTCACATCCTCACCAGCATTTGGCATTACCAAAGTTTTTGTTTTAGTTGTTCTAGTAAGTGTATACTAAGATCTCATCATGATCTTAATTTGCATCTTCCTAATGGCTAATGATGAATGGCTATAGATGTATCATCTATACATCCTTTTCAGTGCAGTATCTCATTGTGTCTTAAGCTGTTTCCTAATTCAATTTGGGGGGTTACTGTTGAATTTTAAGAGTTTATATATTTTCTTGATTTAAATCGTCCATCAGGTATGTAGTTTGCAAATATTTTTCTCCTGATCCATAGCTTGTTCTTTTCATCCTTTGAACAGGGTCTTTCACAAATCAAAACTGTTAATTTTGATGAAATCCAACTTACCATTTTTTTTCTTATGATCTCGATTTTGCTGTCATGTATAAGGACTCTTCATTAAGCCATAGCTATTGAAGGTTTTCTATGTTATCTTCAAAAAGTTTTGTAATTTTATGCTTTTGAACTAATTTGTTTATTTTGAATTAATATTTGTGTAAAAGATGTAAGTATCTTAAGGCAGTAGATAGTGATTTCAGTTACCTTACATCTAACTAATGACAGCAAATAAGAGGTAGTTGCTGAGTAATTAATACTAAATGTAACTCACTTTATTTTTACGTATTATTTTGCTATATTTGTCACAATGAAGTACATAATTGAAGATTATTATAAATATCAAAAGTATTCAAAGAGATAATTAATAGGGAAGTTAGAACAACAGAAAAATAATACACAAATTTTGAGAAAATTAAGTGAAAAAAATAAATCTTTACTGAAGGCACTTCCTCTTCCTAGAATAAAATGGGAGAAGAGAGGAAAAGGAAGCAAGCTGCTGCCTCATTATTGCTAGAGAGACTAATCTATGACATCAGTGTAGGGGACCCTATAGGTAGAAGTTCCTTAGCAGTCACTTAGTCCCCTGGGTCCTCTCCGCAACAATCTCCAGTCTCCCAAGGCAATTATCCTATAACAGGGGAGTCTCAACATGCATACTTGAATAACTGTGACATTTTCTTATGTGATCACCCAAAATTCCTCTATGTAATAAATTGAGTCAGTCCGATTCTGCTTCTACAGGACAGTTCTTTTGATATTTGAGGATGACTACGGCCTGCCCCTCACTCTCTTATGTTATGGCCTTCTTGCCAACCAGTTTCCTTATGGCATGGGTTTTAATCCCAGATGCTATCTATATGCTATTCATATAGCATCCCACAGATGCTATATGAATCTGTGTTTCAGTCTCTCTTAAATTTTGATCCTCAGAACCGAACAAAATGTTCTCCATGTGGTCAGACCACTTTAGAATTGGATGGAATTGTCATTTACCCTCTAGTCGTAAATGCTTTACTTAGTAGGTCCTTAATAATTCATCAACTTTTGGGGGACACCCACATGACAACACTCAAATTGGGCTTAGTCTCAACAAAAAGTCCTGAGACATTCTTCTTTTCATATATTGTTGCTTAAGCCACATGTTCTTATCATGTGCTTTGCAGAAAACTTTTTGGGCATCAGCAGTTTAATCTTGTTAGACTGGAGCAATTCACTTCACCCTTTAAGACCTTTTTGAATGTTATTTCTCTATCCCATGGATTGTAAGTTATTTCCCAGCTTTGTATCATCCTAAAATTTAATTAGGCATTTACTCATATATTTGAGTCATGACTAAATATTAACTGTGCAGAGCTCAGGTCAGAGCTGCACTACCTGATGCTAAGAACCTCCCTCAGGTCCATGTCATCAGCACTGTTGGAAGATAATCATTGTTTGTTGGAAGTACTCCTAAAAGAATTTTTTAAAAGCCCATATTTCCTAATTTTGTACATAAGAATATTATGAAAGTCTTTGTTTGACTGTTTCCCCAGACATCCTCATGACTCACTCCTTCTATATCTTCAGCCGCATTTCCAGATGACTGTCCCTAGACCACCCAGCCAGTTCCTCTCTACCATCATGCCTCAACTTATGCTTCCCCCTACTATTTTTCACCATCTGACATAACAGTTTTATTAATGTTTATTGACCATCCCCCCAATTGGAAAGTAAGCTCCATGAAGACAGAAATTTAGTCTATTTTATTAACTGCCATATACTCAGCATGTGTCATATTCATGCTATTCAATAATCTGTTGATCTTCTATATGTACCAGATAGGCCTACTAGTTTTGTAATCAAGTATGTTATTATTAAAGTACCCCAAAATGTTTTATAATATACAACTTGTTTTTACACTTACTCTGCAAAAAAGGAAATGAAGTCAGTCATTCTTATACTCAGTGAATATTTGTGGAGAAACTGTGATGTGCCAGGCACTGTGTCCAGTGCTTCTGACATATCACATGAGATCTGAAATTGATTACTGGTCTAATATAATTTTTTAATGAATTCTTGCTGGCTTTTTCATTAATTATAAAAATTTTCTAAATTTTTGAACCAGGGATTAAGGATAGTCTCTTGCTAGTATGTAGATTTGTGAAATCAGTAATATTTTTCATTTTTAAAAATCAGAATGACATCCACTTTTCTCATGTGCTATCCCACAAAGAACACTGAGAGCACCCAGGAGGTATTTGCAAGTGTTCAGTAATCTGAAATATATATAAAATAACCTAAGACTTGCACTTTATAAACCTTTCAACCTCCTTGGACTTTACTTTCTGAGCCTTAGTCCAGAGAAAACAGAAACAAAGTAATGGGCAATCATTCTTTCTCTTCTCCATTGATCAGTAGGGTACTCTTAGTCTTTATTTGATATGAATAGAGTTTAAAAGAAAGTATTTTTATTTCTCTGCTATTATGTCAGTCCTCTGTGGAAACCAGAACACTTACAAGTGGTTCTTCCTAGCTTGTTTATACTTTTGAGATGAACAGTACATATAAATGAAAGTACACAGCTATTCTAGTAGAGTGGTAGGATTATGGATAATTTTTTGAATAGAGTAATTTAATTTCCTCTAATTTTTTTTATCTTTTTAATTAAAAAGAAAACCTTTAGGTTGAAATATATTTAAAGGTCTTGTATAGAAAGGGAAAGTTCCTATTCTGTCTGCACTGATGAATGATTGATTTATCAAGACTCTCAAGACATCATGGAGTTCTTACTAACTTCATCACATTTTCAAGTCTTCCTTTTGTTGAAAACTCAGGTTTAATGAATTATGTATTTCCTATGATACTGTTTGGGACAGAGAAAGGGGAGAAGTGTGGCTCCATATGGAAGAAAAACTAAATTAGCTGATAGAGGGAATCCTGACTAAGGGTTCTAGGCCGGGTTAGAAAACTCAAAAGATGAGGCTCTTACCTCAAGTAAAAGGAGCACATAGGAAGCAACCTCAGGCTGTTTCTCCAACACTATACCCAAACCAATACTGATCCCAGTAGTCTGTAAGTTAGGGATCAAGTATAAATGAGACCACATCCCTATTTTTTGTGTAGGTTTTTCACTCTGGAGCAAAAATAAACTTAGTTGCCATGGCAATGCTTACAATCCTGGCAGGTGTGTGCCTGGAATACCGGTTTTGCCTTTATTTTATTTTTTTAATAATTTTTTAATTTAATTCTTGTTCAAGTACAGTTTTCTGTCTTATATTCCCAGCCCTGAACGCCCCCCGCCCCGTGCTCCCCACCTCCCTCCCATTTCTGCCCCCCACCCTTACTTACTGTCCATGTGTCCTTTATACTTGTTCATGTGAGTCCATCCCCTTTTTCCCTATGATTCTCTCCCCTCTCCCCTCTGGACCCTGTCAGCCTGTTCCGTATTTGAGTCTCATTGGTCATATTTTCCTTGCTTGTTTGTTTTCTTGTTTAGATTCCTGTTAACGGTGATATCATATGGTATTTGTCTTTCACTGCCTGGCTTATTTCACTCAGCATAATGCTTTCCAGTTCCATCCATGATGTTGCAAAGGGGAGGAGTTCCTTCTTCCTTTCTGCAGCATAGAATTCCATTGTGTAAATGTACCATAGCTTTTTGATCCAGTCATTGACCGATGGGCATCTAGGTTGCCTCCAACTCTTGGGTATTGTGAATTGTGCTGCTATGAACATCAGGGTGCATAGGTTCTTTTGGATTGGTGCTTCAGGATTCTTAGGATATACTCCTAATAGTGGAATTGCTGGTTCAAAGGGCACATCCATTTTTAGTTTTCTTAGAAAATTCCATACAGTTTGCCATAGTGGTTGTAACAGTCTGCAATCCCACCAACAGGGAACTAGGGTTCCCTTTTCCCCACAACCTCTCCAGCACTGCTTGTTTGTTTCTTTGTTTATGATAGCCATTCTGACTGGTGTTAAGTGGTATCTCATTGTGGTTTTAATTTGCATCTCTCTAATAGCTAGTGATATCGAGCATCTTTTCATGTGTCTCTGGATCCTCTGTATGTCCTCCTTGGAGAAATGTCTGTAAGTCCTTTGCCCATTTTTTAATCAGGTTGCTTGTCTTCTTTGAGTGGAGTCTAGTGAGTTCTTTGTATATTTTGGAGATTAAACCTTTGTCTGAGGTATCATTGGCAAATATGTTTTCCCAAGCTGTTGCTTCTCTTTTTATCTTGATACTGTTTTCCTTAGCCATGCAGAAGTTTTTAATTTTGATGAGATCCCATTTGTTTATTCTTTCCTTTATATCCCTTGCTCTAGGGGACATAGCAGTAAAAATAATGCTGCATGGAATATCTGAGATTTTCCTGCCAATGCTCTCCTCTAGGGCTTTAATGGTTTCACAGCTTATATTTAAGTCTTTTATCCACCTTGAATTTATTTTGGTGTATGGTGTAAGTTGGTGCTCAAGTTTCATTTTTTTGCATGTAGCTGTTCACTTCTCCCAACACCATTTGTTGAAAAGCTGTCTTTACTCCATTTTATGTTATTGCCCCCTTTGTTGAATATTAATTGACTGTAGAGAGTTGGATTTATTTCTGGGCTCTCTGTTCTGTTCCATTGGTCTATCTGCCTGTTTTTATGCCAGTACCAGGCTGTTTTGATTACAGTGGCCTTGTAATACAGTTTATTTCAGATATTGTTATCCCTCCTACTTTGTTCTTCCTTCTCAAAATTGCGGCTGCTATTCGGGGTATTTTATGGTTCCATATAAATTTTTGAAGTGTTTGTTCTGTGTCTGTGAAATATGCCATTGAAACTTTAATAGATATTGCATTGAATCTGTAAATTGCTTTGGGGAGTATGGACATTTGATGATGTTAATTCTTCCAATCCATGAACACGGTATATGTTTCCATTTGTTTGTGTCTTCCTTGATTTCTTTCTTGAGTGTTGTGTAGTTTTCTGCATACAGGTCTTTTACCTCCTTGGTTAGGATTCTTCCCAGATATTTTATTTTTGTTTTGGCTATATCAAATGGGACTTTTTTCTTGATTTCTCCTTCCGCTGCTTCATTATTGGTATAGAAAAATGCCTTTGATTTCTGGATATTGACTTTGTATCCCACTGTTTTGCCAAATTCATTTATTAATTCGAGCAGTTTTTTGGTAGAGGCTATAGGGTTTTCCATGTACACTATCATGTCATCTGCAAACAATGCCAGTTTTGTTTCCTCCTTTCCAATTTGGATTTATTTCCTTTTTTCCTTTTATTTCCTTTTCTTGTCTGATGGTTGTGGCTAGAACTTCTAATACTATATTGAATAGAAGTGGTGAAAGTGGGCAACCTTGTCTAGTTCCTGATCTTGGTGAAAATCTTTTAGTTTTTGCCCATTGAGTATGATGTTTGCGGTAGGTCTTTCATATGTGGCCTTTATTATATTGAGGAATGCTCCCTCTATTCCCATTTCTCTGAGTACCTTTATCATAAATGGGTGTTGTACCTTATCAAAAGCTTTTTCCAAATCTATTGATATGATCATGTGGTTTTTGTGTGTGCTTTTGTTTATGTGGTGTATTACATTTACTGATTTGAAGATATTGAACCATCTTTGCATACCTGGGATGAATCCCACTTGGTTGTGGTGTATGATGTTTTTGATGTATTATTGGATGCGATTTGCTAATATTTTATTGAAGATTTTAGCGTCTATGTCCATCAGCAATATGGCCTGTAGTTTTCTTTCTTTGTTGTGTCTCTGTCTGGCTTTGGAATTAGGGTGATGCTGGCTTCATAAAAAGAGTTGGGGAGTTTTCCCTCCTTTTGGATTTTTTGGAATAGTCTGTGAAGAATAGGGGTTAGCTCTTCCTTAAAAGCTTTGTAGAATTCTCCTGTGAAACCATCTGGTCCAGGGCGTTTGTGTGATTGGAGATTTTTGATAACTTCTTCAATTTCATTTGCTGTTATTGGCCTGTTCGGGTTTTCTGCTTCTTTTTCATTGAGTTTTGGAAGATTATATTTTTCTAGAAATTTGTCCATTTCACCTAGGTTTTCAAATTTCTTGGCATACATCGTCATAGTAATTTCTTACAATCCTTTCTATTTCTGTGGTATCAGTTGTAATCTCCTCTCTTTCATTTCTGATTGTGTTTATTTGGGTCCTCTTTCTTCTTTTCTTGATGAGCCTACTTAAAGGTTTATCTATTTTGTTTATCTTTTCAAAAAACCAACTCCTGGATTCATTGAACTTTAGAATTGTGCTTTTAGTCTCTATGTCATTTAATTCAGCTCTGATCTTGCTTATTGCCTTCCTTCTACTTGCTCTGGGCTGTCTTTGTTGTTCTTCCTTGAGTTCTTGCAGGCCTCGGGTTAGGTTGTTAGTTTGAAATGTTTCTATCTTGTTTAGGTGAGCCTGTATTGCTATGAACTTCCCTCTCAGGATTGCCTTCACTGTGTCCAATAGGTTTTGGGTTGTTGTGAGTTCATTCTCATTTGTTTCCAGAAGCTTTCTGATTTCTTCCCTAATTTCAATCTTGACCCAGTCGTTGTTTAATAGCATACCATACATTCTCCATGATTTTGAGTGTTTTGGGTGTTTTCCTGTGGGGTTGGTTTCCAATTTCAGTCCCTTGTGATCAGAGAAAATGCTTGGTATGATTTCTATTTTCCTGAAATTGTTGAGACTCGTTTTGTGTCCTATCATGTGGTCTATCTTTGAAAATGTTCCATGTGCACTTGAAAAGAATGTGTATTTAGCTTCTTGGGATGGAGGGCTCTCAATATATCAATTAGGTCCATTTCATCTAGGGTGTCATTTAATGCTGCAATATCTTTGTTGATATTTTGTTTGGAAGATCTGTCCATTTTTGACAGTGGGGTGTTAAAATCCCCTATTATAATTGTGTTGCTGTCAATATCTTTCTTGAGGTCCTCTAGGATTTTCTTTATATATTTGGGTGCTCCTGTGTTGGGTGCATATATATTTATGATGTTAATGTCTTATTGGTGGATTCTTCCCTTGAGTATTATGAAGTGACCTTCTCGGTCTCTCTTTATAGCCCTTTTTTTGAAGTCTGTTTTGTCTGATGTGAGGATTGCTACCTCTGCTTTTTTTTCTTGTCCATTTGCTTGGAACATTTGTTTCCATCCTTTCACTTTCAGTCTGTGGTGGTCTTTTGACCTGAGGTGGGTCTCTTGTAGGCAGCACAGGTGTGGGTCATGCTTTCTTATCCATTCAGCTATTCTATGTCTCTTAATTGGTGCATTTAATCCATTTACATTTAAGGTTATTGTTGAAAGGTACTTACTCATTGCCATTTGTGTATCTGTGTTCCTCTCTGTCTCTTTCTTTTCCTTCCTTTCCGTAAAGCAGCCCTTTTAGTAATTCTTGTAGAGCTCGTTTGGTGGAGGTGTATTCTTTTAGACTTATTTTGTCTTGGAATCTCTTTATTTGGCCTTCTATTTTGATTGAGAGCCTTGCTGGGTACAGTAGCTTTGTTTGTAGGCCTCTGTTTCTCATTACTTGAAATATTTCTTGCCATTCTCTTCTTTCTTGGAATGTTTCCATTGAGAAGTCAGTAGCCAACCTTATTGGGACCCCCTTGTATTTTACTTCCTTTTTCTCCCTTGCTGCCTTTAGAATTTTCTCTTTGTCTTGGAGGTTTGGCATTTTAATGATGATGTGTCTTGCAGTAGGCCTCTTTGGGTTCCATCTGATTGGGACTCTCTGCGATTCCTGGATCCCTGTGACTTTATCTCTCCTCAACTTAGGAAAATTTTCCGTTATTATTCTTTCAAGTAGGTTTTCTATCCCTGGTTCTTCTTCGTCTCCTTCTGGTATTCCTATTATTCGGATACTATTACGTTTCATATTGTCTTGCATTTCTCTTAAATTCTCCTCATTTTTTCTGATTCTCTTTTCCATTACTTCGTCGGTCTGGGAGATTCTTTCTATCCTGTCTTCAGTCTCACTTATGCGATTCTGCCATATCGATTCTATTCTTCATACCTTCTACTGTGTTCTTCAGTTCAGAAATTGTATTCTTCATTTCCTCTTGGCCTTTACTGATGGTTTCTATTTCCTTTTTCATGTTGTTATAGTTTGCAGAGAGTTCATTGTAGCTCCCCTGTAGTTTCTGGTAGCTCATTGTAAGCTCTTTGAATTTCCTGATAACCAGTGCTTTGAATTCAGTATCTCATAGTTGGCTTGCCTCTATTTCATTGAACATTCTTTCTGAGGCTTCCTCCTTTTCTTTCATTTGAGGATTGTTTCTTTGTCTTCCCATTGTTTGTGGTACTTTTCTTGTTGGCCTCAGCTTCTTAAAGTGATCTGTTCTGATTCCCTGGGTTTATGGTGTAAACTTCTGTGGTAAGATACCTAGTAATTCAGTGGTGCAGTCTCCTGCAGGTATCTTGATATTTTCAGCTTCCACCTACTACTCTTGTTGGTTTCCAGCTAGTCAAACCTTTTCTTCTGGTCTCACTAGCTGCAGCAGCCTTAGGGGCTATTAGTGTGCCCTTTCTCTAATCTCAGTGAACTTAGCTGGTCTCGCCCGTGCTCTCCCATGCCCCACTGAGAGCAGGTTTTTCCCCACACTTCCCAGCCCTGGCCTGACGTGAGGACACGCGCTCCCAGCCAGGCTTTCCTGGTCTCACAGGCTTGGGTTTGGACTTTTCCCAGTGCTGTGGCTGTACACACAGGGCAACTCACAATTCTTCCAAGCTGGCAGCCACATCCTGACTCCCTATGCTTCTCAGTCTGCGCCTGGCTGGATAGGGATTGAGCTGGAAACTGGGGCTATTCCAGGGGCCCTGCCAGTAGCCCGCAGCTCTCCGAGACTGTGGGAGCGCAGGCTCAAGTCCTGTGCTCTCAGTTCCCCACACAGGCAACAACAGCCCGACTCCCAGTGCTTCTCAGTCAAAGCTGGATGGGTAGGGAGGGAGCTGGTGACTGGCGCTCTTCCAGGGGCCCTGCCAGTATCCGAGACTGTGGGAGTGCCAGCTCAGGCTACTGGGAATGCAGGGGCTACTCAGTTCTCCCAAGCCGGCAACTGCAGCCTGACTCCACTGGTTTTCAGAGCTCTCTGGTTTGCTTCCTAATGCCCAATCCTCTCTCTGCCACTACAGGCAAACCGATCTCTCCTGGCGTTTTCCAATCTGTGCCCTGCTGGTTAGGGAGGGTGCCAGTGACTCGTTCTCTCTCAGGATGGTTGTTGCCCGCCCTCGGCTCTCAGAGACAGGGCGACCCGTCCAGGGCCCTGGCTTGGCCCAGCCGAGGGCCTGTAGCCTCTGCACTGTTCCCTTGTACCTTGTTATCTGTGGTCGTCTCCTCTCCTCAACCTCTGGTCATTCAGTGTCCGCTATACTTTCTGGAATCCTACCTTCCTATATGCTGGGTCCCTGTTGGGGATCCACTGCGCTCCTCTGCAGATCAGCCCGGTTTTTCTCCAGTGCGTGGAGGGAAGTGAAATCCTTTGTCCTACTCCACCGCCATCTTCCTCTAACTTTCCGGTTTACTGAAATTAATGTGGCCAGTACACTTGATGAAGAAAGCCGGGATGTGATGCTGGTGTGACCGGAAGTCCAGTTTTGCCTTTAGAGGGTGAGGGAGGAGTAGACTCTGCAAAGCCAAATGGAATTAAGTGGGATATGTCCTCCTTGGAACCTTAATACCACTCAGAGCAACTCAGAGCCTAAAATATGGCTCTTTGCTTGATAGCATTATATGAAAAGTGCCACCTTTAGGGAGACATATATTCCTGTAACCAAAACATTAACAATACTAATTTAGCTCATTTAATTTTCACAGTACAACCCTACCCTATAGAGACTGTTATTACTCTCAGTTTGCAGATGGGTAATCTGAGGCACAGAGTGATGGGATGCTCCACCAGCAGAGGTCCCCTGGGTCATTAGGTATGAGAATAAAAATGCCCAACAGGTGATCTACTTGGGGAGAAAAGGAGAAAGGTCCTGAACACCTTTTCCCTGAATATTTATTGAGTTCAGCTCACACAGAGATACATAGTATGCACATAAAGCTTATCAACGAGTGTCCAAAAAGCTGCAGTCCTGAAAAGCATCATTTACAGATAATAGTTGAAGAAACAAGAATTGTCTCTGGTCAGGGTTGGCTTTAGCTCAAGTGTCTGTTTCATAGCAACAGGGCAGAGCAAACCTCAAAGGAAACAATGTATATTCTTTCTCTGGCCAGATTCGCCAGCAGGAGCCATCTGTTCCAATACAAGTTCCAATACAAGGTTGAAGCTGCCTCTGGCATACTTCCAAGGCTGAGCCAGATGGGGAGAGCAAAAGCAGTTAAGAGGCTAGGAGACTTTTACAGAAAGACTGAGGACTGAGACTATGACAAAGCCAAGGGGTGAGGGTCTTTATGCCCCTTCTCTGAAGACCCCTAAGTCCTTCCCTGATGGCCCATAGTGACTGTGCCTATCTTAGGTCGCCTCTCCCTTGAGGGATCTTACCCATCTTTGGCTAACCAGTCATCTGCCCAGGGCCAAGCAGGGGGAAGTAAGGGAGGCAGGGGCTGTGCTCCTGCCAGGAGGAAATGTTCTGTCTCCTTAGTGGCTCATGTCCCCAAGGCCTTTTCACTCAGCAGTATCCTTGGGACCCTTATTGTCTGTTAATGAGGCTATAGTCCCTGAAACCAGGCAATATGACTCCCAACAACAGAGAAACTTTAAAACTTTCTCAGGATCACACACCTAATTAGGGGTAGAATTAGAATAGACTATAAATCTAAACAGTCTCGGCTCTAGAACCCATGTTCTCAGCATGTGCCTTTCAATTCTGTCCAGCTTATCACTTCATGTACTGGCACCATGTTCTCTCTCCATCTTTTCTAATTTTTTTCCTTAGGCTAACCCTTTTGTTATAATAGCTCATGAAAGATTCATACAGTCTACACCCTCCCATTTTGGAGTGGGGCTATATTTTTTATTTTGTATTCATCTACACACTAAACAAATAATTTATTCTATTAAAACTAGTAAAAATATAGGTAGTAAATAGCTGAAACACAAGTAGTGTCCTGGATGGCACTCAATCCACTATGTTGACTCTGACATTCTGCAGTATGGATGTGTAAGTAATTTAAATTAACTGCCTTCAAAGTTTTCCCATACTTTTTTTGTCCACTAAATACTGTTTTTGTTCTTATATTTTTTCTTCCATTTAGAAAAATAAGGTATCTTTTAAATATTTAGTTATAAGATACTGTATAACATAATAGACAAGATTTACAAGCAATATAAAACTAAAGGACATATAAAAAGCTTGGAATGTTTGTCACTGATAATTCTTTAGGTACTCATTGTCATGGAAGTAAATATGCTTTACATGCTAACTCTACTATTGCCAACAAATGACACTTTTAAGAATAGTCATAAATCATATAATAATGAACTATATGATATTTGCATTCTGCTTACTTTGGAATTTAAGATGCTATTTTAAAAGCTCTTAGAACATTATAAACAACAACATATAAACCTGATGTTATATATATATATATATATATATATATATATATATATATATAACAGCATGTAAACTTGATTACAACTCATAGAAATGAGTTTTAAAAATGCCAGTGAGAATCAAATGACATATGAGTAGTTAGCAGTTCTGTGAGATGTAGGTGAATTTGAAAATCACATGCTATGGAGCTATTTGTCACAAACAGTAAAGTGTTTAGTGTATACACTCATTCAGATTATAAGAAAAAAATAATCCTCTTTCCTTTTTCAAAAGTCTCCCTTTTGAAATTTGTAATAGTTTGCTAAACTTCAAGCCAGTATGTATTGCTTCTAGAGTTATTTGGATCAGCACTATGGAATCCAAGAAACTCATGGAATATGTAGAAATAAAATATTAATATATATAATATTTCCTCTGATCTCATATTGAATACATGTAAAGAAAGGCACTCAATTCTTGGATTTGTTTAAAGAGAAAATGTTTAAATTCAATCACTCTTTTCCCTCACAGATTGCAGACTTTGGTTTGTCAAAATGGCGCATGATGTCCTTGTCACAGTCACGAAATAGCAAATCTGCACCAGAAGGAGGGACCATTATCTATATGCCACCTGAAAACTATGAGCCTGGACAAAAATCAAGGGCCAGTGTCAAGCATGACATATATAGGTATAGTGCATTAGTTACGCTCAGAGTTAACTTGTCTAAAAAACAAGATTAATCCATCAGAATTTTGGAAGAATATTTTATAAGTGTGATTTTTCTTCTTCTCTCCTAAATGTGGGGAAAATAAAATCGAGCCCATAGTGACTGGTATTTCTGAAGTTAGACATGCTTTGCTTTAAGCCACTTTTACATCCCTGAAAACATTTCAAAAGACATCTTATTGTCCTGTCGATTTATAATACTTCAGGGCTTGTTCATATGTGACTTCAATGAGGGCAGTGGGGTGGGGAGAGGGGCTCAGATAGGGACAGTCTGGTTATCATTTAACACTACTGAAGAAGACAGTACTTAGACCAGAACAAAGTCAATAAATAGAGCTACATAGGACAGTTTTCTTACTGCTCTCTATTTTGTGTGAATAATGAAATCATATAATTAGAGGGTATAGCCTATCTAGGTGTTTAAGAATGATTACTGAATTATGCACAAGTTAGTTTTGCATATAACTTCATTTTTATAACAGTAGTTTCCAGATTCTTTAATTTAAGACTTATTCCCTTTTAAAACTGAATATTCATCATCTTGGTTCTAAACACTTAATTCTTTATACAATTCACTAGTTTGTCACTTTCAAAAAAGGGTATCTCCACAGTCAGCTTTTAAATTTAGTATTATAGTTTATTATGCATAGCTAGTGTATAATATACTGTCTGTATATTTTTATCTTAAAACAGCTATGCAGTTATCACATGGGAAGTCTTATCCAGAAAACAGCCTTTTGAGGGTGAGTGTTCTGGGTAACATCATGTTGGTGGGCCACATGTAGAATTCTCTAAAGCTCATTTTATTTTAAATCTGCCTACCATTCATTTTGTAGAAAACACACTACAAAACATAACTTACCATGAATCCACTGTACACCAAAAAATGTACTAGATTCAAAATCAGAAAAATTAGATTCTAATTCTTGCAGTAATTAGTTCTGTCAAGCTACTAAATTTCTTGTCTTCATTTTTTTTCTCTGTGAAATGAGAATTTTGAATTCCTGTTTCTAAGATTCATTCCAGCTATCAAATTCTTCATATGAAAATTTAATTAGTGGCCTCGGTACAAAGACCAGCAAACATTAAGGAATAATGTTTAAATTTTCTGAAAATATTATTTTTTTAGGTTTGTATACGCTTGCTATATAGCAGACATCTCAGAATCTCAGTAACTTATAAAATAAACATGTATTTCTTATTTACATTGGATATTTGTTGCTGTGGCCCTTCCTGGATCTAATAAGTTCAGCTCAGCTTGCCCAAATCCAATCACATGGCGGAGCCCAATGCCAATGAGGTAATGATGTAAACTCTGCTCATGGAGGCAGACAAGCCTTGTGATGGCTGGGTATACATATGTCCTTTACAGAATGTGGGGGGGTGGGCAACTAATTAGTCCCAAAATTTTAAGATTCCCTCATTTTCACTTGGTTGGGTTTAGAGTGCATTTAGCATATTGGATCATAAAATATTTCTAATGAATGACGTTTGTTTTCACAGAAGTCACCAATCCTTTGCAGATTATGTATAGTGTGTCACAAGGATACCGACCTGACACTAGTGAAGAAAGTCTGCCATTTGATATACCTCATCGAGCACTGATGATTTCCCTCATAGAAAGTGGATGGGCACAAAACCCAGATGAAAGGCCATCCTTCCTAAGTGAGTAAATACTTTCCTCTGGACCTTCTGAATTAGAAAATAGTGAATATACTGTGAATAAAATATTCCTTGAAACACAAATTAGATGACAAGCTCAAAGTTGTTTTTATTCTGTTTACTCTTATTATTCATAGCATTAATAAAAAGTTCACTGCTTCTAGAGCAGAATTGAGATTCCTAATAGAAAAGAAATCTGATAGGGGTAATAATTCCATTCTTGTATGCAACAAATATTTATTTACCAAACCCTTCCCTTGTGCCATGCCTATGAGGTGAGCACTGAGAGCAGAGTAGTGACCAAAACAATCTTAGTTGCTTAATTTCTATATCTCACATCCTAGTTGAGAAAGCAGAGGAAAAAAACAAATAAACAAGCTGTAATTTACCAGAGTCCTATAAGAAAATAAGCAAGGTAACAATAGTAATGGGAGGGGAAGAAAACCCTTTTACTTAGGAATAAATGTTTAAAGTGAAATTCACAGCTTGAAAAGAGGCAGCCTTCTACAGATAAAAGCAGGTATTTCAGGCAGAGAAAACAGCCAGGGGCAAGCATTCAGCTGGAAGAGGAAAGTTTGTATTCAGAGGAACAAAAGAGGCCTGAGAGGCTGGGATACAGTAGCTGGAAAGGGAATGATGCTCAGAGGGAAGGAGAGGCAGCTACTATCATGAAAAGGCTAGATATTTGTTCCCAGTACAGTGGGACACCATGGAAGCATGTCTCACAAGAAATGAGCTGATCTAATGTGAGTTTAGAAGTCATTCTTGTTGTGTGGAATGGAGGCAGAGACTGAGAGGTTTTCTTAGGCTCCGCCGAGAAAGAAATGCCAGTCAGCCATAAAATAGGCAATAAAGAGCTTTATTGGGGATTGTGCACCCGGGTGAGATTCCACGGTCTGCAGGATGAGGCCGTGGAAGTCATGCCCAAGCAGGGAATGTAGTGGGGTTTTATTTTCGTTGGCTCCCCGTGGGAGCTGGGGATTTGGTGCCCTCTGAACAAAGAAGCAGTACAGCATTGGTGGTCTCTTCCTCCGACCCAGGTTACTGTCAGGATGTCTGTCTTGGCAAAGTCCAGCCGGGGCTTCCTCCTACCCCCACCCACCCTAACAGAGACCAGCCAGGAGACTTTCCTAATTGACATGGTAATCCTGGAGACAGAAAAATTAGACAGATTTAAGATTTACTTCAGGGGGAAGAATGGATCATCACCTAAATGAAGACATAGGGGAAAATTTCATGACCTTGGATTAGACAAGTTGTAGGATGTGACACCCAATACAAGATCCATAAAAGAATTGATATTTGGATTTCACAGAAACTGAAATTGTTTGCATTTCAAAGATGTATTAAAAAATGAAAAGACAAGCCACAGACTGGGAATATTCATTCCAACTAAAAAATGAAATTATTTTTAATTCACAATGTATATTCACGGCTCATCTGTTATATTTAAAAAATTGAAATTTGCTAAAATTTAGAAGTGGGTTCACATTTTATCTCTTATTTCCCAGAACTGTGTGGGAGGTTAATACCTCTTATGCCCCCAGGGCCACTTCTAAATAGTTTCTTCTCCATTTCCTAAAAGTTCTAGCTCTTCTGCAAATCATGCATTAGGCAATACTACTTCCTCTGCGTGCCTCCTGGGTATTCCCTGCTATTTCCTGATGACTGTAGCATCTGGCCTACTGACTTCTCCACCTGCATTGGTCAGGACTCTGAGTATTTGACAATCCTCCACACACTACAATTACAGAGTACCTCTCCTCTCCTGTACTCTGTCCTGTTAACACAGTCTGCCTTGGTTGACAGTCTCCTGAACAAAATGTCCCCAGGCTCCACCTCATGCACACCCTTCTCTCAAGGCTGTAAGCCTGGCAATCCTAAGGCTCACTGAATGTTTCTCATTTCTCACGTCACTGTCCTCCGTTGCCTGATAGCCGCTGTCTTGAAAACCACTCACTGTTTTGTGTATATGTCTGGGGTTTTTGGTTTCTTAAGGCAAGAGAGTAAATTTGCCCCTGTTACTCCATCTTGACCACAGTGGAACTTCCTGGTTTCTTTTTAAATCAATGGCCCAAACTGGACCCTTAAACACTGCTTCTTAAATATATTTACTGCTCCATTCTCACATACCAGCTGTTCTTAAGCTGTGGTGTGGGACTCCAGAGGTGGGGCGGAGGGCAGTTCTTGAGATTCTTATAGGGGTTCACAAAACCAAAACAATTTTTAACTAATAAATACTAGAACTAATATTCCTTTTTTACTTTCATCCTCCCAAGAGCCTATAATGGATTTTTTCCAGATGCTAAATGAGGCATGATGGTATCATTGCTATACTGGATAATGCAATGTTTTGATATACTCTTGCTTTAAATTTCTCCATTTAAATTTCTAATATACCAAATATCAGTAAATATGACCCACATCTACAAAAGCTCTTCGGGTTACTAAATAATTTTGACAAGCCCTGAGTCCTAAAGGCTTCAGAGTTGCTATCTTAGATGATCACCTTGACATCTTTATGTCTCCGAAGTAAAACTTAAAACATTCCATCTGGTGGCTCCCAAGGCACAAGAGACCACTGTCACCTCCAAAGTGAAACTCTCCTTAAAATTTCCCATTGGTGGCTTCCAAGACACAATGGACTACTATTGTCTCTTACTCAATGTTTTAGCTTCCTCTGCTCAATTTCTAACTGCCTGAAAACAACAGAACTCTATTATGGGTTCTTGACTGCTTGCTGTCTATACTCTTCCCAGGTGTTGCAGTCCAGACTGTGACTTTATTTACCACCTATGTATCCGTGCACTTGTTTTGATACCTGGAGCACCAGCCCCTCCCTTGAGCAAAAAGTTCATTTTTTTGTTGTATTAATAGTAGTAATTATGATTGTTTCTACTTGTTGGCTATTATAAATAATGCTGCTATGACTATTCATATGCCAGTCTTTGTGTGAACATGTTTCATTTCTCTTAGGTAACTACCTGTGAGTAGAATTACTCAGTTGTATGGTAAAGTATCTTCCTTTTTAAAAAAAACTGCCAAATGGTTTTCCATAATGCCTGCATCATGTGCATTTCCACCACCAGTGGATGCAGTTTTCAGTTTCTCTGCACCACTGTCAATACTTGCTACTGCCTGTCTTTTTAACTATAGCTATGAAGGGGGACCCCCAAAAACCAGAATTATCTTCTGGAGGGCAGACCCTTTGTAGTACAGGCTTCCTTGCTAAGTGAGTGTTCTAGGAACCCATCTGTATCAGTGGACCAGATGGCATTGTTGTGAGAGGCTGCATTTGGATTCAGCAAATATTTTTTCAAGATGCATTTGCCCATTTCATGATGGGTGATTTATGAGCACACCTGCCACACTGTGCTGATTATTCACCTATTTTTCACCAAAATTTGCATGACCACGCTGCCCCACCCTCCCTATTCACCCAATCTCACCCTGAGCAACTATTTTTTGTTTCCCTTGATAAAAAAAAGTGCTCACAGGGAAATATTTTCCCAATGTGGAAGAGGTAAAACAAAAAAATAGTGAGAGCACTAAAAGGCATCAAAATCAAGGAGTTCAAAAACTGTTTTGATCAGTGGAAAAAAGTCTTGATAGGTGTATTGCATCAAATGGAGAGTACTTTGAGGGTAACTGAACTTTAAACATGTATGAATACACAATTTTTTATAAATAAATTCCAGGGATTATTGTCCCCCTCTTATATTTTGGTGACTATGGAACAATAGATATTGAAAGGTTTTCTTAGGCTCCGCCAAGGAAGAAATGCCAATCAACCACAAAGTTAGGCAGTATAGAGCTTTATTGGGGTGTGCACACCTGGACGAGCTTCTCCAGTCCACAAAGTGAGACCAAAGAAGTTGGGCCCAAGTAGGGAATGTGGCGGGGTTTTATTTTGGTTGGCTCTCTTTGTGGGAGCTGGGGATTGGTCCCCTTTGAACAAAGCGGCAATACATCATTGGTGGTTATCTGCTTGTCCTCCACATGGAGGCACAAGGGACGAACCTCTAAGGAGACAGGCATCCCTCCAGTGGCCAAGCTGTCGGCACTTGGGGCAAGGCTTCCTTGGTGGCCAAGGTTGAGGACGCTGGTGGTCCCAGTGGCCTTCTTTGGCATACTTGAAACAGGCCCCAGTGGGATATTTTTTGGCCCAGACTTAGGCTTTGCCCCCGTGCCGCTGTTTGCTGCTGGCCACAGGGCCGCTGGCATGGCTTGGGTTTGCAGGGCTACCTTTTGCTGTAGGCGAGCCTGATGGGCAGCCTCAGCCTCTGCTTCCCAGTTATTGAAAACCTTAAATGCCATATTTATCAGATCTTGGATGGGGGTTTGAGGACCATCCTCGGCCTTTTTCGGTTTCCTTCTAATATCTGGGGCTGACTGGGAGATAAAGTGAGTAGCTAAGACAGTGGTCCAGCATTAGAAGCTGTGTCAAGGCAGGTATGGAGCACCATTGCCTCAGTTAATCTATTGAGAAACAGCGCCTGATTTTCTCCAGGGCCTTGGGTGACCTCTCTGAGCTTATCATAATTGACTACTTTCTGGGCAAATTGATGCATATCTGCTATCAGGCACTTGGCCATTTGGTCGCAGCACCTCCGACCTGCCTGTCCTACCTGGTAGTCCGTCTGGTTCCGCCTCTGGCACGGCTTCAGCCCCTACTGGCATGAGGGGATTGGTGGCATGGGTTTGGTCTGCATGAGCCCTAGCTGTAGTCTGGATGCGATCGCGCTCATCCGGGGTCATGGTGGAAGTTAAAATGATATGCAGGTCATGCCATGTGAGGTCATAAGCCTGGGCTAGGTACTGGAATTCCCTGATAAAATTGGTAGGGTTAGTGGAGAACACGCCTAGGTGTTTTTCAATTGAACAGAGGTCACTTAGTGAAAAAGGGACATGGACCCAAACAACACCTTCTTCTCCCACCACTTCCCAGAGGGGGCAAATACGGGAGTCAAGGGACTCTAGATTCAGGCGGGAGCAAGTATGCGAGCTGACTGGAGAAGAAAGGTCTTCAGAGGGAGGGGGAGAATCCGGTTGAGAGGGGAGGGTCAGGGCTGGAGTAGCCGTTGGCAGGAGCTGATAAGGAGGAGGAGAAGGAGGGGAAGCAAGATCTTCAGGGGAATCAGAAAAGGGGGAGGGAGGTTCTGGGGCAGTAGGCTTAGGAAGCCGGACAGGTTCAGGATTCCTTTGGGTGAGGAGAACTTGGGCTGTGGAGCAGATCCAGGTGGGAGCACAAGGCCCAAAAGCTCTGAATGTAGGGGACCTCAGACCATTTGCCAGTCCATCTGCAAAAATTATCTAGGTCAGTAAGGGTAACGAAATCGAAAGTGCCTTCAGGAGGCCAGGTTTCACGATTATCGAGCTGACATAATGTGGCCAGGCCATAGTGGATAGAAAATTCAGCCGTTTTCACTTGAGGCCAGGGTCAATTGCTGGCAAATTTTTCAGAAGTCATCCTAGAGGTGACTTAGGATCTGGCTTGGACTCCTGCCCCCCGCCCATTCCTGGTCCCACAAGGATCAGCAAATGGGAATCGGCATCCCTCAACCCAATCTGCTGATCCAGTCTGGTAAAAATGGAGGTCTGGGTCCAGGGACATCTGCTCCAGTGCCCAGAACCTCTCACCAGTGGGAGAGCAGCCTCTCCTGAAAGGGTCACCCCAACGCAGTGCTGTGGTTTTGGTGTTAGAGCAGTCTCTCCCAGTAGACAGGGGCCTGGAATCAGCGTTTGGGAACCAGAAACTTAAGGGCAACGGCACTTAACCATGGTTCTTAGTCCAGACTGGTGGGGTGGCCACGAGGCCTCCTCGGGGAGTAGGGAGAGGAGTGGTCTCTAGCAGACAACAACTCCTCCCGGGTTTTGGCAACAAATGAAAGGTTTTCTTAGGCTCTGCCAAGGAAGAAATGTCAATCAACCACAAAGTTAGGCAATAGAGCTTTATTGGGGTTTGCGCACCCAGATGAGGTTCTCCAGTCCACAAAGTGGGACCAAAGAAGTTGCGCCCAAGCAAGGAATGTGGCAGGGTTTTATTTTGGTTGGCTCTCTTTGTGGGAGCTGAGGATTGGTCCCCTTTGAACAAAGTGGCAATACATCATTGGTGGTTCTCCTTGGGCTCAGGCTGCTATGCGGATATCCCTTTTGGCAAAGCCCGCTGTTTCAGCTCCCTGGTTTGAGGTCAGCTGTCTTTTCCAGGTTGTAGTTCAGCCGCCATTTTTGTCCTACCCCGCCAATCCTGACAGATATCTCATTGTAGTTTTAGTTTGTAGGTCCTAATGACTGATGATATTAAACATACTTTCATGTGCTTTTTATCTATTTATCTCCTTTAGTGAAATCTAATTGTTTGCCGATTTTTAAATTGGGTTCTTTGTCTTAATAAGTTGTCCAGAGTTCTTGTGTATTCTAGATATAAGTCCTTTAGCAGATATGTGATATACTAAAATGTTCTCTCAGTCTGTGACTAGTCTTTTCATTTTTCAATATATTATTTTTAATATATTTATTGACTATGCTATTACAGTTGTCCCATTTCCCCCCCTTCACTTCCCTCCACCCTGCACACCCCCTGCCACCCACATTCCCCCCATTTAGTTCATGTCCATGGGTAATACATATAAGTTCTTTGGCTTCTACATTTCCTATAGTAGTATTCTTACCCTCCCCCTGTCTATTTTCTACCTACCATCTATGCTACTTATTCTCTGTACCTTTTCCCCCTCTTTCCCCCTCCAACTCCCCTGTTGCTAACCCTCCATGTGATCTCCATTTCTGTGGTTCTGTTCCTGTTACAGTTGTTTGCTTACTTTGCTTTTGTTTTTGTTTTAGGTGTGGTTCTTAATAATTGTGAGTTTGTGTCATTTTACTGTACATGTTTTTATCTTCTTTTTCTTAGATAAATCCCTTTAACATTTCATATAATACAGGCTTGGTGATGATGAACTCCTTTAACTTGACCTTATCTGAGAAGCACTTTATCTGCCCTTCCATTCTAAATAAAAGTTTTGCTGGATAGAGCAGTCTTGGATGTAGGGCCTTGCCTTTCATGACTTTGAATACTTCTTTCCAGCCCCTTCTTGCCTGTGAGATCTTTTTTGAGAAATCGGCTGACACTGATGGGAACTCCTTTCTAGGTAAAATCTCCTTTTCTCTTGCTGCTCCTAAGATTCTCTCCTTATTTTTAATCTTGGGTAATGTCATTATGATGTGCCTTGGTGTGGGCCTTAGTTTGTTCCACCTTGGGTCCAACTTCTTGGGACTCTGAGCTTCCTGGACTTCCTGGAAGTCTATTTCCTTCACCAGATTTGGGCAGTTCTTCATTATGTTTTCAAATAAGTTTTCAATTTCTTGCTCTTCCTCTTCTCCTTTTGGTACCCCTATAATTTAGATGTTGGAACATTTAAACATATCCTGGAGGTTCCTAAGCCTCTCCTCGTTTTTCTGAATTCTTGTTTCTTCATTTTTTTCTGTTTGGTTGTTTCTTCCTTCTGGTCCACTCCATTGATTTGAGTCCCAGTTTCCTTCCCATCACTATTGGTTCCATGTACATTTTTCTTCATTTCACTTAGCATAGCCTTCATTTTTTCACCTAATTTGTAACCAAATTCAACAATTCTGTGAGCATCCTGATTACCAGTGTTTTGAACTGTGCATCTGATAGGTTAGCTAAGTCTTTGTCCTTAGTTGTATTTTTTTGGAGTTAATCTGTTCTTTCATTTGGGCCATTTTTCTTTTATTTTTATTTTTCTTTTTTCTTTTTTCTTTTTTTGGTCTCAGCATGCCTGTTATGTAGTAAGTGGTGAAGTCTTAGGTGTTCACCAGGGCTGGGTAATCCACGTTGCTGCATTCTGACACTGTAGTGGGGAAGGGGTTAGAGAGGGAACACTGGCACTTGCTCAACTCTCTGCCAGATTTAAGTCCCTTCCCCCACTACCCACAAGCAAAGTGGGCCCTTCTGGTGCTGATTCCTGGGTGGGCGGGCTTGTGTAAGTTATAGGACCCTGTGGGTCTTTCCAACAAACTCTCCTGTGAGGCTGGGAGTTTCTCCTGCTGCTACCTCAACCCCCACAGGTGTTTTCAATCAGTGGTTTGAGGCTTTATTTCCCCATGCTGGAGCCTTGGGTTGCTCAGTCTATTTTACTCCCCAATTTTTCCTCCAAGTTTATTGGCTCTCAAATGTGGGACTGCCCAGTCCACCAGCCACATCCTGGCCAGGTCCACCAGCTGCAGCCTTGCCTGATCCACTCCACAATCCACCACCTCACTGGGTCCAACAGCCACTGCCTCGCCTGCCCTGGTCCTCCAGCCTCCGCCTTGCCTCAAGTCCTCTCCACCTGGCTGCACATCTCTGCCCCTCCTACCAGTCTGGGTCAATGTGCCTTCTTTAACTCTTTGGTTGTCAGACTTCCATAGAGTTTGATCTTCTGTCAGTTCTGGTTATTTTTTGTTTTTGAATTGTCCTTTTGGTTGTGTGAGGAGGCACAGTGTGTCTACCTAGCCACCATCTTGGCTGGAAGTCTCATTTTTCTTAATAGTGTCTTTTGAAGTGTAAAAGTTTTCAATATTTTGAAGTTCAGTGATCAGGTTTCTTATAGATCCTGTTTTTTTATGTCATATATAAGAATTATTTGCCTAACAAGGTCATGTAGATTTTCTCCCATATTTACATTTACCTGCATGCTCCGTTTCAGGTTAATTCTACATATGGTATGAGGGTAAGATTCTAAATGTATCTGTTTCCCTGTGTCTATCCAACTGTCCTAGGACCATTTCTTGAAATGTCTATACTTTCCCCATTAAATTGCCTTTGTAATTTTGTCCAAAAAAGCAATTGACCATAAATGTAAGGGTTTAATTTTAGACTCTATTCTGTTTCTATCCCATTGATCCATATGTCTATCTTTTTTCCCCATCCCCCTACTCCCCTCCCCTTTCATAACCACCAGTTAGTCCTCTGTGTCTTTGGGTCTGTTTCTGTTTTTAGTTTTTATTTTTTTAAATATATTAACTTGATTTGCTATTATAGTTCATGGGTCATACATGAACATACATGATGATGTATGTGTGAGAAGGGTCCAAGAGGGAACAATGCTACTTATTCTGCTCTTAGCCAGGGCTTTTAAGTCATTCCTGCTGCTACCCACAAACAAAGTGGGCCCTTCTGGTGCTGATTCCTGGGTGGGTGGTTTTGTGTATGTTCTAGGACCCTGTGGTTCTTTCCAACAAACTCTCCTGTGAGGCTGGGTGTTTCTCCCACCCCCTCAACCCTCGGGTTTTTTCAGTCAGGTTTTGAAGCTTTATTTCCCCTTGCTGGAATTCTGTGTTGTATGGTCTGTCTCACTCCCCAGTTGTTCCTTCCAATTTATGTGCACTCAAAAGTGGGACCGCCCACTTTGCCATCCACCTTCCCTCGCCTATTCCACCAGCTGCTGCCTTGTGTGCCCAGGTCCTCCAGTGGCCACCTTGCTGCAAGTTCTTTTCACCCCAGCTTTCCATCTCTGCCCCTCTGGATGAATGTTTCTTCTTCAAGTACTTGGTTGCTGAACTTCCATATAGTTCAGTTTTTCTGTCGGTTCTCATTAATTTTTTGTTTTTAAATTTGTTGTTGTCCTTCTTTTCATTGTGTGAGGAGGCACAGTGTATTGACCTTTGCCTCCATCTTGACCAGAAGTCAAGATATTTGGTTGTTTTTTTTTTAAATTATTGTTGTCTAGACTTCCAGCCAAGATGGAGGTGTAACTGGAAATACTGTACCTCCTCACACAACCAAATTTAAGAACAACAAAGATTTAGAAACAAAAGCACAACCAGAACAGACAGAAAATTGAATTGTACCCAAGTACTAAAATGACAAACCATTCATCCATATCAGTAAGAGGGGCGGAGTCAGCAGCCGGTGGCAGAGAGAAGTCCCGGCAGGAAAAGGGGGTGGTTGGCAACCCGGGTGCAGGGAGGAAACCAGCAAACCCAATAAGGCACACAAGATGGTTGACCAACAACAGACACACATTTATGCACAGATAAACCAGGCAAAAAATGGGCAGTGAGACAAACCATGCAACCCAAGACCCCAGCAATGGGAAATAAAGCCTAAAAGCACCAATTGAAAAAACTTGCCAAGGTTGAGGTACGGGTAGACACTCCTTGCCTCACAGGAGAGTTTGCTGGAGAGACCCACAGGGTCCTAGAATGTACACAAGCCCACCAACCCAGGAACCAGCACCAGAAGAGCCCAATTCACTTGTGGGAATTGGCAGAAGGAACTGAAATCTGACAGAGAGCAGAGCAAGCGCCATTGTTCCCTCTCTACCGTGCCCCCATATACAGCCTCACAACCCAGGGACTGCGGTCTCCCCACCCTGGTGAACACCTAAGTCTCTGCCCCTCACTATGTAATGGGCACAACCAGACCAAATAAAAATGGCTCAAAACCCCAGACTCAATACATCTCAGCGACCAACAGATAGCCAACCTATCAGGTACACAGTTAAAAGCACTGGTGATCAGGATGCTCACAGAACTGGTTGATTTTGGTTGCAAATTAGATGAAAAATGAACGCTACACTAACTGAAATGAAGGAAAATGCACAGGAATGCAATAGTTATGGAAAGAAAACTGGGACTCAAATCAATGGAGTGCACCAGAAGGAAGAAAGAAACAACCAAACAGAAAAGAATGAAGAAATAAGAATTCAGAAAAATAAGGAGAGGCTTACGAACCTCCGGGACATCTTTAAACATTCCAACATCCGAATTATAGGGGTACCAAAAGGGGAAGAGGAAGAGCAATAACTGGAAAACTTATTTGAACAAATAATAAAGAACTTCCCCAATCTGGTGAAGAAAATAGACTTCCAGGAAGTCCAGGAAGCCCAGAGAGTCCCAAAGAAGGTGGACCCAAAAATAAACACACCAAGGCACACCATAATTACATTAGCCAAGATTAAAATGGAGAGAATCCTACAAGCAGCAAAAGATAAGGGGACACTCACCTACAAAGGAGTTCCCATCAGACTGTCAGCTGATTTCTCAAAAGAGATCTTACAGGCAAGAAGGGGCTGGAAAGNGGAACCTCCGGGACATCTTTAAACATTCCAACATCCGAATTATAGGGGTACCAAAAGGGGAAGAGGAAGAGCAATAACTGGAAAACTTATTTGAACAAATAATAAAGAACTTCCCCAATCTGGTGAAGAAAATAGACTTCCAGGAAGTCCAGGAAGCTCAGAGAGTCCCAAAGAAGGTGGACCCAAAAATAAACACACCAAGGCACACCATAATTACATTAGCCAAGATTAAAATGGAGAGAATCCTACAAGCAGCAAGAGATAAGGGGACACTCACCTACAAAGGAGTTCCCATTAGACTGTCAGCTGATTTCTCAAAAGAGATCTTACAGGCAAGAAGGGGCTGGAAAGAAATGACTATTCCAAGTCATGAACTGGAAGGACCTACATCCAAGACTGCTCTATCCAGCAAAGCTTTCATTTAGAATGGAAGGGCAGATAAAGTACTTCTCAGATAAAGTTAAAATCAAGGAGTCCATCATCACCAAGCCCTTATTATATGAAATTTTAAAGGGACTTATCTAAGAAAAAGAAGATAAAAAATATGAACAGTGAAAGGAGAGAAAACTCTCAGTTATTAACAACCACACCTAAAACAAAAGCAAGCTAAGCAGATTCCTAAAACAGAAATGGAGCCACAGAAATGGAGATCACACAGAAGATTAGCAACAGGGGAATAGGCGGAGGAGAGGGAAGGAGAAGGTACAGAAAATAAGTAGCATAGATGTTGGGAAGAAAATAGGGGGAGGGCCAGAGTAGAGTGGGAAATGTAGAAGCTAAAGAAGTTATGACACATGGACATGAACTAAAGGGGGGAGTGGGGGGAGGGGTGTGCAGGGTGGAGGGGAATGAAGGGGGGGAATGGGACAACTGTAATGGCTAATCAATAAAATACATTAGAAATAAATAAATCTATAAATTATTGTTATCCTTTTGGTTCTACAAGGAAGCACAGTGTATCTACCTACACCTCCATCTTGGCCAGAAGTGTTGTATTTTGTTTTGTTTTTAGATTCCACAAGTAAATTAAGTCATATGGTATTTGTCTTTTCTCTGTCTTACTTATTTCACTTAGCATAATACACTCTGTACCCATCCATGTTATCTCTAATGGCAGGATTTCATTTTTTATGTGGTTGAATAATATTCCATAGTATGTGTACCACATCTTTATCCATTCATCTACTGATGGACACTTAGGTTGCTTCCATATCTTAGCCATTGTATATAATGCTGCTCTGACTATAGGTGTGCACATATCTTTTCAAATTAGTGTTTTTGTTTTCTTTACATACAGTTTTAGAAATAGAATAGCTGGACCATAAGGCAGTTCCATTTTTAACTTTGGGGGGAAACTTCATATTATTTTCCACCATGGCTGTACCAATCTGCATTCCCACCACTGTGACACTACATTTCCTTTTCTCCACATACTTCCCAGCACTTGTTATTTGTTGATTTACTGATGGTAGCCATTCTGGTAGTGTGAGGTAATACCTCATTGTAGTTTTAATTTGCATCTTATTATTACTGATGTCTAGCATCTTTTCATGTCTACTGGCCATCTGTATATACTCTTTTTAAAATATATTTTATTGATTATGCCATTACAGTTGTCCCATTCCCCTTCTTCGCTCCCCTCCACCCTGCACACCTCTCCCACGCCATTCACGCCCTTTGGTTCATGTCCATGTGTCACAAGTACCTTAGATTCTCTACTTCCCATAGTATTCCTGCCCTCCCCCTATTTTCTACCTACCATCTATTCTACTTATTCTCTGTACCTTCACCCCCTTCTCCTCCTCCCACTCCCCTGTTGCTAACCCTCCATGTGATCTCCATTTCTATGGTTCCACTCCTGATCTAGCTATCCTCTTGGTTTGCTTTTGTTTTAGGTGTGGTTGTTGATAACTGTGAGTTTGCTGTCCTTTCACTGTTCATATTTTTCATCTTCTTTTTCTTAGATAAGTCCCTTTAACATTTCATATAGTAAGGGCTTGGTGATGATGGACTCCTTGAATTTGACCTTATCTGAGAAGTGCTTTATCTGCCCTTCATTCTAAATGAAAACTTTGCTGGATAGAGCAATTTTGGTCTTTGGATTTCATGACTTGGAATACTTCTTTCCAGCCCCTTCTTGCCTGTAAGTTCTCTTTTGAGAAATCCGCTGACAGTCTGATGGGAACTCCTTTGTAGGTGACTGTCCCCTTATCTCTTGCTGCTTCTAGGATTCTCTCCTTCATTTTCATTTTGGCCAATGTAATTATGATGTGCCTTGGTGTGTTCCTCCTTTGGTCCACCTTCTTTGGGACTCTCTGAGCTTCCTGGACTTCCTGGAAGTCTGTTTCCTTTGCCATATTGGGGAAGTTCTCCTTTATTATTTGTTCAAATAAGTTTTCCACTCGTGACTGTTCCTCTTCCCCTTCTGGGACCCCTATAATTCAGATGTTGCAATGTTTAAAGATGTCCCGGAGGTTCCTAAGCCTCTCCTCATTTTTTTGAATTCTTGTTTCTCCATTCTTTTCTGTTTGGACATTTTTTTCTTCCTTCTGTTCCACTCGATTGATTTGAGTCCCAGTTTCCTTTCCATTACTATTGGTTTCCTGTGCATTTCCCTTCATTTCAATTAGTTTAGCCTTCATATGTTCCTCTAATTTGTGACTAAAATCAACCAATTCTGTGAGCATCCTGATCACCAGTGTTTTTAACTGTGCATCTGAAAGGTTGGCTATTTTTTGGTCACTTAGAGTTATAGGCTCTGGGGCTTTAAGCTGTTCTTGAGTCATAATGTTTGGTCTGTTCGCACCTGTTATGAATGAGGGGTGGAGCCTTAGGTGTTCACCAGTTCGGGGCAACTCAGTTGCTGGGTTATGAGTCTGGCTGTATTTGGGGGTGGGGTCAGAGAGGGGAAAAAATGGCCCTTTGCTCCATTCTGCTCTCGCTCAGATTTCTGTCCCCTCTACGGCTTCCCACAAGCAAATTGGGCCCCTCTGGTGCTGGTTCCCAGGTGTGTGTGTCCATGTACTGTCCAGGACCCTGTGGGTCTCTCCAACAAACTCTCTGTGAGCCTGGGAGCCTCTCCCAGCCCCTCGACCCCAAGGAAATTTTTCCAGTTCGTGCTTTCAGGCTCTAATTCCCATCGCTGGGCCTCTAGCCTGAGCAGTCTGCCTCACTGTTTGCTCCTTTGCTTGGTTTATCTGCACTCGAATGTGTGACCGCTGTCAGCCAGCCACCCTGTGCCCTCACTGGGTCCGCCTGTCTCCACCCCATGCCTGGAATCCACCAACCACCTCCGCCTCCGCTCCTGGTTCAGTGGGACCGAACGATCTTTCCAGCCCGACCCCACTCCGCTGCTGACTCCGCCGCCCCTCTTACCGGTCTGGCTGAGTGGTTTGTTGTCGTCGGACTTCCATACAGTTCAATTTTCACTGTTATGGCTGCGTTTTTATTACTAAAACTTCACTGTCTTTAAATTTAGTTGTGGGAGGGGGCACACTGCTTCCACCTACGCCTCCATTGGCCGGAAGTCCCTTTTGGCCTTCCCTCGGCACTAAGTCTTATACACGCTGCCTGTAAAGCTGCTAGGGGAGGACTGCGCTGCTGGGAGCCTGTGCAGCAAGGCGGGAGTCGTAGTCCCCAGGCAACGTTTGTTCTGTATATACTCTTTGGAAAAGTGTTCAGCCATTCTGCATTCTGCCCGTTTTTTTGTTTTTGTTTTTTTTTTTTTCAATTGGGTTGTCTGTTTGTTTGTGGTGTTAGTTGTGTGAGTTCCTTATATTTTTGGGATATAAACCCTTTATTGGATGTATCATTTACAAATATCTTTCCCCATTCAGTAGGTTGTCTTTTTGTTTTGTTGATGGTTTTCTTTGCTGTGTTGACGCTTTTTAGTTTGTTGTTTTCCCACCTGTTTACTTTTGCTTTTGTTGCCCTTGTTTGAGGAGACACACTAAGAAAATATCACTGAAACTGATACCAAAGAGTTTATTGCCTGTTTTCTTCTAGGTGTTTTGTGATCTCAGGTCTCACATTTAAGTCTTTAATCCACTTTGAGTTTATTTTTCTGTACAATGTAGATATGATGTCTCTAGGTGTATAATAAAGGCTGTTAAGACAGTTGATTGTCATCAGTTTGGAGAAAAACTGACTTAAGGTCTTATCAATTAAATACTAGTATTTATACTATTCAACTTAATGCTTCTATGCAGTCTGAACTCGGATTGTTTTTTCTTCTTTAGAATGCTTAATAGAACTTGAACCAGTTCTCAGAACATTTGAAGAGATAAGTTTTCTTGAAGCTGTTATACAACTAAAGAAAACAAAGGTAAATGCATTGCTAAATGAAGTTCTGGAAATCAGACTTTAAACAATTACATACTAGTCATGAAAAATTTTAGTTTAGTTTATAGTTCTTACCTGTATACTTTTCACAGGTATGGGCTACAGTATTGGGGTGGTGATGCAGACCCGCCAGCACGGTCCATGTGCTGTTGCTGCGACAAACAAACTCACACGGACTACAGAAGTCCTGTGGAGAAAAAGGGACAGCATAGCCACTCTCTGAGTGAGAGAGCGCTGTGACCCCTGCCCGGACAGGCTTTTATTGCTTTTCTGGGTACATTACATTGAGGATGGTCCTCATTTACTATGCACAGGTTCACTTTAGGTGATTACCTTTCACAGATAACAAAGGAGAGGAAGTTGCTAATTACTTCAGAGAAAAAGAATAGTTGCAAATGCAAAGGAAAAAGTGGTTGAACTGGTTACACTCCATCCTTGGGAGATTTGGCACAGATTTTAGGAAGTTACTTTAAAGATATGCAGTAAACATTTCCTGCCTCAATTCAGGGTGAGGGAGTTTTAGCAAAAAGCAAGCCTCAGAACAGCCTAGGTACAATGCAGGCCCCATTTCCCACAGGAAAACCAATCGGTGAGCTTGGCTCCTGTGTGCCCACTTGCTCCCTGCTGGTTTTCTGAATCAGTGGCTGAGCTAAATTCGCCATACCACGCGGATAGGTTCTCTACAGGGTGGGAGAGTTTACTAGAGACTATAAATATTATTCTTCTAGGTCACCTAAGAGGTCCTCCATTTCATTCAAATTGGCCACCTCCAAATTTCAAAGATATTTCCAAACTCCTATATATTAAATTTAAATGTAATATGTAATAAGTGCCAGTGTCTACAATGAATTCCCTAAATCAGCTAGAGGTTTTTTTAAATCTACATTTATTTCCCTAAAGTTTTATATATATCCAGAGTAATAGATGTCGGGGTTCTTGCACTTCTCTTTGTCCAGTGTTCTCAGGCTTTTCTGAGACTTAAGTCAAGCTATAGGATTTTTACTAAAAATTGAGGCCAAAATGTGTATTTTTAAATTGTTTCTTTTTTAGTTGTCCTCACTTGATGTTGCATAGACCAAAGTAGCAGTTGATATGGATCTAAAACAGGTGCCTTATTCACTTATGCTGGCTCTTGCCAGTCCGAAGAACTGAACAGACCTAATACTGCAGGGTTTTATTAACATTATCAAAAGATGTTTTAAAAGCAACTATAGTCCTTTAGGGATGGAGCATAGTTTAGCACTTACTGGGTTTCATTATATTGTATTTGGAATATGACAATAAAAATCATTAGTTATGATCCAAACTCTTGAATTGTTTACTTAGCACTAAGTGACATTGCTGTTGGCCCCTTGCAAGTTGCCTGGTGGATTGATATAACCTTTGGTTTAGAAGGACACACATAAAAGAAACAAACTACCCTTAACTGAACTAAAAATTGACAGTGATAGTACTAGTTAGTGCCTGAGTTTTTTAAGTAACTAAAGACGAACTATGTTAATTATTTTGATAAATTTCCACTGACTTCCTACTTCTGAGTAGATACAGTCTTTTCCAGAACATTCCAATTTTTCTACTTAGTAGATTAAAACTTCTGATAACATTTCTTTTTGCTTTATTTTTCAGTTCCCTTTTCTTTCTTTATAACTTTCTCTTCTAAGCAGAGGTTGATAGAAGAGTCTGTTTTCTTGGTTTTAAAATAGAAGAGAACCAGTCTAGTTCCTTTTTGTCCCCAACAATTTTCACATTTGAATCTATATTTAAAACTGTTAGTTTTAAAAGAAATTTTTACTTTTTAGCCCCAGCTGGTGTGGCTCATTGAATTGAGTGCTGGACTGTGAACCAAAGGGTTGTGGGTTCAATTCCCAGTCAGGACATATGCCTGGATTGCAGGCCAGCTCCCTATTAGGGGGCATGCAAAAGGCAACCACACAGAGTTGATGTTTCTCTCCCTTCCCCTTCCCCTCTCTAAAAAAATAAATAAGTAAAAACTTAAAAAAGAAAGTTTTAGTTTTTAAATAAAGTAATTAAAGTATTTAATATATATTTTCAAATACCTGAATATCATTTAACAATAGCATTACTTTCATTATTATTTTTAACTTGCTGTATTGTTTTCACTTAGAGTAGTTATAGTTATTTTTAATTTAAAAAATCCTTATATTAGTTCTGTAAAACTGGTAGGGCAAGAATACAGTCTCCATTGTATAGGTGAGATAACGAGCTACATGGAAGTGAGTGACAAAGCACCATACACAGCTAGCAAACAGCAGGGCCAAAAGTAGAATACAAATTTAATAAGATTTTTCATAAAGAAATTTCTGAAAACAGATCACCATTTAGCATGAGTTGCTTTGTTTGAGAGTTTTACTAATATAATTTCTTAATCACCTCCAATTAAAGTCCATATATATATTCACTCCAGTTGCAGAGTGCTTCGAGTACTGTTCACTTATGTGACAAGAAGAAAACAGAGTCATCACTGAACATCTCTCTAAATCATAGTCCACAAGAGGTAAAAAAAATTGTTTATAAACTCAAACTGTGAAAAGAATATGCAAAGTCACTTACTCTAACTCCTTCTTTCATATTCAAGAAGCTAGCCTGGGAGGCCATAGGATCTGTCAGGTAGCCCTGGAAGTCCCCACTGGAACTGCAGTGCTTCTTCTTTGAGTTGTCCCCGCAGAGCACGGTTCTGCCTCGTTTGGCACTGACTGTGGTGCTCCACTGACTACAGTTCTGCCTCTACAGTTATGCCTGCCTGCCCTTTCCTCTTATGGTGATTAATAAAAGAAAAATGCCATTTGCATGCCTATCCACAAAGAAAGATTTCTTCAAGCGCATTTGTGCAGGCTTACTTCATATTGGTCATTTCATTTAAGAATATGTGTGTTCACTTTACAGATTCAGAAAATAGCTTCAAAATGAACCATAAAGCACTCTACATGGTCTCTGAATCACCTTTACATACACTCTCTCATTAGATGTCTGAGCCCGTACATGCATATTTTTAGATAGTACAGAGATCACAGAAAAAGAACCAGAGAGCCAAGAAAGGCCTTGTAGAAGGTGAGTTAATATCTCCATGATGGAGCTAGAAGTAGGTCGAGCTCTGTCCCACTTCTCCATGGACCCCTTCATGTGGAAGGAATCTGGTACATTGAGAGTGGGCATTTGCTCTAAATCAGTAGGTAAGCAGAATTACAGATTTCAAGATTCTTTGTTTATAATAAGCCAAATGCAAGAACTATTTAGAAATTATAGCTGTATAACTTTTAAAATGGCTTTTCATTAACCTAAATTGTTTATCCCCTGTTTACTTTAGGAATCATGTGGATCCTCTCAACTTCATAAACATAGTGCTTCTCCTGGAACCTCAAGGTCCCTGTCAGCTCCTCAAGACAATGATTTTTTATATAGTACGTAAATTTTTTTAGTCAGTATGATTTATAAATTTTCTATTTTTTTCAAGATGATATTCATGGCAAACCATCATGGGTTGAATGACACATATGTTTCATTTGCGTTCATTTCATTTTTACAAAGGGACAGAGAGTAGAGATGTTCTAGGGATGTTCAACAAATACACTTAAGTATCAAATACATGATGTTAGACATTATAGAAAAAGTTTAAAAGTCTCTTGTAAAAAAAAGGAGCAGTGTCTAAGTATCCACAGTGTGAGATAGAAAATGAGGTAACAGGGAGGTGGAAACAGAACTGTGGTGTTTCAGTGGGAGAGTAGCATTTTAACAAGTACTTTCACAACAACCTTGTGAGGGAGACTTTCCTCATTTTACAGATTTTTAAAATCAAGACTTCTGGATCACATGGTTAGTAGCTGACAAATCCAAGACTCGAAGCCAGGTCTTTGATAAATATTTTTATGTCACTCTGCTATACCATGTGGTCATCATGAAGAACTATTTCTGGCTGAAGATTGGACCTATAGTTATAAAGGATGGGCATTCCAGGCACAGGAACAGCATAGAGGCTCAGCAGCAAGAAAACACAGAACAGTGAGTAGTTGGGATTATCTGAAGAGGGAATGAAGGAGAGGAGCAAAGGTCAGTAGGGTGGTGTCCAATACCAGACTGTACTGTCTGGGCTTTCCCTTGGGTAGGGAGCCACTAGTACAAATTTTTGAGCAAGTGTATGATATGATGAAATCTTTTGTTTTAGGAAGATTCATTCTGGCCAGAGTCTGCAGGATATTGTGGAAGCAAAAGGAGACAAGGTGGAGAGATCAGTGAATATACTCTTGGTCTATTGCTGCAGCACAGCTGAGAGACTAGGTTCCCTGATCAGAGTACAGGAAAGGAGGAAGGTGTGCCAGGTGTATGGACACTCTGATAGGACTTGATAACTTTTCACTTGTAGAAGGGAATGGAGAGAAATAAAGCTGTGACTGGGAGAATACTGGTGTTAACAACTGAAATAGATTTTAAAGTTAAGATGAATAATTTAATTTTTCATGTTTCTTTTTTAATCTGAGGTACTCAGCAGTGTATATGAGGGTGATGTCCAGTGAGCTGTTTAAACCTGAGACTGAGGTTCTGTGAAGTCAGAAAATTTAATTACATAGACTCGGGAAGAGAGGTGACAGCTGAGGCCCTGAGGCTGAATTGAATTACCAAAGGAGAGTATAGAGACATATGTCATGCACAGAATTAGAGGACACATTTAAACTGCAGGAGGAGGAAGATGACATGGAAGAAGAAAGAGGAGATGGTGTATAGAAGTGAATTTCCATGATTTTTAATTTACGTAAGAGCAGCCCAGGCTGGCGTAGCTCAGTGGATTGAGCGCGGGCCTGGAAACCACATGATTGCGGTTTGATTCCTAGTCAGGGCACATGCCTGGGTTGCAGGCCAGTTCCCAGCAGGGGACGCACAAGAGGCAACCATACATTGGTATTTCTCTCCCTCTCTCCTTCCCTTCCAATCTAAAGATAAATAAATAAAATCTTTAAAAAAATTTATGTAAGAGCAACAAGCACAAACAGAAGTATGGTAGAAATATTCAATACAAACCTTTTTATACCTTCTAAAAAATATGTATTTGTAGAATTAGGTTTATGAGCCAGCTTTAACAGCAATGAAAAATTACACATATTTGAGTACTCTCATCTGTATGACCAGATGTTGATACTTGATCTAACAGGAATAGCTAAGGAATATTCTACCCCAATGAAGATGTTGTTTTTCAGGAAAAACCCAGGACTTCTCTACCCTGCTTCACCCCCCAGTAAATCACAGCTGGGATGACGTGTGTGTAGCTCAGAGAGCTACATTCTGTGATCACAAGACTGCCCTGTGCTCTTTAGCAATAAATCCACTCTCAGCCAAGGGAAATTCAGGTAAGTATCTACTATGAAGTACTTGTGATACCATTTACCTCACAACTACATGCTCAGTAGATCTGCTATAACAGTGTTTTGTCTTTATTTCCTTAATATGATAAACATATACATTCTTAAGTTGTAAAGTGCTTCCAATCCCAGAACATAAGAGGGCTGATGTTTAACCACAGGCTTAATGGTATGCCATGAGCATCACTCTAGGGAGGGATGCTAAGAGGAGATGTGACCTGATATCTTACTAAAGGCAAAGTTATTTCCATTTATTTAACAAATATGTTGATATCTTATATATATATATATATAAAAAGATTTTATTTATTTATTTATTTATTTATTTATCTTTAGAGAGGAAGGAGAGGGAGAGAAACATCAATGTATGGCTGCCCCTCGTGAGTCCCCTGCTGGGAGTTGGCCTGCAGGGAACCGACCTGCAACCCAGGCATGTGCCCTGACTGGGAATCGAACCGCGATCCTCTGGTTCGCAGGCCCGCACTCAATCCACTGAGCCACACCAGCCAGGGCCTTTTATATATTTTTTAAAAATCTGAAAAATGGTGTTGCCCCAGTAATTTATAGCATATAAAAAGGCAGCACTTTTTTTGTGGGAGGGGATGGGAAGAGATAACTCAAATATCTGAATGTTTCCTAAAACTTAACCACATCCCCCCAAAATACTAGTTTTCCATATTAGCACAATCATGGTAAATTAGATTTTATGCCTTATCATTTCTTTTTTCAGCTCATTTTACTCCTCACCTTACCTTTTAATTGTCACCCCTGCTCTGTACAGAATGGTCACAGCCTGGAATAGCCCAGCAGTGGATCCAGAGTAAAAGGGAGGATGTTGTGAGCCAGATGACCGAAGCCTGCCTTAACCAGTCACTGGACGCCCTTCTGTCCAGGGATCTGATCATGAAGGAGGACTATGAACTCATCAGCACCAAACCCACAAGGACTGCAAAAGTCAGACAGTTACTGGACACCACTGACATCCAAGGAGAGGAATTTGCCAAAGTTATAGTACAAAAGCTGAAGGACAACAAGCAGATGGGTCTTCAGCCATACCCGGAAATACTGCCAGCTTCTCAATCATCATCTTTAAATTTGTTTCAAAATAAAAGCTTATAGGTGACTCTTTTTCAAGAAGAAAAGTCAGTTTATTAAAAGGTATTTTATATTTATTTATTTATGTTGCCCTGATCAGACTGTTGTTATGAAACCCATGTGAGTATTGGTAGCTTTAATGAAGTTTCTCCTTCAGGTAAAATATTAGTTTCCTACATGACAGTATGGTATTTTTTTTAATTAATACAGTAGAAAATTTGCATTTTGCTACATAGTTCAACTTTCATCTCTGGTTAACTGAAGCTATTTTTAAATGTAATAATTATATGTTTTTTGTACCTAATGATGTCTGTAGTTATCAGGCATTTCTCATGGAAGCCATCTTCACATTCACTTTGTGGATTATTTATTACTCATCTGAGATACAGTTTGGCTTTTGTGTTGTGCCCTTTGTGCTTACATCAGAGAGAGCACAGCTCTGCCATCCAAGTTCATATCCTCTCCCAAGGGGTGTGTATTGAACTCCCCAGAGTACATTTTAAGTGTTATTTATTGAATAATTCTTTTAAAAGTTATTTCAGAGGTAAAACAATTCCAAGTAAATTTCCAAAGAAAAATACTCATCTTTCCACATGTGTTTCTACCTCCATTTCTGACCTCAGCCAGTCACACAGAGTGAACAGCGTGATGTGTGTTTCCTTCTGTCCCCTTCTTCCTGCTCATTTGGAAAAGGGCCTATCCTTATACTATCAGTATAGCTTTATCCTGCAGCCCGCTTTCTGTGCTAAGTAACATCATGTCTGTACCACACAGAGCTCTTGTGGATTCTTTTTAACTGCATAATATCAAAGCAGCTTTTTTTATTTCTTTAAGATATAATGTGAGTTCTTTCTTGATTGAGTTATGCCAAAGTAAAAATATACAAGGAATAACAGCCCTTTTCTGAAAATGTTTATAATATTAGCAATGTCAGCAAAAAGTATGATACAGGACAAATTTGAAAGTACAAACTTTCAATAAGCACTACACCCACAGTATGAAAAAATGAGTAAGAGTAGAAATTATTGGATGGCATTGAGGGAATTAAACATTATATTCAGATTATAAAATATGTATTTTAATCTCCATTTTGGAGGTTGACATTAATATGTAGTGCCACTTTACTATGGCTCTGAGAAATGTGGAAATACATATGGAAAATGGAAACTAATTAAGTATTGGGTTATCTGTTATTATAACTGTTATTTTTTAAAGTGTTAGGATAAAGATTTAATTTGAGAAGTTTCCCCTTTCTCTTTACATATTCTAAAATTTTATTTATTTTAAATCTTGACAGTTTCTAATAGGTCTTGATATTGGTTTGATGATAATCAAATTGGTTTGGTGATAATCTGATTGGTAAAGTGAACATTGCGCCTTGTTTTCCATTCTTCCTAGATCTAAAAACTCAGCCTTCCAACCAGTCTATATGCGTATGATACTTGCATACCAGCTACTTTTCCCCATAATTTAATATGGGGAGACAGAATAGTCATCCATGAATAGCAACTTATGGTGAAATATTAAAGATCCAGGTGGATCTGCAAGCAGCCCTCATCCCTAGTAGAACTGTTTCCATCCCAGCAGCCAGCTTTCATTGCAGCCCATGTTCAATAACAGTGATGTATAGGGAAAGTGTGGCAGGGTGTGCTGAGTATAACTGTCCAGAAAACAAGCAGGCCTGGTACAGAGGTGGTAGTTCAGTGGGCGACATTAGGTGGCACACAGAGGACACAGTAATAAATGACATTTGGGTCCTGTAGTAAGGAAGTTCTTTTCAATTCCTGCTCAAGCCTTCTTACTACTGCTGTCACATTTTAGCTCCCTAACTTCAGGGTCAGAACCTTAGAAACAATACAAGAATTTTTTCATTGTTCTAAATTGTATTTTGTTTGAAAATGACCTTCTACATGTAACAATTAGTACTAGTTTTCTATTTATAATAAAGTTTTATTTTATAGTATCCAAATAAAGACAACTTGAAGTATTAAATTATATAGGTAGTACCTGAATGTGATAATAATCATAGTCATACTAGGAGAATGACATTAAAATTCATTCACTGTAGGAAGGGACCAAATAATCTCTAATCTGTCTTAACTAGGAAGTATTAGATAACACTGAGGATTGCATTCTTCACACTGTATTTTAGGATGGTGCTACCAGAAGTGCAGTCCACAGAGCTGCTGCCATGGTGTGGCAGCAATGGAGCTTGTTAGAGATGCAAACAAACCTGTGGCTCCACCTCAGACCTTCAGAATCTGGCTCTGGTTTGAGGCCCAGAAAGCTCCTGTAACAAACCCCCCAGGCCATTATGCATGCAAAAGTTCCAGACCTCTTGTTTTAAAAAATACTATAATTGTGCATAAAATAATTTCTCTTTAGGTTCACAAATCTGTTTTCCTTATGTTTTGTTGCCCTTTGTCTTCAGAATGTACAGTCTCAGAACCGAGGTTTGATTAAAATATTTCACATTATTTTGCATCCAAGTTGAATTCCCAAAACAAGTTTGGTTATGTTTTGTTTTTTAGAAAGATCACTTAACCACCATAATCAGGCCAGGAGGCTTGAATCTACAACTCAGCTCTTTAAGGAAGAAGTTCAGAGGGACAGACACTTGAATGATGACAACAAGACAAGAAGACTGACTGCTGAAGGCTCCACCAACAAGATGGGTCTAGCAGGAGTGCTAAGCAGTGTGGCTGCTTTCCATTTCCTTCATCAATCATCCTCTGCCCACCCTTTCACCATCAGTGAAATACTTGGTTTCCTAATTTATACAGAAAAGTTTTATGACCAGTTGGGAGAACAGGAGAATCAGTAAACGTTCACATTTAGCCATGCTCACAAGCATCTCCATTAGTTTCAGAAATTTGTTTCTCCTCTAAAATTGCACCTCCTATCCTTCACAGAGCCTGGTTTCCCAGCCATTTCTTGCATTCTCTCTCTCTCTCTCTCTCTCTCTCTCTCTCTCTCTCTCTCTCTCTCTCTCTCTCTCTCTCTCTCTCTCTCTCTCTCTCTCTCTCCAGGGGATGATTTCTTCCTCAATCAAGATTTCCTTTAAAAACAAACTCCTTTATTTCTCTTATATATCTCTTCTAATCTGTTTCCTGGAAAATTATTCTAACTGCCTCTACTCTTAGTACCAATTTTGTTCTTAATCATTTAAAATTTGATGTCATAGAATTAATGACTCTCTAGGTTGAAAGGAACAGTTGTACATTGGATATGCCTCAATTTTCTCTACATTATACATGTTAAGCAAAAACTTCTGCTGGTGATGGGGATCTACTTCCCATTCAGAGTGCCCTCATCCCCAGACAGTTCTGTCAGGTAATCTTTCCTAGGCTGGTTTAGAAATCAACTTCCTATAGTTTGTATCCACTAGTCCTGGATCCAAACCTTGGGACAGAATAAACAGTAAATCTCATGTATGCCCACATGACAACTCTTTATGTATTTCCAGGTAACTATCCTGTTCCTGGTACCTTCTTTTTTTATGCTTCAAAATAATCCCTTTTCCTTCAGTGGCTGTTTAAAGAAGATTGATCTGTATTCCTGTACAGAATGGCCCCTGTCACTGACACAATGCTCCAGTCTAGTTAGGTGTCCCCAGCACAGTGGGATATCTCTCCTATATAACTAATGTACTAAAAGCCCATTTATCATCACATGTCATTGTTGAATTGATGTCACTGTTAGCTAAAATACTTTTACTATGCTGTTTTTGCCTTCTCTCTCCTTTTTTTATATGTCCTCTGTCTGTAGATTCCAAGTGATCAGTTTAACTCTCCTAACCTGCTTTTCCATGTGTGTTTGTGTGTATGTACTATTCCTGATGGTAACAGATGCTGAGGGAGTCAGACCAAGATGGCTTTGTTGGCACTGTGCCACTGGGGAGAATCTGCTGAAGCTGGAGCCCCTGCAGTATGTCATATTGGAATCAAACCTCCTATTGCTGAAAATCGCAGGACCTCTGATCTCAGAACCATCAGATAAGCTACCAGAAGATATCATCTTAGATATCCATTTAACAGGAGACAGAGCTGTAATTGATAGAACTGTCTTGGTTTGAAAATTTCTACAAGAAGGCAGAAGAGCCAAGTGCACAAATGACAAAACTAATGCAGAAGCACCACAGAGACAAAAGCTAAAAGCATGGCAGAAACAGGGAGGTCAGATCTCTAAAATGTGTTATTTTTAAAAGCATCAGACAAACACATGGCAGAGACTACATACTCCTAATTATTTTCTGGCCTTTACTCACAGATAAGCATCGTATGAAAAGTACAGCATCTTTGGCATGAGGAAAGGGGAAGGAATGATTATGGGAAAGTACAGACATGTTCTAGAAATCATCCTGGCTGCTGCTTGCCCTGAGCACTGACATGATGATGCTCGTTCCTAGGATGCAAAGATGAGTGATAGTGTGAGGATATTAATGATGATAATATTCCATCCATTTCTCAACATTTATGGTTTTCCTCTTCACTCCCACTGCCACTATCTCAGGCCTGGTACCATCAACTCCTAAGTTAGTCACTGAAAAAGCTTCCATCATCATTTTTCCTTTTTTCACACTGTGCCCTACTCTAGCCATATCTCTCTCCATCAGCACATTTATCACATTGTGCCTAGGCTCCAGAAGCAGCAGAAAACTTGCCTGTTGAATGGAATCTGAACTACAAGGCCTTGTATTTAAGACCCTCCTCTCTTTTTCCTTTATTGTACTCAGAATTGAGTTGGCTTTTTAGGCCCATATATAACACTTTGCTTTCATCTCTCTTAAATTAAATTTTCTAACATCATCCCTAATTTCAGTCATATAGTATAGTTTGATTAGTAAATCTGGAACTTCACACAGCTCACCATTCACAAATTTTTAATATATTTTCTTGATTATACTATTACAGTTGTTGTTCTATTCCCCCTTCATTCCCCTCCACCCTGCACACCCTCTCCCCCACCATCCCCCCTTTAGTTTATGACCATGTGTCTCAAGTTCTTTAGATTCTATTTCCCCTACTATTCTTACCCTCCCCCTATCTATTTTCTATCTACTGTCTATGCTATTTTCTGTACCTTCTCCCCACTTCTCCTCCCACTCCCCTGTTGCTAACCCTCCATGTGTTCTTCATTTCTATCGTTCTGCTCCTGATCTAGCTGTCCTCTTGGTTTGCTTTTGTTTTAGATGTGGTTGTTGATAACTGTGAGTTTGCTGTCCTTTCACTGTTCATATTTTTCTTAGATAAGTCCCTTTAACATTTCATATAATAAGGACTTGGTGATGATGAACTCCTTGAATTTGATCTTATCTGAGAAGCACTTTATCTGTCCTTCCATTCTAAATGAAAACTTTGCTGGATAAAGCAATCTTGGATGTAGGTCTTTGGATTTCATGACTTGGAATACTTCTTTCCAGCCCCTTCTTGCCTGTAAGATCTCTTTTGAGAAATCAGCTGACAGTCTGAGGTCACTAATTAAAATATTGAATGGTGCTGGGACAAGGACAAAGTCTGCAAAATGCTACAGGCTTCCATCCTTCAATTTGACAAAGCTCAAGCATTGCTATTCAAATACAACCATTCCCCTGCTAATGAGTATGATTTAAAAAATTTAATGTATCATAAAAGAATATATAATTCCAATTTCCAGGTCAGTTTTTAAAGCATTGGATTGTTTTTTCATGTAAAATGTATATTTCAATGTAAGCACACTTTTGTTTTACAATGATATTAAAATATTGAAAGGACATGACCCCCCTCTCCTTACATAGAAACAATATGGTATTGCTTAGGCTCTGCCTATGAAATCTGAAATTTGGTGGGCAAGGCAGTGTGCCCACCAAGATTCCATGTTTAAGTATACCAATTGTATAAAGAGTCCCCAAATTCAACATCTGGAAAAAAAAAACCTTAGAAAATTAAAGATTAAACTGAAGACAACCTTAAAATTAGGTAAAATAATACCCTTAGAGAGATTTGAGTGGGTGTATCTTTAAAGCTAGAAATGATTATGCAATAGAAACAACTATAAATCTGGAAAAATTTGGAACTATGATTCTCAGTAAGCCAGAAACTGTCCATTCTTAAAAACTGTCCCCCTTTGTTACCGATAGAGTCTCCAGAGTGTCAGGGGAGTCATCTTATTGACCCAAGATGGCAGCAGGGAGAGGTTCTTAAACTGAGCTGGCAGAAAGCTAGAAATATGAATAGATAGGTCCCTGAACATGCCAAAAGCTAGAAAGATAATCATGTTTTTAAAAAGTCTCACCTCCCTATCCCTATATAAATCTTGGGCTTGAGCTGGAATATTGAGATGGGAGTCTACCATTTTCCTAGGTAGTGTGGTGCCACAGTCCAGCTTCAGCAGGGTCCAGGGGTCCCTCGAAGTGAGGATAGGCGTCGGCGCTGGGTAACAGGCAACTACACATCTCAAAGGCAGGTGAAGCACTGTTCCGTTTATTGCAAGTACAAGCAGGTTTTTATATTTTCATTTCTAATAGTGATTTATCATTTACAGGTGCAAGCATGATCAGTTAAGCAGAAAAAATTAATACAAAGGTAATCAGGAAAAGTACAAAAGTTCCCATAATTTTTAATTATGTTGAACAAAATTGTTTTGACCAGGAGAACCATTAATCAGACAACTTAAAATAGCTCTATGTACAAAGTTCAGATGTCCTATTATTTATCATAGTTCTTAGAGTTAGTTATGGGGCAAAATGATATGCTAGACCAAGCAGAGGTTAGGAACTCATTATAAGTCTTTGTGATGTCTAATTTAGCTATCTTTCTGTCTAAAATATCTCTCTGTGTACTAAGAACTCTATCTTCTTAGTAATTATTTTTACATGCTTAATAGCTAACTAGTTTCTCTATTTTTCTGCCTGTCTAATTCTAATAGATATATATCCCTATTCAAGGTAAAGGGAGGGGATGTTATTCTAACAACTTTAGACATTCAGGGGCTATTTTATCAGAGGGGATTTGCCTCAGGACTTACTTAAGGGGGCTGTTTGGATGTTCCAGGCCCCGTACTAGCTAATATTATTTTATCCTACAATTGCTCAATCAGGTCAGGGAAGGAGGTGTTATTTTGTGGAAAAGCTAAGGTGATATTGTTCTCAGTTGACTTAGTTGCTGTTCAGCTCTGAGAATGGTCAGCATTTCTAGGAGATTCGAAATTATCAGAAAAGTAAAGGTTAGAACACCAAGAGACAGCAAGATTAAGATCAACACCACATATCCATTCTTGCCACATCTGCCAAGCCGGAACACGCTTCTTTGAAGTCGTCCTCCCCATGCTCGGACTTTGTCAGACAGCATGGTTGGCAGAGCTGGACGTGGCAGTGTGGCACCTGAATAAACTCCTTTCCTTTTGTACCAACGTCTGCCTCAGGAGTTTGGCTTTTGGGGTGGCAGGAAGCCAAACCTCCATTTTATTTATAACACCTTCTCATTTGACTCCTGACCTAAGACAATGGCTACAGGAGACAACCAGTCAAAAGCTCCACCTTCCTAAATTTTGGTTGATTCCTTTCGAGAATATTTAGAGACCCTAAGCAAATGGGAAGCCAAAAAGGATGTGGCTGCAGGTACTTGTCATTTCTGGCCGTAAGTCCCTCCCCTTCCTGGGTGACAGTGCTGAGCTCTCCCACCTCTGCTCTGAGTCTCTCCCAGCAACTAAAGGAGGATGAGCTCACTAAAAAAGGCTCAGCTGGTAGGGTGACCACCACTTTCATTTTCACCTCTGTCCTTAGTAGATGGTGAACAGTTTAAAGGGACAAGAAAACAAGGTTTGAAAATTAACCATCTCTAGTTTGGGGGATATAGCTTTATCACAAATGACATTTCACCTATGCCTCCCAAGAAGGTTAAAAGGACTCAAAATTCTCAATTTCTTTTACTTCCAGGAGAATTCATAGATTTAGAATTTGGAGTTCCAGTGGGCAAGGAGCTGAACCTGTCCTGAGGGAAGGAGGTGGACACAATGGGGGGCTTGTGGCCCACTAATCTAAGCATGACAAGCACAGAACTCATGGCCTGGGAAGATATTTTAACTTGTAATTTATTTTAAAATCAGAAGGAAAAAATGAATATAATAGCAGCAAATATAGCTAGGACTGTAGTAGTCTTAAGAATGTAGTTTAAAACATCATATTGTCTATTTTATGTTGTGTGGGCAGGAACCCACAAAAGTCCCAAAGCAACCCTGATTGAGAGGCAGCTCCACTGGTTAAGGAGGGTGGTTGGTAGTTTGGGATATTCTCCTGGGTTGTAAAGACTGGACCTAGCAAGCAGGGCACACCAGAGGTACAAGGATGGACAGGACAGATGTGGATACTCTTCAGGAAGAACCAGTGCCCAGCAGCTCTTCCTGAGGCAGAAAAGCAACCAGCCAGACAGGCAGTGAGTACTGAAAGTTAAGGTGTGGTCCTTGGACCATAAGAACTCTCCCATCCCATCTGCCAGGATGGCCACAACCCTCAGGACCCAGAAGCAACACTAGATTAAGATTTCTCACCAACCCCTTAAGGTAAAAGCCTGAGCCAGATTTAATTTAGAAACAAATATGTATCTTTTTCCTGAGCATTATAAGCAAAATAACTCCTAATGCACAGGCTTATTGGAGAAAAGAATTTTGAGGGGAAAATATTTCATCTTAAATTGCTAACATATAGTTCTAAAAGTAAATGGAATTCTTAGGAAACATGCTCTGTTGCAGGTGCTTGTCTGTCTGACCCAGGAAGCAGTCTGTCCTCCAGCAGCATTAGGCATGGTAGCTCCTTGAAAATGGAGAAGCAGGAAGGTCGTTCTGACCTTCTGGCCCTTCTTCCCCAAATAAATCACAAAACTTTCTGTGAAAAGCACTATCACTGCACCAGGAAAAAGGCAGACACTTCTCACTGGATAGGGAACTGGGAACCAAGAAATTTGTACCAACGAGACTGTTAAACTTACCCTCATCTTCCCAGTTACTTCTCCACCATGTACTATTCCTCACTCAAAATCCATCTATCTCAGGGGTGTCAAACTCATTTTCACCAGGGGCCACATCAGCCTCACAGTTGCCTTCAATGGGCAGAATGTAATTTCAACTCCTTAACAGTTAAGGAGTAGTTACATTTATACAGCCCTAAAATTATTTTGGCCCTTTGGAGGGAACTACAAGGCTCATGTGCCCTGCCCCTGGGAAAATGAGTTTGATACCTCTGTTCTATCTTGTCAGTTTTTCCTGCTCTAGTCATTTCTTCAGGTCCTCATTTTCTTGTGAAAGCTCCTATGCATGTGTAAAAATTTAATAAAATGGGTATGCTTTACTCCTGTTCATCTGTCTTTATCAGTCTGATATTCAGACCCAGCCAGGGACCTAAGGGGATCAAGGAAAACCCCATCCTCCCCTCAAGGCACTAAGTTCCAAGCTTTAGGATATTATCCAGTAAATTTATCCCTAAATTTGTGTCTATCTGAAGTATGCCATTTCTTTAGCTCTGATCAACATAAAACTTTTCAGGTCACTTCCCTTTTTTTCCGTTAGTGGTCATATAATCATTTCCACCACAGTCATTGAGGAAGGAAAATGACAGTTAAATGAAGAAACCCACTGTGTAACATCTATGATAAAATCAGATGTGGACATGTCATATACAGCCTTACCAGTTTATTTACTAGTAAACACAGTCTTTAAAGAGAGCCATTTAAAACAAATTGTATTGTTGTTCAAGTACATTTTTTGCTAATGACATTACAGGTAAAATAGTTGTGCAGGGTATTTTAGACCTGCACAACTGTTTCCCATCAAAAAATGCCAAAAACAAAGAAATTGATTACAGCATAGACAGTTGCCCTCAAGATGCTATGTGATAACTAAGGACAATTAGAAATGTTAAAAATCAATTAACTAGATATTTTATTTGTCAATATTAACATTACTATATTAAGAACTTACCAATTAAAATGTTTAAACGATTTACTACTGCTGTAGGAAATATACTCAAAAACAAAATACCTTCTTAACCCAGAAATTCTCTCCACAAAGGTAGTAAAGAAAGTTCCTGAATAAGCACTCAACCACAATATGATGTGAAGGGCAACAGAAATGTCACCCTTTTGTGTGTAGCCAAGCAAACACAACACACTTCACTCAACTTCTCAAGATAAACAGTAGCCAGTCCTCAAGTCAGAGAACTGGACAGCACCATTGGTCACACACAGTTCATCCTAGATACACTTAGTAATTGGAGTGACCATCCATATTGACCAATTGACTTTATTCAAAGAAGAAATAAACTCATATATTTAAGAGACAGACAGCTCCCCACCAAGTTAGGCTCAGACCTTCCATGGATACTGGAAGATGGGGGCTCTCTTCTTTGGTGATTGCATTCCAAAGAGATGGTCCACAGGTCCTTAAGAAAGACACACTGAGTTGTAAATATGACCAAGGGCCTATCTAGTCTCCAGAAAAATTTATGTACATTCCAAATAAATGAGAGATACTTACCATTAAACTTTTCAAAAGTACATTTACTTCTGAGTAAAAATGAATGGGAGTAAAACATCTTTAACAGGGAGAAAGAAGCCTCCTGGTTTTAATTTGCATTTTGCATTTGTCCTTACACCAAGTTTGGCATTTTTGAAAGCCTGGAAACTGGGCTATTCATTTCACAATGTACATATAACTTTTATTTCATATAATATCACTCCAAGAAGGACCCTATCCTAAAGGAAATTACCTTTTTTTTAAAGATTTTTTATTTATTTACTTATCTTTAGAGGGGAAAGAGAGAGGGAGAGAAACTTGAATGTATGGTTGCCTTTCGTGCCTCCCCTGCTGGGAGTTGGCCTGCAGGGAACCGGCCTGCAACCCAGGCATATGCCCTGACTGGGAATCGAACCGAGATCCTCTGGTTCGCAGGCCCGCGCTCAATCCACTGAGCTACACCAGCCAGGGTGAAATTACCTTTTTGTGGATGAGTAAATTATCTACCAAACAACAAAAAGGAAGATAATTGCAGATTATAGAATGAGCTAAAAATGAAATAAACAAGGTCTCAGAGAATTTATGTGAAGTGGAGAGAATAAATTTTCTTGGAATGGTAGGAAACACCTCTCAGCTTGTGACACTTAATTCAACATTATGGAAAATGAGGGATAGGGGAAGCCCTTTGCAGTCTCAAAGAAGGGCTGGGGCATTATGGCTGGAAGCCTTGGGGAGGGTGGTGAGAAAAGGTGGAAGAGATAAGTGGCGCCCCGAACTGGAAGTGCATTTAACTCTAAGGAGTTGATCTTATTCTAAACATGGAAGGAAATTGCCAATGAGTTCTAAGGAGTAATTAATGACACCAGTGGTAGATTGTGGGACAGGCAAGAGGCAAGAAGGGGACTTCACTTGGAGGCCTGGACAGAGTGGTACAGTTTAGATGGTAAGATAAACAGATTCAATATGCATTTCAGGCTTAGAACCAATATAATATGGTAATGGATGAGATCTGAGGGAAGGAAGGACTAATAATTACCTTATTTCTACGTTTGGACCTGAGTAACTTAGTGGATGGGAAAGAGATTAAGTTTTGGTTTGGTTTGGGTTGGGTGGGTTGGGGTTAATACTTGGTTTGGCAAATTGGAACAGGTACCTGTTCTGGATGTAATACATTTCAGAAGCCTTTGGGACACCAATCTGGAGTCATCTGGATATCATGCAAGGGCACCAAACCAGAAATATAAATGAGAGCATGAGCAATGAGATGATTTCTGTAACTGGTCAACAATAATGCAGTAGCTAACATCTCTGAATGCTTACCTATTATCCTGCCAAGTGCCTCTGCAAATATCATTAATTCTGAGAATAGTACTATTATTATCCTCACCATACAGATGAGGAAACTGAGGTTAGGAAGTTACTGGGGATAAATGGCCTTCCCTAGATCACCCAGCCACCATTTGCAGTCTAGGAATCACACTGCTACGTCCGACAATGATGCCATAACCACCCTGACATCCTAAATCAACTCTCGAACCCTGTATATTACTGAACATATTCTTCCTCCTTCATTTGTTGACTCCTTGACACTTGATAGGTGCTATTGTGAAACCTAACATTGTATTCTTTTACACTAAAAGAATTGTGGTCCCACCCAAGAGGGAGGAAATGACTGTGAGCACATCTCCCAGATAATCAGCCATGGGTTGACAAGAGAGTTAACCCATCTTTACTGGGCCCCTTGTGTTAAAAGTCTCTGTGTTGAGACTATACAGCACAGAGAAAAGCACAACATGGACCTGTGCTCTCCAGTCACCTCTTTCCAGTTGTAGATAAAGATACATACATATCAACAGTTAAAGATGACAGATGAGTATAGAGATGTGTATGCTGGATAGGCCTAAAGAGATCAGTGACTCACTAAACAAAAGTTACCGAAGCCCTGTGTACCCTGCACTGCTTAAGGACTTGGCACACAGGTGCACCAGGAGATAGAACATACATGTGTCTCTTTAGTCTTTCTCAACCTCTGACCCTCTCTTCCCAGGTCCTTCACATGCAGATCACACAGCTGTGCCATCTCAGCCTCCAAGTGGTCCCCTAAGGCAGAGAGCATGGCTGGCGGGTCAAGTACAGTCAGCAAGTAGGGCCCAGATTGTGTCTTCTAAAACCAAAATCATTATTTTTACATGACTCCCCAGTTCTTGACTAGTATGCCTAGTAGTAGTAATAGTAGTAGTAGTAGTAGTAGTAGTAGTAGTAGTAGTAGTAGTAGTGCTCCATGAAATATGTCAAATAGTGGCCTTAAATCATATTATGTTGATATCTTAACCTTTGGAACCTGTGACTATGACCTTACTTGGAAAAAAAGATCTTTGCCGATATTATTAAATTAATGAAGTCAAGCTAAAGCCACCCTGGATTAATTGGGTAGTCCTACATCCAGTGACTAGAGTCCTTATAAGAGACACAGAAGAAGACACTGACAGAGAGAAGCCACAAGAAGATGGAGGCAGAGTTTGGAGTGATGCAGCCATAAACCCAGGGATGCCAGGAGCTCCTAGAAGCTAGAGAGGTAGAGAGGACCTTCCACTGGAGCATGGTCTGGGGACAACATGAGTTTGGACTTCTAGCCTCCAGAACTGTGACAGGATACATTTCTGTTCTGTTCCTAAACCACCAAGTTTATGGTAGTTTAGTATTGTTAGCTGTTAGGACACAAATACATTCCCTTTTTTAAAAAACAATTTTTAAACATTCTAGATTATTTCTAGAACTGAGAAGCCAGGACATAGAATTCCTATATCTCCTGTACTCAATTTATCCTATTACTAACATTAGTCTTGCATTAGTGTAATTTGTGTCTTTGTTATAATAACTGTTGGACCAATATTGATACATTATCATTAAAGTACACAGTTGATTCAGATTCCCTAAGTTTTTACCCAATGTCCTTTTTATGTCCCAAAGTACCACATCACAGGTCACTGTCTTATCTCCTTAGGCTTCTACACATTTTTGACCCAGCAACTCAATATCCAAGAATCTTCTCTAAGGTAACAATCACAGGTATGTGTAAAGATTAAGGTACGTGACATTTACTATTAATGCCTAAAAATTATAGAGGAACCACAGGCTTTTGTTTTTGTGAGCTGTAACTACCCATATCTACCACAGTAGAAATTAAGCTAAGAAAATGTTTAAAACACTTAATTCATGTAAAAATAATTATACCCACATTAATGTATCTTTATGAAAAATAACTATATTTTCTAAAATGAAATACAATCTATAATATTGGTATTGCTTACATTTTTGTAAATAATATTAAATGTTTAAGAGAGATATATAGAGTAAACTGAGTTTTCATAATACCTTCAGCCTGTTGCAGAACCAGAAGTCACAAAGCCTCTGGAAAACTTTGCTGTTCACCTGGGAGAGAGAGTCAGAAATGCAACAATATTTTAGAATTGTACTGAAAATATGTTTGACCTCATGGACCCTTTGACAGGACAACAGGGAGTCTCAGGGTCAGACTTTGAGATATGCTAACTTAAAACAGCAGAAAGTGTGAAACTGTGATGTTATTTGATAAAATATACCACACGACAAAGGATAAATGATTCTCCATCTTATTTGGCAAGAACTCCTAATTCCTGTAACTGAACTGACAATGTGCTGTTGTCTTCTTGCTCTTTTTCTCTGCCAGCAGAGGTAGCCCCTCTCTCTAGGAATAGCCCTGCATTTTTTAGTCCTCCCAGCCTTATAGTACCTGCCTCCCAGAGCCTTGGCCTCTGGAGGCTCTGTCCAGCAACACTAAACCTGCTCAAAGGTCTCATGTTTCAATAAATAGTCTCTTCCTTCTCCATCCATTTCTCTCTTTCCCCTTCCCCTTTCTATTACAGCACATTTCTTTTTTCTCCTCCCTCCCCACTTTCTGAGATCATAAGGTAAAAATAAAAAATCACAGTTATATGCAATGTGCAAAGTGGAAGTGCCCCATAATCCCTAACCTCCCCTGTTGGGGACCATTCTATGTGGTTTCCAAGACGATAGCCCTGCAAAAGCAAGCCCTGTAAGTCCCCCTGGAAAACCCGGTAAAAACGCAGGTGGCAGACATTACCCAACTCTAACACTGAGTGTTCCCATGGGAATCATGCCTAATAAATACATTTTATCCTTTGAAGCTTGCTCTGCTTTATTTTGTATAGCCCTGGTGATATAAATTGGATGTTTAAGTTCAAGGCATAAGGAGAAACTCTTTATCTCATGAAACACATCTTAAAGACCTTCTGGCATCATGACTAACAGACCCTGACATATGACAGATCTATATTCCTTCAATTGTTATCTAGATAATAGCTGTTTTTGAATGACTATAGTATTTTTCACACTGAGTGATGAATTATGCATGTATGCTGTATACACCCACACATACCATCCCCAATAAAAGCCATTTGGGAGAAGGGCTCAGGGCATTCCCCACTAGAGGGAATTGCTACTCCTTTCCTGCCTGTTCTGTCATCTAGACATCAGTGGCTCCAGAGCCAATTATTTCTCCTGACCTGACTCATTACAGTAGCCTTGGCCCTTGATGGTTCCATAGGAAAGTCAACATTACATCCAGCCTTCCATTCCGCATTGCCACACACAGCGACAACCTGCTTCCCTCCCTACCACTCATTCCCATCCAAGAAGAAATCACTAGTGTTTCGATTCTTCCTTCAAAGGTGAATTTTCAAGACAATGCCCTGGCTGGCGTAGCTCAGTGGATTGAGCATAGGCCTGTGAAACAAAGGGTCAATGGTTCGATTTCCAGTCAGGGCACATGCCTGGGTTGCAGGCCAGATCCCCAGTAGGGGACACATGAGAGGCAACTGCACATTGATATTTCTCTCCCACTCTTTCTCTTTCCCTTCCTCTCTCCTAAGAAGAAGTAAATAAAATATTTTTTAAAAAATCTGTTTCCAAAGGTGAATTTTCAAGACAATGTTTTCCACCCAACTGCACTACCATGCTTCAAATCCAGCACCTCTTTGCCAAGTACCATGCCAGCTTAAACATCTAACACCCTTTCACTTAAAACACTCCATTATGCTTAGTAAAAAAATCTACATGATCAGAGTCTGATCCCTTGAATCCCATGACTGACATAACCATTCAGGTGGGAGGCAGTGTGGCTTGGACCGGGGTCTTGGCAGTGGCAGTGGAGACAAGTGGCCAAGTCAATACATATTTTGGAGATAGAACAAGACTTGTCCACATATTGGCTCTGGAAACACAGGGACAGGGTAGAAAGAGACATCAGGATAAGCCCCAAGATTTTAGCTTTTAAATGTGGTTGAATGATGCTATCATTTTCTGAGATAAATGAAACTGGGAGCAACCAGGTTGCAAATGAAGAACACCAAAAGTTCAATTTGGGGGACATTAAGTTTAGGATTGCAATGACAAGTCCAGTAAAGTCTGTAATCAGAGAAATAAGTAAAACTGAGCAGCATCAATGAATATAGGGCATATAGACATCACTTAAAATAATCAAAGGGGTAAGGTCACCAGGAACGAGAAAGGAGAAAACTGGTTAAATAAAGTTATACTGAAATATAGTAAATAGGTGGTGACTATCCAAAGGGTAATAAATGGAAGATCCTGAAGATTACTTCTTCTCTCCCTGCATATACAGTGTCTGGCAGAAGTAACATCTGCTTGAAAGTGGTTGGTACTGTATGTGAATGCCTCACACAAAACAAACAGCAATTTAAACATTTCACATAAAATGTCATATGGTGTACTTGTGTGTTATATTGTTATCTTACAGAATTACGTGCTTAAGATTGTGTAATAAACAATTTTATGATAAAAAGGGTCATTATTTGTGCCACACACTGTACACTTTGGATAAATCTATGTTATTTAAAATTTTTTAACTTAATCATGATTGTGGAAGTCTATCAGGAAATTATGAAAGTAGAATGATGTCATTTGTAACAACTTAGTCTTCATAAGAAAAGAATCTACGTAGTAAGAAGGAGATGTTGATTTCCATGGAAAAGAGTGATCTGTTTTTGAAAAGATCCATGTATTTTTCAGTTCTATTTTAAATACTTTGCAAGGTCATGTGTGGCAGGCAATTTATGAACACACCCTCATTAAGATAATTTAACACTTGTGTCAAATGAAGATCAAATATAGACTGCATCTAGAGCTCTTGAGAGTGAAATGCTGTATTTAGCAGCCACTAAAGGCATGTGACTTTTCCAATTGCAGGCGGGAGGATTGAGACTAAGCTGAAACTCCAGGAAGGAAATGAGGTCAGTGCCCCATCCTACAGGACTGGAAAGTTTAGATTCTATTTATTTATTTATTTGTTTGTTTGTTTGTTTGTTTATGTTCAAGTACAGTTTTCTGTCTTTTACTCCAATTCCAGCCCACCCACCACCTCCCTCCCATATTCACCCCCCTTAGTTGTTGATCATGTGTCCTTTATACTAGTTCCTGTAAACCCTTCCCCCTTTTCACTAGAAATTCCTTCCCCTCTCCCCTCTGGTCACTATCCCCCTGTTCTCTATTTTGGTGTCTTTGGTTTTATTTTATTTCCTTGTTTGTTTTGTTGTTTAGCTTCCTGTTAAAGGTAAAATCATATGGTATTTGTCTTTCACTGCCTGGCTTATTTAACTCAGCATAATGCTATTCAGTTCCATCCATGCTGTTGCAAAGGGTAGGAGCTCCTTCTTTCTTTCTGCTACATAGAATTCCATTGTGTATATATACCATAATTTTTTGATCCATTCATTTACTTATGGGCACCTAGGTTGCTTCCAGCTCTTGGCTATTGTAAATTGTCCTGCTATGAAAATTGAGGTGCATAGGTTCTTTTGGATTGGTGTTTTAAGGTTCTAAGGATATAATCCCAGCAGTGGAATTACTGGCTCAAAAGACAGATCCATTTTTAGTTTTCTGAGAAAATTCCATACTGTTTTCCATAGTGTTTGCACTAGTCTGCAATACCACCAACAGTGAATTAGGGTCCCCTTTTCTCCACAACCTCTCCAACACGGTTCTTTGTTGATGGCCATTCTGACCAGTGTAAAATGGTATCTCATTGTGGTTTTATTTTGCATATCTCTGATACTAGTGATATTGAGCATTTTTTATATGTCTCTGGATCCTCTATATGTGTTCCTTGGAGAAATGTCCGTTCAAGTCCTTTGCCCACTTTTTAATTGGGTTGCTGGTCTTCTTAGAGTGGAGTCATGTTAAGTTCTTTGTATATTTTGGAGATTAAACCTTTGTCTGAGGTATCATTGGCAAATATGTTTTCCCACACAGTTGGTTCTCTTTTTATTTTAATACTGTTTTCTTTAGCTGTGCAAAAGCTTTTCATTTTGATAAGATCCCATTTGTTTATTGTTTCCTTTATGTCCCTTGCTCTAGGGGACATATCAATAAAAATGTTGCTGTGTGAAATATCAGAGATTTTCATGCCAATGTTCTCTTCTAGGACTTTAATGGTGTCCCAGCTTATATTTAAGTGTTTTATCCATCTTGAATTCATTTTTGTGTATGGTGTAAGTTGGTGCTCAAGTTTCATTTTTTTGCACGTAGCTATCCAGTTCTCCCAACACCATTTGTTGAACAGGCTATTATTAGTCCATTTTATGTTGCTACCCCCTTTGTCAAATATTAATTGACTGTAGAGAGTTGGGCTTATTTCTGGGCTTTCTGTTCTGTTCCATTGGTCTATTTGCCTGTTTTTATGCCAGTATCAGGCTGTTTTGATTACATTTTCCTTGCAATACAGTTTGGTATCAGGTATTGTGATCCCTCCTACTTTGTTCTTTTTCTCAAAATTGCAGCTGCTATTTGGGGTCATTTATGGTTCCATATAAATTTTTGAAGTGTTTGTTCTATGTCTGTGAAGTATGTCTTAGGTACTTTAACAGGTATTGCATTGAATCTGTAAATTGCTTTGGGTAGTATAGACATTTTGATGATGTTAATTCTTCCAATCCATGAACATGGTATGCATTACCATTTGTGTCTTTTTGATTTCTTTCTTCAGTGTTGTGTAGTTTTCTGCATACAGGTCTTTTATGTCCTTGGTTAGATTTCTACCTAGGTATTGTATTTTTCTTTTTTGCTGTATCGAGTGGTAATTTTTTCTTGATTTCTACTTTTGAAGTTTCATTGTTAGTATACAAAAATGCCTTTGATTTATGGATATTGACTATGTATCTTGCTCTTTTGCCAAACTCATTTATTAGGTTAAGCAATTTTGGGGTAGAGTCTATAGGATTTTCCATGTACACTATCATGTCATCTGCAAACAGTGACAGTTTTGTTTCTTCCTTCCTGATTTGGATGCCTTTTATTTCCTTTTCTTGTCTGATGACTGTGGCTAAAACTTCCAATACTATATTGAATAGAAGTGGTGGAAGTGAACAACCTAGTCTTGTTCCTGATCTTAGTGGGAAAGAGTTTAGTTTTAGCCCATTGAGTATGATGTTTCCTGTAGGTCACTCACATATGGCCTTTATTATATTGAGGAATGCTCCCTCTATTCCCTTAACTGAGTGTTTTTATCATCAATGGGTGCTGTACCTTATCAAGAGCTTTTTCTGCATTTATTAATATAATCACGTGATTTTTGTCCTTGCTTTTGTTTATGTGGTGTATTACATTTACTATTTGTGGTGTATTACATTTACTGATTTGAACCATCCTTGCATCCCTGGGATGAATCCCACTTGGTCATGGTGTATGATCTTTTTAATATATTATTGGATGAGGTTTGCCAATACTTTGTTGAGGGTTTTAGTGCGTATGTTCATTAGCAATAGTGGCCTGAAGTTCCCTTTCTTTGTTGTATCTTTATCTGGTTTGGGGAATAAGATGATGCTGGCTTCGAACAAAGAGTTTGGGAGTCTTCTATCATTTTGGATTCTCTGGAATAGTCTTTGAAGGATAGGGTTTAGCTCTTCCTTAAATGTTTTGTAGGATTCTACTGTAAAACCATCTGATACAGGACTTTTTTGTGATGGGAGTATTTTGATTACTGCTTCAATTTCATCTGCTATTATTGGTTTGTTCAGGCTTCCTGCTTCTTCTTCATTGAGTTTTGGAAGATTATATTTTTCTAGAATTTTGGCCATTTCACCTCAATTTTCAAGTTTCTTGGCATGTAGTTCTTCATAGTAATTTTTAATATATATATTTTATTGATCATACCATTACGGTTGTTCTATTCCCCCCCTTCATTCCCCTCCACCCACACACCCCCTCCCCACCATTCTTCCCCCCTTAATTTATAACCACGAGTCTCAAGTTCTTTAGAGTCTATATTTCCCCTGCTATTCTTGCCCTCCCCCTATCTATTTTCTACCTAATGTCTATTCTATTTTCTGTACCTTCTCCCCCCTTCTCCTCCTTCCACTCCCCTGTTGCTAACCCTCCATGTGTTCTTCATTTCTATGGTTCCACTCCTGATCTAGCTATCCTCTTGGTTTGCTTTTGTTTTAGGTGTGGTTGTTAATAACTGTGAGTTTGCTGTCCTTTCACTGTTCACATTTTTCATCTTCTTTTTCTTAGATAAGTCCCTTTAGCATTTCATATAATAAGGGCTTGGTGATGATGAACTCCTTGAATTTGACCTTATCTGAGAAGCACTTTATCTGCCCTTCCATTCTAAATGAAAGCTTTGCTGGATAGAGCAATCTTGGCTGAAGGTCTTTGGATTTCATGACTTGGAATACTTCTTTCCAGCTCCTTCTTGCCTGGAAGGTCTCTTTTGAGAAATCTGCTGACAGTCTGATGGGTACTCCTTTGTAGGTGACTGTCCCCTTGTCTCTTGCTGCTTCCAGGATTCTCTCCTTCATTTTAATCTTCGCTAATGTAATTATGATGTGCCTTGGTGTGTTTCTTCTTGGGTCCAACTTCTTTGGGACTCTCTGGGCTTCCTAGATTTCCTGAAAGTCTATTTCCTTTGCCAGACTGGGGAAGTTCTCCTTTATTATTTGTTCAAATAAGTTTTCCACTCATGGCTGTTTCTTTCCCCTTTCTGGTACCTCTATAATCCGGATGTTGGAACGTTTAGAGATGTCCTGGAGGTTCCTAAGCCTCTTCTCATTTTTTTTTGAATTCTCATTTCTTCATTCTTTTCTGGTTGGATGTTTCGTTCTTCCTTCTGGTCCATTCCATTGATTTGAGTCCCAGTTTCCTTTCCTGCACTATTGGTTTCCTGTGCATCTCCCTTCATCTCAATTAGTTTAGCCTTCATATGTTCCTCTAATTTGTGACTATAATCAACCAGTTCTGTGATCATCCTGATCACCAGTATTTTGAACTGTGCGTCTGAGAGGCTGGCAGTCTCTTGGTCGCTTAGAGTTATGGGCTCTGGGGCTTTGAGTTCTTGAACCATCTTTTGAACCGTTCATGCCTGTTACATAGCAGGATTAGAGCCCTAGGTGTTCACCAGAGCATGGCAACTCAGTTGCCCAGTTATGACTCTGGCTGTATGTGGGGGTGGGGCCAAAGAGGAGCACTGGGGGTCCCGTCTGCTGCCTCTTGCCGCCACCACTGGCACCGCCACAGGTATCGCAGCTGCCACTGTCACCAGGACTCGCGGGTTTCGTCTCACTGCACCACTGGGTTCGCCGCTGGGGCCTGCGTGGTCCATCTCACAGTGCTCAGATGTGCGACTGTGGTCAGTCTGCCCCACACCCTGACTGTGTCTGGGCTGCCTGCACGCCTCGGGGGATCTTTCCTGCCCGACCCTGCTGGCTCAGCCCCTCTTACAGTCCCGGTTGAAAGGTTCGTTGTTTTCGGACTTCCGTATAATTCAATTTTCTGTTCTTTGGCTGCATCTTTGTTCTCCAAACCTTTGTTGTATTCAAACTTGGTTGTGGGAGAAAGCACAGTGTTTCCACCTAGCCTCCATGTTGGTGGAAATCTTCATAGTAATTTTTTTACAACCTTTTGTATTTTTTTGGTGTCAGTTGAAATCTCTCCTTTTTCAGTTCAGATGGTATTTGTTTGGGTCCTCTCTCTTTGTTTCTTGATGAGCTTGCTTAAAGGCTTGTCAATATTACTTTTCAAAAAACCAGCTCCTGGATTCATTGATCCTTAGACTTGCACTATTAGTCTCTATGACATTTAATTCTGCTCTGATATTGTTTTTTTCCTTTCCTGTTCTTGCTCTAGGCTGTCTTTGTTGTTGTTCCTCGAGTTCTTGTGGGCATAGGGTTAGGTTGTTTGTTTGAAATGTTTCTATCTTCTTTAGGTATGCCTGTATTGCTATGAACTTCCCTCTCAGGACTGCCTTCACTGTGTCCCATAAGTTTTGGATTGTTGTGAGTTCATTTTGTTTCCAGAAACTTTTTTATTTCTTCCCTAATTTCATTCTTGACCCATTCATTGTTTAATAGAATGCTATTTATTCTTCACAATTTTTATTGTTTTGGGTTTTTTCCTCTTTGGGTTGGTTTCTAGTTTCAGTCCCTTGTGGTCAGAGAAAATGCTTGGTATGATTGCAGTTTTTTTTTAGTTTGTTGAGGCTTGTTTTGTGTCTTATCATGTGGTCTATATTTGAAAATATTCCATGTGAATTTAAAAACAATGTGTATTTCACTTCTTTGGGGTGAAGGGCTCTAAATATATCAGTTAAGTCCATTCCATCTAGGGCATTGTTCAATGCCACATATCTTTGTTGATATTTTGTTTTCAAGATCTGTCCGTTTTTGACAGTAGGATGTTAAAATCCCCTACTATAATTGTGTTGCTGTCAATATTTTTCTTGAAGTCCTCTAACATTTTCTTTATGTATTTGGGTGCTGCTGTTTTGGGTGCATATATGTTTACAATGTTTATGTGTTATTGGTAGATTCTTCCCCTTGAGTATTATGAAGTGACTTTCTGGGTATCTCTTTATGGCCTTTTTTTTTTTTTGAAGTCTATTTTGTCTGATAGGAGTATTGCTACCCTAGCTTTTTTCTCCTGTTTGCTTGGAAAATTTTTTTCCAGCCCTTCACTTTTAGTCTGTGTAGGTCTTTTGTCCTGCAGTGGGTATCTTCTAGGCAGCATGTGTGTGAGTCATGCTTTCTTATCTTATCAGCTATTATGTGTCTTTTGATTGGGATATTTAGTCCATTTATATTTAAGGTTATTATTGATAGGTACTTATTCATTACCATTTTTGTACCTGTGTTCCTCTCTCTCTCTTTTCCTTCCTTTCCTTCGAGCAACCCCTTTAGCATCTCTTGCAGAGCTGGTTTGGGGGACGTGTATTCTTTTAGACTTCTTTGGTCTTGGAAGCCCTTTATTTGGCCTTCTATCTTGATCAAGAGCCTTGCTGGGTAAAGTAGCCTTCGTTGCAGGCCTCTGGTTCTCATTACTTGGAATATTTCTTGCCATTCTCTTCTTGCTTGGAGCATTTCCATTGAGAAGTCAGCAGCTAACCTTATTGGTGCTCCCTTGTATGTTACTTTTTCTCCCTTGCTGTCTTTAAGATTCTCTCTTTGTCTTGGAATTTTGCCATTTTAATGACGATGTGTCTTGAAGTGGGCCTCTTTGGGTTCCTCTTGATTGGGACTCTCTGTGATTCCTGGATTTGTGTGACTTTTTCTCTAATCAAATTAGGGAAGTTTTCCATCATTACTTTTTCAAATAGGTTTTCTATCCCTTGCTTTTCCTCTTCTTCTGGTATCCCTATTATACAGATAGTATTATGTTTCATACTGTCTTGCATTTCTCTTAATCTTTCTTCATTCTTTCTGAACCTCTTTTTTTTCTTTCTCTTTCTGAGTGTTTTTTTTTCTACTTTGCCCTCCAACTTGCTCATCTGAGCTTCTGCTTCATCAATCCTGCCTTTGATTCCTTCCACTTTTGTTATTCATCTCAGAAATTGTATTCTTCATTTCCTCTTGGCACTGGTTGACAGTTTCTGTTTCCTTTTTCATGTTGATAGTTCCTCTGTAGTTTCTGGTAGCTCGTTGTGAGCTCATTGAACCTTTTCATAGCCAGTGCTTTGAATTCAACATCTGATAGTTGCCTTGCCTCTATTTCATCTAACATTCTTTCTGAGGCTTTCTCCTTTCATTTCATTTGGGGATTGGTTCTTTGTCTTTCCATTGTTTGTGAGACTCTTCTTGTTAGCCTCTGCTTCTTAAATTAATTTCTTCTGTCTCCCTGGGTTTATGGTGTCAACTTCTGTGGTAGAATACCCATGAGATNATCAGTCTGGATGTATTTGGTTTCTTTAATTCTGTAGTTTTCAGACTTCCATGCAACTCATCACTCATTTAGTTGAGTGATGGTGTCTCTAGGTTTTAATTGTTGTTGGGTCTTTTTTTTTTTTTTTGCTGGGTCCTTGCCACCAGGTGGTTAACTGACAGCCACTCTGCCCACCATCTCTTGTAAGTTGTGTTGGTGAGGGAGGGTTTTGTTGAATCTAGTTCTTCCATGAGTACAAGGTTTTGAGGATTGTCTCTTGCTCTTGTTCAGTTGTTTATACTGGGTAGTTTCTCCACTATTTAGTTGTATTTCCAGATAGGTCCTGGATTGAGGTTTCTGTGGTTTCCACTCTTTCCTTCACCTTCTTCTGTTGTTATCTGTTTGTGGTTCCTTTGTCGTTGGGTTTCCTCTTCCAGTGGGTATCCTGGTGTTCACTCCCTGCCCTTTTTTTGTTTTCAGTTGGAAGGACAGGCAAAAATGGTTTATGACAGCAGAAGAGTATTCTATGATATTTACAGTAGCATCAGGTAGAGAAGAGATAGGAGATCCTTTGGTTATATACATAATCAAAGGATCTTCAACTGTGATCTTCCACCCAACTAGCCACTTTTAAGAAAGGATGGAAAGAAGATAAGACTCTTGTTGGGGAGAGAGGATTGTGAGTCAAATCTAGAAAGCAGTGAGGTTGTGGGCAGTCAGATTCTGAGGTAAGGTGAGAATAAAGGATAGTAAATATGTGTAGTGTTTGAGAGAATAGAGTTAACCAATACAGTAATAGAGTTCAGGAAACTCTGAAGTGGGCTAAGGTCTGGGAGGGGTGTTGTGAAGTATATACAATTGTATGGAACAGCTATTATTTACAATAATATTAGAGGAAGAATCATGTGACTGAATCTATGTGATCTGGATAATATGAATAGGGGGTATAGAACTTTGAGTAGTACACTAAAAGAAAACAAGTGACATGAAGGACAATAAATTAGCAAAACACTCTGAAAGAGAGACCAGGGGAAACCTGTCAATTGATACAATATAACCAACCAAGCAAAGAAGACTATATAGAAATAAGAGGAAAAGAAAAGTACTATTAAAATAAAAGATGTAAGAATAATGAAAAAATAATACAAATATGAGTAACTCTTAGTTTCCCTACAATAACAAAGTAAAATTTGTCTCAACTTTTGGGATGTCTGCCCTTTGGGTCTAATGCTGGTCCTTTCACAGTTCCAAGTTTTTGTCTCACTTGTGGGTATTAAAAAAAGGCAGGATAAGGAAGAAAGAAGAGATAAGATTGGAAAGAAAGGAAGAAGGAATAAAACAAGGAAGAAGGAAAGAGAGGGAAAAGGTATCAAAAGATAAAACAATAATAAAAAGTAAAAAAATAAAAGATTACTTTAAAAAAACCCTCTTGGCCCTGGCTGGTGTAGCTCAGTGGATTGAGTGCAGGCTGCGAACCAAAGGGTCATGGGTTCGATTACCAGTCAGGACACATTCCTGGGTTGCAGGCCAGGTCCCCAGGGGGGGGGGGGACACATGAGAGGCAGCCACACATTGATGTTTCACTCCCACTCTTTCCCCGTCCCTTCCCCTCTCTCTAAAAATAAATTAAAAAATATATATATTTTTAAAAAACCCTTTTGTTGGTTTCAAACTGGCCAATCCATTTTTTTCTGGTCTCGTTGGCTGCAGCAAGCTGAGGGGTGATTGGTTTGGCATTTATCTCTTCCCAATATGTACTCAGCTAGTCTTGCCAGCACTCTCCCAAGAGCTGCATTTTTAGTTTTCTGAGAAAATTTCATACTGTTTTCCATAATGGTTTTACCAGTCTGCAATCCCACCAACAATGAACTAGGGTCCCCTTTTCTTCCCCACACCCTCTCCAACATTTGTTGTTTGTTGCTTTATTTTTTTTACAAGCCCATTTGTCATTTTATTACCATGTCTTATAATAGATGATAATTATAGATCTATCAAATATCTGACTTAGAAATAACCTAAATATCAAAAAATGGTTCAATCTCTTCATTTACAGTTGAGCAAATGAGATTTAGAGAGTTTACTCATTAGTGGCAGAGTCAGTGCCAAAGTCCAAACTTGTTAATCTTGGACACACGAGGTGATTCAGGTTTGATTTGTGTCTCGGGGAGACTTACAAAGCCTTTGGAAGTCAGGACACATTAAACTGAAACAAAAAATGGGAACCCTGGAGGTTCAAACTTTTTATAGTTTAATATTCTTGAAGGTGAGAGGGAGGGAACCCAGGAGAGAACATCATGGTCATGGCTGCAGTGGTTTCCCAGATAGGCTAATGAGAGAATTGGTGGCAGACATCACCTAATCACCAAGATGCCCCTGGCGATTTTCTGCATGCAAACTTTGTGCCCAAGAGTAGAAATGAAGAACACATTTGACTCTCCAATGTTATTATGTTAGGAATGAAATAGCCACTTAATCTGAACTCAGCTCTAGCTACTACAAATACCAGCATGGAGGATCTTTCTGGAGAGTTCTTAGAACATATGACCACCAGGAGTTCCTAAACCCTTAACTCATGTTGACCCCTCCTAGTGAGATTGATTCTACCATTCCAAATGCTGAGGAAAACCAGGATTATGGCAACTTAACCTCAGCTGAACATTCACCATCTGCTCTGAACTGCTGCGTGTGGATATAACCCACATCTCCACTTTCACGTCTTTCAGAGGTCCCCAGAATTGGCAGCACATGAACAAGGGCACATGATGGCAATGACATGGGTTTACTATTTCATTTCGTATGGTGGGAAGGACTGATTTACATGGCAGCCAAATTTATATTTCCTTGAAATCAAGTCAATCTTGGAAAAAAGCTCTACTCCCAAGGTTCACTGTCAAGAGCTCAGGGGAGATGAAAGTAGCTGTGCCCTGACAGCCCAGTGCACCGTGTCATCACCCACTTCTGTGTTTGATGGTGAGGGCTGAGCTCAGTTCAACTGGCAGGGGGATGCCTCGCTCTTATCCTCACAGATGGACACATCTATTACCATGTCATGTAGGCATCAGCTAGAGCTGACTATGGTTTCCTCAGCTTTGGCAAAATCATAATGATTATATAAATGTATCTGAGGGCTGTTAACTTGTAAGGAAGAGAGGAACTATGTCCTGTGCATGTGTCAGTTGTGTAATGGCTTTCTGTTTTCTCTCGACAGCATGGTATGGGGATTCCCTCCATGTCTATCATGCTTAATGAACTTCTCAAATTACTGTACCACTCCCAGTGCTATGTTGTTATCATCATCAGAATTGGTACTTCAGGGGGAATAGGTAAGATGCTTGACTTCTACTATTAAATCTGAGTCATTGTCCCATACAAAGTAGCTGCCAAAATAAACCAACATACTCAGAGCCCAGCAGAAAATATGATGGTCTAAAAAGTGTGAGGAGGCTAGGCCTGAAGACACTGAAAGAAATTGAAATTTAAAGAAATTTTAAAATGTATTACCTTTTTACCTACCTTCCTTTTCTCCATGAAAATCTGGATTGAAAGATCCTATTCCCTATTACCCAGGTAAACGTAGGTGTTCTTAAGAGAAAGAGTAAAAAAAAATTCTAGGAAATATATTTTCAAATACAGTTTTCTGTTTTTCACTCCCATCCAGCTTCACCCTCCTACCTCCCTCCCCACCTCCCTCCCATTTCCACCCCCCCTTGGTTGTTGTCCATGTGTCCTTTATACTAGTTCCTGTAAATCCTTCTGCTTTTTCCCCTGAAATTCCCTCCTCTCTCCCCTCTGGTCACTGTCCCCCTGTTCTGTATTTCAGGGTCTTTATTTTTTTTTCTTTTTGCTTGCTTGTTTGTTTTGTTGTTTAGCTTCCTGTTAAAGGTGAGGTCATATGGTATTTGTCTTTCAACACCTGGCTTATTTAACTCAGCATAATGCCCTCCAGTTCCATCCAAGCTGTTGCAAAAGGTAGGAGCTCCTTCTTTCTTTCTGCTGCATAGAATTCCACTGTGTATAAGTACCACAATTTTTGATCCATTCATTTACTGACAGGCACCTAGGTTGCTTCCAGCTCTTGGCTATTGTAAATTGTGCTGCTATGAACATTGGGGTGCATAGGTTTTTTTGGATTGGTGTTTCAAGGTTCTTAGGATATAATCCCAGCAGTGGAATTGCTGGCTCAAAAGACAAGTCTATTTTTAGTTTTCTGAGAAAATTCATACTGTTTCCATAATGGTTGTACCAGTTGCAATCCCACCAACAATGAACTAGGGTCCCCTTTTCCTCACACCCTCTCCAACATTTGTTGTTTGTTGGTTACTTTATGATAGCCATTCTAACTGGAGTAAAGTGGTATCTCATTGTGATTTTAATTTGCATTTCTCTCATAGCTAGCGATATTGAGCATCTTTTCATGTGATTCTGGATCCTCTGTATGTCCTCCTTGGACAAGTGTCTGTTCAAGTCACTAAGAAGACAAGCAACCCAATTAAAAATCGAGTTTCATTTTTTTGCACATAGCTGTCCAGGTCTCCCAACACCATTTGTTGAAGAGGCTCTCTTTACTCCATTTTATGTTGCTGTCCCCTTTGTTGAATATTAATTGTCCATAGAGATGTGAGATTATTTCTGGGCTCTCTGTTCTGTTCCATTGGTCTATGTGCTTGTTTTTATGCCAGTACCAGGCTGTTTTAATTACAGTGGCCTTGTAATACAGTTTGGTATCAGGCATTGTGATCCCTCCTACTTTGCTCTTTTTTCTCAAAATTGCAACTGCTATTCGGGTTCATTTATGGTTCTATAGGATTTTTTGAAGTGTTTGTTCTATATCGGTGAAATATGCCATTGGACTTTAATAACTATTGCATTGAATATGTAAATTGCTTTGGGTAGTATGAACATTTTGATGATGTTAATTCTTCCAATCCATGAACATGGTATACGTTTCCATTTGTTTGTGTCTTCCTTGATTTCTTTCTTCAGTGCTGTGTAGTTTTCTGTATATAGGTCTTTAACATCCTTGGTTAGGTTTATACCTAGGTATTTTACTTTTCTTTTTGCTATATTGAGTGGGATTTTTTTCTTGATTTCTACTTTTGAAGTTTCATTGTTGGTACATAAAAATGTCTTTGATTTCTGGATATTGACTTTGTATCTTGCTCTTTTGCCAAACTCATTTATTAGGTCAAGCAATTTTTAGGTAGAGTCTATAGGATTTTCCATGTACACTATCATGTCATCTGCAAACAGTGACAGTTTTGTTTCTTCCTTCCTGATTTGGATGCCTTTTATATCCTTTTCTTGTCTGATGACTGTGGCTAAAACTTCCAATATTATATTGAATAGAAGTGGTAAAAGTTAACAACTTAGTCTTGTTCCTGATCTTAGTGAGAAAGATTTTAGTTTTAGTCCATTGAGTGTGATGTTGCCTGTAGGTCACTCACATATGGCCTTTATTGAGGATTGCTCCCTCTATTCCCTTAGCTGAGTGTTTTTATCATCAATGGGTGCTGTACCTTATCAAGAGCTTTTTCTGCATTTATTAATATAATCATGTGATTTTTGCCTTTGCTTTTATTTATGTGATATATTATATTTACTGATTTGTGAATATTAAACCATCCTTGCATCCCTGGAATGAATCCCACTTGGTCATAGTTTATGATCTTTTTGATGTATTGTTGGATGCAATTTGCCAATATTTTGTTTGGAAGATCTGTCCATTTATAACAGTGGGGTGTTAAAATCCCCTAATATAATTGTGTTATTGTCAATGTTTTTCTTGAAGTCCTCCAAGATTTTCTTTATGTATTTGCGTGCTCCTGTGTTGGGTGCATATATATTTACAATGTTTATATCTTCTTCCCTTTAGTATTATGAAGTGAACTTTTGGATCTATTTTATAGCCTTTGTTTTGAAGAATGCTTTTTCTGATATGAGTATTGCTATTCTAGCTTTTTTTTTCCTGTCCATTTCATTGGAATTTTTTTATAGCCCTTCACTTACAGTCTGTGTAGGTCTTTGGTTCAGAGGTGGATCTCTTGTAGGCAGCATAAGTGTGGGTCATATTCTCTTATCCATTCTGCTAGTCTGTGTCTTTTGATAGGGGCATTTAATCCATTTACATTTAAGATTATTGTTAGTTATTTATTATTTGCCTTTTTTTCAAACCTGAGTTCCTCTCTCTCTTTTTTTAAGGTTTTGTTAAAGCAGACCCTTTAGCATCTCTTGCAGAGCTGGTTTGGAGGATGTGTGTTTGGAACCCTGCTGCCTGGTTTCAGAAACTTAAATCCCACCAACAGGCAAAAAGGCCCCATGGCTAGAGGACCTTGAAACCATAAGCAACTAAGAAAACAAAACTTATCCTCATGGCAGGAGCATAGCTTCTATACCCTTTATTTCACCCTGCTTGGCTGCTGGAGGACAGCTGGATAGTCAATGACATAGGATTACTCAAGATATGAAAAGCATAAGACAGGCACAGTCACAAAGGAGCCTTTGGATTTAGGGGATTATCGAGAAAAATTTATGGAGAAGGATTTAGGTGATTATCAAGAAGGCTCAAAAATCTAATGAGGCAGTGTATATAAAGGTAATTCAGAGACCATGTAGAGTGCTTTATGGTTCATTTTGAAGCTATTTTCTGAATCTGTAAAGTGAACACACATATTCTTAAATGAAATGACCAATATGAAGTAAGCCTGCACAAATGCGCTTGAAGAAATCTTTCTTTGTGGATAGGCATGCAAATGGCATTTTTCTTTTATTAATCACCATAAGAGGAAAGGGCAGGCAGGCATAACTGTAGAGGCAGAACTGTAGTCAGTGGAGCACCACAGTCAGTGCCAAACGAGGCAGAACCGTGCTCTGCGGGGACAACTCAAAGAAGAAGCACTGCAGTTCCAGTGGGGACTTCCAGGGCTACCTGACAGATCCTATGGCCTCCCAGGCTAGCTTCTTGAATATGAAAGAAGGAGTTAGAGTAAGTGACTTTGCATATTCTTTTCACAGTTTGAGTTTATAAACAATTTTTTTTACCTCTTGTGGACTATGATTTAGAGAGATGTTCAGTGATGACTCTGTTTTCTTCTTGTCACATAAGTGAACAGTACTCGAAGCACTCTGCAACTGGAGTGAATATATATATGGACTTTAATTGGAGGTGATTAAGAAATTATATTAGTAAAACTCTCAAACAAAGCAACTCATGCTAAATGGTGATCTGTTTTCAGAAATTTCTTTATGAAAAATCTTATTAAATTTGTATTCTACTTTTGGCCCTGCTGTTTGCTAGCTGTGTATGGTGCTTTGTCACTCACTTCCATGTAGCTCGTTATCTCACCTATACAATGGAGACTGTATTCTTGCCCTACCAGTTTTACAGAACTAATATAAGGATTTTTTAAATTAAAAATAACTATAACTACTCTAAGTGAAAACAATACAGCAAGTTAAAAATAATAATGAAAGTAATGCTATTGTTAAATGATATTCAGGTATTTGAAAATATATATTAAATACTTTAATTACTTTATTTAAAAACTAAAACTTTCTTTTTTAAGTTTTTACTTATTTATTTTTTTAGAGAGGGGAAGGGGAAGGGAGAGAAACATCAACTCTGTGTGGTTGCCTTTTGCATGCCCCCTAATAGGGAGCTGGCCTGCAATCCAGGCATATGTCCTGACTGGGAATTGAACCCACAACCCTTTGGTTCACAGTCCAGCACTCAATTCAATGAGCCACACCAGCTGGGGCTAAAAAGTAAAAATTTCTTTTAAAACTAACAGTTTTAAATATAGATTCAAATGTGAAAATTGTTGGGGACAAAAAGGAACTAGACTGGTTCTCTTCTATTTTAAAACCAAGAAAACAGACTCTTCTATCAACCTCTGCTTAGAAGAGAAAGTTATAAAGAAAGAAAAGGGAACTGAAAAATAAAGCAAAAAGAAATGTTATCAGAAGTTTTAATCTACTAAGTAGAAAAATTGGAATGTTCTGGAAAAGACTGTATCTACTCAGAAGTAGGAAGTCAGTGGAAATTTATCAAAATAATTAACATAGTTCGTCTTTAGTTACTTAAAAAACTCAGGCACTAACTAGTACTATCACTGTCAATTTTTAGTTCAGTTAAGGGTAGTTTGTTTCTTTTATGTGTGTCCTTCTAAACCAAAGGTTATATCAATCCACCAGGCAACTTGCAAGGGGCCAACAGCAATGTCACTTAGTGCTAAGTAAACAATTCAAGAGTTTGGATCATAACTAATGATTTTTATTGTCATATTCCAAATACAATATAATGAAACCCAGTAAGTGCTAAACTATGCTCCATCCCTAAAGGACTATAGTTGCTTTTAAAACATCTTTTGATAATGTTAATAAAACCCTGCAGTATTAGGTCTGTTCAGTTCTTCGGACTGGCAAGAGCCAGCATAAGTGAATAAGGCACCTGTTTTAGATCCATATCAACTGCTACTTTGGTCTATGCAACATCAAGTGAGGACAACTAAAAAAGAAACAATTTAAAAATACACATTTTGGCCTCAATTTTTAGTAAAAATCCTATAGCTTGACTTAAGTCTCAGAAAAGCCTGAGAACACTGGACAAAGAGAAGTGCAAGAACCCCGACATCTATTACTCTGGATATATATAAAACTTTAGGGAAATAAATGTAGATTTAAAAAAACCTCTAGCTGATTTAGGGAATTCATTGTAGACACTGGCACTTATTACATATTACATTTAAATTTAATATATAGGAGTTTGGAAATATCTTTGAAATTTGGAGGTGGCCAATTTGAATGAAATGGAGGACCTCTTAGGTGACCTAGAAGAATAATATTTATAGTCTCTAGTAAACTCTCCCACCCTGTAGAGAACCTATCCGCGTGGTATGGCGAATTTAGCTCAGCCACTGATTCAGAAAACCAGCAGGGAGCAAGTGGGCACACAGGAGCCAAGCTCACCGATTGGTTTTCCTGTGGGAAATGGGGCCTGCATTGTACCTAGGCTGTTCTGAGGCTTGCTTTTTGCTAAAACTCCCTCACCCTGAATTGAGGCAGGAAATGTTTACTGCATATCTTTAAAGTAACTTCCTAAAATCTGTGCCAAATCTCCCAAGGATGGAGTGTAACCAGTTCAACCACTTTTTCCTTTGCATTTGCAACTATTCTTTTTCTCTGAAGTAATTAGCAACTTCCTCTCCTTTGTTATCTGTGAAAGGTAATCACCTAAAGTGAACCTGTGCATAGTAAATGAGGACCATCCTCAATGTAATGTACCCAGAAAAGCAATAAAAGCCTGTCCGGGCAGGGGTCACAGCGCTCTCTCACTCAGAGAGTGGCTATGCTGTCCCTTTTTCTCCACAGGACTTCTGTAGTCCGTGTGAGTTTGTTTGTCGCAGCAACAGCACATGGACCGTGCTGGCGGGTCTGCATCACCACCCCAATACTGTAGCCCATACCTGTGAAAAGTATACAGGTAAGAACTATAAACTAAACTAAAATTTTTCATGACTAGTATGTAATTGTTTAAAGTCTGATTTCCAGAACTTCATTTAGCAATGCATTTACCTTTGTTTTCTTTAGTTGTATAACAGCTTCAAGAAAACTTATCTCTTCAAATGTTCTGAGAACTGGTTCAAGTTCTATTAAGCATTCTAAAGAAGAAAAAACAATCCGAGTTCAGACTGCATAGAAGCATTAAGTTGAATAGTATAAATACTAGTATTTAATTGATAAGACCTTAAGTCAGTTTTTCTCCAAACTGATGACAATCAACTGTCTTAACAGCCTTTATTATACACCTAGAGACATCATATCTACATTGTACAGAAAAATAAACTCAAAGTGGATTAAAGACTTAAATGTGAGACCTGAGATCACAAAACACCTAGAAGAAAACAGGCAATAAACTCTTTGGTATCAGTTTCAGTGATATTTTCTTAGTGTGTCTCCTCAAACAAGGGCAACAAAAGCAAAAGTAAACAGGTGGGAAAACAACAAACTAAAAAGCGTCAACACAGCAAAGAAAACCATCAACAAAACAAAAAGACAACCTACTGAATGGGGAAAGATATTTGTAAATGATACATCCAATAAAGGGTTTATATCCCAAAAATATAAGGAACTCACACAACTAACACCACAAACAAACAGACAACCCAATTGAAAAAAAAAAAAACAAAAACAAAAAAACGGGCAGAATGCAGAATGGCTGAACACTTTTCCAAAGAGTATATACAGAACAAACGTTGCCTGGGGACTACGACTCCCGCCTTGCTGCACAGGCTCCCAGCAGCGCAGTCCTCCCCTAGCAGCTTTACAGGCAGCGTGTATAAGACTTAGTGCCGAGGGAAGGCCAAAAGGGACTTCCGGCCAATGGAGGCGTAGGTGGAAGCAGTGTGCCCCCTCCCACAACTAAATTTAAAGACAGTGAAGTTTTAGTAATAAAAACGCAGCCATAACAGTGAAAATTGAACTGTATGGAAGTCCGACGACAACAAACCACTCAGCCAGACCGGTAAGAGGGGCGGCGGAGTCAGCAGCGGAGTGGGGTCGGGCTGGAAAGATCGTTCGGTCCCACTGAACCAGGAGCGGAGGCGGAGGTGGTTGGTGGATTCCAGGCATGGGGTGGAGACAGGCGGACCCAGTGAGGGCACAGGGTGGCTGGCTGACAGCGGTCACACATTCGAGTGCAGATAAACCAAGCAAAGGAGCAAACAGTGAGACAGACTGCTCAGGCTAGAGCCCCAGCGATGGGAATTAGAGCCTGAAAGCACGAACTGGAAAAATTTCCTTGGGGTCGAGGGGCTGGGAGAGGCTCCCAGGCTCACAGAGAGTTTGTTGGAGAGACCCACAGGGTCCTGGACAGTACATGGACACACACACCTGGGAACCAGCACCAGAGGGGCCCAATTTGCTTGTGGGAAGCCGCAGAGGGGACAGAAATCTGAGCGAGAGCAGAATGGAGCAAAGGGCCATTTTTTCCCCTCTCTGACCCCACCCCCAAATACAGCCAGACTCATAACCCAGCAACTGAGTTGCCCCGAACTGGTGAACACCTAAGGCTCCACCCCTCATTCATAACAGGTGCGAACAGACCAAACATTATGACTCAAGAACAGCTCAAAGCCCCAGAGCCTATAACTCTAAGTGACCAAAAAATAGCCAACCTTTCAGATGCACAGTTAAAAACACTGGTGATCAGGATGCTCACAGAATTGGTTGATTTTAGTCACAAATTAGAGGAACATATGAAGGCTAAACTAATTGAAATGAAGGGAAATGCACAGGAAACCAATAGTAATGGAAAGGAAACTGGGACTCAAATCAATCGAGTGGAACAGAAGGAAGAAAAAAATGTCCAAACAGAAAAGAATGGAGAAACAAGAATTCAAAAAAATGAGGAGAGGCTTAGGAACCTCCGGGACATCTTTAAACATTGCAACATCTGAATTATAGGGGTCCCAGAAGGGGAAGAGGAACAGTCACGAGTGGAAAACTTATTTGAACAAATAATAAAGGAGAACTTCCCCAATATGGCAAAGGAAACAGACTTCCAGGAAGTCCAGGAAGCTCAGAGAGTCCCAAAGAAGGTGGACCAAAGGAGGAACACACCAAGGCACATCATAATTACATTGGCCAAAATGAAAATGAAGGAGAGAATCCTAGAAGCAGCAAGAGATAAGGGGACAGTCACCTACAAAGGAGTTCCCATCAGACTGTCAGCGGATTTCTCAAAAGAGAACTTACAGGCAAGAAGGGGCTGGAAAGAAGTATTCCAAGTCATGAAATCCAAAGACCAAAATTGCTCTATCCAGCAAANACACAGCAAAGAAAACCATCAACAAAACAAAAAGACAACCTACTGAATGGGGAAAGATATTTGTAAATGATACATCCAATAAAGGGTTTATATCCCAAAAATATAAGGAACTCACACAACTAACACCACAAACAAACAGACAACCCAATTGAAAAAAAAAAAAAAAAAAACAAAAAAACGGGCAGAATGCAGAATGGCTGAACACTTTTCCAAAGAGTATATACAGAACAAACGTTGCCTGGGGACTACGACTCCCGCCTTGCTGCACAGGCTCCCAGCAGCGCAGTCCTCCCCTAGCAGCTTTACAGGCAGCGTGTATAAGACTTAGTGCCGAGGGAAGGCCAAAAGGGACTTCCGGCCAATGGAGGCGTAGGTGGAAGCAGTGTGCCCCCTCCCACAACTAAATTTAAAGACAGTGAAGTTTTAGTAATAAAAACGCAGCCATAACAGTGAAAATTGAACTGTATGGAAGTCCGACGACAACAAACCACTCAGCCAGACCGGTAAGAGGGGCGGCGGAGTCAGCAGCGGAGTGGGGTCGGGCTGGAAAGATCGTTCGGTCCCACTGAACCAGGAGCGGAGGCGGAGGTGGTTGGTGGATTCCAGGCATGGGGTGGAGACAGGCGGACCCAGTGAGGGCACAGGGTGGCTGGCTGACCTCGGTCACACATTCGAGTGCAGATAAACCAAGCAAAGGAGCAAACAGTGAGGCAGACTGCTCAGGCTAGAGGCCCAGCGATGGGAATTAGAGCCTGAAAGCACGAACTGGAAAAATTTCCTTGGGGTCGAGGGGCTGGGAGAGGCTCCCAGGCTCACAGAGAGTTTGTTGGAGAGACCCACAGGGTCCTGGACAGTACATGGACACACACACCTGGGAACCAGCACCAGAGGGGCCCAATTTGCTTGTGGGAAGCCGTAGAGGGGACAGAAATCTGAGCGAGAGCAGAATGGAGCAAAGGGCCATTTTTTCCCCTCTCTGACCCCACCCCCAAATACAGCCAGACTCATAACCCAGCAACTGAGTTGCCCCGAACTGGTGAACACCTAAGGCTCCACCCCTCATTCATAACAGGTGCGAACAGACCAAACATTATGACTCAAGAACAGCTTAAAGCCCCAGAGCCTATAACTCTAAGTGACCAAAAAATAGCCAACCTTTCAGATGCACAGTTAAAAACACTGGTGATCAGGATGCTCACAGAATTGGTTGATTTTAGTCACAAATTAGAGGAACATATGAAGGCTAAACTAATTGAAATGAAGGGAAATGCACAGGAAACCAATAGTAATGGAAAGGAAACTGGGACTCAAATCAATCGAGTGGAACAGAAGGAAGAAAAAAATGTCCAAACAGAAAAGAATGGAGAAACAAGAATTCAAAAAAATGAGGAGAGGCTTAGGAACCTCCGGGACATCTTTAAACATTGCAACATCTGAATTATAGGGGTCCCAGAAGGGGAAGAGGAACAGTCACGAGTGGAAAACTTATTTGAACAAATAATAAAGGAGAACTTCCCCAATATGGCAAAGGAAACAGACTTCCAGGAAGTCCAGGAAGCTCAGAGAGTCCCAAAGAAGGTGGACCAAAGGAGGAACACACCAAGGCACATCATAATTACATTGGCCAAAATGAAAATGAAGGAGAGAATCCTAGAAGCAGCAAGAGATAAGGGGACAGTCACCTACAAAGGAGTACCCATCAGACTGTCAGCGGATTTCTCAAAAGAGAACTTACAGGCAAGAAGGGGCTGGAAAGAAGTATTCCAAGTCATGAAATCCAAAGACCAAAATTGCTCTATCCAGCAAAGTTTTCATTTAGAATGAAGGGCAGATAAAGCACTTCTCAGATAAGGTCAAATTCAAGGAGTCCATCATCACCAAGCCCTTACTATATGAAATGTTAAAGGGACTTATCTAAGAAAAAGAAGATGAAAAATATGAACAGTGAAAGGACAGCAAACTCACAATTATCAACAACCACACCTAAAACAAAAGCAAACTAAGAGGAGAGCTACATCGGGAGTAGAACCATAGAAATGGAGATCACATGGAGGGTTAGCAACAGGGGAGTGGGAGGAGGAGAAGGGGGTGAAGGTACAGAAAATAAGTAGCATAGATGATAGGTAGAAAATAGATAGGGGGCAAGGCAAGAATAGTAGGGGAAATACAGAATCTAAAGAACTTGTGAAACATGGACATGAACGAAAGGGAGGGAATGGTGGGGGAGGGAGTGTGAAGGGTGGAGGGGAATGAAGGGTCAAAATAGGACAATTGTAATGGCATAATCAATAAAATATATTTTTTTAAAAAAGGAGTACAAATAGGTAGTTACAGATTACCCATGGGTATGTAAAGTACAGTATAGGAAATAGAGTAGTGAAAGAACTTGTACACATGACCCATGGACATGAACAATGGTGGGGGATTGCCTGAGGGTGTGGGAGAGTGCTCGGTGGAAGAAGGCAAAGGGGGAAAAATCAGGACACCAATAATAGCATAATCAATCAAATAGAATTAAAATAAAATAATAAAATGAAAAGACAAACAGCCGAATAAAACATGTAGAAGAAAGAAAAAATGAAGCAGTAATCAAAAAACTCCCATCACACAAAAGGGCTGGACCAGATCGTTTTACATTAGAATTCTACAAAAACATTTAAGGAAGAGTTAACCCCTATCCTTCAAAGATGATTCCAAAAAAATTCCAAAATGATAGAAGACTTCCAAACACTTTTTATGAAGCCAGCATCATCTTAATCCCAAAACCAGATAAAGATACAACAAAGAAAGGAAACTTCAGGCCAATATCTTTGATGAACATAGATACTAAAATTCTCAACCAAGTATTGACAAACCACATTCAATAATACATTAAAAAGATCATACACCATGAACAAGTGGGAATCATCCCAGGGATGCAAGGATGGTTCAATATTCACAAATCAGTAAATATAATACATCACATAAATAAAAGCAAAGACAAAAATGACAGGATCCTACCAATAGATTAAGGAAGAGTTTTTGATAAGGTACATCACCTAGTTATGATAAAAACTCTCAGCTAAGTGGGAATAGAGGGAGCACTCCTCAATATAATAAGGGCCATATGTGAGAGACTTACAGCCAGCATTATACTCAATGGTCAAAAACTGAAAGCTTTTCCACTAGGATCAGGAACAAGACAAGGATGTTCACTTTCACCACTTCTATACAATATACTATTGGAAGTTATAGCCACAGTCATCAGACAAGAAAAGGAAATAAAAGGCATCCACATTAGAAAGGAAGAAACAAAACTGTTACTGTTTGCAGATGACATGATAGTGTACATGTAAAATCCTATAGACTATACCCCAAAATTGCTTGACCTAATAAATGGATTTGGCAAAACAGAATACAAAATCAATATCCAGAAATCAAAGGCATTTGTTTACCAACAACGAAATAGCAGAAGCAGAAATCAAGAAAAAAATTCTAAAATCTATGGTATATTTACACAATGGAATTCTATGCAGCAGAAAGAAAGAAGGAGCTACTACCCTTTGCAACAGCATGGATGGAACGAGAAAGCATTATGCTGAGTGAAATAAGCCAGGCAGTGAAAGACAAATACCATATGATCTCACCTTTAACAGGAACTTAAAGAACAAAACAAACAAGCAAGCAAAATATGACCAAAGACACTGAAATTGAGAAGAGGCTGACAGGGACCAGAGGGGAGAGGGGAGAGAATTTCAGGTGAAAAGGGGAAGGATTCACAGAAACTAGTATAAAGGACACAGGGAGAACAACTATGGTGGTAGAAATGGGAGGGAGGTGGGGAACACAGGTTGGGGGGCTTGGGATGGGAGTGGGGGATGGAAAACTGTACTTGACAAATAATTAAATTTAAAAAATTAAAAGAAAAAGAAAAAATCCCATTTGATATAGCAAAAAAAAAAAAAAAACAAATGAAATAAACCTAAGGAATAAACCTTAGGTTTATTTTAAAAAATAAAATAAACCTAGTAATAAACCTAACCAAGGATGTAAAAGACCTGTATGCAGAAAATTACACAACACTGAAGAAATTAAGGAAGACATAAAGAAGTGGAAACATATACCATGTTCATGGATTGCAGGAATTAACATCATTAAAATGTCCATACTACCCAAAGCAATTTACAGATTCAATAAAGTACCTATTAAAAAGTACCAATGGCATATTCATAGACATAGAACAGCACTTCAAAAATTTATATGGAACCATAAATGACCATGAATAGCAGCTGCGATTTTGAGAAAGAAGAGCAAAGTAGGAGGGATCACAATACCTGATACAAACTGTATTGCAAGGGTACTGTAATCAAAAGAGCCTAGTACTGGCATAAAAACAGGCACATAGACCAATGGAACAGAACAGAGAGCCCAGAAATAATCTTACATCTCTATGGTCAATTAATATTCAACAAAGGGGGCAGCAACATAAAATGTAGTAAAAATAGCCTCTTCAGCAAATGGTGCTAGGAGAACTGGACAGCTCCATGCAAAAAAAAATGAAACTTGAGCACCAACTTACACCATACACAAAAATATATTCAAGGTGGATAAAACACTTAAATATAAGCCGTGACACCATTAAGTCCTAGAGGAGAACATTGGCGTAAAAATCTCCGATACTTCACACAGCAATATTTGTACTGGTATGTCCCCTAGAGCAAGGGACATAAAGGAAACAATAAACAAATGGGATCTCATCAAAATAAAAACCTTCTGCATGGCTAAAGAAAACAGTATTAAAATAAAAAGAGAACCAACTTGTATGGGAAAACATATTTGCCAATGACACCTCAGACAAAGATTTAATCTCCAAAATATACAAAGAACTTACATGACTCCACTCTAAGAAGACCAGCAACCCAATTAGAAAATGGGCAAAGGACTTGAACAGACCCTTCTCCAAGGAGGACATACAGAGGATCCAGAGACACATGAAAAGATGCTCAATATCACTAGCTATTAGAGAGATGCAAATTAAAACCACAATGAGATACCACTTTACACTGGTCAGAATGGCCATCAACAAAGAACAAGTGTTGGAGAGGCTGTAGAGAAAAGGGGACCCTAATTCACTGTTGGTGGTATTGCAGACTAGTGCAAACACTATGGAAAACAGTATGGAATTTTCTCAGAAAACTAAAAATGGACCTGCCTTTTGACCCAGCAATTCCACTGCTGGGATTGTGTCCTAAGAACCCTGAAACACCAATCCAAAAGAACCTATGCACCCCGAGTTCATAGCAGCACAATTTACAATAGCCAAGAGCTGGAAGAAACCTAGGTGCCCTTCAGTAAACGGATGGATCCAAAACCTATGGTACATTTACACAATGGAATTCTATGCAGCAGAGAGAAGGAAGGAGCTACTATACCCTTTGCAACAGCATGGACGGAACTGGAGGGCATTATGCTGAGTGAAATAAGCCAGGCACTGAAAGACAAAAACCATATGATCTCACCTTTTACAGGAACCTGAACAACAAAACAAAGAATCAAGCAAAATATAACAAAAGACACTGAAATAGAGAACAGGCTGACAGAGACCAGAGGAATTTTCAGGGGAAAAGGGCAAGAAAGAAGTATAAATGACACATGGACAAAAACTAAGGGGGGTGCAAATGGTAGGGAGGTGGGGAGCACTGGTGGAGGTGAGCTGGGATGGGAGTAAAAGACATAAAACTGTACTTGAAGAACAATTAAAATAAATTTAAAATGTTTATTTCAGTAACATTTTCCATTTTGATCTCCTTCCTTTTTTCAAACATAAGCTTTGTCATATTTTATATATGGAGAATTGAATTCCTCTTGTAAATCTGTTTTTGCCTTCTGAGTGATTTTATAATATTTTATTGAACTATTCCTCTGTTGCTAGAAATAGAAAATATTTTAATTTTTTCAAATATAAATAACATTGTGTGTACATCTCTGTATACAGAATCATATGCCTTTATCATTATTTATTCACAATACAGTCCTAGCAACAGATTTTGCTAGGAAAAGGGTCAAAATATATATATAGGTAAAATTTTGTTACTGCTACAAAGATATTTCATTGGTTCTATGGTGCACATTTTTACCACTTTACTGTCTGTGAAATCAGACGACTACATACACCCCATGGGATCAAATTCCACTGTTTGCCAGGCATCCACCACTGACACTGGCCTGGTGTTTCTGTGGTGGGGGGTGGACAGAGGCACCAGGAGACTGGGGATCATCCCCATTCTGTCACCTAGCCTGATGGGGACCATCTGAAGAAGGATGGAGAGTCCTGGTTATTCTCCAAAACTTCTGGTAAGGTGAAGAAAACACAGGTCTCAAAATTTACAAGTTGGGTTTAAATAGTTAGAGCTCACATTGAAGGAAGGATATAACATTTACCTTTAATGGCACAGAAGACAAAATTATATATGGGGGAAAAATCATGGAAATAAACAACTCCCATTGAAAGAATGACTTGGAAAACTTGGATTCCAAATATAAAGAAGTTTTCTCATTCTTTCCTTTTTATATATGAACTAGGATTATAAAAATATAATTTCAGGGGGAAGATGGTGACAGAGTAGCATGGAGGGAACCCAGCTCCCATGCATCTGGTGGAAAATCCAGGTGGATCTACCAAAGAACAGCATAATCAACCAATTCCCCAACATTTATGAAAACGAGAGACCAGAGAGTGTGACAGAGGAACCAGACAGCTGCAGGTGGGTGAGGACTCCAGAGGACGAAAACCGCTGTGCCCCCAGCCTCCTTGGCAGCAGGCTGGGCCCTTGGCGTGCCCAAGGCTGGCGACCTCCGGTGGTGTGTGAGTATGGAAGAGAAGTGGCAGGCAATCTGGGCCTGCACAATCGGTGGGAAACTGAAGCCCCATCTGAATCCAGGGCGGGAGCCTGTGGTGGAGGGAACTCCAGAGGCCCAGCACCCGGTGGGCGGGCAACAGACTCCGTGGGAGCCGTGGGCCTGCTACAGGTTCCGTGAAAGAGAACTGAATCCCCTCCTCCCCGTCTATGCAGGCTGGGTAATACTGGGCAGAGACCTGAGGGCTTAAGTTAATGTAAAGGGTGGCAAGGGCGGAGGGTCCTATTCAACTGTGGACTCTGTGGTCGCTAGCCCACCAGCCCACCAGCCCGCCAGCCCTGGGGATTTAAGAAGAACTCTGTCGTTGCGGATCTTTTGGGATTGGGCTGGGCTGAGAGGCAGGCTTTGCAGAGAAGCCTCTATTGGAAAGTGAACTGAGGTGCTCTGCAACAGCAACTTGCCTCACGGCCCAACCACCCAGCAGCCATCTAGGGGAGGGGTGGGAATACCTGGGTCCCGCCATGGGACTGAGAAAGACAGTACCAGATACCTCGGGACACAGGCAGCCTCACAGAGGTGTGGGCACCCACATCCCAATCCGATAGCCTGGCTCAAGTGTGTGCACATGGGCATGCACCCACGCACCCGAATACCTGCCCTCAGAGAGGCCCAGCGGGCAGACAGTTTGAAACTGACAAAGGAAGGGGGCTTTTTGTTTTTGGTTTTGGTTTTTTTGTTGTTGTTGTTTTGTTTTGTTTGTGTGTGTGTATGTGTGTGATTTTTCCCCTCCCCCCTTTTTTTCCCTCTCTCAACCTCTTTTTTAAGTAATCTTATATCTTTTAAACTGTATTGTTGCTCTATCTTTCAATACTCTGTCCCTTATTTCATTTTTCTTTTTGTCCGGTTTTAGTCCTTCCGTTCTTCCCAAATTTTCCGCTTATTACTCCTTTCTCCTGACTGTGTGTGTGTGTGTGTGTGTGTCTGGGTGTGTTGGATTGTTTGTTTCTGTGTTGCTTAGTTTTCTTTTAGGTGTATTATTATTTGTTTGCATTATTCTTACTTCTTTTTTTTTATTTTAAGAATATCTTTGTATTCCTCCTCTTTCTCTACAGGTTTCTTAGTCCTGGCTGGTTATATTGTACTACCTGACAGGTTCCCACTGCTCTTTCCTCCACAGTATATTACTAATTTTCTATACTTCACTTGCTTTCCTTTGCTATACTACCCAAGCTCTATAACCCCCATTTAGACAGATCACATAGAGTCTATAACGTGAGTGTTGCTCTAATATTATTGTAAATAAGAGCTGTTCTATACAATGGTAATATTCATAACACATCTCTCGGACCTTACAACACGTTACAGGTTCCTGAATTCTATTACTCTATTTACTTACATGCTACATCTAGTTACGAAACTGTATTCTCACCTTACCTCAAAATCTGACCACCCGCAAACACACTGCTTTCTAGATACAATTCACAAGCCTCCCCTTCCCAACAAGAGACTTAGCCTATGTCCATCCTTTCTTAAAAGTAGCAAGCTGGGTTGAAGAGCACAATTAACACTATACATAGCCGGAAGATTGTCTATTTCTTCTCTACCGAACTGTGACTGTAAATAACATAAAATAATCTTCTGCTATCATAAACCATTTTGCCTCCCCCTCCAACTGATCACACACACACAATAAAGAAAGGAGTAGGTGGAAGCAGAGAACACCAAGATACCTGCAGGAGACTGCACCACTGAATTTCACAGGTAACCTACCACAGAAGTTCACACCATAAACCGAGGGAACCAGAACAGATCAATTTAAGAAGCTGAGGCCAACAAGAAAAGTACCACAAACAATGGGAAGACAAAGAAACAATCCCAAAATGAAAGAAAAGGAGGAAGCCTCAGAAAGAATGTTAGATGAAACAGAGGCAAGTCAACTATCAGATATGGAATTCAAAGCACTGGTTATCAGGAAATTCAAAGAGCTTACAAGGAGCTACTAGAAACTACAGGGGAGCTACAATGAACTCTCTGCAAGCTATACCAACATGAAAAATAAAATAGAAACCATCAGTAAAGGCCAAGAGGAAATGAAGAATACAATTTCTGAACTGAAGAACAGAGTAGAAGGTACGAAGGTTAGGATTGATGAGGAGGAAGATTGCATAAGTGAGATAGAAGACAGGATAGAAAGAATCTCCCAGACGGACCAAGTAATGGAAAACAGACTCAGAAAAAAAGAGGAGAATTTAAGAGAAATGCAAAACAACATGAAACGGAATAATATCCGAATAATAGGAATACCAGAAGGAGACGAAGAAGAACCAGGGATAGAAAACCTACTTGAAAGAGTAATAATAGAAAATTTTCCTAAGTTGAGGAGAGATAAAGTCACACGGATCCAGGAATCGCAGAGAATCCCAATCAGGTGGAACCCGAAGAGGCCTACTGCAAGACACATCACCATTAAAATGGCAAAACTCCAAGACAAAGAGAAAAATCCTTAAGGCAGCAAGGGAGAAAAAGGAAGTAACATACAAGGGGGTCCTAATAAGGTTGGCTACTGACTTCTCAATGGAAACATTCCAAGCAAGAAGAGAATGGCAAGAAATATTTCAAGTAATGAGAAACGGAGGCCTACAACCAAGGCTTCTTTACCCAGTGAGGCTCTAAATCAAGATAGAAGGCCAAACAAAGAGCTTCCAGGACAAAAGAAGTCTAAAAGAATACGCCTCCACCAAACCAGCTCTACAAGAATTACTAAAAGGGCTGCTTTAAGGAAAGGAAGGAAAAGAGAGAGACAGAGAGGAACAGAGGTACATAAATCACAATGAATACGTACCTTTCAATAATAACCTTAAACGTAAATGGATTAAATGCACCAATTAAAAGACATAGAATAGCTGAAGGGTTAAGAAAGCATGACCCACACATATGCTGCCTACAAGAGACCCACCTCAGGTCAAAAGACCACCAGACACTGAAAGTGAAAGGATGGAAACAAATGTTCCAAGCAAATGGACAAGAAAAATAACCATGGTAGCAATTCTCATACCAGAAAAAATAGACTTCAAAAACAGGGGCATAAAGAAAGACCCAGAAGGTCACTTCATAATACTCAAGGGAAGAATCCACCAAGAAGACATTAACATCATAAATATATATGCACCCAACATAGGAGCACCCAAATATATAAAGAAAATCCTAGAGGACCTCAAGAAAGATATTGACAGCAACACAATTATAGTAGAGGATTTTAACACCCCACTGTCAAAAATGGACAGATCTTCCAAACAAAATATCAACAAAGATATTGCAGCATTAAATGACACCCTAGATGAAATGGACCTAATTGATATATATAGAGAGCCTATCATCCCAAAGAAGCTAAATACACATTCTTTTCAAACGCACATGGAACATTTTCAAAGATAGACCACATGATTGACACAAATTGAGTTTCAACAAATTCAGGAAAATAGAAATCATACCAAGCATTTTCTCTGATCACAAGGGAGTAAAATTGGAAACTAACCCCACAGGAAAAAATCCAAAACACCCAAAAGCATGGAAAATTAATGGTATGCTATAAAACAATGAATGGGGCAAGATTGAAATTAGAGAAGAAATCAAAAAACTTCTGGAAACAAATGAAAATGACCTCACAACAACCCAAAACTTATGGGACACAGTGAACGCAGTCCTGAGAGGGAAGTTCATAGCAACACAGCTTTACCTAAAGAAGACAGAAACATTTCAAACAAACAACCCAACCAGACGCCTGCAAGAACATGAGGAACAACAACAAAGACAGCCCAGAACAAGTAGAAGGAAGGAAATAAGCAAGATTAGAGCAGAATTAAATGACATAGAGACTAAAAGCACAATTCTAAGGATCAATGAATCCAGGAGTTGGTTTTTTGAAAACATAACAAAATAGATAAACCTTTAAGTAGGATCATCAAGAAAAGAAGAGAGAGGACCCAAATAAACACAATAAAAAATGAAAGAGGAGAGATTACAACGGATACCACAGAAATAGAAGGGATTGTAAAGAATTACTATGCAGAGCTGTATGCCAAGAAGTTTGAAAATCAAGGTGAAATGGACAAATTTCTAGAAAAGAAACTCAATGAAATGGTCTTGCAAAACTCAATGAAAAAGAAGCAGAAAACCTGAATAGGCCAGTAACAGCAAATGAAATTGAAGAAGTAATCAAAAAACTCCCATCGCACAACAGCCCTGGACCAGATGGTTTCACAGGAGAATTCTACAAAGCTTTTAAGGAAGAACTAACCCCTATTCTTCACAGACTATTTCAAAAAATCCAAAAGGAGGGAAAACTCTCCAACTCTTTTTATGAAGCCAGCATCATCCTAATTCCAAAGCTAGATAGAGACACAACAAAGAATGAAAACTTCAGGCCAATATTGCTGATGAACATAGATGCTAAAATCCTCAATAAAATATTGGCAAATCACATCCAATAATACATCAAAAAGATCATACACCAGGACCAAGTGGTATTCATCCCAGGGATGCAAGGATGGTTCAATATATGCAAATCAGTAAATGTAATACATCACATAAACAGAAGCAAAGACAAATCCACATGATCATATCAATAGATGTGGAAAAAGCTTTTGATAAGGTACCACACCCATTTATGATAAAGGTCCTCAGAAAAATGGGAATAGAGGGAGCATTCCTCAATATAATAAAGGCCATATATGAAAGACCTACAGCCAACATCACACTCAATGGGCAAAAACTAAAAGCTTTTCCACTAAGATCAGGAACAAGACAGGAACAAGACAAGGTTGTCCACTTTCACCTCTTCAATATAGTATTGTAAGTTGTAGCCACAGCGATCAGACAAGAAAAGGAAATAAAAGGCATCCAGATCAGAAAGGAGGAAACAAAACTGTCATTGTTCACAGATGACACGATAGTGTACATGGAAAATCCTATAGCCTCCACCAAAAAACTGCTTGAACTAATAAGTGAATTTGGGAAAACAGCAGGATAGAAAGTCAATATCCAGAAATCAAAGGCATTTTTGTATACCAACAATGAAACAGAAGAAGCAGAAATCAAGAAAAAAGTTCCATTCCATATAGAAAAATCAAAAATAAAATATCTGGGAATAAATCTAACCAAGGAGGTAAAAGACCTGTATGCAGAAAACTATACAACACTGAAGGAAGAAATCAAGGAAGATACAAACAAATGGAAACATATACCATGTTCATGGATTGGAAGAATTAACATCATCAAAATGTCCATACTACCCAAAGCAATTTAAAGATTTAATGCAATATCTATTAAACTGCCAATGGCATATTTCACTGATATAGAACAAACACTTCAAAAATTTATATGGAAGCATAAAAGACCCCGAATAGCGGCTGCAATTTTGAGAAAGAAGAACAAAGTAGGAGGAATTACAATACCTGAAATCAAAGTGTATTACAAGGCCACTGTATTCAAAATAGCCTGGTACTGGCATTAAAACAGGCACATAGCCCAATAGAATAGAACAAAGAGCCCAGAAAAAAGCCCAAATTTCTACAGTCAATTAATATTGAACAAAGGGGGCAGTAACATAAAATGGAGTAAAGACACCCTTTTCAACAAATGCTGTTGGGAGAACTGGACAGCTACATGCAAAAAAAAAAAATGAAACTCAACCACCAACTTACGCCATACACCAAAATTAATTCAAGGTGGATAAAAGACTTAAATATAAGCCATGAGACCATTAAAGCCCTAGAGGAGAGCATTGGCAAGAAAATCTCAGATATTCCACGCAGCAAGATTTTTACTGATACATCCCCTAGAGCAAGGGACATAAAGGAAAGGATAAACAAATCGGATCTCATCAGACTTAAAACCTTCTGCATGGCTAAGGACAACAGTATCAAGATAAAAAGAGAAGCAACAGTTTGGGAAAACATATTTGCCAATGATACCTCAGACAAAGGTTTAATCTCCAAAATATACAAAGAACTCACTCGTCTCGGCTCAGAGAAGACAAGCAACCCAATTAAAGAATGGGCAAAGGACTTGAACAGACATTTCACCAAGGAGAACATACAGAGGATCCAGAGACACATGAAAAGATGCTCAATATTGCTAGCTATCTGAGAGATGCAAATTAAAACCACAGTGAGATACCATTGTATACTTGTGAGAATGGCCATCATAAACAAAGAAACAAACAACAAGTGTTGGAGAGGTTGTGGGGAAAAGGGGACTCTAGTTCACTGTTGGTGGGATTGCAAACTGGTATAACCATTATGGAAAACAGTATGGAATTTTCTAAGAAAACTAAAAATGGACGTGCCTTTTGACCCAGCAATTCCACTGTTAGGAGTATATCCTAAGAACCCTGAAACACCAATCCAAAAGAACCTATGCACCCCGATGTTCACAGCAGCATAATTCACAATAGCCAAGAGCTGGAAGCCACCTAGATGCCTATTGGTCAATGACTGGATCAAAAAATTGTCGTACATTTACAAAATGGAATTCTATGCTGCAGAGAAGAAGGAGTAGCTCCTACCCTTTGCAACATCATGGATGTAACTGGAAAGCATTATGCTAAGCGAAATAAGCCAGGCGGTGAAAGACAAATACCATATGATATCACCGTTAACAGGAATCTAAACAACAAAACAAACAATCAAGCAAAATGTAACCAAAGACACTGAAATACAGAACGTGCTGACAGGGTCCAGAGGGGAGAGGGGAGAGAATCACAAGGGAAAAGGGAAAGGACTCTCATGAACAAGTATAAAGGACACATGGACAATAACTAAGGTGGGGGGTGGAAATGGCAGGGAGGTGGGGAGCACTGGGAGGGGCAGGGCTGGGAATACAACACAGAAAACTACTTGAACAAGAATTAAATTAAAAATAAAATAAAATAAAAATAAAAATATAATTTCAAATCTAAAGAAGTTGAAAATATCTCAGTAAGTATGAAAATAAATGTTATAAATGAAAGACGTCATGTCATAGTATTCAGCAGGTTTTAATTCTTTCTTCGTGGTAAATTAGAGTTACATATTAAGGTCAGTGATATCTTTAATTCAACAAAGCACATTGTAATGGTAAATTAATTTTCAAAGATGTTACAACAGTTTACATACCAGCACTGTATGATGGTGGACAAATAATTTAATTTTAATTCTATTATAATTCTATAAAATATAGACTCTATTAGAATATAGAGTAAAATAGAATATAAAAATTCTACTAAAGCATTAATATTTATGGAAGACTCCTTAAAATATAAATAAATACAAATATCCATATATCTTCCATCTTGTGTAAAATAGTTACACAGTGAATATTTGTTGGTGATAATGTACTTCTTACTGCTATAGTATCAATTTAAAAAAATATCACTAAGGTGATATTTAAACATTAAGTATTTTAACATGAAACTACTCTGCTTTTGAAAAGGTATTTATAGTAAAGGAACACTAGTACCAGACTGGCCCTCATCCTCTTCACAACTAATAACTCATAGTCTTTCTAAAACTGTGCCTCTTTAATTGACAGAAAAATAACAACTGAATTCGATCAAGATGAAACAGGTTCTGGAAGTTCTGAGGTTCTGGAGAACATTATAATAACAACACAAAAAATAAGTTCTTTTCTTAACCACCTATCTTACCAAACCAAGTACCCACTGCATATCAAATAGAAATTTTATGCAGTAAGTATTATTATGCCTCTTCCACAGAGGAGGAAACAGAGCCTCATGCCAGGTATTTAGTGTGAAATCACTGGTGGTCAGAAGCAGTGAGAAGTATTTTGAGGCCTATGAACATTATATTCTCAATTTATAATAAAAAAATCTGAAAGATATCAAGATGGCAGATATCAAGATGACAGATATCAAGGTAGGTTGGAGAAGAGCACAGCTAGGCACAGTTCTCTCTGTGCCTAGCTGGAACACCTAGCCAATCTTCTGAGGAACAGAGTGAACAGCCAACAGAATCCCAGCTTATATGAATTTTGGAGGTCAAAATTTGTAGAGGACATTGAAAAACAGATGGTGAGGAAATAGTGTCCCCGAGGACACTAAGGTCCATGGGATCCGCTCAGGGACCTAGGCTGCTGTGGCCCCTGACCCAGTGCCTGATGCAGGATACATGGAGGAGAGTTAGATCACCAGCTCCCTCCCCTACCAGAGCAGGGAGGGTGCCCGAGCACTAGGAGGGACCTGGATGCTTGAAGTCACTGTGGGGCAGGGTGGGGGGCAGAATAGAGACAAAGTGGGAAACACTCAGAGGCAGTGTACACCTGCTGGGACTGTGGATGCTGGCTAAGTCATTACCAGAGAATTGGGAAGCCGGACAACACCTGGAGAAGGGAAACAAGTTGGGCCATGTTAGACTCTGACCCAGCTTGCCTGCTCTTCACTAGGCCGCACAGTTGTGCCACCCCACTGAAGACTGACTGGCACTGCTCAACCTGTAGCTGATTTTGGCTATTCATAGCACCACTCACCCCGAGGCTGATTTGAGCCAGCACCTGAGCTTGACTCATGCTGCTCTCCCAGAGGCTGAGTGGCACAGTGCACCCAGTGACTGACTGGCACTGCTTGCTCGGTGGTGGTCTCCAGCTGCAGTGGGCCCTGGTTGTGGTGGGCTCTGGCTCTGGTAGGTTCCAGCCACGGTGGGCTCACAATGAGCAAGGAGGAGGCACACCGCACAGACCTCGGTGCAACTGGTGCATTAAAGGCACAGGCCTGGTCCAGATGGACAGTGAGAGCTTGGCAGCTCATGGACGACCTGGGTCGGAAACTGGGAAACTGGGAACATTGCAACCCAGACGTGGTCCCCATCCTTCTAAAACCATGGAAAGGGAGAAAAGCAAAGCCCAGTCCCCCTTTCCTGTGGCATCCAAGAAGACCAGGAGAACTCACTCAACTGGTTTAAAGTCAGCAGGAGGTTTTGTTTTTTTTTACCTCTCTCATTTTTTTTTCTTCCCCCAAGTGAGACAATAAGACTTGGAGTTGTGAATGGTACAGAGACATATCCAAAGGGGGAGCACACGGCTAACCCCCAAAACTGAGAAACTGAGACAAATTTTACTTTCCTATCCTATAGAACTGTCATTTTATTGTTTACTTGTATTATTATTATTTTTCATTATTTTTACACCTTTTATTTTATTATCATTTTTAATTTTTCTTTCTGTTTAGTTTTCTTCATTTTAGTCCTCTGTTTAATTTCATTCTTTGACTGGTTTGTCTTATTCTCTTTTTCACATTGTATTTTAATTTTCCTTCTTACACTTCACTTGTGTTCCAATAACACACTACTCTTGATCATATACTTTCTATTCTGGTTATCCAAATCATATATTTCTTGTCATATTATTGTTGTTCCAGTACTATGGTAAATGAATGTTGTTCCATACAATTATAAATACTATACAGCACCCTTCCCTGATCTTAGCCGATTTGATTTTATTCCTGAGCTTTATTATTGTTATGGTTAACACTATGCTCTTGCATACTATGCTTACTTTCTAACCTTTACTCTCACTAAATCTCATCATCTAACCTTGCACAAATACTCTGTTTTCTGGATTCAGCTCACAATCCTCCTCTTCTCTAACAAGAGTCTTATCTCTCTTTCATCTTTTACAAAAAGTGGCTACTTTGGTGAAAGTTAATATCAAACCATTAACCATATATAACCATTAATATCACAGTTAATACTACACTTATCCAAAGGATTGCCTATCTCTTCTCTACTAATTAGTACTTTAAATCCCATAGAATACTCTCCTGCTGTCTTAAAACATTTTGCCTATCCCCTGCCACTGATCGTATACAAGATTGGGGGGAGCTGTGAACATCGGTATACCTGCTAGAGAAGAGAACCCATGAACAAAGGAACCACCAAAAGGTAAAAATCCAAGTACAACAAGAGAGCCTACACAAACAGGAGAAAGGGCAACACTAGAGCAGACAAGGACACCAAAGAGATCAAACCACTGAATCCCATAGAATTCCTAACATAGAAGTTCACCCTACAAAGACAGCTAGCAATGTGAAATATCAGAAAGCACAGAAACAAAAAGAGTCACCTAAAATGGGGAGACAAAAAAGAACCTGCGATCAAAAGACTCCCCACTAAAAGAGCTAAATGAAATGGAGGTAACCAAACTATCAGATATAGAATTCAAAATAGTGGTTGTAAGTAAAGATGCTCAAGGAACTCAACTACAAGAAACTGAGTGAGAACTACAACAGTATGAAAAAGGAAATAGAAACTCTCAACAAAAACCAGCAAGAAATGAACAATAAAATTTCTGATATAAAAACACACTAGAAGGAATTACAAGCAGGCTGGATGAAGCACAGGACCAAATTAGTGAGCTGGAAGACAGGGTCAAAAGAAACACCTAGATAGAGCAGCTGCATTAAAAAGACTCAAAAATATGAAGATAGCTTAAGGAAACTTCAAGATAACATGAAACTCAACAACATTCGAATCATAGGAATACCAGAAGGAGAAGAAAATAAGGGATAGAAACACTGTTTGAAAAAATGACAGAAAACTTTCTGACCTGGAGAGGAAAAAACCATGAAAGTTCAGGAAGTACAGATAATCATAATCAAGATGAACCAAAAGAGGTCAACAGCAAGATATATCATAATTAAAATGACAAAACTCAAAGACAAAGAGAGAATCTTAAAATTATAAGCTGGAAACAAGAAGTAACATACAAAAGGGCTCTGAAAAGGTTAGCAGCTGATTTCTTAACAGAAACACTCCAATCTAGGAGAGAATGGCAAGAGATATTCCAAGTAATGAAAACAAAGGTCTGCAACCAAGATTACTCTTCCTAGCAAAGTTCTGAATTAAAATGGAAGACAAAATGAGTTTCCCAGAAAAAAAGAAGGCTAAAAGAATGCATCTCCACCAAACCAGTACTACAAGATTTACTAAAGGGACTATTATAAGAAGAGAAAGGAAAAGAGTGAAAGAGAGAGAAACACAGGTACAAAGGGGGAAAATGAACAAATGCTTATCAATAATAACCTTAAATGATAATAAAATAAATGCTTCAATCAAAAGACACAGGGTAGCTGATTGGATAAGAAAAGATAATCTGCATATATCTGCCTAGAAGAGACCCACCTCAGAACAAAGAACCTACACAAACTGAAAGTAAAGGGTTGGAAAAAATATTCCAAGCAAATGGGAAAGAAAAGCTGGAGTAGCAATACTCATCTCAGACAGAACAGACTTCAAAACAAGGGACATAAAAAAAGACCCAGAAGGACCCATCATAATACTCAATGGAAGACTCCATCAAGGTGACATAAACATTATTAACATATATGCACACAACATAGGAGCCCCAAATACATAAGAAAAATCTTAGAGGACTTCAAGAAAGATATAAATAGCATATTATAGTAGGGTATTTTAACATTCCACTGTCAAAAAAGAAAAGATCTTCCAAACAAATTATCAACAATGATATTATGGCATTGAACAATGTCCTAGATCAAAAATGACTTAACTGATATATATAGAAACTTCATCCCAAAGAAGAAAAATATGCATTTCTTTCAAATGCATATGGAACATTTTCAAAGATAGATCACGTGATAGGACAAAAATAAGCCTCAACAAACTCAAGAGAACTGAAATCATATCAAGCCTATTCTTGGACTATTGGGTCTGAAACTAGAAAACAACCAAGAGAAAAAAACTCAAAAACACTCAAATTCATGGAGATTGAGTAGCATGCTATTAAACAATGAATGGGTTAATAATGAGATCAAGGAAGAAATCAAAAGGTTTCTAGCAACAAATGAAAACACACAACAATCTAAAACTTACGGGACACGGACAGGCAGTTCTGAGAGTGAAGTTCTTAGCAATACAGACCTATTTAAAAAGGTAGAAACATTTCAAATAAATAACCTAGCTCAACATCTACAAGAAGCACTGGAGGAACAACAACAAAGACAGCCCAGAACAAGTAGAAGAAAGAAAATAGTCAAGATCAGAGCATCAAGAGAACCTGTCCACATGGTATGGTGAATGTAGCCCAGCCCCTAACTCCGAAAGTCCAGTGGGGAGTGAGTTGGCACACAGGACCCATGCCCATGGATAGGTTCTCCTGTAGAGAATCAGGCCTGCATTGTACCTAGGCTGCTTTGAGGCTTGTTTTTTTTTTTTTTTTTTTGAATTGAGGCAGCACATGTTTATTGCATACCTTTAAAGTAACTTCCTAAAATCTATCCTAAGCCTCCCAAGGATGAAATGTAGCCAGCTCAACCACTTTTTCCTTTACATTTGCAAATAGCCTTTTTCTTTGTAGTAATTAGCAACATCTTCTCCTTTGTTATCTGTAAAAGGTAACCACCTAAAGTGAACTTGCGCATAGTAAATGAGGGCCATCCTTGATGTAGTGTGCCCAGAAAAGCAAGAAAAGCTTGTCCAGGCAGGGGTCAGAGACTCTCACTCAGACAGCAGCCATGCCATTTCTTTTTCTCCAAAGGACTTCTGTAGTCTGTGTGAATTTGTTCCTCACAGCCACAACACATGGACCCTGCAGGCCAGGGTCTGCATCAAGAGCAGAATTAAATGACATAGAGACTAAAAGAACAATTACACCTACACCTTTAACAAACTTTGTTAGTTGGTTGTGAGTAGGTATTTGTTGTTGCACTGTTTTTCAATTTTGTCTCTAGAGGTTCACTAATTCTGTATTTCAAATATTGAATTTTACTGGTTCTATCTCCTCCTCTTTCTTTCATCTCAAATGTTAATTCTGCCATCTTAGCATGTTTTTTCTTTTTCTTTTTTTGTCTTTCTTCTATTTCTCTTTCACCCTACCCTTTTATTTTTCCTTATTCCTTTCTTCTCTTTTTCCTTACATTCCAAATTTTAATTTTTCCCTCTCTTGGTCTGGTTTTTGTTCCTGACTATTAGTATTCCCTCTTCTTCTATCATTTCAAAATCATTATTCATTCATCTAAACATCTCTTAGACTTTTCTTTGTTTTTTTTCTCCTTATTCCCATACCACCTACATTAATTTTAGCTCACTTGTTGTGGATATTACTCTGGTGGATCTTTCTCTCCAATTTGGCTCCTAATTTTCATTAATTATTTACTATTTTTCTTTCCTTTTTCTTTCTCTCTCTCACTTTATTTTATATTATTTTAATTTCTGTTTAAACCTAATACTATAAACTTCCCTCCTCATACTCAATTCCACATTCATCATTCCCTTCTTTATTCATGAGATAAATTTTACCTTCTCTCTTTCCATTTATTGCTCCAACTCCCAACTCTTATTAGTGATCCTCCCTCTACCCTCTCAAAATCATTTCTCTTTCAGTAGGTCATCACATATCCTCTCTCCTTTCTTATAATAGTATTAATCTCATTATACCCTTATTAATACTGGTTAATTTGCTGTTGATAGTGAGAATGTGAGGTGGGAGTTATATTTGCAGTTATGGGTTTGTTTCCTGGGATTTGAGGTTTTGTGGTGGCAGCACCTGCACAACAGCACATAAGACCCAGTGGGCAGAGGGACCCTCAGTCAACCAGCTAGAGAGAAGGATCCACCAAAGAAAGACCCGACAATAATCAAAACACAATTACATCCAGAAAACCAGCATTAAAGGCATAAAGGGCATCCCATGAGTATCAAGTTTAGGTGATCAAGAAGAATGCTGATAATACCGAATCTCACAGGCTTTCTAGTGCCGTGACCAGCATGGCTACATTGGTCAGGTCCCAAGAGAAGGCAATGGGGGATTGAGAATAAAGAGACAGAGTCAAAGCAGGGTCAGGTGGAGTTCCTTCTTTGGAATACAGAGAAGGGAACTGTTTATTGGTGAAGTCAGGCTGTATATATTGAAGCTTTGAAACAGAGCATGAGAAAGACAAACCACAAGGCTAGGTACATTGCATTTTTTAAGAACATTTGCTGCTCCTTCTTGGTACAGTAATATAGCAAGCAGCCAAGTCATTCTTTCCTTACAACAATCTATCAGGCAGTCTTCCATGGACTGGGGCAGTTGTGCTGACCCCAAGACCTGCTTCCAACTCCCTTGGAACGCATTATCCTGATTGGCCCTCCACATCCTGACATAGAAGTTTACACCGCAAAGTCAGAAAGTCAAAAAGATTAATTTAAGAAGCAGAAGCAAACAAGAAGAGTCCTACAAACAACAGGAAGACAAAGAAACAACTACTATTCAAAAGAAAAGGAGGAATCCTCAGAAAGAATGCTAAATGAAATAGAGGCAAGTATCAGATATTGAGTTCAAAACAATGGTTATAAGGAAGCTCAATGAGCTCAGTGTGAATTATGAAAACTATAGGGAAACTATGAGGGATATACTGCAAATTTTATCAGCATTAAAAAGGACATAGATACAATAAACAATGGCCATGAGGAAATGAAGAATACTTTTTCTAAATTGAAGAACACAGTAGAAGGATTCAAAAGTAGGCTCGATGGAGTAGAGGATTCAATCAGTGAGCTGGAGTACAAAGTAGAAAAATATTCCCAAAATGAGCAATTAAAAGGGGAAAAGATTGAAAAAGAACAAAGAGGGGTTAAGCAAAATGCAGAACAACATGAAATGAAATAATATCCATATATTAGGATACCAGAAGGAGAAGAAGAGGACAAAGGGATAGAAAACCTGTTTGAAAAAGTAATGATGGGAAGTTTTTCTAATTTGTAAAAGAAAAAGCCACACAAGCCCAGGAAGCAGAGAGGGCCTCAATCAAGAGGAACTCAAACAGGCCCACTTCAAGACATATCATAATTAAATGGCAAAATTTAAAGATAAAGAGAGAACCTTGAAGGCAGCAAGGGGAAACAGGAAGTAATATACAAGGGAGCTCAGATATGTTTAGCAGCTGACTTCTCAACACAAACATTACAAGCCAGAGGAAATGGCAAGAAATATTCTAAGTAATGAAAAGTAAAGGCCTGCAACTGATATGGCCTGCAACATGACTCCATACCAGGAAGACAAGCAGTCCAGTTAAAAAATGGGCAAAGGACCTGAACAGACACTTCTCAATCAGTCAATAAAGAGAGCCCATATACTCATGAAATAATGCTCAACATCACTAGCCATTAGAGATGCAAGTTAAAATCACAATGAGATACCACTTCACAATGGTCAGAATGGACATCATTAAAATATCACATCATTAAAATCAATAAACAACAAATGGTGGTGAGGTTGTGGAGAAAAGAGAACCCCAGTACACTGTTGGTGGGAATAGACTGGTGCAGCCACTGTGGAAATTGTATAGAATTTTCTCAAAGAACTAAGGACAGAACTGCCTTTCGATCCAGCGAACCCACTGCTGGGACTATAAATTAAGAATCCTGCATCACCAATTCAGAAAAACCTAGGTACCCCATGTTCATAGCAGCAAAATTTACAATAGCCAAGTGCTAGAAACAGCCTAAGTGCCCATCAGAAAATGATTAGATAAAAAAACTGGTACATTTACATGATAGAATACTATGCAGCATAGACAAAGAAGGAACACCTACCCTTCATTGATGTGGACCCTGGCCTGAAGGGTCTGTGTGTTGTGCCTTCGATGGACAAATTCACACAGACTACAGAAGTCCTGTGGAGAAAAAGGGATGGCATGGCCATTCGCTAAGTGAAAAGGCCCTGACCTCTGCCTGAACAGGCTTTTATTGTTTTTCTTGGTATATTAAAACAAGGATGATCCCCAGGTATTACAGGTTTGCTTTAGGTGGTTACCTTTTACAGATAGCAAAGGAATGAATGTTGCTAATTACTTCTAAGAGACAGATGTTGCAAATCAAATGGGAAAGTGGTTGAACTGATTACACTCTATCCTTGGGAGGTGTAGCACAGATTTTAGGAAGTTACTTTAAAGCTACCTTTTACTGTTTAATAGCAGTAAACAGGCCACTGTAATCAAAACAGCCTGGTACTAGCATAAAAATGGGCACATAGACCAATGGAACAGAACAGAGAGCCCTGAAATAAACCCAAATCTCTATCGTCAATTAATATTTGACAAAGGGGGCAGCAACATAAAATGGAGCAAAAATAGCCTCTTCAACAAATGGTGCTAGGAGAACTGGACAGCTATGTGCAAAAAAATGAAACTCGAGCACCAACTTACACCATAAACAAAAATAAATTCAAGGTGGATAAAACACTTAAACTGTCACACCATTAAGTCCTAGAGGAGAACATTGGCAGGAAAATCTCAGATATTTCACACAGCAACATTTTTAGTGATATGTCCCCTAGAGCAAGGGACATAAAGGAAAGAAGAAACAAATGAGACCTTATCAAAATGAAAAGCTTCTGCATGGCTAAAGAAAACAGCATTAAAATAACAAGTGAACCAATTGTATGGGAAAACATATTTGCCAATCATACCTCAGACAAAGGTTTAATCTCCAAAATACACAAAAAACTTACATGACTCCACTCTAAGAAGACAAGCAACCCAATTTAAAAATGGGTGGGTTTGAACAGATATTTCTCCAAGGATGACATACAGAGGATCCAGAGACATAAGAAAAATGCTCAGTATCACTAGCTATCAGAGATGCAAATTAAAACCACAATGAGATACCACTTTACACTGGTCAGAATGGCCATCATAAACAAAGCAACAAAGAACAAGTGTTGGTGAGGTTGTGGAGAAAAGGGAACCCTAAGGGGACCCTAGTTCAGTGTTGCTGACTGGTACAACCACTATGGAAAACAGTATGAAATTTCTCAGAAAACTAAAAATGAGCGTGCTTTTTGACCCAGCAATTCCTCTGCTAGGATTATATCCTAAGAACCTTGAAACACCAATCCAAAAGAACCTATGTACCCCAATGTTCATAGCAGCACAACTTACAATAGCCAAGTGCTGGAAGCAACCTAGGTGCCCATAAGTAAATGAATGGATCAAAAAACTATGGTACATTTACACAATGCAATTCTATGCAGCAGAAAGAAAGATGGAGCTCCTACCCTTTGCAACAGCATGGATGGAACTGGAAAGCATTATGCTGAGTGAAATAAGCCAGGCGGCGAAAGACAAACACCATATGATCTCACCTTTAATAGGAACCTAAACAACAGAACAAAGAAGGAAGTAAAATACAACAAAAGACACTGAAATAGAGAACAGACTGACAGTGACCAGAGGGGAGAGGAGAGGGAATTTCAGGGAAAAGGGGAAGGATTTACAGAAACTAGTATAAAGGACACATGAACAAAAACTAAGGTGGAGTGGAAATGGGAGGGAGGTGGAGAGCACTGGCGGGGGGTGGGGTGGGGGGGAGTGGGCTGGGCTGGGAGTAAAAGACAGAAAACTGTACTTGAATAACAATTAAATAAATAAATTTTTAAAAAGATATGCATTAAACATTTGCTTCCTCAATTCAGGGTGTGGGAGTTTTAGCACAAAGCAAGCCTCATAGAAGCCAAGGTACAATGCAGTCCTGATTCCCCACGGGAAAACTGATCAGTGGGTTTGGCTTCCTCTGTACCTACCTTGTTCCCCACTGGTTTTCTGAATCAGGGGCTGGGCTATATTTGCCATACCATGCAGACCTGTTCCCTATACTTCACAACAGCATGGATGGAAATGTAGAGCATTATGCTAAGTGAAATAAGCCATGCAGTGAAAGACAAATGCCATATGATCTCCCCTATAAGTAGAACCTAATCAAAAGGCAAACAAATAAGCAAAACAGAAACATAGACATTGAGATAAAGAACAAACTGACAGTAACCTGAGGGGAGGAGGCAGGGGGATAACAGGTGAAAGAATGGAATGTAAGAGGGTTCAGCCAGGAGGCCTCCCAAATAGGGACTTGTAATGGGGTCTAGAACTCAGGGTGTCCTGGAAATATTTTAAAAAATTAATGTCCTCACCCCCACAAATCTGAACTAGGGAATGGGACACATGGGCAGGGCCATTGAGAGTTGTTCTACATAGCAACAGTTTTGCAACTAACCTCAAACATGGTCATTTAACATGTCTATAACTTTTACCTGGTTTCATGATATGTTAAATACCTGTGGTCATGCTTTGAGCCAGGGAGATAGGAGTGACTTCTACCCAGGATATAACTGGGAAGCAACTCCCCCTGGTTACATTACCTGTGTGAAAGCTTAGAGATGATTTGCTCCATGCCATGGAGCCATGCCTGCCCAGAATTACTATGTTACAGCAGTCTAAAAAACCTGGAAAAATATGGGAATGCTGACAAGTGTACTCAATTGTAGGAGGAGTCAGAAATGAGAATGCAGAGGAAGAGTGGCATTGGGATTTAAACCCAGGCATGGTGGCCATGAAAAGAGGGAACCATGCTGCTTTGGTGAGAAAAGTTAGGACCACATGACTTTTGGTGAGAAAGGGACAGCCACATAGCTTTGGGGCTCCCTTTGCCATGCAGCTTAGGAAGCAAGATGTAGCAGCAATGTAGAGCTCTCTCTTAGCAGTTTGGAAGAATGCAGGAGAGATGCTGCAGGTAGGAAAAGGGTGAAAGGACTCTTGCTGGTGGGCCATGAGAATGTGCCGTGTAGGTTTGGATTAAGAACTGGAGATCATGGTAATCACACAGCTGATGGTGCTTGGAACAGAGGGAGGCCTGCCAGCCAAGCATGTATTACTGGGAAGAATCAGGGGCTACATGAGCCACAGACTTCTATTAATTTCCCTGAGATATGGTACCCCAGACTGGGCAAAGTGGGGGAAGGAAGGACTGTGTGTGTTTGTGAGTATTTTAAAGGACTTTGGGATTTTGATAAAGGCATTAAGTCCTTACTCTAAGTCTGTAGAACTTTTGGAATAAATAATTCCTTTCTTATTCACCAATATCTAACATAGAGGACTATAATTCCCTGGTGGTGGGCAAGGCGAATTTACTCCAGGGGGACCCCAGGAGAAGGGGGTGTTCATTCAGTAATAGTATTTTGCCCCCCCTCCCATAGGTCAGCTCTGTAACAAGAAGGGGGAAGCAAAAGAACACAGGGGACTGATGGGCACAAACAACGGGGGAATTGACTGCGGGAATGGCGGGGACAACGTAGGTGTGACCAATGGTAAAGAAGGCAAGACAACTATAACTGAACAACAATAATTTTGAAAAATAAAATTTAAAAATAAAAACATTTAAAAATTTTTTAAAATGCCAAAAGCTAAAGATAAAGAGAGAATCTTAAAAGCAGAAAGAGAAGAGAGTTACCTATAACGGAGTCCCCATAAGACTATTAGCTGATTTCTCAAAAGAAACTTTGCAGGCAAGAAGGTACTAACAGAAGTATTCAAAGCGACAAAAAGGAAGGACCTACATCCAAGATTACTGTATCCAGCAAAGCTATCATTTAGAATACAAGAGCAGATAAAGAACTTCCCAGACAAGGTAAAGCTAAAAGAATTCATCTTTACCAAGCCCCTAGTCTATGAAATGTTAAAGGGACTTATTTAAGAAAAAGAAGACCAAAACTATGAACAGTAAAATGACAACAAACTCACAACTATCAACAACTGAATCTAAAAAACAAAACAAAACAAACTAAGCAAACAACTAGAACAGGAAAAGAATCATAAAAATGCAGATTGCAGGGAGAGTCATCAGTGTAGAGGGGAAGGTGGAGAATATACAAAAAGTTAATGGATCCAAAAGCTGGTTCTTTGAAAAGATAAACAAGATTTACAAAACTTTAAATAGACTTATCAAGAAAAAAGAGAGAAAACTAAAAGAAATGAAAGAGGAGAAATAACACCTGATGCCAAAGAAATACAAATGAGTATAAGAAAATATATATACAACTATATGCTAAAAAACTGGACAACATGGATGAAGTGGATACATTCTCAGAAACATAAAGTCTCCCAAAACTAAATCAGGAAAAATCAGAGAATCTGAACAGGCAGATTATACCCAGTGATTTTGAAATAGTAACAAAAAAAACTCCCAAGAAACAAAAGCCCTAGATCAGATGGCTTACCAGATGAATTTTAACAAATATTGCAAGAAGAATTAACTAACACCTCCCCTTCTCAAACTATTTCACACAATTTAAGAGGAAGGAAGGCTCCCAAACTCCTTTCACAAGGCATTATCTTAATTCCAAAACCAGATAGATACTACAATGAATGAAAATTATAGGCCAATATCCATTTTTGTATACCAACAATGAAGCAACAGAAGCAGAAATCAAGAAAAAAATCCCATTCGATATAGCAAAAACAAAAATAAAATATCTGAGAATAAACCTAAACAAGGAGGTAAAAGACCTGTATGCATAAAACTATACAACATTGAAGAAAGAAATCAAGGAAGACACAAACAAATGGGAACATATACCGTGTTCATGGATTGGAACAATTAACATCATCAAAATGTCCATACTACCCAGAGCAATTTACAGGTTCAATGCAATACCTATTAAAGTACCAATGGCACATTTCACAGACATAGAACACACACTTCAAAAATTTATATGGAACCATTAAAGACCCCAAATAGCAGCTGCAATGTTGAGAAAGAAGAGCAAAGTAGGAGGGATCACAATACCTGATGCCAAACTGTATTACAAGGCCACTGTAATCAAAACAGCCTGGTACTGGCACAAAAACAGGCACATAAACCAATGGAATACAACATAGAGCCCAGAAATAAAACCAACTCTCTACAGTCAATTAATATTCGACAAAGGGGGCAGTAACATAAAATGGAGTAAAGATAGCCTTTTCAACAAATGGTGTTGGGAGAACTGGACAGCTACATGGAAAAAAATGAAACTTGAGCACCAACTTACACCATACACCAAAATAAATTCAAGGTGGATAAAAGACTTAAATATAAGCCACGAGACCATTAAAGCCCTAGAGGAGAGCATTGGCAAGAAAATCTCAGATATTCCACGCAGCAAGATTTTTACTGATACGTCCCCTAGAGCAAGGGATAAGGGAAAGAATGAACAAAGGGGATCTCATCAATATTAAAAACTTCTGCATGGCTAAGGAAAACAGTATCAAGATAAAAAGAAAAGCAACAGTTTGGGAAAACATATTTGCCAATGATACCTCAGACAAAGGTTTAATCTCCAAAATATACAAAGAACTCACTAGACTCCACTCAAAGAAGACAAGCAACCCGATTAAAAAATGGGCAAAGGACTTGAACAGACATTTCTCCAAGGAGGACATAGAGGATCCAGAGACACATGAAAAGATGCTCAATATCGCTAGCTGTCAGAGAGATGCAAATTAAAACCACAATGAGATACCACTTTACACCAGTCAGAATGGCTTTCATAAACAAAGCAACAAGCAACAAGTGTTGGAGAGGTTGTGGGGAAAAGGGGACTCTAGTTCACTGTTGGTGGGATTGCAAACTGGTACAACCATTATGGAAAACAGTATGGAATTTTCTAAGAAAACTAAATATGGACGTGCCTTTTGACCCAGCAATTCCACTGTTAGGAGTATATCCTAAGAACCCTGAAACACCAATCCAAAAGAACCTATGCACCTCGATGTTCATAGCAGCACAATTCACAATAGCCAAGAGTTGGAGGCAACCTAGATGCCCATCGGTAAATGACTGGATCGAAAAACTATGGTACATTTACACAATGGAATTCTATGCTGCAGATAGGAAGAAGGAACTCCTCCCCTTTGCAACATCATGGATGGAACTGGAAAGCATTATGCTGAGTGAAATAAGCCAGGAGGTGAAAGACAAATACCATATGATATCACCGTTAACAGGGATCTAAACAAAACAAACAAGCAAGGAAAATATGACCAATGACACTCAAATATGGAACAGGCTGACAGGGTCCAGAGCATAGAGGGGAGAGAATCATAGGGGAAAAGGGGATGGACTCACATGAACAAGTATAAAGGACACATGGACAATAACTAAGGGTGGGGGTCAGAAATGGGAGGGAGGCGGGGAGCATGGGGCGGGGGGCCGGCAGGGTTGGGAATATAATACAGAAAGCTGTACTTGAACAAGAATTAAATTAAAAAATTATTTAAAAAAAGAAAAAAAAAGAAAATTATAGGCCAATATCCCTGAAGAACACAGAAAAATATTGGCAAACCAGATCCAACAATGCATCATAAAGATCACAAACCATGATCATGTGAGATGTATTCCAGGAATGCAAGGTTGGCACAACATTTGCAAATCAATAAATGTAATTCACCACATTAACAAAATGAAGGATAAAAACCACATGATCATATCGATGGATGCATAAAGAGTATTTGATAAAATCCAGTACCCATTTATGATAAGAACTCTTAGCAAAGTGGAATTAGAGGGAACCAATTTAAACATAATGAAGGCTATATATGACAATCCTCCTGCCAGCATCATACTCAATGGGCAAAAACTATAGGCATTCCCTTTGAGATCAGGAGCAAGTCAGGGATGTTCACTTTCACCTCTCTTATTCAATATAGTACTGGTAGTTCCAGCCACAGCAATCAGACAAGAAGAAGACATAAAAGACATCCAATTTGGAAAGGAAGAAGTAAATCTGTCATTATTTGCCAATGACATGAGAGTGTACATAGAGAAGCCCAAAGATTCCACCAAGAAACTACTAGAACTGATAAATGAATTCAACAAAGTAGCAGGATAAAAAATTTGTATTCAGAAATCAGTTACATTTTTATATGCCAGTAATGTTCTAACAGAAAGGAAAATTAAGAAAACAATACCATTCACAACTGCTACAAAAGAATAAAACACCTAGGAATAAACCTAACCAGGAATGAAAAAGGTCTGTACATGGAAAATTATAAGACACTGAAGAAAGAAATATAAGATACAAATAAGTGGAAGCACATGCTGTGTTCATGGATGTGAAGTATTAATATCATTAAAATGGCCATAGTACCCAATGGAATCTATAGAATCAATGTAATTCCTATGAAGAGTGAGTCCAGTGATGTATTTCACACAACTAGGACAAATATTTCAAAAATATATATGGAACCACAAAAGGCCCCACATAGTAACAGCAATCGTGAGAAAATACAAAGTTAGAGAAATCATGCTACCTAATATGAAGCCACCCTATAAGGCCATAGTAATCAAACAGCATGGTACTGTCATGAAAACAGATATATAGATCAACAGAACAGAATAGACAGCCAAAAATAAACTCACATCTTTTTAGTCAATTAATATTTGACAGAGGAAGCAATCACATACAGCAGGCTAAAACTAGTTTATTCAACAAATGGTATTGAGAAAATTGGGTGGATATGGGCAGTAAAATGAAGCTAGACCACCTTCTTACACCACACACAAGAATAAATTCAAAATGGATCAAAGGCTTAAATGTTAAATCTAAAACCATAAAAATGTAGAAGAAAACATAGGCAGCAAAACCTCAGACATTGATCATACCAATATTTTTTTAGATATATCTCCCCTGGGGAGGGAAATGAAAGAATAAACAAATGGGACTAGATCAAACTAAGAAGGTTTTACACAGCAAAGGAAATCATCAACAAAATAAAATGAAAACCCACAGAATGGGAGAACCTATTCACCAATACATTGGGATAGGAGTTAATATCCAAAATTTATAATAAACTTATAAAACTCAACACCAAAAAAGCAAACAACCCAACTGAAAAACAAGCAAAGGTCCTTATAGGAGACTGTTCTGCGTGGTGTTGGCCCAGACAGGACCCACACCCACAAGTAGGTTTTCCCATGGGGAACCAGCCCTGCATTGTACCTAGGCCACTTTGAGACTTGCTTTTTGCTAGAACTCCATCACCGTCAATTGAGTCAGCAAAAGTTTACTGCATATCTTTAAAGTAACTTCCTAAAATCTATGCTAAACCTTCCAAAGATGAGTGTAACCAGTTCAACCACTTTTCCCTTTGCATTTGCAAATATCCTTCTTCTGTGATGTGATTAGCAGCATCCTGTCCTTTGTTTTCTGTAAAAAGTAATCACCTAAAGCAAACCTGTGCACAGTAAATGAGGACCATCATGTAATATGCCCAGAAAAGTAATAAAAGTTTGTCAAGGCAAGGGTCAGGGCACTCTCCCCTTGAGAGAGTGGCTGAGGTGCTCCAAGGCTTCTTCTTCTCTTGAGAGAAAAACCATGCCACCCCCTTTCCTCCACAGGATTCGGTAGTCCATGTGAATTTCTCATGTCTCATCCACAATGTCTCAGACCCCATGAGCTTCTCACCCACAATGTCTGTGGACCCCTATTCAGGGGTCCACATCAGGTCCTGAATAAACACTTCTCCAAAGAGGACATACAGATGTCCAATAGACATATGAAAAGATGTTCAACGTCAATCACGATCAGAGAGATGCAAATTAAAACCATAGTGAGATACCATCTTGACACAGGATGCAGCCAGGAGGGGTGGGAGTGCAAAAAGGAATTTGGAATGGTGTCCAGAACTCAAGGGGTATAAGAATATTGGAGAGACATATAAGATGTCCTCACCCCTTCCCCCACAGGTATGAGTTGGGGGAAGGGACACATGGAGCAGGAACATGCAAGACTATTTTGTACAGCCACAGTCTTGCAGCTAATCCATGGCATGGTCACTTAACATATCTATAGTCTTTGGTGGGTCACTTGGATATGTTAAATGGCTGTAGCCAGGCTTGGAGCCAGGGGGATGAAGTCACTTCCCCCAAAGATGTAACTGGGGGGCAGGTCCCCCAAGTTACAGTGCCTGCATGGGAGCTTGGAGAAGACTGGCTCCATGACATGGAGCCATACCTGCTCAGACTCACGATGGCAGCCCAGTGAACTTGTAATAATACAGAAATACTGGCAGGTGTGACTGATCATGGGAGGAGTCGGAAATAGGGGTACAGAGGAAGATTGGCACAGGGACTTAAACCCAGACACGCAGCCATTGGGGGGAGAAGCACAAGGTTTTAGCAGAGTGAGGACCCCCTCTTGGTGAGGTAAAAGGGAAGAACCATGTGACTTTGCCAGATTGGGGACCCCTGCAGCCAGGTGAAGAAGAAAGACATGTGCTTTTGGCGGAGTGTGGACCCCTGCAGCTTTGGTACAAGAGGCCCACATGGCTTTGGGGTGCTCCCTTTGGCCATGTGGCCTGGGAAGCAGGAGGGACTTTGCTTGGAAAAATGGGTACAAAGAACTCTTGCCAGTGGACCATGAGAAGGTGCCGCATGACTTTGGATTAATTGGAGATCCTGCCTGGACAGCAACACAGCTGACAGTACCAGCGGCATGGAAAAAAATGGATGTGCGCTCTTTTCTACAGTAATTAGGACAGGGGGAGAAGGGAGCGCTGTGTGAGTAGGTAGATATCCTAAAGGACTTTGATATTTTAATGAATATGTTAGGTCTGTATAGCATTAAATAAACATTTCCTTTCCTTTTCACAAATCTTTGGCATTGAGAGATGTCTTTCCAATTGGCAATGGATGGTTGGGCCCAGTAGGTGCTCCAGACAGTATTAGTATACCATCCTCTGGAACATCTTCTGGAGTTCCAGGCCCCGGTGTATCTGTTTGGTAACAGTTTTTGGTGTCCCTGGGTTGGCCAAATATTGCCCTCCCTGGACCTCTGTTCTGTAACAATTTCACACCTGTCAGAATGAGTATCATCAAGCAATCAACAACCAACAAGAGGATGTGGAGAGAGGGGAACCCACTTGCTCTGTTGATGGGAGGAATGCAGACTGGGGCAGCCACTGTGGAAAGCAGTATAGAGAGATACCTCAAAAAAAAAATAGATCTGTGTTTCAGCCAGTGATCCCACTTCTGGGAATACAGCTGAAGGAACCTAAAACACAAATTTGGAAGAACATAAGCACCCCTCTGTTCATCACAGCATATTTACAATCTCCAAGATATAGAAGCAGCCCAAGTGTCCACCAGCTGATGAGTGGATAAAAAAACTATAGGACATTTGCACAACTGATACCACTTGGCCATAAAAAAGAAGAAAGTTTAACCCTTTACAATAGTATGTATGTACCTGGAGAACATTGTGCTAAATGAAATAAGCCAGTCAGAGAAAGACATAGCACATGCTTTCACTCACATGTGGAATTTAATCAACAAACTGAATTAACAAGTAGAATGGGGACAGATTCATAGATAGAGAGCAATATGACAGCTGAGGGAGGAAGTTTAGAGGGTGGTGGGATTGAGCAAAAAGGAAAAAGGGTCAGAGACATGGACCTGGAGAACATTGTGGTGAGTGCTGGGGGGAGGTGTATAAAAGGGAACTACATGCTAATAAAAAAATACAAAAAAATAAATTTTAAAAAATAATAAGAAAGAAAAAGAACATTACAAAAAATATTAGAGACCCTGGAAACTTTCTCACAAGAATTCCAGAATGTGAGCTCTATCCACAATATAAATCCATGCCTGATCTTTTACAATTATCAACTTCAGCTTAGTGTTCCTGAAAGTGACAAGCGCTGAATCCTTCCTATTCACCAATACTGGTTTTGAAGTAGGTAGTAAAAATTAAACAGCTTTATAAATTATAATACTTAAAATATCTCATTATCTTTTTTTTAGATCATGCCCCTGCTTTCTATGGTACTGAATGCAATGCATTGCCAAGAAATCAGAAAAAGAATAGAGTGAGTTGAAAATAATGAGAATACAGTGGCTGATACGTGAAAAGAACATTAGAGAACAGATGGTCCAAATTCCAGCCAACAAATTCCTTTCTACAATGTGCTAAGTAACACTACCCTAGGATTAAGGAAGCCAAAGGCAGCACTTCTGACTGCCAATCAATGCTAATGTCTACTCCTTTTTAAATGTTTATTCCTACTACTTCTACCATGACTGTCACTAGTACTGATTTTATTATATTTGCACAGAACTTTCACATATATTATCTCATTTAATCTTCACAAAAATTATATTAAGTAGGGAGGTCAAAAATTATTATCCCCACTTTATAAATGGGGAGACAGAATCAAGAGATTAGGTAACTTGTCTAGGATCACAGAGCTAAGCAAATGCTAGCCCACCACTGACTAAAACCCACAAGCCTCTTCTTTCTGTGTTAATTATGCTGCTTTGTTAGAAAGTTTTCTTTTGCTGAACCAAAATTTGCACCTTTGGTACCCTTCTCTACATTAATGCAAATCATTGTCCCCTCAACCAAGAACTTCGAAATAATGTTTTTTTCCCCAATTCCTTTGACTTTGATATTGACATTTGGAAGGAACTTAACAGAATTCTCCAGGAAGTTATGAAGAAACCAGGAACATTCTATATAGTATCTGTTTGGGTTGGGTTCAGCTACTTGGGAGAGAAACCCAAAATAACCATGGCTTAACAGATTGGCTCACATGAATGTGGAAATAATGTCATCAGCTGTTAGCATGGCTTCACACACTACTGCACTATCTCCGCTGCACCAGGGGATACTAAAAGCAATTAGTTGAGTGGACTCTGCTACAGGAAACTTCTATCTGATAAAGAATTTGTCATCAGAATATAAATAAGCACATAAAGAGATGTTCAGCAGTATTAATTTTTCATGAAAAGTAAATAAAACCAGATGAGGTGCTACTACATACCAACAGAGTATCTAATATTAAAAAGAGGGACAACACCAAGTGTTATGGAGGATAACAAACAACTGAAACTCTCATACATCACTGATGAGAAAGCAAAGTGAGACACTCAAGAAATAAAATGCAGTCATTATAGTGGAACTGAAAACTTACTAAAATCAAGTTGGTTGAAGCATGAGGAAATGATTCTATTCTTGTTTTTACTTGCCTAAGTAGACTGAGGCATGAGAATATAATTCAATTCTTATTTTAGCTTGCCTAAGAATGTAAAATTTTGAACATCTCAACCCTCATCAATGCTTAGATATACACAGAATCTCCAGATAACCCTCTATCACCCCCAGAAAGAAAGAATGTTCATGTATCTAGACCACCTGACATCCAGTATATCCAGACAACTGATCATCTAGAGGATCACCATCTCTGACCAATCCAAAGGCTAAGAATTCAGGACTGGTTCTTCTCAGAATGTAGTTTTTACCGTGAGAACTCTTTTCTTTATTCATAGGAACATTCTGGGCATTGTTCTGTGGCATTTCCAGTTTGCAAACCCTGAGACCCTTGAATGAATCTTGATCACTTATTTCTAGCCAAAGTCTCCAGACTCTTTTGGAATTCCTTTGACAAAAATGATACAGTCACTTTGGAAAACAGTTCAGAAGTTTCTCATAAAGATAAGTGCTCTCTGCCATATGATTCAGCAGTCCCACTCCTAGGTATTTCCCCAGCCAAATGAAAATGTACATCTAGCCCTGGCTGGTGTAGCTCAGTGGATTGAGCATGGGCCTGCGAACCACACGATTGTGGTTCGATTCCTACTGGGGGCACATGCCTGGGCTGCAGGCCAGTTCCCAGCAGGGAACTCAGGAGGGGTAACCATACATTGATATTTCTCTCCTTCTCTCCTTCCCTTCCTCTCTGAAGATAAATAAATAAAATATTTTTTAAAAAACATACATCTACACAAAGATCTGTATGCAAATGTTTATGGCCACTTTATTTAGTTAGTTATTTTTAAGATTTAATTTATTTTAAAATAAATTAAAAATAAGAGAGAGGAGAAAGGAAGGAGAAAGAGAGGGAGAGAAACATTAACACGTGGTTGCCTCTCACATTCCCCCATCTGGAGACCTGGCCTGCAGCCCAGGCATGTGCCCTGACTGGTAATCAAATTGGCAACCCTTTGGTTTGCAGGCCCATCCTCAATCCACTGAGCTACACCAGCCAGGACATGACCGTTTTATTTTTAAATTTTTATGCATAATAACCCCAAGCTGGAAACAACTCCAAAGTCAATCAACTGGTAAATAATTTGTGGTAGTTCACGTACTGGAATACTACTCAGTAACAAAAAAGAAGACATTCCAGGAAAATTAAAAAGCTGGCACAAAGGCTCAATACAAGACATATCTTGGTGCATTGCTATCATTACTAGGATTTGGAGGTCACTGGAAGTTTCAGTAAAAGGGGATAAGCAGCAGTTAAAATAGATATAATTTGTATGCTATGCCAAGGCTTAAAGCTTATATTTTTGGTGAAGGAATAATTGATACAATTTGATCTGAACAGAATACTACAAAGAAGCAGATATTGAAATAAAATAAATAGAAAAGAAAGTATTTGTTCAACCAAACATGTACTGATGTATCATTAAGGAATCCTAACCTGGGCAGGTAGGTTTGGAGTCAAAGTCACAGAAAAGAATGGTATCCATTAAATTTTCCAAGTGTGTGATTTGATATGTAGGATACATGAGATCCCCAATGTGTTTCTAAGTCATTTATGAGTGTTTACAGTAGTTGTACAGTTTCTCTTTTAATATTCAGGTTAACACATTATTGAAGTCAAGGAAGTAGTGACAGTCTTGGCAGTCATAAATATGAAGCTCTTTTTTTTCTTTTTTAAAGATTTTATTTATTTATTTTTAGAGGGGAAGGGAAGGAGAGAAGGACAGAAATATCAATGTATGGTTGCCTCTCATGAGTCCCCTGCTGGGAACTGGCCTGCAACCCAGGCATGTGCCCTGACTGGGAATCAAACTGTTATCGTGTGGTTCGCAGGCCCGTGCTCAATCCACTGAGCTACACCAGCCAGGACATTATGAAGCTCTTTCAAGTAATCAAGAGAATATCTATAGAGGAAAAAACAGTATTTTCTTCTGCCAATAGAATACATGAAGTTTTAATTCTATACTGTATTACTTCAGGTTTTCTCTCTAAAGTATACCTTCTTAAGATGAAGCCAAGAATTTTAACACATCAATGAATCACACAGGGTTTACAGACAACACTTCCATTTAACAAAGTAAATGGCTTTGTTGACAAAGCCCATCAGTTTGGGTTAGCAACAGGAGTGCCACAAGTAGAAATAGAAAGTAGAAAGAAAAGGTAGATTTTGGTCACTAGGGAAAAGTTGGAACCAAAAGGAAGAGGTAAATGAGGCAGTTAACAGAGATGTAACAAGGCAACTTACATCCGTGGAAGCTTATTGCCAGCTGCTACCTTTGCACCAAGGTTCTCCTCTGCAGTCCTGAACATCCCACCTGGGCCTGTCATCTTAAAGAGGTAGCCAGGTGATCATGCTAGAAGGAAGAGATGCATGTCTAAAGGAATAAACAAATAGAGGAATGAAGAGTCAGGACAACACAATGACTCAGTTCCAGCAGATTATAACCCCTTGTCTATGAGCTCACAAACCACTTGGATTTATTGCATTTGTAGCTGTCTAAACTCAGCACATGTCTGAGACTGTCAGATGGGTTCAGTTCATTTACCTGTGCCTCAATTCTGGTAATGAGGCCTCTGTTGGAACCCAAAACCCTAGGGCCCATTTTGACTAAAATAAATGAAATTTGTTTTTTTAATATATTTTATTGATTATACCATTACAGTTGTTCTATTCCCCCCCTTCATTCCCCTCCACCCACATACTCCCTCCCCCACCATTCTCCCCCCCTTAATTTATAACCATGTGTCTCAAGTTCTTTAGATTCTATATTTCCCCCACTATTCTCGCCCTCCCCCCTATCTATTTTCTACCTACCATCTATTCTATTTTCTGTGCCTTCTCCCCCCTTCTCCCCCTCCCACCCCCCTGTTTCTAACCCTCCATGTATTCTTCATTTCTATGGTTCCACTCCTGATCTAGCTGTCCTCTTGGTTTGCTTTTGTTTTAGGTGTGGTTGTTGATAACTGTGTGTTTGCTGTCCTTTCACTGTTCATATTTTTCATCTTCTTTTTCTTATATAAGTCCCTTTAGCATTTCATATAATAAGGGCTTGGTGATGATGAACTCCTTGAACTTGACCTTATCTGAGAAGCACTTTATCTGTCCTTCCATTCTAAATGAAAGTTTTGCTGGACAAAGCAATCTTGGCTGTAGGTCTTTGGATTTCATGACTTGGAATACTTCTTTCCAGCCCCTTCTTGCCTGTAAGGTCTCTTTTGAGAAATCCGCTGACAGTCTGATGGGTACTCCTTTGTAGGTGACTGTCCCCTTATCCCTTGCTGCTTCTAGGATTCTCTCCTTCATTTTGGTCTTGGCTAATGTAATTATGATGTGCCTTGGTGTGTTCCTTCTTGGGTCCAACTTCTTTGGCACTCTCTGAGCTTCCTGGATTTCCTGGAAGTCTATTTCCTTTGCCAGACTGGGGAAGTTCTCCTTTATTATTTGTTCAAATAAGTTTTCCACTCGTGGCTGTTTCTTTCCCCCTTCTGGTACCCCTATAATCCGGATGTTGGAACGTTTAAAGATGTCCTGGAGGTTCCTAAGCCTCTCCTCATTTTTTTGAATTCTCATTTCTTCATTCCTTTCTGGTGGGATGTTTTGTTCCTCCTTCTGGTCCATTCCATTGATTTGAGTCCCAGTTTCCTTTCCTGCACTATTGGTTTCCTGTGCATCTCCCTTCATTTCAATTAGTTTAGCCTTCATATGTTCCTCTAATTTGTGACTATGTTCCTCTAATTTATGACTATAATCTACCAGTTCTGTGAGCATCCTGATAAATAGTGTCTTGAATTGTGCTTCTGAGAGGCGGGCAATCTCTTGGTCGCTTAGAGTTATTGGCTCTGGGACTTTGAGTTCTTCTTGCACCATCTTTTGGGCTGTTCGTCCCTGTTCCATAGCAGGATCAGAGCCCTAAAGTGTTCACTAGAACAGGGCAACTAAGTCGCTGGGTTGTGATGTTGTATGTGGGGGCAGGGTCAAAGAGGGACAATGGCTTCCCGTCTGCCGCCTGCCGCCGCAGCCCCGGCGCCGCAGCCACCACCATCACCAGGCCCACGCATTTCGTTCCACTGCACGTGAGTGTGCCACCGCTGTCAGCCCTCCACCACTGGGTTCACCCCCTGGGGCCTGTGTGGTCTGTCTCACTGTGAGAAAATGTGCGACTGCTGTCAGTCTGCCCCACACCCCGACTGGTTCCGGGCTGCCTGCACACCTAGGTTGGGGGATCCATCCTGCCCGACCCAGCTCTGATGCTGGCTCCGCCTCTCTTACCATCCCCATTGAACAGTTCATCATTGTTGGACTTCCGTATAATTCCGTTTTCTGGTCTTTGGGTGTGTCCTAGTTCTCCAAACCTTTGCTGTGTTCAAACTTGGTTGTGGAAGAAGGCATAGTGTTTCCACCTATGCCTCCATCGGAAGTCATAAAATAAATAAAATTTGGATTAAAACAGGCCTGTTTTGTGCCATGTGTCAGTGTTATTTTCTTGGTACTTCTGTCTATACAGAACTTTCTTGGCTTTTCCTAGTCCCACTCCCATGAAATGGAATCTTGGCCCTGGGTAATGAACAATTAGATGTAAATTCCATTGCCAGAGTAGTTTTGCTGGCTGTAATTAGGTGTCAAATAATAATAAAATAATAATTAAGTACTGCGCATGACAGCAGTAGATTCAAGTTCAAAATACTGGTTTGATCCTTTTTAAGAAATAAATGAAATATTTTACTTTACCCTTGGTATAGTGAACATTCAGAAACTATATAATATTAGGCAAAATGTAGTCAACTATTTTAAGGGAAAAAAGGGGGAAAATTCTTTACTTACCATTTTTGCACCCATGATTCAAGTAAATATAATGATAAGGAAATAACTAATGAACCCAATCGGAACTCACAGGAAACAGTAAAAGAAGATTAGGAAAATTTGCATATATTAAAGAAATTAATAGATTTTAGGTTAACACATAAGAACAAGCTGCTATTGGAAGGACTCCTTCCTCCCAATACAAACACATTGATCAAATATAACCAGGGGTATCTATCAAGCTAGAAATCAACAGGAAAATCTCCAGACTGTAGAAATAAAGAAATGGAAAATGTGGGCAGTGACTAGTGAACTGGAGCAGAAGCCAAAACAGCTTATGTCTTAAGGTGACTACAAGGTCATCACACACATACTTGTTTACTAAGGGTAGGCCTGCTTTGCACCTGCTGCTTCAGGGTAATGAATAATCATGCCCCATTCCAGTTTTCAGAGTTTCCTGATTTAAATGATATGTTATAAATCCTCCTAATGAACGTATTGAAATCAGTGGGGTGCTGGGATTCTGAAAAACATAAATGAGTGTCCTGGATGAAAAACCGAAGTATGAACTTCCTACATAGGACCAGGAGTCATAAGGGGTCACCTTTCTATGGGATGGAAAAACTTGATCCACTGACCCTTCCTAGGAAACTGGAAGGGAGCTTGAGTGGAAAACAAGACACCCACAGGAAGCCAGCAGCTCAGTCTGTGGGTAGATGTGGAATTCAAAGTCATTCTGTTGGCTTGGCTTGAATAATCCTCAACTGAGATATTTTCATTAAAACTAGTCTAATTATGGTAAAATCCATCCAGTCTGGGCAGAGACAAATGTAAAACTGGGTTGTATTTAAGATTCTACATCCTGAGTATATAGCCTAAACCCCCAAATCAAGCCCTGCTGGAGATGAATTTACATCTACAGATTATAATAATCCATTTGAAGAATCACTATGAGGAAGTACTAGCAGATACAACACATCAAAGAATTATACACCAAGGACTAGAGAAAAAGGATATAATATAGTCTGAAATATACTTGACATAAATATTTAAAAGGAAAAAAGGAATATAAATCACAATGAAAGAACAAAATACTATTTAAATAAGTACACACAGATATGTAAAGGAACCACTCAGAATCTTTCTACCATGAAATATATACTCATAAGAAAAAATAATGAATAGATTTCAAATATCATTTATCTAATTAGTTTTTCTAAAATTCAGATGTCTTTTGTTAGTTAACTCTGGAGGTATACACTTCCATACATAGTATTTTAAAACAGGGAAGAGCATTAATCACCTTTAGCCCTGCTCTGCTAGAATTGCACAAGGAAACTAAGTATGTTTTACTTGCTTTTACACAAAGAAGGTGATTCCAAACCATAATTCTGAGCTTTGGATGCCATACTAAATAAAGTTCTAACATACTTACAGAATGAGTTTTAATTGACTTCTGTTTAATAAATTAACATAAAAATGTACACAAATAACCACATTCCCCAGTAAACCCCCAAAAGAACAATTCTATTAAATATTCTATTTATAGCACTGTAACAGGCAATTAGACAATTGATCAAATGACTATTTTAACTATGTCATGACAGCTACATATTCTAAAATAAAAATTTAAGATATAACTATATGCTTACATTTGTGATTCAAGCTACTGTTTGGGAGGATTTATAATAATCTATTTTAAGACTTCCAGCCAAGAGGGAGGCATAGGTAGATATACTTTGCATCCTTGCAAAACCAACAGAAGGACAACAACAAATTTATGAAATCAAGAAATAGCAAAAACTGGCAAAAAAAAAAATCCAACTGTATGGAAGTCTAACAACTAAGGAGTTAAAAAGAAATATTCATTCAGACTGGCAGGAGGGGCAGAGATGGGCAGCCAGGGCAGAGAAGACAGGCAGCAAGGCAGCAGCTAGAGGAACAGGGGGGTGAGGCAGCAGATGGAGGATAGGGCAGTCCCACATTTGCATGAAGACAAATTGGGAGGAACAACTAGAGAGCAAGACAAACTGCACAACCCAGTATTTCAGCAGAGGGAAATAAAGCCTCAAAACCTCTGACTGAAAAAATCTGTGGGGGTTGCAGTGGTGGGAGAAACTCCCAGCCTCACAGGAGAGTTCATTGGAGAGACCCACAGGGTCCTAGAACATACACAAACCCAGCCACCTGGAAATTAGCACTAGAAGGGCCCAATTTGCTTGTGGGTAGCAGAGCAAGTGACTGAAAGCTAACTAAGAGCTTAGCAAGCAGCATTGCTCCCTCTCAGACCACTCCCTAACCTGCAGTGACACAAGGCAGTGATGTGGGTTGCCCCACCCTGGTGAATATCTAACACTCCTCCCTTACTATGTAATAGGCATGCTGAGACAAAGAAATATGGCCCAAATGAAAGAATATATCTAGGCTCAAAAAAACATACAACTAAGCAATGAAGAGATAGCTGATCTATCAGATTCAGAATTCAAAACACAGGTAATAAGGTGTTCACAGAAATGGTTGAGTATGGTTGTAAAACAGGAAAAAGTGAAAACTATGCAAAGTAGAATAAAGAAAAATAGACAAGGAGCCAGCAGTGAAGGGAAGTAAACCAGGACTCAAATCAACGATTTGGAGCAGAAGGAAGAAATAAACATTTAACCAAAACATAGTGAAGAAATAAGAATTCAAAAAAATGAGAAGAGACTTAGGAACTTCTGGGTTAACTATAAACATTCCAACATCTGAATCATAACGGCACCCGAGGCAGAAGAGGAAGAGCAAGAAATTGAAGACTTACTGGAAAAAAAATAGTGAAGGAGAACTTCTCCAAACTGGCAAAGGGAAAAACTTCAAAGAAGTTCCAGGAAGCTCAGAGAATCCAAAAGAAGTTGGACCCAAGGAAGGACACACAACAGCACATCATAATTAAGTTACCTAAGATTAAAGAGAAGGAGAGAATCTTAGAAGCTCAAGAAAAAAGGAGACAGTTATCTACAAAGGAGTTCCCATTAGACTATCAGCTGATTTCTTTTGAGAAATCAGCAGGCAAGAAGGGGCTGAAAAGACCTATTCAAGGTGATGAAAGGCAAGGATCCAAGATTACTCTATTCAATAAAGCTATCATTTGGAATGGAAGGGCAGATAAAGTGTCTCCCAGATAAGGTCGAGTTAAAGGAGTTCATTATCACCCAGCTATTATTATAAGGAATGTTAAAGGGATTTATCTAAGAAAAAGAAGATTATCAAAAATATGAACTGTAGATGTCCAGCCAAGATGGAGGCATAGGTAGACACACTGTGCCTCCTTGTACAATCAAAATAAGAACAAGAACAATTTAGAAACATAGTAACAACTAGAACTGACAGAAAATTGAACTGTATGGAAGTCTGACAACCAAGGAGTTAAAATAGACACATTCATCCAGACCAGTAGGAGGGGCAGAGTTGGGTGGCTGGGATAAGAAGGGTCATGGCAAAAAAAAAAGTGGTGTCACCTGGAGCACAAGGCAGAAGCTGATAAACCGCTGGCATGCAAGATCACAGCAGACAGACCCTGGGCATGCAGGCAGTGGCTGGCAGACCCCAGTACAATCATCCCATTGCAGACTCAGCAATGGGATGATTGTGAAGTGGGGCACGTAGCACATAGTAGCTGGCTGACCAGACAGTCCCACATCACGCATAGATAAACCAGGCGAAACTGGGGAGCGAGACAGACCACGCAATCCAGGGTCCCAGAACAATTAAATAAAGCCTCAAAACGCCTATTGAAAACACCTGTGAGGGTTTGAGGTGCTGGGAGAGACTCCCAGCCTCACAGGAGAGTTTGTTGGAGAGACTCACAGGGTCCTATAACTTACACAAGCCCACCAACACAAGAATCAGCACCAGAAAGGCCCAGTTTGCTTTGGGGAAGTGGTGGAAGGGACTGAAATCAGACAGAGAGCAGAGCAAATGCCATTGTTCCCTCTCGGACCCTGCCCCAACATACAGTGTCACAACTCAGTGACTGGGTTGCTGGCCTTGGTGAACAATGAAGGCTCCACTCCTCGTATATAACAGGTGCAACAGGACAAAAAAAATGGCCCAAACAGAAGAACTGATCAAAGTGCCACACCAAATACAATGAAGTGACCAAGAGATAGCCAACCTATCAGATGCACAGTTCAAAATACTGGTGATCAGGATGCTCACAGAATTGGTTGAATTTGGTCACAAATTAGATGAAAAAATGAAGTCTCTTCTAAGTGAAATGAAGGAAAATGCACAGGGAACCAATAGTGATGGGAAGAAAACTGGTACTCAAATCAGTGGAGTGGACCAGAGAGAAGAAAGAAACATCTAACCAGAAAAGAATGAAGAAACAAGAATTTGAAAAAATGAGGAGAGGCTTAGGAACCTCCAGGACATCTTTAAACATTCCAACACCCGAATTATAGAGGTACCAGAAGGAGAAGAGGAAGAACAAAAAATTGAAAACTTATTTGAAAACATAATGAAGGAGAACTTCCCAAATCTGGCAAAGGAAATGGACTTCCAGGAAGTCCAGGAAGCTCAGAGAGTCCCAAAGAAGTTGGACCCAAGGAGGAACACAACAAGGCACATCATCATTACATTACCCAAGATTAAAATGAAGGAGAGAATCCTAGAAGCAGCAAGAGATAAGGAGACAGTCACCTACAAAGGAGTTCCCATCAGACTGTCAGCTGATTTCTCAAAAGAGACCTTACAGGCAAGAAGGGGCTGGAAAGAAGTATTCCAAGCCATGAAAGACAAGGACCTACATACAAGATTACTCTATCCAGCAAAGCTTTCATTTAGAATGGAAGGACAATTAAAGTGCTTCTCAGATAAGGTCAAGTTAAGGAGTTCACCATCACCAAGCCCTTATTATATGAAATGTTAAAGGGATTTATCTAAGAAAAAGAAGATAAAAAACATGTACAGTAAAATGACAGCAAACTCACAATTAATAACAACCACACCTAAAAAAAGAAACAGGCTAAGTAAGTAAACAATAGAACAGAAACAGAATCATGGAAATGGAGATCACATGGAGGGTTATCAACAGGGGAGTGAGAGGCGGAGAGAGGGAAGAAAGGTACAGAGAATAAGTAGCATGAATAGATGGTAGGTAGGAAGTAGACAGAGGAAAGGCAAGAATAGTATGGGAAATGTAGAAGCTAAAGAACTTATGACCCATGGACATGAACTAAAGGGGGGGGAATGTGGGTGGGAGAGGGTGTGCAGGGTGAAAGGGAATGAAGGGGGAGAATGGAACAACTGTAATAGCATAATCAATAAAATATATTTTAAAAAATCTGTAAAATAACAACAAACTCACAACTATTAATAAATGAACCTAAAAAATAGACTAAGCAAACAGAATCAGAAAAATGAAGATCACACAGAGGGTTATCAGCAGGGTGGGAGAGGGGAAGAATGGGAGAAAAGGTATAGGAAATAAGAATCATAAATGACAGGTACAAAATATATAGGGCGAGGTTAAGAATAGTACAAGAAATGGAGAAGCCAAAGAACTCATAAATATGTACGACCCATGGACATGAACTAAGAGAGGGTAATGCTGGTGTCAGGGGCAGTGAAGGATGGAAGGGAATAAATGGGACAACTGTAATAGCATAATCAGTAAAATATACTTTATAAAAGATTGAGGACAAGGACAAATGTTTAGTTATTTTAGTAATACTATCTATCTCATATAACTATTACATAAATACATGTTTTCTGTCTTCTTTTAATATAGTTTTATAATTTTAAATGTCTTAAAATGCCAGGTTAAAAATTCTTCTTTTACTTTTGAAACACATCAAGAATAAATTATGTAATGGTGAATATTCTAGATTTTTTTAAAAATTTAATTCTTGTTCAAGTAAAGTTTTCTGTCTTATATTCCCAGTCCTGCCACCCCCCCCCCAGTGCTCAATAACTAAGGTGGGGGTCAGAAATGGGAGGGAGGTGGGGAGCACTCAAGTTTTCTTTTCAAATAACTTGAACTGATGTATTTGACATTACGGCTCTTTCAAATCTATAAAAAGCAAATGCAAAATTGATGTTCGATAAGAGTGAGAATCTTCAAATAAGCCACTGTTCATTTTAGATACTTCTTAAGACTCTGAGATCCATGTGTCAAGAAGCATCAACAATGAATATTCATACAAAAGAACTGCTATATCATAAAACCCTTTTATCAACTGGGGAGGCCAAATAGTCTTTTAAAACTAAAATAATGAAATTTGGAGCAAAATAACAAAAATACATTTTAACATGAAAAAATAATGACAGTGTCCTTATGAAACTACCTTATTTCATGGCATAAAGTAAAAATTCTGAATCCTCTGCAGGGAAATGTAGTAAATAAGTACCTTTCCAAAAATACCTTTGCTAGGCTTAGAATTTACTGTGATTTAATCACCAAACAAACCCTGAAGGGGGTGATTAGGTAGAAAGGACATCTATAATTATATTTGTTCTAATTCCTTTTTATGAATAAAAGTGATTAAGGGCAGGTAATACACTTTGCAAGATGCTGACTGGATAGGTTTATACCAAAAAAGTAACTCTATTTAAATCAAATACACAACTTTATCTATTTTAAAAAACTATAACAATCCATTTTTCTCCATTCAGTGTTCTTGATAACTTTCCTAATAAGGCTTAGCTGCTAGCATAATCAAAATAGAATCTAATACTGGCACTCAACTGACACCTAACTGGAACAAACTCTAAAACTATAGCATCAATGTCTCTAAACTGAGTTAAACTGTCTCGACACTTAATATTATTCTGAGGTATTAAAAAGCCTAATTTAAAGAAAGAAAAGCCTAATGAAAGAAATCAAAATTTTCTTATGAACCTGAAAAACTGAATATGCAGAGACCATGGCCAGACCACATATAAAAATAGAACTTTGACCCACAAACTGTAGCAACCTGCCCAAGAAACCAAAGTTTTTGTCTGTCATAAACAGCCCAGAAGCCAGGTTATGTCATACTTTGGGGAAGCCAGATTGCTATCTCTGGTGACAATCCAGGAAGCTTAACAAGAACTTCTGTAACAATCAGCCCCAAATGTCCAGGACTTCATAACTGACAGCTTCCCTAAATTTTGTCCCCGCTTCTCAATACCCAGCACAGAAGGCCAAATATACACCCCTAACCAGCGATGTCTCATTTCTAGTTAGCCAGCCTATAACTTCTACCTCCCTCCAGCCTCCATCAGGACACCTGTGGACTTCCCTTTTTTTTTTCCACTAAAAGTTTTTCCATTGTCTTTCTGCCTTTGGGTTTCTGCCAAAATATGAGTGCTGGTGGTCAACTCTATTTCTGTAGCCAGCTAAGAATAAGTAGCCTTTGCTTTTTTGATCTGGTTGGTCTTCATTAATTTCCACAACCCTACACAACAGAAAGTATTGTTAAGTAATATTTCATAAAAAGTTAATAGCTAACAATTTTCAGGTACTTATCATGAACTAGGCATTGTATTAAATGTTTTACATGCACTGCTTAAATTAACTTCGCAGAAAATATAATTATGCCTTTTGAAATTGGTACACTTACTATATTTATTTTACAGAAGAGGAAACTGAAACAGAGAAATATTAATTAACTTGATACATAGTTAATGAATAGATATGCCAGCATTAAAATACAGACAATCTGATTCTAAAAATTATAACTCTTAATCACTCTACTAAATTCAGCCTGAAATATGGAAATAGTGCATGTTTCAACTGCTTTCATAAGAAAAAAACAACAACAACAACATATAATTAATATTGTGTTTTCATCTCACCACTGGTAATAAAATATACTATTTGATAGAAGAAGAGAATTCTGAATTCATTTATACCAATCTTCTTTTTTAGATTACATAAGTGAGACTTAGAGAGGTGACGGTAACTTGCCCAATATTGTCTTGCCTTGCCCAATAACAGGCAAGGCAAGACTAAACCCTAGGTTTTCTGACTCCCAACCTAGATACCCACATGCTTCCCTGAGGGACAGAACATTTGCCTGGGAAGATTTATAACTCCACAAAGACTTTATGCAATGGTGTAATGCTAGCACATTCCAAACACATAGTATATAACATAAATAAACACATAACTTTTGTGGAGATAATGAGCTAAATGTTATTTAAGAGGCCACTGCAGTTCAACAAGTATTTATTTAGTGCCAACTATGTGTTCAGCACTGTTTCAGATACTTAAGCTTCATTAGCGAACAAAAGAAAAAAAACCTATTTATTGGTTTACATTTTAGTGGAAACAAATATTATACTACAGATATATCAAGTAAGCAAATTATATAATGTGATAAATTACATATTATAAACATATTACATAATATGTTATCTTTATACTATAATAAAATAAAAGTAGGGCAGGTCAGATCAAGAGTACCAGTTTGGGACAAAAAGGGCAGACTGTAATTTTAAACAGGATGATCAGGGTCAGCCTCATTGAGAAGGCAATATTTGAATAGATTCTGAGGAGGCGAGGGAATTAACCATGTGGATACGGTAGGGAGAGTGCTACAAGTTGAAGGAACAGACAACACAAATTCCTTTGGAGAGATTGCCTATTATATTTGGAGAGAACAGCATCGGGTGCACTGAGAATAACAGGTGAGATTAGAACTGTAAACCAGTATATGTGTAGGGAGCTTTTGACAACTGAATTAACTTTATCAGTAAAATCCAAGCTACATGTTTCCTGTTCACTAGAAGTATTTATTATCAGGTGAAAGAAGTATACAGTAGTCCCCCTTTTTTTGCAGTTTCACTTTCCACAGTTTTAGTTACCCATGATCAATCAGTCTGAAAATATTAAATGAAAAACTTCAGAAACAGACAATTCATAACTTTTAAATTGGGTGTCATTCTACATAGCATGATGAAATCTCCAAACTACAAAAGGTTCAGCCACAGTGTGTGATAAGTGCTCAGTTATGATGTAAAAGACATGAAACTTTAGCAAAGGTAAGTATATATAGGAAAAGACACTATATACAAGGTTTCAGGCATCTACTGGGGGTCTTAGAACATACCACTTAGGAATAACAGAGAACTACTGTAGTTCTTTCTGGCTTTCACTGTGTTATAAATACTAGAATTAAAACTGGTTTGAAGCTCTAATTTATCAACTTAATCATGTAAAAATTGCATATGAATTGCACATTAATGATTTGAATCATGTGAGCTTCCTTCATCAGACTTTTTAATTCAATCAGCGAGGGTGGGAAGGGTAGGAAGGGCACTGAGTTTTATTAATGCTCCTGGTGATTCTAATATGCAGCCATGGTTGAGAAGCACTACTCTGCCACTTGTGAAAAAGAGAAGGATTTTCTCTTTCCTGCTCCCAAGTAGTCAGCCCAGGATGCTCATCATTCTTGCTGCTCCAGCTCACTCAGTGTCGTCACAACCTGGAACTCCCAAATCATAGACTCCATCACAGAAATGTGGGGATCTTTCCTGTCACTCTATTGAAGGGGAAAGGTTGGACAGGTCACACACTTTTTTGCCACCCCATTCATGAGCTCCCACGACACCAACAAAGACTGGTGCCAAATGACTGGAAAGTTTGTTAGAGAATGACAATGTCAGACAAACGGTGAGAAAGAGAGCAGCAATGTGGTGGCATCAATTGTACAACAGAAATTTTAATAACAAGGCATCTAATATGCACTTTAACATTTTGGCATTGTCAAGGTAGAAAATATTCTGTCTCTCTACATCTTGTCTCATTTTATGTAAACCTGGTGCATTTTTTGGCATACAACAAATATGAGTAAATGAATTCAAGTGGACTGAACACAAAAAGTAATAAACCCCACCCATCCTTTCCCAATCCTCTAATCTTGTTCCCACAGGTAACTGTATTAACTTCATTGTTACCTTCCTCTCTAAACAATACACTTATGCTTCTAGTTCAGGATAGACCCTTGTTACATCTTACATACTCACTTCATGCCAAGATAGATAGGATTTTACTAAATTAACCACTCTAATTTTCTCTCCCTGTAAAACCTAATCAACTGTATAACTACTGGCTTTTCCATTAATAACAATTAGGATTAATTGTTAGGTTTAACAATTAATTGTTAGGTTTAACAAAAGTAGGTTTACAGTTGTGAGTAGATGAAACACAATGTATTCTCATATTATTATTTTTCACACAAACTGTAAACCTAGTTTTGCCCCACCCTGTATGTACTTAAACTCCTATTTCTTGTGTCATCCAAAAGCAATATCTCTTCATCAAATAAAAATATTGTATCCCACCCTGGCTGGTGTAGCTCAGTGGATTGAGCATGGGCCTGTGAACCAAACAACCATGGTTTGATTCCCAGTCAGGGCACATGACTGGATTACAGGCCAGTTCCTGGCAGGGGACACACGAGAGGCAACCATACATTGATATTTCTGTCCTCCTTTCCTTCCCTTCCCCTCTAACAATAAATAAATAAAATCTTAAAATAATATTGTATTCCATACCCTTCTCATCATCTCTCTTGCTCTTTTTACATTATCATGGTTAGCATTTACAGTCTGTTCTATAACCTTAAATAATGATTCTTGCTCTGTTTACAGGTGGACTATAAATCTGAAAATCAGTATCTACATGCCTACATAAACATTATTCTCTGCTGAAATTATATTCTATGACTATACTACTTGTTTTTTTGTATACTATTTGTCTCATAACCCCACCCTTATTGGACTTCTAACAGCCTTTTAAAATTTGTCCTGAATTTTATGGCATCATTAGAGTAGGTTCTTCCTACATTACCAGGATCTATGGTCTTTTTAAAAATATTTTTTGCATCTAATTGCATCTATGGACCTTTTTTTCTACAGGAAGTTTTCTAATAACCCTGTGGCCATAAGACCTACTACACAGTTACCATCCTGGGACTTGCCTTCATTGCTTTTCTGAATTAGTTCCATTGTTCACACAATCAACCTGATCCAATTCCTTAGATAATTTCCTTGTTTTGCCAGCCCACATATTCAAGTAACATAATAAAAAAGAGTACTTAGGAGACAAACCTTTTTCAATTTATGCTTAATTTCCACTTTCATTCTGCCCCCATATTTTATCAATAGTTTTCCTTAGTATAGGATTCCAAGTTCAAAGTTATTTCCTTGTGGAACTTTCAGGGCATTGCTCATCTTTTAATATCCAGTCCTGGTGATGAGAAGCCTGCTGTCAGCCTGATTTCCATTCCTTTGTGGAGGACCTATATTTGCTCTGTGGAAGCTTTTAGAATCTTTCTTTATTCTTGCTATCTTTAAATTTCATCATATGTCTACATGTAGACTTTTTCCATTTTCCTGCTCAGTACCCAGCAGGTCTTATAGATTTGCACATTCAAGTCTCCTTTTTTTCTTGTAAGTTTCAACCAACCATTTGCTCTATTCTCACTTTCTGGCACTCTGATGTTGAAAACCTCCATCAATTCTTTTAGGACTTCCATTTTCTGTCATATTTTTTTGCCTCTGACTATATTGTTCTCTACTTTTCTTCTTCTCTAATCTTGTAGTAATGCAAATAAAGCTTTCAAGTTGACTTCACAGGCAATGACACAAAGAAATGGGTGGTAAGGTTTACCCTAAGGTTTTTCTGGCTGGACTAACACCCAAATTGACATGGGGCAGATTAGCAAAAAAAAGAAATTAAAGTTTAATAACCCATATACTTTCTGTGTACATAGGAGAGACCGAGGGAAACTAAGTAACTCACCAAGTGGAAGTCGTCACCTTAAATACCTCCTTAAACTAAGGACAGAAGTTCAGGGTGGAGATTCAGGTGTAGGGGAAAATACTGGGCGGAGGTGGGAAGTGGCGGATAAGAGGGGAGAATTCGAGATGAAAGTGGAACCATGAAGGAAAAGTTTATCAAGTGCTTGTGAACTCCAATTCCCCGTGTTGGCACAGATTTTGGGGTATTTTTATTAGGTCGCTGAAAGGCTAATGTTAACAGAAAAACAAGTTCAGGCTTCACCTTCTTTTTTTTAAAAAAAGATTTTATTCATTTATCTTTAGAGGGGAAGGGAAGGGGAGAGGGAGAGAATCATCAACGTATGGTTGGTTGCCTCTCCTGCATCCCCTGCTGGGACTTAGCCTGCAACCCAGGCATGTGCCCTGACTGGGAATTGAACCGCAGTCCTTTGGTCCGCAGGCCCATGTTCAATCCACTGAGTTAAAACAGCCAGTGCAAGCTTCACCTTCTTAAACAATACCTACATCAAATGAATGTGTCAAGTGCAATAATTCAGAGAAAAACACAAGACATTTTAAAACGAGTGTGTATACATTGCCCCAAATTCTGTAGTCCGGCGGCGGGATGAATCCCGTAGGTTTAAATGCCACATAGTCTGAAACACCTGTCTAGTGCAAGTTTGTTCAAGAGCAACAGTCAGCAAAATTGGAAACTCAAAAGAAACTATTTGAAAAGGGAAAATTACACATCTGTATTCTAAGTGAGAAAACAACTGGTTTGGGACGGAAGACAGCCAGCTGTGTGAAAACAAGCTTGGCCAACCGTCCTCCCGGGGCACTGCGCCCATCTCTAGCCTAGAACTCCTTTCCGACCACGTCCGCCTGCAGACCCGCCTTGCCCGTGCCCCCTCCCCGACTCCACCCCCAACCGCCTGCGGGCTCGCGCGTCCCCCTCCCCGGGGAGGGACAGGCCCCCCGATCTTCAGCCTGGACAGGGGTGGTTCTCACAGCCAAAGGAGGCTGTGGGCCACGCCCACAGAGTAACGCGCCGCAGGCTCCGTAGACGGGGAGGCCGTTGCATCAGGGGGTGGATCACCTCTCCTCAGGGCCCACCCACAGTTTTTCTCAAGCTCCGCCCCGCGATCCGCAAGGCCCACAGCACCAGTAGCGCGCGCTGTGCCAAACACTGCCCCGCACCTGCGAAGTGGCCCTGCGGCGCCCCGCCCACCGCAGCGTCCGGCGCGTCCCAACAGCGTCGAGTCCGTGCGGAGGGAGCGGAAGCTGCGTCCTGTCCACCAAGTGCGGAGGTGCTGATCCCCACCGGTTAATCAGCCGGGCCCCGCGCCCATCGATCTCGCCGGGTGGCCTTGCCGAGGGAGGCGGCGGCAGGGCCCGCGCTTCATGCTGGTTTGGTGCTGTCGCTGCTCCCTGGCCGACCACATCAGGTGACTTCCCCGCCGGGGAGGGTCGCGGGGGAACGGAGGGATGAACGCACGGAGCGACGGACAGAGTTGCGGGGCAGACGGGCCGGGATCTCGTGGGCCGGGAGGGGTGAGGCGAGCTCGGAGGCTCTGGCGCCCCATCACCCCTCTGCAGTCCGCAGGCCGCGCCAGTCACGCGCTCGAGACTCACAGGCCCGAGCCAGACCAAAGTTTTAGGGAAGGGTGGCGAACCGTCCACCACTCCCTTAAGATTTTTTTATTTCCCTAAAAAACCGTAAGCTAAGTTACTGGGTGGAAGGTGGTAGGGAAATAAGTTTTCAGTGTGATGATCTGTTTACAGTAGATCCTAAGACGTTCGTCACCCGAAGCTATAAATACTGTAGAAACTTGAAAAAAATTAAAGTCTGGACTCCTGAGAACAGTTGTCAGGGTGACGAGGGCCACATGTATAAAGAAGAGCTAATGTGTGTTCTTGGTCTAGTTCCAGTTGCTTACGGGGTTGGAAAAAACACGAGGATCTTGCCTTCCAGGTATCAATGTACCAGAATAATGATGTGAACAGTCCTCTTTTTTTCTTTTTTGGCAACCACGAAATTCTCACCAAGAGTTCTAAAATTGGATTTCATAGAATGTAAGTGGTCCATGAACTTGGATATGAAGAAAAGTACAAAACTTTAATAACTAGTATTCAGTTATGGAGAGAAGCAACAAGCACTAATATTTGTGACTTTGACACCTCTAGAAATCACAAATATGTTCATATTACAGTTGTCACACGTACCTAGAAATAGAGTTTATGCTTATTTCTTTAAAATTACAGTATTAGTCATCACTGAACTTGTTTAAAGAAGCACATAAGCATATCTCTTTTCACTGCGCTTCACAGGTGCAGCGATTTTATACACTGAAGGCGAGAAAGATTCTACCATAGGGGTGTCAAACTCATTTTCACTGGGGGTGGGGTGGGGGTGGGGGTGGGTCACATCAGCCTCATGGTTGCTTTCAAAGGGCCGAATGTAAATTTTAGGGCTGTATAAATGTAACTCCTCCTTAACAGTTAAGGGAGAGTTCAGTGCAGCTACCAGGTAGAAACAAGGTGCAGGCCGGATAATACAAGGTGGCTGGCTGGCCTTGTGTTTGCCACCTATGCTCTACCAGCAATTACAGTTAATTCCATTCATAAGAGCATCACAAAGAATGATATAGGAATAGTTTTAATAAAAGACATGTAAAACTTGTACACTTAAAACTACAAAACATCACTGAGAATAATTAAGGCTGAGGTAAATGAAAAGAAATCTCATGTATGGATTGAAAATCTTGATATAGAGGGTAAAGCAAAAGTAGGTTTATAGTTGTATGCAAAACAGTTTATTCTTGTGTTATTATTTACTGTTTTATTATTTTCCATATGAACAGCTGTAAACCTACTTTTGCCCCACCCTCTACTCAAGATGGCAGTATTTCTCAATTGATCAACAAAGTCAGTGAAATCCTGTCAAAATCCTAGCTGCTTTTTTTCTTTTCCAGAAAAGCATATAGGATTGCACAGAACGCAGAATTGCCAAGACATTCTTGATAAACAAAAAGTTGGAGGATTTCATCTTCTAGATTTCAGTTTTTACTACAAAGGAATAAATTAACAGTGTGGTGCTGGCATAAAGATAAACATATAATCAATGAAATACAATTGAGAATCCAGAATAAATCCTTACCCTTATGGTCATTTGATTTTCCATGGTATTCTGAGACAAAGGAGAAATAACAGTCTGTTCAACAGCTGGTACCAGGACAAATGTCCAGAGGCAAAATAATGAAATTTTACTCCTAACTCATACCGCATACAAAACTAACTCAAAATAAATGAAAAACCTAAATGTAAGTACTAGAACTATAAAACTTGTAGAAAAAAGTATTGGAGTAAATTTTTGTGACCTTGGATTAGGTATTAATATTTTAGATATGACACCAAAAGCACAGCAAGAAAAGTAAAAATAAATTGGACTTGATGAAAATTTAAACTCTTGTGATTAAAAAGACAACATAAAATGATTAGGCAACCTACAGCATGGAAGAAAATATTTGAAAATCATTATCTACATAGAGACTTGTATCCAGAATATATAAAGGATTTTTAAAGCTCAACAATAAAAAGAAAACCAATTTGAAAATGAGCAAAGAATTTGACTGTTTCTTCAAAGGTATATAAATGGCCACTAAGCACATGAAAAGATATTTAACAGTCCATTTATTGCACGAGCATGTCAGGTTGCTAAAGCTAGTTTCTAGGAAGGCAATTGGGAAAGAAAGATTGGAAATCAACATTAAGATCTTTCCATATTTTAGTATGTCTTTGAGAATTAATATAATGTGTAAACCTAATCAAAATGCACAATTTATAGTATTTAAGTTCAGTGACTTCTCCTTAAAATATTATATGTGACTTTTGTTTTAAATATACTGCCTCTAATGTATTTTCTATTAATGAGAGAAAAAGAAAAGAGAAACTACCAATTCCTAGGGGATTAGAATATTAAAAATTTTCCATACAGTACTGTGTCTTTGGTCATTAAAGATAGTTTCTTATGTAGGACTTGCCTATAAAGTAGTAAAAAGACATTAGCAGCTGTTTAGGATTTCTGACATTCAAAGTGATGTAGGTTAACATGTAGTTTAGTTACTAATTTGAAAGCATGAGTCAGGAGGGTTTTCTTTTATGAAACATGAATATTTTTGGCCTAAATAAAATACAAATAAAGCTAGACTTTTATAAAGGCTATGTTGACTATATATCTCATTTATTTTCCATGTTTACTTTCTAAAAAAGAAACTATGGTGACACTGAAACCGAAGGAGAAATTTATAATTCCTTAGTGCAATATTTTGGTGATAATTTGGGGCAAAAAGTTAAAGCAATGCCATTAGTTGAAGAAACTTCTTTACTTGAAGATTCATCAGTGACTTTGCCTGTGGTAGTAATTGGTAAGTTATTGCATTTTATCTCTTAGAATTATAGTTATGATACTTGCTGCTATTGTAAATTACAGTTACATAGTTACAAGTTCTTAGGATTATATTGAAAACTATTATTAGGTTTGATATCTTAAAACAACCAATAACCAAATCTTTCCAAAGATATTTATGTGATATTAGGTCCTGTGTTACAATGCAGCATTCATTCATTAAGGATTGATATTACTCTATTTTAAAATACTATCAGTTGTACTGATTATATGACAGTGTCCTTGTAATGATGACAGCCTTTATTTTGTTTCAAAATAAGTGGGAAGGAGAGAAAAGTCCTCTTCTCTGACTGGCATGTAGGAGATTCAGAAAAGGAATGAAGGAAAGGAAGAAAGCAAGATGGTTCTATACTAGATTATAGTATATATCCTCTCCCTGTACCATTTTCCAACATGTGTCCACTCTAGTTTTTTGTCTTTGATATCTTAGAATAAATAAAGGAACCCTAACTTCTTGTTCTACCTTGGAGAGTCAGGAAAGCAAAAAACCACCTTTGTCTTTACCTGTCCACCTCACTCTCCCCTGCCAACAGTCTATTTCTATTTGGCCTTAGCTAGCCAATGAGTGAAACTGATGTATACAGGGCCATTACTGTTGGCAGCAGTGCCACCAGCCTGAGCATAGATAAAGAACTAATTTCCTTAATGTGTTGGTTTTATATAGTATGGATGTTTCACAACTTGTGTATCCATTCATTCACTAATTAAATGACATCTTTCCAAGTTTTGACAATTATGAATAAAGTTCCTATAAACATGCAGATTTTGGCATGGCCACTATTTTCAACTCATTTGGGTAAGTACTGAGGAATGTGATTGCTGAATCATCTGGTAAGACTATATTTAGTTTTGTAATAACTGTCAAACTGTCTTCCAAACTGTACCAAACTGACTGTACCATTTTTGCATTCCTAGCAGGTATAAATGAGAGTTTCAGTTGTTCCATAGCCTTTTCAGCATTTGGTGGTGTCAGTATTATGGATTTTAGTCATCTGATAGGTGTGTAGTGGGCTCTTACTGTTTTAATTTGCAGTTCTGTAATGATATATGATATTGAGTATCTTTTCATATGCTTATTTGCCATCTGTATATCTTTGAGGTGTCTAGATCTTTTGCCTTTTTAATTGATTGGGTTGTTAGTTTTCTTATAGTTGAGATTTAAGATTTTTTTCAGATGCATGTTTTGCAAATATTTTCTCCCAGTCTGATTTGTCTTTTCATTTTCTTACAATGTCTTTTGCAGAGCAGAAATATTTAAATTCTAATGAAGTCTTGCTTATCCGTTTTTTCTTTCATGGATCCTTTTGGTGTTCTAAAAATTAATTACCGAACCAAAGATCACCTACATTTTCTCCTATGTTATCTTCTATAAGTTTTATAATTTTATGTCTTATGTTTAGGTCCATGACATGTTTTGAGTTAATTTTTGTAAAAGATATAAGGTTAGTGTCAAGATTCATATTTTGGCATGTGAATGTACACTTATTCCAGTACTATTTATTGAAAAGATTTATCTCCATTGGATTATCTTTGCTTTTTTTGCAAATATATCTAAAACATTTTTAAAATATATTTTATTGATTATGCTATTACAGTTGTCTAATTTTCCCCTTTTACTCCCCTCTGCCCTGCACCGCCCCTCCCACCAGCATTACCTGCCCCCTCTTAGTTCATGTCCATGGATCGTACATAAAAGTTCTTTGGTTTCTACATTTCCTATACTATTCTTAACCTCTTAGAAATAAAATATTTTCTACTTACCATTTATGGTACTTATTCCCTGTACCTTTTCTGCCATTTCCATCCTTCCCCACTGATAACCCTTCATTGGATCTCCATTTCTGTAATTCTGTACTTGTTCTAGTTGTTTGATTAATTTTTGGTTTTGATTTTTTTTTAGGTTAGGTTGTTGCTAGTTGTGAGTTTGTTGACATTTTAGTGTTCATATTTTTTATCTTCTTTTTCTTAGATAAGTCTCTTTAACATTTCATATAATAAGGGCTTGGTGATGATGAATTCCTTTAACTTGACCTTATCTAGGAAGCACTTTAATTGCCCTCCCATTCTAAATGATAGCTTTGTTGGATAGATAACCTTGGATGTAGGTCCTTGCCTTTCATGACTTTGAATACTTCTTTCCAGCCCCTTCTTGCCTGCAAGATTTCTTTTGAGAAATCAGCTGATAGTCTTATGGGAACTCCTTTGTAGGTAACTATCTTCTTTTCTCTTGCTGCTTTTAAGATTCTCTCCTTCTCTTTAATCTTGGGTAACTTAATTATGATGTGCCTTGGCATGTGCTTCCTTGGGTCCAACTTCTTTGAGACTCTGAGCTTCCTGAACTTCCTGGAAGTCTATTTCCTTTGCCAGATTGGGAAAGTTCTCCTTCACTATTTTTTCAAATAAGTTTTCAATTTCTTGCTCTTCCCCTTCTGCTTTGGGCACCACTATGATTTGGGTATTTGAATGTTTAACATTGTCTTGTAGGTTCCTAAGCCTCTCCTCATTTTTTTGAATTCCTATTTCTTCATTATGTTCTGGTTGAATGTTTATTTCTTCCTTCTGGTCCAAACTTTTGATTTGAGTCCCGGATTTCTTCCCTTCACTGTTGGTTCCCTATGCATTTTCCTTTGTTTCACTTTTCATAGCCTTCATTTTTTCCTCTATTTTGTGACCATACTCAACCAATTCTATGTGAGCATCCTGATTACCAGTGTTTTGAACTCTGCATCTGATGATAGGTTAGCTGTCTCTTGGTCGCTTTTTTTTTTTTTTCTTCTGGGACTTTGATCTGTTCTTTCATTTGGGCCATATTTCTTTGTCTGGATGTACCTGTTATGTAGTAAGGGGCAGAGCCTTAGGTATTCAACAGGGCAGGGCAACCCATGTTGCTGCTTTATATGGGTGGGAGGGTTAGAGAAGGAACAAGGCTGCTTGTTCAGCTCTCTGCTGGGTTTCAGTGACTTCTGCTGCTACCCACTAGCAAATTGGGCCCTTCTGGTGCTGATTCCTGGGTGGGTGGGTTTGTGTACAGTCTACGACCCTGTGGGTCTCTCCAACGAACTCTCCTGTAACACTGGGTGTTTCTCCTGCTACCACAACCCCCACAGGTTTAGGTGTTTCCCTGCACTGGAACCCTGGGTTGCATGGTCAGTCTTGCAACTGTTTCTCCTTGTTTATCCATAGGCAAATGTGGGACTGCTTGGTCATTCAGCTGCCACCTTGCCATGAGTCTTCTCTTTCCCAGCTGCCTGTCTCCACCCCTCCTTCCAGTGTGGATGAATGTTTCTTTAACTCCTTGGTTGTCAGGCTTCCATACAGTTTGGTTTTCTGTCAGTTCTGGTTGTTTTGTTTTTGAATTTGTTGTTGTCCTTCTTTTGGTTGTACGAGGAGGTGCAATACATCTACGTACACCTCCATCTTAGCCAGAAGTGCCTTTGCTTTTTTTTGTCAAAAATAAGTTGACTATACTTGTGAGGATCTATTTGTGGGTTCTCTGTTCTGTTCCATTTATTTGTCCATTCATTATATCCACAGTCTTGTTGACTATAGCTTTATAGTAAGACTTGAAGTTGGGTGGTTTCGGTCTTGATTTTGTTCTATGTTGTGTTGGTTATTCTGGTTCCAAGTTTCCATTTAAACTTTAGCATCAGTTTGCTAATAACCACAAATTAACTTGCTGGGATTTTTATTTGGATTCATTAAATCTGTAAGTCAAGTTGGGAAAAACTGACATCTTAACAAAATTGAGTCTTCCCATCCACAAACATGGAATGTGTATCCATGTACTGGCATATGCTTTGAGTTAAACTTTGAGTTTTGTGGTTTTCCTCATATAGATCTTACATCAAAATAGATTTCTTTTTTGTGTACATGTTAGCAATGTTGTGAATTGCATTTCAAATTCCACTTGTTCGTTGCTGATATATAGGATAGTAGTTGGCTTGTGTATATTAACTTTGTATCTTGCAGCCTTGCCCCGATTGCCTGGTAGTACCAGGAGGTTTGGGGGGCGGGGGGCGGGGTTTGTCAATTCTTTGGGATTTTCTACATAGATAATCGTGGCATTGTGAACAAAGACAGTTTTATTTCTTCCTCCCCAATCAGTATACCTTTTTATTTCCTTTTCTTATCTTAATAGGATTATCCAAGTGTTCCTTTTTGGTGTCTGTTGAGTAGGAGTGGTCTTAAAGGGAAAGCTCCTAGTTTTTCTCCATTAAGATGATGTTAGTTGTAGGCTTTTTGTAGATAATTCTTTTTCAAGCTGAGGTAGTTCCTCTCTATTTGTAGTTTGCTTAGAGTTTTTATTGTGAAGAGGTGTTGGATTTTGTCAAATGCTTTTTCTGTAACTGTTGATACTATGATTTTTCTTAAGTTTTGTCTTTTTTTGATTCAAGGAAATTAGCTCTTTGCCTCAGATCTTAACTCCCATTACTTGTCATTAGTTGATAAATTGTATAAAGGCAAAAGGCTTATTTTACTCTCTGTTTTTAAGGTGTTTTTTGTAAGATTTTATTTATTTTTAGATAGAGGGGATGAGAAGGAGAAAGAGAGGCAGAAAAACATTGATAATGTGAACATTAATTAATCAGTTGCCTCACACACATCCCCAGCCAGGGACCTGACCCAAAACCCCAGGCATGTGCCCTGATCACAAATGAAACCAGTGACTTTCAGTTTGTGGGATGGCACCCAACCCACTGAGGCATACCAGTCAGGGCTGTCTTTTGAGTTTTATGTCATGTTTCAGCATTGTAAGTGTAAATAATATTACCCATGTTATTAACATTCTTATGATTTTACCTTTCATATTTACATCTTTGAGCTTGAGACAAAATATTAGGCAAATAACAGGATTTTTTTCCCCTATGGCTAGCAGTTGTCCAGTTGGATTAAATTTTTGATGGATGTAGATGATGGAGAACAGACAACCCAGACTAAAGGCACTACAGAAATGGAAGTAGCCTAATAAAAAATCTCATTTGGTTTTAGTTAAAGCTTATAAAAATATAGGGAAGCAGTATTAAGAGATGGGACTGGAAAGATGGTTGAGACTAGAATATAGAGAGCACTGGGTAGTCAGAAACAAGCAGTTAAGGCCTTTAGAATAGAGGGAGTAACATGCTGAAGACCATGTGTTGCACAAACTCATCTGAATGTGAAATGATTTTGGAGTAGGTGAATTTAAGCATGAAGAATATGTCTTCTGAGTGAGAGTATAGGAGTGAGCATAGTAAAGACAATTGAATGGACATAGATGACAAAATAGGTTTAGAACCAGAACCTGATTGATTTAGAATTTTTTTTCAACTTTTTTAGATTTTATTTATTTATTTTTAGAGAGAGGAGGAGGGAGGGAGAAAAAAGAGGAGAAACACTAATGCATAGCCACCCCTTGTAGGCCGCCCCCTGGGGACCCAGCTTACAACCCAGGCATGTGCCCTGACTGGGAAACAAACAGGTGACCCCTTGGTTCACAGGCCGGCACTCAGTCCATGAGCCATACCAGCCAGGGTTGATTAACTTAGGACTTTGCTAGTGCCATATGTTGAGAAGAGGTCTTATTTAGGAGAGGGTACCTAAATGAAGGAATTCATGAATTTGCTTTTGAACACCTTTTCATTCAGTTATTAGTGGGTCTATCAGGTGGAGTAAAATAGCAGCATATGGAAATGTAGGGTATATTTTGAGGGAAGAGGTCACCTAGAGATCTGATTTTGGGAGTCAGCATAAAGAGTTAAAGCTTTGACTAGAAAGGGCTCCCCAGAAAAACCAGGAGTGAAGACAAAGTTACAATTCTTTTGAACCCTTGGTCTCAGAGTTTAGAGAAGGCACAATTGGTGAGGGAGGAAAGCCGAGGAATAGGAATATTCATGAATGATACAGCCTCTTCACATTTTTCTCTTTTTAAATAGGAAATGGACCCTCAGGGATCTGCCTTTCTTATATGTTATCAGGCTACAGACCATATTTATCATCAGAAGCAACACATCCAAATACAATCTTACATGGTAAATTACAAGAAGCAAGACATCTTTCCATTGTAGATCAGGTATTTTTTGTCAGTGTTTTTAATTTTTTTATACTAAACCAAGATTAGTTGTACTTATAAGCATGTGTTTCTTAATTGAAAATCCTTTGTTCTACTAACACTTTCTATCATTTTTATTTTAGATTTATAAATATATTCTGCTGAGTCACTTCTGTTTATTTTCCTGAATTGATAAGAGCAGAATTTCCCAAATGATTTCCTGATAAAGTTTTAATAGGTGCTCTGTGCTCAAATAAGTTTGGAAAGTGCTGCCTTTTATATTGCAGTGTCACTATAGACATATTAAGGCATATTAGCATATTAAAGCCATCTTCAAGTTTTGCAGTAAAATGATCTGATTAGATTTGTTGTAACCCAACCTTTTCCATATTTATGTAGTCAGAGAACCTATTAAGATCTCAAGGAACATCAGTGTTTTATAGCACACTCTCTGGGAAATACTGGATTAGACTAATGGCCTTCCCTTTATGATAGCCTTGGTTTGTGTTTTTCTTTTCTCAGACTCTATCTGACTTTTTCTTTTTTTTAAAAAAAAAATTCTATTCAGGACTTAGAATACTTGTCTGAAGGTCTTGAGGGCCGATCATCCAATCCAGTTGCAGTACTTTTTGACACACTTCTTCATCCAGATGCTGACTTTGGGTATGACTATCCATCTGTTTTGCATTGGAAATTAGAGCAACATCATTATATACCTCACTTAGTACTTGGTAAAGGTCCACCTGGTGGAGCTTGGCATGTGAGTATACTTTTCTTAGCATTCTAGTGTATGTGAGTTATTATATATACCTTAATAAGACAATTTTGATTCTTAAACATTATGATATAATGTTATATCTGATGTTCACTGAATTTTTATCTGGAATTTTACTCCTATTCAGTTAAATATGGTTAGTCAAATTTGATTACTGATAGTCTTAGATTAAGCATTTCTGTATACTATTTTATAATTAAATAGAAAATATTTCAATATTTTACATAGTAAATTTTTATTCATTTTAGAATAAAATTACAATATTTCATATCTATCTATTCTTTTACATTTATTTTCAGATCTTAAATGAAAAATGTATTGTAAAATAATGAAATTACATTAGTTGACTTAGGCAGCTATAACAAACTACCGTAGACCAAATGGCTGAACAGCAGATACTTATTTCTCACAGTTTAGAAGCTGCAGTATTCAGGATCAAGATGCCAGTGTATTCAGTTCGTGGTGAGGGCTCTTTTCCAGGCTTGCAGATAGCCACTTTCTTGCTGTGTCCTCACACAGCAAAGAGCTTGATGTCTGTCTTCCTGCTTTTATAAAGCCACTAATCTTGTCATGAGGGCCCCACCCTCAAGTGACCTCATCGTGGGCCTAATGATCTCCAAAGGACCCGCACCTCCAAATACCATCACACTGGGAGTTAGGATTTCCCCTAGAATTGGGAGGTGATACAGTTTAGTCCATATCAGAAGTTTAACTAAAGAACTGATAACATTAAGTTCAGTGCATTTCTTTAGGGAGCAGCAACTAACAATTATTGTTCACTCTGTGTCCTTAGCAGTCAGTCCTTAGCAATCTAGTGTGTAGAGAGTGCTTATTTGTTGTACAAATGTTTAAAAAATGTGCTATGTTGTGAAGTACATACTTAATAGAAATTTTAATATTGAATATCAAATCCTGAGTACAAACTTCAATTGGATATGACTATATTAGTACAGGGTTGTATGTCTAAAAGCTGTTTACATTTCTTTATCAAGTGACAGCCAATTAGGGATGCCCATCCATGTGTTGGCATCCAGGGATTTTTCGGAGGCTCACCCCAGTCATAAAGGTCAGCAGCACCCATGTGACTGGCCTTTGTGACTGGTCCCTGCTTCCCAGAGCAAATAGCGGTGTTCACCATAAATCACACATGCATGGTCACACTGGTACAGCATGGCCCATGCTGACATGCAGAAAAAACTCTTTATCAGGTAAAATATTCCAAGGATAGAGGGTGTTTCCTAGGGGGTAGCTAGGGGCCAGTTTTGACCACAGACCTTTCTTAGTAATGTGCAGGGCTAACACTGCCTGAGTCTGTTAATACTTTTCTGCACAAGACTAAACTTTTTGTTGATAAACACATAACTTGTTTGTTCTGCCTGGAATAGTCTCTCTTTCTAATACTGCACTCCTCAAAGTCCTTGTGTCCTTTAGGAAATACTCTTTCTCTATGCTTCTATAGTACTTCTCAGGTTTACATTTGCATCCCTTAATACACTGCATGTCCGTGACAGCAGCCACTCAGAGCATATAGATTGCATTGGGAAAAAAAGAAAAGCCAGTTGGGAGAAAAAAAAGAAGAGATCAAGGGACTAGAGCTCACAACCAACTGGAACAAGGTGCAGTGGGAATAAAGTTTAGAGATTGTTGACAGAAAGTGGAATATTAATGCCTTAAGGGTTTTGAGTTCCAGACGAGATACTTATGTGGTTCCACATAGTGTCTGACATATAATATTCTATTCTTAACAGATCCAATTCTGATTATCCCAGTTTTCCATCCTGCTCTTCTGATCCTAGTCCTAGGCCCAGGCCACCTCAAAGCAGTGGCAGCTTGCTGCACTTGCTCTTTGTGGTGATCTGTGTCACAGATAATAGGCTTCATAAGGCCTAGCACATAGTGTTTGATAAATGTTGGCCAATAATAATAAATCCTATTCCCAAAACTGGGCTGTGTAGAAACAGGGCAAGAGTATTAAGAGAAAAGAATCCATGGCCAAAATAGATGGTTGAAAGAAACTGAAGCCACTGGGACAGGTGCTGTTGGACCTTTGGCTTTTTTAGCTTTGTACTGAGCAAAGCAAAAGTAAGTAGAACATGCAAGCTTGAAGGGCTTACTTCCTTAAAGGTATCATTAGCATTAACAATGAATCTGTTCTTAATCAGCCAACCACTGCTGCTCTTGCTAGTTCTAGAAAGAAATGCTGCGATATCCAAAACAGCTTAGACTGCACGATTAGAATTGATGGGGTGGTAAGGGAAGAGAGAAGGCTGTTGTATTGCCCATTTAAAAAAATCTATTAATAATATTAAAATGAAAAGACATCTAAAGTGTGGAAATTAATGAACTCTCTTCCTTTTGTTTAAAAAGTGAAAATACTGATTTGTTTCTCCAACATGATATTCTGTATCTGAATTATGTTGATTATAAGCCAAAGCTATGAACATTGTGTAGGCATTGGGTAATTTTGTAAATTTGTCTTATAAATGTATAAGAAAGAAGGAATATAAATAGATAACTACCAAGTGATAAAAGTATTATTTGTAAGTTTGTTGGAATAAACTTTGAGAGGTAATCTATACAGCCATTTAGGACTTCTTTGAGTTCTCCACCAGACTCTTATAGTAAATAAATGGATTTGGTTTTTAAAAAATGAACAAACAAAAAACCATGTTACTGCTTAAATGTGTATTTTGATTGTACTTTTTTTTATTCAAATAGAGTATGGAAGGCTCCATGTTGACAATCAGCTTTGGAAATTGGATGGAGCTACCTGGGCTTAAATTTAAAGATTGGGTAACCAGCAAGCGAAGGTAAAGATCAAACTATTAAAATACTTTGGTGTACAATGGGAAGAGTGTATCATTAAACTTCAAAATATTTATGATCCTCTCTTAGGTGAATAGTAAAAATATCTGTCTCTGAAGTAAAAGCCTGTTTGCATCAATGATTGTGACCTAGTTGCTACTTAGAGATGTTATAGATAGAGCATTGGGTTAAAGAATGGCTTATCTATAGATTGGGTTCCCGACTTCTCTGCTAATCATGGATTTATCCAGTCCTGTTCAACCAGTGTGTTTAGTTACTTTCTAATTCACCCACATATCCTTTCCACACTTACTTATTTTTATGAATGGATCTATAAATTCACATGTGAATATTTCATGTGTACATACCTATAGTGTTTGACTTTGGGTCCGACCAACCCAGGAGTGGAGGTGGAGTTGGTTGGTGGATCCCAGAAATGGGGTGGCAACGGGCAGACCCAGTGAGGGCACAGGGCAGCTGGCTGACTGCAGTCGCACATTTGCGCACAGATAAAGAAATCGAAGGAGCAAACGGTGAGACAGACCGCTCAGGCTAGGGCCCCAGTGACGGGAATTAGAGCCTGAAAGCACCAACTGGAAAGACTTTCTCGGGGTTGAGGGGCCGAGAGAGGTTCCCAGGCCCACAGAGAGTTTGTTGGAGAGACCCACAGGGTCCTGGAGGATACACAGGCCCACACACCTGGGAACCAGAACCAGAGGGGCCCAATTTGCTTGTGGGAAGCCACAGAAGGGACAGAAATCTGAGAGAGCACAGAGCGGAGCAAAGCGCAATTTTTTTTCCCTCTCTGACCCTGCCCCCACATACAGCATCACAACCCAGGGACTGGGTCGCCTGGCCCTGGTGAACACCTAAGGCTCCGTCCCTCAAACATAACAGGTTCGAACACACGGAACATAATGACTCAAGAACAGCTCAAATCCCCAGAGCCTATAATTTTAAGTGACCAAGAAATAGCCAGCCTTTCACATGCACAGTTCAAAACACTGGTGATCAGGATGCTCACAGAATTGGTTGATTTTAGCCACAAATTAGAGGAACATATGAAGGCTAAACTGATTGAAATGAAGGGAAATGCACGGGAAATCAATAGTGATGGAAAGGAAACTAGGACTCAAATCAAGGGAGTGGACCAGAAGGAAGAAAGAAACAACCAAACAGAAACGAAGGAAGAAACAAGATTTCAAAAAGATGAGGAGAGGCTTAGGAACCTCCAGGACATCTTTAAATGTTACAACATCCGAATTATAGGGGTCCCAGAAGGGGAAGAGGAACAGCCACAAGTGGAAAACTTATTTGAGCAAATAATAAAGGAGATCTTCCCCAATCTGGCAAAGGAAGTAGACTTCTAGGAAGTCCAGGAAGCTCAGAGAGTCCCAAAGAAGGTGGACCAAAGGAGGAACACACTAAGGCACATCATAATTACATTAGCCAAAATTAAAATGAAGGAGAGAATTCTAGAAGCAGCAAGAGATAAGGGGACAGTCACCTACAAAGGAGTTCCCATCAGACTGTCAGCGGATTTCTCAAAAGAGACCTTACAGGTAAGAAGGGGCTGGAAAGAAGTATTCCAAGTCATGAAATCCAAAGACCAAAATTGCTCTATCCAGCAAAGTTTTCATTTAGAATGGAAGGGCAGATAAAGTGCTTCTCAGATAAGGTCAAACTCAAGGAGTTCATTATCACCAAGCCCTTATTATATGAAATGTTAAAGGGACTTATCTAAGAAAAAGAAGATAAAAAATATAAACAGTGAAAGGTCAGCAAACTCACAGTTATTAACAACCACACCTAAAACAAAAGCAAACTAAGAGGACAGCTATATCGGGAGCAGAACCATAGAAATGGAGATCACATGGAGGCTTAGCAGTAGTGGGAGTGGGAGGAGGAGATGGGGGTGAAGGTACAGAGAATAAGTAGCATAGATGGTAGGTAGAAAATAGGGGGAGGGCAGGAATACTATGGGAAATACGGAATCTAAAGAACTTGAGACTCGTGGTTATAAATTAAGGGGGGGGAGAATGGTGGGGACGGGGTGTGCAGGGTGGAGGGGAGTGAAGGGGGGAATGGGACAACTGTAATGGCATAATCAAATATATTAAAAATAAATAAAAAGATTTGGAAAGTTCTGTGATTTTCAAGGATAGTAAATAATAGAAATTACTAATACAGAGACTGTTCTCTATCTAATCTGACTTCTTACAAAACAGTAAATAAAAGCAGTTTACTAAACCTTTTTAGAACAGGGCTGTAACACTTGAATGCTTAACTTCCTGCTAGACAGAAACCATTTTAATCCACAGAAATTGTCCTAATTTGACAAGATTTAAGGAGAGCAAATTTAGAGCAAGGTGAGTAATGGAGATTAAACCTCTCAAATATTCCATTTGTTGTTTTTTTTTAAAGAATTGTATATGGGTTTGAAATAATGAAGTTGCAAAATCAGTGAAGTTGCATAAGTTCCTCATTTTCTTAAATCTGGAAGTGAAACTGCTCAACATTCTTCTCTTTGTGATGTGGGTAAAAGAAAGGAAAGCTTCGTGACTTAAGTAGAGTGTTTTTCCTTCTCAGTTTGGGGATCTTGTGTATAGAATAAATATGTGAGAATGAATCTTATGATAAATATCTTTAGTTCCTACCTTTGCATCATATTAAGAGAAGGAAGCCTCTTAGATCTTTAGAGATTGACTCAATAACTTATGTGACCTTGGTCACATAACTTAAACCAGCTGTCAATTTCCTAGTCTGTAAAATGGAGATAGAAGTAACCACTACATAGGGTTCCTGTAAAAACTGAAAGTTAATACATTCTATTATTTTGGTCATTAAACTTGAAGTGATTTGGTTTGTTTTTCCTGCTACTTATCTCTGATTCGGGTACAATGTTTAGGGGTTTAGGTTGTTAATGCCCATTGCTTTAAATTTCAACTGGAAAATGAAGGATGTACTAATGTACTGTTTTCATAAAGATATTTTATTTGTAGATATCTTTATGAGTAGGAAAAAACAGAAATGTCATACTACTTACCTTAGACATAAGATGATTTTGTTTGCAAAAGACTGATCTTAGTTTTGGTCATTAGAAAAATAGAAGGCAACTTACTAAAAATTGTTTCAGGGTGGCATATATTATCTTTCTGAGTATATATATTACAATTAGACCTGGAATATCTCAATGTTCGCAACCCAAATAATTTAGTCTATACTTTACACAGTGACTTTTTAACCTTTTTCATCTAATGGCACACATAAACTAATTACTAAAATTCTGCAGCACACCAAAATATATTTTTTGCCACTCTGACAGAAAATAGGTATAATTTGGATTCATTCACATCAAATGGCTATTGTTGTGTTGGCTGTTTTCATTTTTTTATTTGACAGTCTAAGGGAGAAGAGGTCAGTGCCCCTGACTAAATAGTTAGTCATTGAATGATTTAAAAATTCTTGCAGCCCTGGCTGGTGTGGCTAAGTGGATTGAGCACCTGCCTGCAAGCCAAAAGGTTGCTGGTTCAATTCCCATTCAGGACACATGTGGGCAAGGTCCCCATTTGGGGACATGTGAGGGTCAGCCGATTGATGTTTCTCTTACACACTGATGTTTCTCTCTTTCTCTCCCTCCCCCTCTCTCTGGAAAAATAAATAATAAAATCTTTTAAAAAAATGATTGCAGCACACTGGGTGAAAATTGCTTAAAGCATAGACCATAGACTGAATATTATAGTTATAGACTAAGTTACTTAGATTACAATTATGACATAGACTGCAAAGTAGTCTTATTTTCATATATCCATATTTTAATCCCTTCATTTATTTACTAAAAGTTTATTGATAACGGCAGAATCTGAAAAGGCGCTATGAAAGACATTGGGGAAACAGACATGTATTAAATACATTCTGTCCCCTCACAGGGCTTCCTCTTTTTAACTAAAAAGAAAAGTTTTTTTTTGTAAGATATTAGGATAATTTATAGCTAAGTCAGTTCAGAGGAATTAAAAAGATATTATAGCTTACTAGATGGAAAAGTAATAATCATGGGAACGAAAATTACTTTTCTCCTAGGATATGTTTCCTTTTCCTTTTCCAGAAACCTAAAAGGGGATCGAGTTATGCCAGAGGAAGTAGCTTGCTATTATAAGCACTATGTAAAAGTCATGGGTCTTGAGAAGAATTTCAGAGAGAATGCTTACATTACCTCTGTTTCAAGACTCTACAGAGATCAGGATGACAGTGGTGGTCACAACAGAGCAATTTCAGCACAGCCTTTACAGATTGAAAACTCCAAGTTGATGAAGAGAAACTGGGAGATCCGGGGTTATCAGCGAGTAGCGGATGGTTCTCATGTTCCCTTCTGTCTCTTTGCTGAGAATGTAGCTCTGGCAACTGGAACATTGGATTCTCCTGCCCATCTGGAGATTGAAGGGGAAGATTTTCCTTTTGTATTTCATTCAGTACCTGAATTTGGAGCAGCTGTAAGCAAAGGAAAGCTACATGGCAAAGAGTACCCAGTGTTAATTGTAGGCTCTGGACTTACTGCAGCTGATGCAGTACTGTGTGCTTACAACAATAACATCCCTGTGATTCATGTGTTTCGCAGACGAGTAACTGATCCAAGTTTAATTTTCAAACAGCTTCCTAAAAAGCTGTATCCAGAATACCATAAGGTCTATCATATGATGTGTACTCAGTCATATTCTGCAAACTCAGATCTTTTATCTGATTATACCAGTTTTCCTGAGCACCATGTGCTCTCCTTTAAGTCAAATATGAAATGCATCCTTCAAAACGTCTCTGGATTGAAGAAAATATTTAAACTTTCTGCAGCAGCAGTATTGATAGGTTCTCATCCCAATCTGTCTTTTCTGAAGGAGCAAGGCTGTTACCTGGGCCATAACTCAGGTCAGCCAATCACTTGTAAGGGTAATCCTGTGGAAATAGATGCATATACCTATGAATGTGTTAAAGAAGCCCACCTTTTTGCATTGGGTCCTTTAGTTGGGGATAATTTTGTTCGATTTTTAAAGGGAGGGGCCTTGGGTGTTACACGCTGCTTAGCAATAAGACAGAAGAAAAAGCAGCATTTATTTGTTGAAAGAGGAGGAGATGGGATAGCTTAAAGCAGGTTTACGAATAATTTATATGGACAGTTTACCATTAAAGTTTTTAATAAATAGTGTTTTTGCAGTGTACTGGCTTGAATTTTCTGGACTTGAATTAACTGGAGGAGAGTCCAAGCAAGAGTAACTATTTTTTAAAGTTACAAGAACTCAGTGTTCTGACTTACACTGTAATAAAGCAATTTTCAACTTTTTTCATCTCCTGGCACATAAACTAATTATTAAAATTCTGCAGCACACCAAAAATATGTATTTTTGCTGGTCTGATAAAAATTAGGTAAAACTTTGATTCATTTACAGAAAAAAAATAGTAATTACCTACCCTTTTTGCTCCAAAGTGACCCTTTTTTAATTATCAGGTGCCTATTTTGTATTTAAGGATTTCTGGTACTAAGAATTAACCAATCAGATGCGACCTCATTATGCAACATGAACAATAAGACGCAACTCTGTTCTATGACCTTAACATTTATGGTTCAAGACAGGGCATTCATACCAGACTATTGTTGCATTGGCTGTTGTTGTTTTTTTATTTGACAATCTAAGGGGAAAAGGTACTCCTGACTTAAATAGTGAGGTATCACATGTTTTAAAAATTCTTGCTGCATACCAGTTGAAAATTGCTGCTGTAATATATCAGAGGTGTCACTGTCAGACAAATGGAAACACTGCCAATTTGATATACTTGAAGTTCTCACCTAACAAAAACATTATTTTCTTCTAAGAAGTACTTTTTGTGATCATTTTTGGTTGCTGATTGACTCCGTAACATTACAGCCTAAAATTATAAAATCACACAGTCATTAGACCAGAAATTGCCCTCACTACATATTGGGTCAACTTGTTAATTAAAGTGTAGTCCAAAACCCAGCATCACCTCCATGTGTCGATTGTTAGAACTGTGGACTCCAGACCCCATCACAGACTAACAGCATCAAAAACTGCATCACAATGAGATCCTCAAGGAATATGTATGTTCATTAAATGTTGATACACAGTGGTCTAAAAGAAAATGGGATATGAGATGGGTTGGGGATAGGTTACAACTCAGGTTAGATTTTGAAATTACCAACTGTATAAATCTAATTTATTAGCAAATATAATCTTTTAAAAATACTTTTATTGAAAATTTGACATACTTCATATTCTTAGCTTCTAATAATTTAAACAGTCCAATACTGTTGACATACACTTAGACATCCAGGAACTTGTCACATGTTTTTTTGGAGATTCTCTACTTAACATTCTAATTTGAATTTTAATAAATTTTGAATGGAACCATTTATCCCTGTGTAAATGGTGACTTAATTTCTGTTTAAGTACTTGTAATATTATAATACTATTGGTTATTGACAAAATTATTAAAGATTAAGGTTGAAAATTAGGTGAAATCTGTCTTCCATTCACAAGATTATATTGAAGTTTGTTTGCAGATGACATGGTAGCTCATTTTATGGTTATTTATTGAATTGTTTGTTCTATCTTAACTTACATTTATTTAGATGTGCTTAATGTTTGTATTTCCATACAAATCCCCAGAATTTTAGTGTTTGGCAAAAAAAAAAAAAAAAAAAAAAGTCCTCTGAAGTTCTCCACGGCAAAGTGAGCTGCTCAGTTTCTCTTTCTCCATAGAATTTATTTCATCTGCAATGTGTTTATTGAATGTCTATTTTTTATTAGTAGTAAAAAAACGGACCAAAGTGTATTTTTCTATCTCTTTGCATTGTTATGTACTCACAGGATCATAATTTACCTTAAAAATATACTTGTTTAGAACAAACTTGCCTGTATAGCTAGCTGTTTCAGATAAACTGGTAAATTCTTATACTTTTGATAACTGTCATTTCTGATTATGTGTAACAGTTTTTAGAAATAATGTGATCCACTGGGAATATAAGACAGAACTGTACTTGAACAAGAATTAAATAAAAAATTTTTAAAAATTAAAAAAAATTATGTGATCCAGTTTAAGTTTATATAATGGTAACTTTTTTCAAATTAATTTCACCTCTATAGGAAATGATATATCTTCTGGCTGCACTTGATTAATCTCTTGGTGGCCTTTTCTTTTGAGCTCTGAATGACCTATATTGCATGTTTTTCTTAATGTCACTTCTAAATTGAAATGACATTGTTATAAAGATGGTTTCTAGGGAAGGATAAGAACTGTTGACATCCCCTTGTCTCAAAAGTTTACTCTTACCCATCCAGTAGTGCTTTTGTGATTATTCACACACACATTTTTTTCAGGGGAAAATAAGGCTTCCATGAGGCCCTAAATAAACCTGGTGAATAGTTACCTCCCATTTCTCAATTCACACTCAGACCCAGTTGTCCTGTATTGCATATAACATGAAATTTATATGTGCTTTGTGTTATATTCTTGTTTCTGTGATGTACTATGCTCTTGTTCTTTTAGTTGATTGATTTCTGTCCCAGAGTTATAATCTCCTTAATTCTTCAGTGTCACCTAGCTGTTCAGGGAGAGGACACAGTACTAATTATTTGGTAAGTCATACCATTATGTGGGCATCTCTCTATCCCTCGAAGTCTAGTTCTTGACAGTGTTTAATACGAAAAAATAAGATTATGTCACCTCTAACTATTTTAGGCAGTCTGAGTGTGTGAATTTCAATGGTGAAAAATGCTTCTAAATCCTGTTATTAAATGAAAACACTTAAGTCCCAGCCCCTTGGACACTTGAGACACAAAGAATGAAACAAAACTAGATGGAATTTAAACATTTTAAAAGTATACTTTGATTAGAGGGATGTTTACTGAATAAAGGCAATTTGATCAGACAAAATCAGTCTTTAAACTATACTCTATACACTATACTGATAGAGGTGCAAAGGGGCCAGGTTGCTAAACATAGCCTGAAAAAGAGAGTATGTGCAGTAAGGATTAGATACTTTGCTGATTTTGAATGCCCTCTGCCCCACTACCACCAGGCTAAGAAAAATGGTGTCTTTGGGAAAGCAGCAAGGCAAAAAAGTTAACTGATAAGGTCTTGGCTGGGTAGTTCAGTTGGATAGAGCATCGTCCTGACACACCAACATTGTGGGTTTGATCCCTAGTCAGGGCACCTACAAAGAATGAAACAATGAATGCATAAATAAATGGAACAACAAATTGATATTGCTCTCATTCTATCTCTAAATCATTTTTTAAAGTGATGAACCATAAAAAGAACTAAAAATAACCTTCAGTGTGGGTTGGACTTGGTCTTTACTGTAATCAACTATTGCAAAGAAAAAACATGGTTAGCAGCCCTGGACTGGATTTTTAAGAGAAGGGGTGAGGTATACAATCTGGACTCTCTGCCTGTGGCTAACTTTCAAACAACATTTGAAGGGCAGTGTCTAAGTTACTGCTGGAGTTTGATGAGTAGGGTGCCAGATGGAGGAAGCTGTACCAAGAAGCAACTACAGAAATTTGCACTATAATAGCTTTTTTCAATGTTTTATTATTTCTTAAATTATATTTTACTGATTGTGCTATTACAGTTGTCCCAATTTTTCCCCCTTTGCCACACCTTCCACCTAGTAACCCCACTCCCTCAGTCAATCCTCACACCATTATTCATGTTCATGCATTATGCGTAGGTTCTTTGGCTGTTCCACTTCCTATACTGTATTTTACACCCCTGTGGCTATTCTGTGACTACCTATTTGTACTTTTTATTTTTTTAAGACAGGGAATACTTTATTCATACCCATCAGAAATGAACTGGTTGGGTCTGTAACAAAGCCTCATGTTTTAAAGCATAGGCCAGTAATTGTATACGACTATACACTGCTACATACAGATCAACCGATCAGACCACAACTTTTCAGTGTATAAAACAGTAAGTTCCCCTATAAAAGCAACACCGTTGTAACATTTTAACTTAGTATTCCTCTCCTCACCCTCTCCAACAGAATCTGTGCCAACCTCCTCATAATCCTTATCTAGGACACCCATGACCTCACAGGCTTCAGAAAACTCTCCATGCCCTCACCCACATACCAGTGGACAAAGGCACGCTTGGTGTACATCAGGTCAAACTTGTCCAGGCAAGCCCATGCCTCAGCAATAGTTGTATTGCTCACCACAGAGGAAGGCTGGTAATTAATGCCAACTTTGAAGCCAGTGGGGCACAGTCCACAAACTGGATGGTACGCTTGGCCTTGATGGTGGCAATGGCAGCACTGACATCTTTTACCATGGTGAGGGTCACATTTCACCATCTGTTTTGCTGGCTTAAAGTACACACTGGTGATCTCTGCTACAGAAAGCTGTTCATGGTAGGTTTTCTTGGCAGAGATGACAGGGGTGTGTGTGGCCAGAGGGAAGTGGATGCAGGGATAGGGCACCAGGTTGGTCTGGAATTCAATCAGAGCATTCAGGGCTCCATCAAACCTGAGAGAAGCAGTGGTGGAAGACACAATCTGGTCATAGATGGCCTCGTCGTCAACCATGAAGGCACAATCAAGAGTTCTCTAAAGTGGTGGCTGGTAAGGATGGAATTGCAGGGCTCCACTACAGCTATGGAAACCTGGAAGGGCTGGGTAAATGGAGAACTCCAGTGTGTACTTCTTGCCATAATTGACAGAGAGATGCTCCATCAGTAGGGAGGTGAACCCGGAACCAGTTCCCCCACCAGAGCTATGGAAAACCAAGAAGCTCTGAAGACCTGAGCACTGTTCAGCCAGTTTCTGAATTCAGTCTAGGACAAGGTCAATGATGATCTTGCCAGTGGTATAGTGTTCATAGTCATAGTTATTGGCAGCATCTTCCTTTCCTGTGATCAGCTGCTTAGGGTGGAAGAGCTGGTGGTAGGTACCAGTGTGGTAGGTACAATATTCATGGGTGCTCACTTTCAAGTCCATGCCCTTAGAGCATTCTGTGGCCTACACTGTCCACTGTGTATGTGTGTCTGGCCAGGCCTCTAATCCACCTCATTGTGCAACCCTTTGATTAGTCCATGGGGTATACTGAATGGGTGCAAATTGCACCCTTTCTTTTCCCTTTTTGTTGGCCTGGGTCTCCAAGCGCAAAATCACTTCAGGGCAATTAGGTTCCCATATTGAATTAAGTATCTCTGAGTGCTGCTAACTCTCTGAGCCCCTGGTGCCCCTCTGTGATCAATGAGGTGCCCTTCGTGGGAGCAAATCACACCCCTCCTCCTCCCCCTTCACTGGCCTGGCAGCTTAGTGTGAGAGGTCCTTGCACAGTGGCCGAGAACCTTTTTTTGAGTGAATTCCCCTTGTTTGTGGCAGGACATTCCTGTCAAGCTCCCAGCTTTCTACACAAATCAACTCTTTGACTAGTCCAGAGACTATCTGGGTCACAGCCAGTCTCAGCTCTTCTCTTCTCCCATCTCCAGGTGTCACCTGGCTCCCCAATTTCTCTGGTATTGTCCCAGCCAGTGACCACAGACAGTCTCAGCTGGAATACACCACCAGCTGTGTGTCTCTTACTGCATCTTTATCCCTTCCAAGAACTTTAAGCTTCCAGGTCTCTCTTAGCACAAGTCTTCAAACTCACCGCTTTGGTAGAGGAGGCTGCTGCAAAGTCACAATCACTGACCAGGCTTTCCCCTACATCTGCCATGGCAGCCTCAGTCTCCAGGGCAGGACCTGGGGACTGTCCTGTTGGCCTACAAAATCTTCATACCATCTGTTTTTAAACAACTTTGTAACCTTTGGCCTCCCAACTTCTTAAGCTAGAATTCTGTTGGTTATTCACTCTGTTCCTCAGGACATAGGCTAGATGTCTCAGTTGGGTGCAGAAGCAAATGAGTTCAGCTCCCACCTACCTTACTGCCATCCATCTTCTGCCCACACCCCAACCATTCTTTAAAACAGAATCGATAAACTTCTAGTTTAATGTGATCCAGAAAAGCAAAACACAAATCTCTGAAAACAAGAATAAAAAAAGGGTTATTACTGTATATTATTCAGACATTAAAAGTTTAACATAGGGGCATTATGAACAATTTTATACCTACAGAATTTTTTTAAATCCTAAGGAGTCTACAAAAAAATATAAACTCCATGAGTTTAGCATGATCTTGGCCTCTAAATTCAATATACAAAAAGTAATCACATTCCATATACAAGCAATGCCATCATTGAAAGACAAAATTTTCAAAAGTACCATTTACTATAGTAGGAAAATATTAGATGTTTTGAGATAAATTTCAAATAGCTATGCCTCCATGCTGAAACTATAAAATACTGAAGAAAATTAAACATAAGGAAATAAACAGATGTGTTAGGCTCACATATCGGAAGACTGAATATTTTTAAGATTGTCTATTCTTCTAATCAAGTTCTAGATTTACTATATTCCAGTTAAAATCCTAGATTTTTTAATAGACATTCTCATGCTTCAAGGACTTACCTGACTTGAAGATATACTCATCCACTTTATCAGTGTAAGGATGGACAGATATATAGCACAGAGTCTAGAAACAGACCCACCTTCATATAGTTAACTAATTTTTTTACAAAGTTGCTAAGGTGATTTATTGAAGAAACAAAAGTTCTTTCAACAAATGGTATTAGCCTGGTTACCCATAAGAAAAATAAAAATGAACCCTGACCCAGATTTCATACCATTTAAAAAAATTAATTCCCAATGAATCAGACATAAATATAATATACATTTATAGACTAAAGCAGAGTATTTTTGAAATCTTGATATTCGAGCAAATATTTTAGGATACTAAAATGTCAAGAAATGAAAAAACATTGACATTTTACCTTATCAAAATTTAAAGCACCTGTTCATTCAAAGATATCATACAGAAAAAAATAAAATGAAAATAAAATCAGGCTAGCGGAAATATTCTCAATACATGCATATTACAAAAGAATTACATTATAAGTAACTTTTATAACTCAATTATAGTTATCAGGGTAATGCAAATTAAACCAAAATGAGACATCACTACACACCCAACAGGTAAAAATGAAAACCTTTGATAATACCAATGTTTGCAGACTGAAATCATACTGGTGTAGGAAGGAAAGAGGTTGTGGACATGAGACCAATATTAATCTGTTCATTATATTTCTCACCTGAGAAATAGCATATATTCAGTCCATCAGCTTTACTGGCTCATTATACAGCAAGGCCCATTATGAGACTCAAATGACTCCATTTCACCAATCAATGAGCTGTGTCCATGTTCCCTCCAGCGTCACCACTACTGTGTGCTTATAACCCTTTATATTAACAGATTTTCATTAATTATATTTTAATGTCTGTTTCAATGCCTACACTAGAAACTGTACATTGTCTCATCCCCTTACACTTTCTAGAGAGGCTGAGAATCTTAAAAACTATATTTTCTGACTCCTTTCAGCTGTAGTCCCACCTGCCAGGTAGATGCATTCTTCCCAATTAATGCATTGGGAACGTGAGAGTTCCCAATGAATCTGATGTTCCTGTTTACAAGAGAAGTCATAGGGAGATGTTTCCCCCACACTACTTGCTCCATTCCCCTCTCCAGACAACTGAGCAGCTGTGGTAGGTATTTCTTGACTAAATCTAGGGGGCACAGATGGATTCTTGAACACATGGCCCACGGTGAGGCCTCAGAGTTAGAAATGACCTGAAAGTTCTGCTTTCACCAGTTCTGGGAGTTTTCCTTAAAGGCTCAGATGAGAATCTGCTTCTAGTCTAGGCATTTTAAGCATCTAATTTCCTGTATTAAATCCTTTCCCTTTTTTTAAAGACACATAGTATTCTACCATGTAAATGTACAACAGCTTTTTATCCACTCCTCTGCTGATGAGCACTTGGGCTGTTTCCAGATCTTGGCTATTTTAAATACTGTTCTTGTGCCACGTATAATGCATGCCCATGTTTTTGGCCCAAACTTCCAGGAAAAAAATATCTTTCATTTTAATTTTTTAATTCAATCCTTTATTTTTTATATTTAGATACTTATTGCTTGTATTACAAAGGAATTTTAACATTTATTTTTCATTTGATCTTAGCCAAAATGCTGAGAAGTGATATATTTTTGAACATATTATGGCACAAGAAACTTTATATAACAAATAATTACAAAACACAAGAACAGATATAAGAAATTTTGTGTACTGGTAATGAAATTACAATATTTATGCACCTTAGAAAGCCAGGAACTCTTTGTCACTGTCAATATCAGAAATATCATCATCTTCAATTTCTACATTACCAGTGTCTTCTGAAGAGTCATTTTCCTCATCCTTTTAAATTTTATCGTTCTCAGTCCCATCCACAGCATTGCTGAGGATGTATTTTTTAAATCATTTCACAACTTCCTTCTTGACACTGTTCCATGATCTTAGGATCCAATCACAAACCTGAGTGATGGATGCTTTCTTGATCCTGCCTGTAGGTGTTATATCATTACCAGCTGCATCCATAATGCCCACTCTTTTGTCATTAGGGCCCTTTACTGACACATCAAGAGGTTGCAGTTGGCTGGTTAGGCTACCAGGTATCACAAGTTGGGTTTTCAGGTCCGCTGTGATTGTTTTTGCACTTTGTGTAATAAGAACTTGAAAGTGATAAAAAACAAGCAATGATGGTTTTTAAAGTAATCCTCCAGACCTTCATGACCAGACTTTGTTAAACCAAATTTTGATGCCTTCTTCATTCATCCACCCTTTTTCATGAACGTGGACAATACCTCTACTTGGAATCTTTTGGAAACATTTTCCTTTTAAAGATGATCATAGGTGGTAGCTTTGTTCTATCTGCACAACAGACTAGAACAACAGTGAAATGTGTTTTCTTATCACCACTAGTTTTAACCACCACGGTCTTTGCTCCTTTGATGTCCATAGTTCTGTTAGATGGCACATCGAATGTGAGTAGGACCTCACCCATATTGGCAATCTGGGACAGCTCAAACTTTAAGTCTTTTGTAGATTGGTAACATTTAAGAATGAAATAGCAAAAACTTGATTCTCATAGGTTGCTAGAAGTTTTGGGGCAAGTTTGTTCATGTCCTCATGCTCAAACTTTGTCTTCATAAAGTAAAAGCACCATTTAGGTGTCCATGAGAAATCATCAATGTTTTTTTCTTGGGCAATCCTTTTACCTTCTTGTTATCACCTTGGTTGAAACAGAGATCCCAGTTTGATGCTGCTCAAGAATCCAGGTCTTTGCCTCCTGCTTCACTTGCAGCCACTTTGGAGGTTTCCCTCGCATTGCCTTCTTCTGTCTTGGCATCTTAAGAAGCTTTTCTTCCTGCTGCCTCCACAATCTGATGATACTCCCTATGACAGGAGATTCAGAGTATCTCTTGGCAGCTCTGTTGCCATGCTTTTTAGCAATATTTAATAACTCAGCTTAAATCTTGCAGTGTATGCAAACTGTTTCAGTATCTTCCAAGGGATTTTCTAAAAATTTATCCCTCCTAAAGTGTACAAAGAGAATATGGTAATAAGGTCAGCATGACCTTTCTTATCGAGTGGATAACAATTGGTATCACCTATCTTATTAAGTAGGTGACAATCGACATCATCTATCTTACTCTGTGGATAACAGTACATCATTCTTCATTTTATTTTGTTGAATCGTTGGCTAAAACTTCTTTCATTGCAAGTTTGTTGTAAGTTCAACAATACCAATTATTGTATTCCAGAGTATTATTTTGCATAAAGATGTCGTTACTGCTTTCTAGAGTGACACTAAAAACATTACACTAATTCTGTAGTAGTACAGAATTAGTATAACCCATGTATAATGTGCATCCTTACTTTTCTCTCAAAAATTAGGGCAAAAAAATTGTGCACTATACATGGCAAAATATGGTAACACTGTTATGAACATAGGGGAAGGAAATCTTACCTTTTGCAACATGGATAGACCTGAAATTATGCTAAGTGAAATAAGCTGGTCAGAGAAAAAACAAATACTGTATCTAACTTATATGTGAAATATAATGAACACGATAAACAAACAAACAAAACAAAACAGAAACAGAGACATGGACACATGGAAGACCGTCAGAAGGGAGTGGGGGGGGGTGGGGACTAGGTGAAAGAAAGTAAAGAGATTAGCCAAGAACATATATACCTGACACATAGTCACAGACAATAGTCACAGTCACAGATGGCTAGAGGGAAGGGGAGATGGGAACTGGTGGAGGTGGGCAAAGGGAGGGCAGGAATGGGGTCATCTATAATAGTGTCAACAATAAAGTTAAAAAAATTCTTTCCTGTTTAAATGAAAGTGATTTCTGTTTACTTCAACTAGAGTTCAGTATGGAAATGTCTTTAACTTGTTTTTTAATATAGCTTACACATAATTACCATGACGACTTAGAAGTCCCTATTCAAAAATTTTCCACAGCTTCCTCACTCTCTGTGCAATATACTGCACACTTTTTTGCCCCAATTTTTGAGTGAAAATCCAGACATCTAACTTTTAACTTGCAATTTACTAATAAAACTGACTCTAGAAGTGTGCTCCTAGTTTGTGAGGGTAGCCTGTACCATGACAAAGAGATGTGAGTGACATTCAATTCCATAGCTCAGAGCAGTAAAATGCCATTCACTATGTCTTCTAGGAAGCAGTGATTCAATACTATTATTTTGCTTATAAACTCACAGTTGACAGCCTGACAAAAAGGGCGATAATGTTAAACAGCAAGTTACACAGGCAACCAACCATGTTACACTTGAGGGAGAATACTGCCTAAGCCTCACTTTGCTTCAATCTCCTAAGGAATTTGGATCATTCAAATAAGCAGATGGGAGACTCTGACTAGTATGACCAACTACAAGGCTTCAGATGTGGAACTAGGATGAAGTCTAGAAAGAATTCCTGATACAGCTATGCCAAGAAAGGGAAGAGGGGTAGAGACTCCAAAAGTGCTTCTGGAGAACGGATAATTGTTGAGATTGTGGCCCAAGGCCAGGCCACCTTCTCCCTGCCGTCAGGAAGCTGAGCTGAACCCCATTTCCTAAAGCCCCAGGGTAGAAATGGGGGTACAATCCCCATTCATCTAATGAAGAAAGGGAGTTGGCAACTTATATCCCTTTATCCTAAATAACTTAAAGGCCTAGAAAAAAGTATCCCCAGGAGTGCCAGGGGAAAGGTGTACAGCTTCCCAAGCAGGGCTGGCTTGAGTTGTGCAGGGTAGAGCTAACAGCCTTAGGAAACTGTTCAGCACTGCAGGGCCTATGCAAAGCAGTGGGAGACTCCTTCCATCTGTTTAAAAATACTTTCTAGGGTAAATAGCCTTAAATGAATTATAAAGACTCAGACTGTCACTTCCCAGAGAGTAAAAACCATTGCTCAAGAATCCAAAGATTCAGTGTGTGGAGGGCATATTTTGCATATATTACATATTTAATAAGTTTCCTAAACAAAATCTTGAAGGGCTAATAAAACAAAGAAACACAACAAAGTTAAATCATTTAGAAATTATCTCCTGAAAGAAAATGACAGTATGTTTAGAGGGCTGGTTTAGTTATCTTAGCCAGATACTTAAATGTTGTAACTTCCCTGGACTCCCAATAGAGGAACATTGCATCTTCCGAGAAGATCCAGCAAGGGCACAAATTACATTATGGGCCATTTTTCATGCTATGCTCTAACAACCTATAAGGTAGGCTTATCAGGGTAACAGGACCTATTTCACATCAGGAAGCTTTCAGTGAGTATCAAAGCCTTGTTCTGCTTTCTAAGATATAATTTACCAGTCTTCAGAATGATAAAAAGACTATATTGTAATTCTACTGTACAGCTAAGTTGTTACATTACAAAATTGAAAAAGACATCACTTTTTTTCTTACCATCTCCTTTTAAGATAGAGAGAAGACAATCTTGCTATTTGTACTTTACAGATATAAAACCTAGGTCTCTCAAAACAGAGGGACACTCAGCTCAGTAAGATCAACATAAAGTCTTCCACAATATTTCCAGTTGAGGCAGGCTAAAGCACAGGAAGAACTCTGAGACAGTGCTGCTGTTGCTGGCCAATGTCTATCATCCTGGTTGCCAGGAAACACCTTTTAGCACTTAGGATGGATAGTAAACCAAGGCGGGGAGTAGGAGGTACTCATGTCTCACTTACTAACTCAGCAGTCCTCAGCCTGGTCCAGTAATACTGCAAGGTGTTCCAACATCACAAGAAACACTATGTTAGCATGGGAGGTGGGAAGTCCTTGAAATTCTATATATTGTTTCCACTGTCTGGGAAAGAAAGCCTTGAAACTATATATTCATCCCAAGGCCTAGAAGAGGGAAGAGCAGGGGGTCTAGATTACCCAAAGCAGCAGCCCATAAAATGACTTTAGTTAACTGCCTACTTCTGGTCACTGTTTTACGAGGGAGTTTCCTAATGCTTGCAGAAAGATCCCATAAATAACTTTGGGTAACTGCCCCAACTTTAATTAACTGTGTCTTGTCACTTGCCAATTTTACAACAAGATGACCAAATACACTCTGGAGCAAGATAAGGATTCACGCTAACAGACCCCCACACATACCTAAGTTTGGGTAGTCAAGTGCCCCCGGGAAAGCTGACACCACCTTTACATGTCAATTAATATGTAACTTCTTCACCTCCATCCGGCCAACTATATAAGTTCCTGATACTCTTGCCACCATTACCTTGCCATGGTCTGACTCTATGCATTTTACCCTCACTGTAGCAAGAAGTGTTTGTTTCTCTTCCATGAGAATATATCACTAATAAACTCTGCTTGCATGCTAAAAGACTTGCTGATCTGTAATTCTTTACTACATTGCCAAGAAGAACCAGGTTTCTCCTGTAACAGTTTCCAGTACCAGAATATGTGGTGATATCTTCACCACTGAAATCTATTTCATTTGGGTCACTTCAGGTCAGGGAAGACTACTTGCATAATGGAAAAGAAACAAAATTAAAAGAAAAACAATTACCTTCCAATCTATGCAATGAAAAAAGAGTAAGGTGCAGAAATCTGTATATCTTATGCTACCATTTTGTAGGAAATTACTGAAAGATCAGAGTCACAGAAATTTGAATAAGCATTAAAAATCCTTGGAAGGATTCATAAAAATGAGTACCATGGATATTTTATTGAAGAGGGGAACCAATAGCTAAGACAGTGGTAGAAAGGAGACTTTTTAATCCTTACCCTCTTATACTTTGACTATATTAACTACTCACTAATAAATAAAAAACAAATTTAAAAATAAAAAATCAACATAAGAGGTAAGATGACAAAGACTGAAAACAAAAAACCATATTACGTGTCACACACAAAAGAAATAGAGTTTTGTGCATTTTATTTAACAAATTCAGGCCACAGGATCTTTGTAAGTGAAATCCTTTGTATCTACTATGTGCATATATCCCAGAGGAAACAGGAAGTATTGCTTGACAGGAAAAGTTTTTCCACAGCTTCTTTATAAAATCCTTAGTTATCGTCTCCTTTTTACATTAGGATTGTATCTGCAAAGAAGGAAAGGGGTTAAATAATATCTAGGTAAATAATGGCATTTCTTTCACCTTTAACGTTAAAGGGCCTTTAGCAAAAAGGAAAATGGACTCATGGATATGGACAACAGTGTGGCTGGTGATTGCTGGTGGAAGAGGGATAAAAGGGAACTAAACAGTAATGGGCAAAATACAATAAAGTTTAAATGAATAAATAAAGTTAAAGGGCTTTCAAAGTATAGTCACATTAGCAAACAGAATGAGAATGCCAATTTTATCCTCAGCATCAGATATTAACCATGAACATTTTTACTTTCATCTACCCCTTTGATGTTACTTTGATAAATATTTGAAAAAAGCATCAACAAAAAAATCTATAAAAGCATGAAAATAATTAATAAAAACACTGTTTAAAATTAAATATATGTTTATACTTCTTCCAGCATAGCTTCAAAATACTCTAATACTTATTTCTCTGCTCCCCTCCCTCCCAAATTAAAGTATATTAGTTGCACAAAAGAGCAATAATGAACCTAAAATATTGTTACTTCACAAATGTTCTCCTGTAGCAATTAAACAAATGTAACTGGGCAACCAGATTGTCTCATTAGAGTATTTATAAAAAATCAGCATTGTTGTCAACATTTTGACCGTTGATTTATATTGTCAACAATGAAATTAAAGAATCAAACTGACTGCAAAATAGACTGAAAAATCTATTACTATCTTCATTTTGCCTTTAAGTAAGTTTGGAAAAATGTTATTCTCCCCTAACCAGTATCTACCTATGATAGAGTATTTTTATGAGTATTTCAGAGTAAATAATTATAAGGTTTGTTGGGCCTGTAAGAATGCTGAAAATATGTTAAATCAGAATTAAATTATAATCACTAGTTATAACTCTGCTACAAGGACCTGCTTTGGAACTCTAATCCTGCCTCTTGTTTTTATACACGTGCAATTAAAACTCAACAAATGGTCTGGTATTTTACTTGTCTTAATTCAAAACCCATTCATTCTACTTAGAGTTGAAAACATAACAAATTTATCAGCCAAATTCACCTGGCTCAGGAACCTTTGTTACCTGAATGCCCCCATACAAATTTTACTGAATGAACCCCAAACTTCAAAGCTACATCCAGTAAACCCAACAAAAAGGTGCTCAAATAATAAAAAAAATACATATGTTAAAAACAGAACATTCTTTAGGTGAAGGGACTAAGTCTTTAAGAACAGAAGAAAAACAAGTATTTAATCTATATGAACAGAACTGAATTATATTTATCTCTCTCTAAAATTCATGAGAAAGATGAAATTCAACTTTACCTAAAGAGATCATCAGCAAGAGACTCTTCTTTTGCATGTTGATTTTGCACCTGTGAAAATTAACATTCCTTCAAACATTTACTCAATGATGTAAGCATAGTTAATGAACTGCTGTAATAGGAGGCCAGTCACCTTCAGGATTTCCAAATCCAAGAGGGCGCCAGGTCTAGAGTCTTGGCTCTACATCTGTCTCAGTCAATAGATCTTTCTATTTTTGCTTCATGCCACAATTACTGCAAAGCACTCTAGTTAAACAACCTTTATCAATCAATCTCCTCACAAAGGCAACCAATGTGTATACAGCTAGCCTTTGAAGTTTTAAACATTTTTTTTCCAACAGAACTCTTTTACTCAATGAAACCTCAATGTTTTGGGGCCATACTATCAATGAAGGAGCTGAATGGGCAACACTTACCCTAACTTCAACCAGAGCAGCTCTCCAGGTGAAGTGGCTCTTCTTCCTCACCATCCCAAATCAGAAGCTGTTGCTGAATTACCTCACTCACAAAGCAATTTCAAACTCAGACTCGCCAAACTACTAAAGCACATTCTAGGGTTAGAACTGGAAAAACCCTGTGCTGAGGTCATCTCCTGAAAGTCCAGCTATTACCCTATTTGGTGGCAACCAAAACCCTTCAATGACTTCTTCCACTGACAAAAAAAACAAAACAAAACAAAAAAAACCCCCACAAACTCTCCATAGCCTGGCTCTTTCCTACTTCTTTCTTTCCTTTTTATTAAATTTATTGGGGGTGACACTGATTAACAAAATTATATAGACTTCAGGTGCACAATTCTATGGCATATCACCTGTACACTGTATTGTGTTCACCACCCCAAGTCAATTCTCTGTTCATCACCATTTCATGAACCATGAACCATGTATGCCAATCAAAACTGAATCACAAGAAAAAAAGACAATAACAAAACAAACAAAAAAACAGACTCACCACCTAATAAATAACCTGTGACTCACTCTGCTTTTCTTCATGTTCTTTCCTCTGCTTCCAAAATTACTTCTTACTCTTCCCATATTTACCATGTTTCAAAGTTCATTCATTCAATATACATGTCCTTCACCTCTTCATGACTTTGTGCTCCTCTTCATTTAAAAGTAACATCTACTGTGAGGAACTCCAATGGAACATCAGCTGCACAGCTCCTAGATATTCATCAATCTACACACATCCTCTCCAAAGACCAGAAGTTCCTTAAATGCAGATACTGTTTACTAATACTGCTAAGAGTTTTACATGTATATATTTCCAGATACTATCTTAAAAATCTTTTTAAAAAATCTCATTTCCTCTTCATATAACTTCATTACTATTTTTACACTATTATCTACATTTTAAACAATAAAGGAAAAGAAGTGATCAAAGGGCTGTCATCTGGAAGAGCTGGGATTTGACCTGGTCTAATAAACAAGAGTACCACCTCTCAACTAGGGTCTTATGCTGCTGCTGTCTTTGCTAAGGACCTGTAGGATGACTTGCAGGAATTCAAACTTACTGAGCGATTTTCCAGTCACACACTGAAATGTTAAATGAAATTACACCATTTCTTTTCACATTTTCTCACAAGTATAGCAGAACACATATGAGAAGACACATGATATTCACAAAGCATCTGTCAAGAAAGCATCTGCTATTACCCTAAATACTCTTACAGCCTTCCTAGAGGGAGATAGTAATTTTAAAGTTATAATATAGTAAAGAAAAATCAGATAAAAAATCAGTAATATTTTATATATCTTAGTAAAAACATTAAGTTAAACAGTATTAAGAAATAGAAGTCTGCCTTGGCTGGTGTAGCTCAGTGGACTGAGCACAGCGGGCCTGTGAACCAAAGGATCGCAGTTCAATTCCCAGTCAAGGCACATGCCTGGGCTGCAGGCCAGTTCCCAGCAGGGGATGCACGAGAGGCAACCATAAATTGATATTTCTCTCCCTCTCTCCTTCCCTTTCCATCTAAAGATAAATAAATAAAAATTTAAAAAAAAGAAATAGAAATCCTCCTATTACTGGGTTTGGGAGAACTATATCTCACAGTCTTTCAAAATTCACATCAGATTGGATAGAATTCAAAGAATTACCATGTATAGTGCACAGAATGAAATATACCAAATTCAAGAAAACTTCAGGAACTGAATCACAACTGGCTGCAGTGGTAGAGAAAGAAGGGCTGAAAAGAGCAAGAGGCAGGGAATATGGAAGAATAGCTGATCAAGCCCAGTGAGATGAGACATTACATATAGAAGTTGTAGCCACACAGAAGAAAGTCAAGTCTATTATCTTAGAGTAAATCCTCCTAGTACACCAAAAACTACTCTAGCAAAAACTAGGAGAGATTTGGTGAAATGAATGTAGAACCCACACCCTTCTTCTTCCAATTCTAAAGAAATAAACAGAAAATAGAAAAAAGTCAGCAGCTACACCATCATTCTTCCAACAGCAATAATTAATCAGAAAGCAAATGTCATGCACATACTTCACAAAGATGCCCATGCAAAAAAACAAACAAACAAAAAAAAATTGATGGAATAGATTCCAGACACTAAGCCATCCCATTCAAAGGTGCTATAGAACCAACTAAACCTAAAAATTCTTACCAATACCCCAAATTTGGGAAAAAGTCACCTGAGCAGGAAAGAGAAAAGGTCTGCAGGTGGGCTGGGGGATGGATCAATGGTGGGAGGCCAGTCAGTGGGACTAATACTGACCAACATCCCTGACACATTATCAAACAACCCAAGAGCCAAGTAATTCTCCTTTAAGACATGATGCACTTCTGCCTGATGGGTACAGTCTGCATTACAAACTTAGGATGAATGCCCACAATTCCAGCTGAGCCTTTCTTTTCCTAGACTTCAGGCCACAGAGACTAGACAGGACCCAGAAAGGGCCTTGGACCAAGCAGTTGCTGCACAAATGCATGGTGGACCCACTAGATAATTCTGTTCTTCATGAGCAAGTTACAGGGTGGAAGTTATTCCAACTACATTCAATTTTTACCTTACAAACAGGCTTTAGAATGTAATCCCTGAATAAAATGGTACATACCACTCTGCATAGCAGATAAATTTATGGACAGGTCACTTTCAACAGCTACAAGACAAAAGAAAACAGTGAAGCCACTCAGCATACCAGATGGGGAAAAAGGAGATTGGAACATAACTTGAGAGAGAAGAAGAACCTAGTCTGCAAGAAACAATAATTCAAGAATAAAAAATAAACAAATGAATAAGAACATAAAAGCAATAAAATAAGTCAGATGATTAAAAAACCACACTGAAATGAAAAGGAAACATGCTACATAAACACATTTCAGAATTAAATAAATTGGAAAGAGCTAACACCGACTGTTTCTGCTGTTAAAAATGCTTTATACATAGTACCTTATTTAATCTTCACAGAAAATCTATGGAGCAGAGGTGCTATGAAATGGAGACATGAATTAGTAATTTTCCCAAGGTCACAAACTCACATAGCTGCTGGTGAGGAACAGTAGACACAACTCTGAATTTCTGACACAGTGAAAGAACTTAGAAAAATCACGATGAATACAGAAGAAATATATCTGGAGGGCCAACCTGCTAATAAAAGGGTCACTGGGTCTTAAATGTAGAGAAGCCAACAAATATAAAAATATTTTTAAAGATGCAGCAAAAAAGTTCCTTGAAACAAAAAAGACTGCATCAGACTTCTGGCCAAGAATGAGGCAGACGTAGAAACACTTTACCTCCTCATACAACCAAAAGGAGGACAACACAAAATTTAAAATAAAAAATAACCAGAAATGCCAAAAATTAAACTGTAAGGCAGTCTGACAACCAAGGAATTAAAGAAGAAACACTCATCCGCACTGGTAGGGGGAGCAGAGACAGGCAGCCAGGGTGGAGGGGACTCCCAGCAAGGTGGTGGCTGGAGGACCAGGATGAGCAAGGCTGCAGCTGGTGGACCGGATGAGGCGGCTGGCAAAGTAGGAGGTCCCATATTTGCATGTGGATAAACCAGGAGGAAGAAGTGGGGAGCGAGACAGATTTCACAACCCAGGGTTCTAGCTCAGGGAAATAAAGCCTCAACACCTCTGACTGAAAATACCTGTGGGGGTTGCAGAGGTGGGAGAAACTCCCAGCCTCACAGGAGAGTTCATTGGAGAGACCCACAGGGTCCTAGAACATACACAAACCCAGCCACCTGGGAATCAGCACCAGAAGGGTCCAATTTGCTTGTGGGTAGCAGAGCAAGTGACTGAAAGCCACCCGAGAGCTGAGTAAGCAGTACTGTTCCCTCTCTGACCCCTCCCCAGCATACAGTGCCACAACACAGTTATGTGGGTTACCCTGCCCTGGTAAATACCTAAGGCTCTGCCCTTTACTACATAACAGGCACACCTAGACAAAGAAACATGGCCCAAGTGAAAGAATAGATCACAGCTCCAGAAAAAATAAAACTAAGTGACAAAGAGATAGCCAACATACCAGACTCAGAGTTTAAAACACTGGTAATCAGGATGCTCACAGAAATGGTTGAGCATGGTCATAAAATAGAGGAAAAAGTGAATGCTATGAAAAGTGAATAAAGGAAAATGTACAGGGAACCAACAGTGAAGGGGAGGAAACCAGGACTCAAATGAATGATTTGGAGCAGAAGGAAGAAATAAACATTCAACCAGAACACAATGAAGAAACAAGAATTCAAAAAAAATGAGGAGAGGCTTAGGAACCTCCCGGACAACTTCAAACATTCCAATATCTGAACCATAGGTGTGCCAGAAGGAGAAGAGGAATTTGAAAAAATAATGAGGGAGAACTTCCCCAACCTGACAAAGGAAATAGACTTCCAGGAAGTTCAGAGTCCCAAAGAAGTTGGACTCAGGGCAGCACACACCAAGGCACATCATAATTAAGTCACCCAAGATTAAAGATGAGAGAATCTTAAAAGCAGCAAGAGAAAAGGAAGACAGTTACCTTCAAACGAGTGCCCATAAGACTATCAGCTAGCTGATTTCTCAAAAAAAAAAAAAAATCCTGCATGCAAGAAGAGGCTGGAAAGAAGTATTCAAAGTCATGAAAGGCAAGGACTTGTATCATCCAAGATTACTGTATCCAGCAAAGCTATCATTTAGAATGGAAGGGCAGATAAAGTGCTTCCCAGATAAGGTCAAGTTAAAAGAGGTAACTTATTATATGAAATGTTAAAGAGACTTATCTAAGAAAAAGAAGATAAAAAATATGAACAGTAAAATGACAACAAACTCACAACTATCCACAACCAAACCTAAAAAAACAAAAGTTAACTAAGCAAACCACTAGAACAGGAACAGATTGACAGAAATATAAGTCACATGGAGGGTTATCAGCGGGGAAGGGGGAGGCAGAGGAATGGCAGAAGAAGTACAGAGAATAAGAAGCATAAATGATAGGTGCAAAATACACAGGGGGAGATTAAAAATAGTATGGAAAATGGATAAGCCAAAGAACTTTTATGTATGAACCATGAACATGAGCTACGGTCGGGGAATGATGGTAGGAATCAGGTACAGGGCAGAGCGGAATAAAGAGAAGAAAAAGATGGGACAAGTGTAATAATATAATCAATAAAATATATTTTCAAAAAAGACTGCATCAGTAGATCAAAATGCAGTGCTGAATTCCAAGGAAATGAAGGAATGAGTAGCATTGACATGTGCTCTGTTACTGACTTGGGCATAAAAAGAATATTGCAGGTATATGAGTTACCTAAAAAGACAGAGAAACAGAGGTAGAGGAAGTACAAATAACTTTCTCAATCTTCATAGCAGGGAGCCAACAAAGAGTTTCTAAATTTAAAATATGCAGTTTGATATAAGCCCTGATGATGAGCTGGTCATTAGTGTTAGAGGGCTCTTAGGAAATGAACCACCCTAGGAAGGAGTAAGGACACAAAGGCAGCAGGGCTTCCAGTTCCACTTCCTCCTGCCACTCCTCTCACCCCCACCACTCTCTCCCCTATTAGTCCCTCAGTAAAGAGATGTCTGCGTATTATCAACTTAATCATGAAATGGGGGATTTGGGGCTATGGGATTTTAGCTTCTTCATTTTTTTGTGTACTAACATGATGCTTTGAAATGCACATTTATAAAATAACAAAGCCAATTATTCTTTTTTAAAAAAGATGTGATTCTATTCTTCCTTTTTTGATAGTGAATATCCTGAGTGACCTTCCTAGCATTTTTAAATTATAAAAGCATTTTAAAAAACAATTTGCTGAAGACTACATTAAGTCTACAATAAAGCAAAATACAAATCCTGAGCCTGAAAGGTTATGTAGCAACAGCCAGCTTTTGCCCAGCACTGTGGTACCTGCAAACCTTAAATAACCAAAGCTCTGCTCTGATGTCTGTATGGGAATGAGTGACATGAAAGAAAATCCAGACGGGGAATCTAATAAAAGACATCAACACTAAAGGGTGAAAGAGGGATAAACTCTGCATCACAAAAGGCAAAAAAACAAAAAAAAAAACAAAAAAACACAGGCCTGTCCTGAACCCTGGCACAGGGTAAAGGTGGGAAAAACAATCTCATGTAGTTTATAAAGACAAGCCAGCATTGACTCAGGCTTCTACTTCAAGTACACATTATCTACCTGGGTGATCCAAAAAAGTCACAGGAGAGATTAATATGGTCTCCTATTGGTAGAACAAGACTGGCAAACAAAAACACATCTTCTCTGGAGGAAGTAAGCCTGAACTCAGGACACAAGGAATTCCCACAGATCAAGTTCCAAGAAAAATAAGGGTGTACACTCAAACATCAGAAAAAATATACTGGGAAACAAGGCACCATGGGAAAGAACTAGCAGAAACAGAAGACAACCACTTTACGTATTGGTATCATCAGTCAAAGAATACAAAATAGAGAAGCTTAAAAACAGTAGCAGGGAACAAAGACGATTTAGAAATGAATAGAACAGACTCCCAGACATGAAAAAATATAAATATGTTAAATGAAAACATGACAAATGCGGAAATAACGTAAATACTATACTGTAAGGCAATGTGAAGAAATTACCAAGAAAAAAGTAAATATGCAACATTACAGAACTCTAAAGCAATTTCAAATATCGAAATCATGCTGCTGATCCTACATGTAGGGTTTAAAACAATATGAATTGATTATAGAAGTATAAAGTACACAGAAAAACATGTATTTGATCAGCAATCTGTATGCTTACATTAAGCATATAATTATGAGCAAGATGATAAATTGGGATTTGCTTGAAAATACTCCAGAAGGAAAAGAAGTTTGATTGCAGATCATTCATGCTTGTTCTTTGTCTAGTTCCTTCCCCTTCTTTCCACTACTGTCCTCCTCCCCTCCCCTCTGGTCACTTTCAGTCTGCTCCGTATTTCCATGACTGTGGTTCTATTTTGTGTGTTAGTTTATTTTGCTTATTAGATTCTGTGGGAATTGACTGTGAGAGTGGTGGTGTAAGATGGGCAGAGAAGGGCAAAGGGGATAAATTGAGGCAACTGTAATAGAATAACAATAACAATTATTAAAACAATAACAAATTTTAAAAATTAAAGAATTAAGTTTGGAAAGGGAGTAGATAAAGCAAGATAGGCACAGTGCTGATGTTGTTGAAGCTCCGTGCTGAGAGGGTGTATTACTATTATCTTTACTAGGTGTGTATTTGAAAACTTTTCATAACAAAATGTTTAAGAACCTGAACTAAATATTACAAATCACTACTCCTCAATTATTAATATTATCTAATGATTTCTTTTACCTTTTCAAAAGTTAGAAATGAGTCTTTGGGGGAAAATGAGATAGAGAACAACTGCCCATGAAAGAAGGCATTAAGGCAAGTTTCCCTCAGCAAGTAGCCTTCAACAGTATAACTGACTTTAAAGCCTTCCCTACCTTCAAGATGCTGTGCTCATGTATCATGAAACCAAAGTGTAAAAGTGAAACAACAAATATTAAAATTAGACCTATCCTAACACTAAATATAAAAATTACCTCAAAATGGATCAATGATCTAAATGGAAGAGCTAAAACTAAAAAACTCTTAGAAGAAAACACAGGGAGGAAAGCTTCCTGACATTGGATTTGGCAATAATTACTTGAATATAACACCAAAAACACCGGTAACAAAATAAAAAAACCCCAGATAAATTGGACTACATCAAAATTTAAGACTTCTGTGTACCAAAGTACACAATGAACAGAGAAAAAGGCAACCCAGAGATAGAAAGAAAGTATTAGCAAGTCATGTATCTGAAAAGGGGTGAATATACAGAATATATAAAGAACTCCTAGAACAACAAAAGATAAAACAATCTGACTAAAAATGGGAAAGATCTGTATAGACATTTCTCAAAAGATGATGTACAAATGTCCAACAAGCATACAAGAATATGCTCAACATCACTAATCCTTAAGGAAATGCATAACCAAATGAGATACTACCTCACAACCATTAAGATGGTTACTAGCAAAAAGCCAGAAAATAATAAGTGATGGAAAGAATGTGCAGAAATTAGAACCCTTGTGCACTGTTGATGGGTATGTAAAATGGTATAGCCACTACTGAAAACAGTATGAGGATTCCTTTAAGAAACACAGTACAAAAAGAAATATTAGAGGAAACAGGAAAAAGGTAGTATTCAAGAAAAAAGAAATTCTTAGAACTGTTAAAAGACAATTCACAGATTTAATAAGTCCAGTCCTTCCCATTATATTGATATATTTCTAATATCTACCCCTCCATATGACTATATGATCATTCTTTTAATTGTTATCCTTTAGTTTTCTTTTAAATTTTTGTGGGTTGTCTCTTTTTTTCCCCTTTACATGAGGATATAAACTTAAGCCACTGTTTAGGTCTCATTTTTAAACAAATAAATCTACAAGTCCCTTAAAGCAGTGTTATAGAAAGTTATCAATTAATCTTAATGCTCAGTAACTCAGGAATTTTTCTGAATAACCAACCTCCGTCTTAAGAATTTATTCTAAGGAAACTGGAAAGGATCAAAATGCAAATCAAACATTTTACCAGGCCTTACTTTCTACTAACCTCCATTTCCTGTCTTAACCACTCTTCTAATTCTGTATTCTTTCGGGCATGATGAGCTACTAGATCTGATCCTCCAATGATTTGTGGAAATTTTCCTGCTCCAAGAAATGTGACCTGTTAAATAGTTAAATAGTAAGATTAAACACATTAACAAATTAAGGCAATCATTTTTTTTAAAGCTTAAAAAAAGCAAGGATTGTAAATCATGTGTAATGATTTTAAATCGTGTAAATCAAAGACGTATATATCCTATAACTGACAGTGCATAAAATAGTGGTAACTGCTAATTATGTTTTTGCCCTATTATTTTGACTATTATTATACTCAGATTTAGATATGTAAATAGGATTTATGTACTAAGAGAATTTAAGATTTTGAATTTGGAGGTTTGTTAAAAAATGACCTTAGCTCACCATCTACAAATTAAAGCAACCCAAGGTGAATACACATACTATAATTTAAAGTATTATTCTTTTTAAATTTATTTTTTGTTGTTGTTCAATTAGTTGTCCCAGTATTTCCCATTGCTCTCCCCTGCCCTGCCCACACCTCCATTCCTTTAGTCAATCCCCACCCTTTTCCCATTACCATGGGTCCTTTATACATGTTCCTTGACTGGAACCTTCCCCTTCTTTCCTCTGGTTATCCCTCTCCCCTATCCTCTCTGGTCAGTGTCAGTTTGTTCCTATTTCCATTTCTCTGGTTCTATTTTGCTCATTTGTTTGTTCATTAGATTCCACTTATAGGCGAGATTATATGGTATTTGTCTTTCCACCTGACTTACTTCACTTAGCATAATGCTCTCCAGTTCCATCCATGCTGTTGTGAAAGATGATTTCCTTCTTTCTTTTTGCTGCACAGTATTCCATCGTGTAAATGTTCCACAGTTGTTTGATCCACTCATTTACTGCTGAGCACTGTTTCCAGCACTTGGCTATTATAATACTATATACTGCTATATGTAATACTATATGTAATGATGCTGCTATGAATACTGGAGTACATAGGTTCTTTTGAATTAGTGTTTCAGTATTCTTAGGGTATAATCCCAGCAGTGGGATCATGGATCAAAAGATGGTTCCATCTTTAGTTTTTTGAGGAGATTCCCCCCACCCATACTGTTTTCCAAAGTGGCTAACCCAGTCTGCTTTCCCACCAACAGTATACTAGGGTTCCTTTTTCTCCACATCCTCGCCAGCACTTTTTGTTTGTTGTATTCTGTGTTCTAAAGGTACCAAAGCCAATGTTGTTTCTAGGACTTGTGAATATCCAAGTGTCCAAACTTCCTAATTCATACATGCCTAGCAAGAGATATTTGAAATATCAACAGTTCATACTTTCAACTGAAATTTTATTGCTTACAAATAAAAAAAAGTGCTTAAAAATATGTGAAAATGCATAATAAGCAAACGTAATATTGTATTTCGGGAGTAAGTAATACATCCTTAATATTATGCAACATACTTTTAAAATAGAAACTGTAAAAGGAATGTTAAATTTGTTTCATCATTAAGCAATATTTTAAAAGTACAAATATAGCCATGTCATTGATTTGGGCATATTTAAAAAACTCAAATTCTTTCAGTATAGGTAGTCAACCTTTTCCTACAAATTTTGGGTTGAATTTCTTTTTTCCTCTCAAAAAATTCCTTGTCATGATATTAATATTTTTAAGCATTTTAGGTTTTTTCAAACTACTTTACAGCAGTGTACTGCTTTATATCTCTTCACCACTCCTACGCAAGAGTGAATATTTTTGTTTTACCTTTAGTAACTTAGTAAAAAAAAAAGGTACGCATTTTGGATTTTGTAATAGGATACTGAACATGAAGTAATAATGAGCATGAGCTAAGTAAGAATCCCCCTGTGCTCTTCATGAACGACGGCTGGGGGCGGAAAAGAGGAAGTGAGCCATGTGATGGAGATACTTCCATCTTCTACTATAAGTAGAAGAGTCTTCCTCTTAAATGGAGTTTAGAACCTTGTAGAGCCTGCCACAGTAGGTAGAAAACTAATTTAACTGAGAAATATTAATAGTAGCTAACATTAAGAGAGAAAAAGCTCCCACACCTTATGGCTGTAACAAGAATCATACAGATCGAATTCTAGAGAAAAGTTGCGCCCACAGAAACTGCTTTCAAAAATGTTACTAGTGTATTCTCATCAAATACATAAGCAAAAGCTAACAGTCAGTAGTAGGTCTATATAGAAGAAAATTTCCCAGAATAGACAACAAAAGAATATAGACTACATCAGAAATATTAAGAACAGTGATAAAATATTAATTTTATCAGTTCCTAGAGGAGGGACTCTGGTCTGATGGTAGTACTCAGTGTACAAATTCATTTTATTTTATACTATACATTAGTAATAAAATGCCTAGTTTTCTTATTGAATGTGCTCCATTATTTTAACAAATCTGTTATGTTTTTTAGAAAAGATTTTATTTTTTTTTAAGAGAGTGGAACAGAGGGAGAGAGGGACAGAAATATCAACGTGTGGTTGCCCCTCACATGGCCCCAACTGGGGACCTGGCCTGCAACCCAGGCACGTGCCCTGACTCAGAATTGAACCCTCGACCCTTTGCTTTTGCAGGCCTTCGCTCAATCCACTGAGCTACACCAGCCAGGGCAACAAATCTGTTATATTTATAAAGTCCCAAGTTAAGGTACCTCTTCAGTTAGTCTCAGATCAGTATTAGAACTGAGAGGACCCTATCAATATGATGATTACAGTAGGAAAAACAGATAAACACACACTTTAAAGAATTCAGTCTTAATGAAGTTTATTTCATTCCAGGTGTTCCATATATTAACTGTTAGTTCATGTTTTGACTGTTTTAAGCAGAAGAAACAGCATCAGTTTTCAACATGAATTGCTTTTATTACTGGTTAGCATCAGTGGTATTCTGAACACTGCTTTCTTGTGATATTTTAGTTAAAGAAATACATACCTTTCTGAATTTTTTGAAATTCTTTAGTTGACCATAATCATCATTTGCACTGGGTACATTTCTGGAGGCAGAATTACTAACCACCAGTGATCTAAATTCAGTCAGTAACATCTTCCTTGGAGGTATCTCATCCTCATACTGAAGCCTGTCATTGTTCTTAATGGGGGTAAGATGGATGGATAAGAAGAAATAAGAAGAAAAAGTAAAATTACTTGTCATTTAGGAGTCTACAGAAATACAGTCAAAATATCTGAAAAAAAAGTTTAAAAGGTTTATTTTGGGCATCAGAACTTTGTATTTGGAATCAAATCATATCTATTTCAAAACCAGAAAAAATGTTTATTCAAGTACTTGATAGCTTTAGAAACATTTATAATACACTAATCTATGACAGGCTAAAACCATATTAAATTATTTTTAATTTAGAACCTACTTTTGTAAATATCTCAATAAACAATTTATGTTCTTGTATATATTTTCTTGGCAAGAAGTCTCAGAACTGTCTGCTTCTCATTTAAACTGCACTTCAGCCCTGGCTGGGTGGCTCAGTTGGTTGGAGCATCATCACATACACTAAAAGGTTGCAAGTTTGATTCCCCATCAGAGCACATACCCAGTCTGTTGGTTAGAACCCTGATGGGAGCACATACAGAAGGCAACCTGATTGATGTTTCTCTTTCTCATTGATATTTCCCCCCTCCCTCTTCCTCTCTCTTTAAAAACCAATAAATATATCCCTGGGCAAGGATAAAAAAGCACTCCAAGATTATTATACAACTCATTCCACACATTCTTATATTTAAGCTTCCCTGGATTTTCAATAATTTGTATTTTTAAATTATTTTTGACACCTCAGAAAAATCGGTAATTAATTCTGGACACACTAATTTTTTTTTTTTTTTACTGAAAGACATGTTTCATTCTGGATCATTATTAAATCAGCCTCAAGATTACTTCCTGTGGCAGACTGAGATTCTTTACATCATTTGTTATTAACTAATGGTTGCACATCAACATTATTATAGCTACTCAGGCTGACAACCTTAGTTGTATTTAATATAGTTGACTATATAGTATTATATAGTATTATATATAGTTGACTAATATAGTCATATATTTAAATATATGCTTTATATATTTTCAGAGGGATGTTGCTAATGGAACTAAGATAAAGACAGGGAGAGAAGAAAAAAGAAGTCAAAAGAAAACATTCATCAGATAGTAACAGACTATAATCGGAAACTCTAATAGAATTACAATGGCCTCATGCTTTTGTACTGTTTGAGTTTAGAAAATTTTCACATCCATTACTCCACTTGATAGAAACAACAACTTTGTTGGAAAAGTGTCAACTTTATTTTATAAACAAAAACTTGAGGGTCATAAATGTGAAAATGACTTATTCAAGGTCACTTATCTATGGAGTAGTGGCAGGGGATTATGTTTGGGCTTTTCTCTATATTCTGTTTGCTCTATCATGGTTATAATATGACCTATTCAATTCCCAAGAAAGCAAAATCATGAGACCAAAATATAGAAAGAGAAATAATTAATCCTCAGTAAGAACACTGACAGAAACTGATGAGATGATGGTTTATAACTTAAACCTTTATAAAAATTAAATTAAAAATTTCCTTACCAATGGTTCTTCTTTAGTTGACCATAGTAATTCTTTCTCAATCTCATGTTTCTTCCCAATTTCCTTTTTTTGCTAAAGAAAAAATATTTTTCAAAGGAGTTATAAAATGGCAACTTTCTGAAAACCTCACAGATATTCATGCTCTTGGAGAGTAATTTGACTTTCAAGTGTCTTTGCTACAGGGCTTCCAGTCAAGATGGAGGTGTAGGTTGAACACACTTCGCCTCCTCACAAAACTATAGAAAAAAAATTCAACTAAACGTCAAAACAAGAACACCCAGAACCATCAGATCAATCAAGCTATATAGGAGAAGTCCAACAACCAAAGATTTAAAGAAGCCACACTCACCTACATGGGTAGGAGAAACGGAGATGCAGAGAAGGAAAAGAGGCATGGAGATGTAGTGTGGCATGGGGAGGAGGTGGAACGGGTGGTCCCACATTGGCATATGGTGGATGAAAATTGGGAGGGATACCTCAGGAGACAGGGATCCCAGTCCAGGACAGACCACACAGCCCACGGTTCCAGTGCCAGAAGATAAATCCCTGTAACTTCTCGCTATAAAAACTGGTAAGGGTTGGAGCTAGAAGAAACTGCCAGATTTTCAGGAGACTCTGCTTAAAGAGCCTGCACAGCCTTAGGACTTGAAACTTATACAGATCCACCCCCTGTGGGATTCAGCACCAGGGCAACAGCTACAAGGGCACCCGTCACATACAGGGAATGAAATGAAGTGATTGGAAATAGGACAGGTGCCAGACAAACCTCCAAAAGCCAGGCACCAGCACTGTCCCCACTCTGAGCCATCCTCCACAGAGCTTCAAAGCAGTGAAGTAGGTTGCTCAGCACTGGCAATTACCTAAGGCTCTGTGCCACACAATTTATAGGTGCCTTCTCCACAATAGGCCACAGTACCAAGACAGGGAGTCAAAGCAGCTTTACCTAGTACAGATAAATAAACACAAAGAGGCTGCTAAATTGAGGAGTCAAAGAAATATGGCCCAAATGAAAGAACAGAATAAAACCCCAGAAAAACAACTAAAAAAAATGGAGCCCTGGCTGGTGTAGCTCAGTGGACTGAGTGTGGGCCTGCAAACCAAAGCATCGTGGTTCGATTCCCAGTCAGGGCACATGCCTGGGTTGCAGGGCAGTTCCCAGCAGGGGATGCACGAGAGGGAACCATACATTGATATTTCTCTCCCTCTCTCCTTCCCTTCCCCTCTAAAGATAAATAAATAAAATCTTTAAAAAAAATAAATTATTTAAAAAATGGAGATAACCAACCTATCAGATGCAGAGTTTGAAACACTGGTTATTAGGATGCTCAAAGAACTCACTGGGTACAGCAACAGCATAAAAAAGATCCAGGGAGAAATGAAAGTCACATTAAGTGAAATACAGAAAAATATGCAAGGATCCAATAGTGGAGGGAATGAAGATGAGATTTAAATCAACAATCTGGAACATAAGAAAGTAATAAGCATTCAACCATATCAGCATTCAGAATAGCAAGAAAAAACAATTTTAAAAATGAGGAGAGTATAAGGAGCCTCTGGGACATCTCCAAACATGAATATCTGAATCACAGGGATGCTACAAGAAGAAGGGCAATAAATTGAAAACTTATCTGAAAAAATAATTACAGAAAACTCCCCTAATTTAGTGAAGGAAGTAGACATGCAAGTCCAGGAAGTACAGAGAGTCCCAAACAAGATGGACCCAAAGAGGACCTCACCAAGACATACCAGAATTAATATGCCAAAGGTTAAAGATAAGGAGAGAATCTTAAAAGCAGCAAAAGAAAAGTAGATAGTTACCTACAAAGGAGTTCCCATAACACTATCAGCTGATTTCTAAACAGAAACTTTGCAGGCTGGAAGGAACCGGCAAGAATATTCAAAGTGATAAAAAGCAAGGACCTACAACTTAGATTACAGGTTGATACAGGATAGCTATCATTTAGAATGGAAGGGAAGATAAAGTGCTTCCCAGACAAGGTAAAGCTAAAGGAGTTCACCATCACCAAGCCATTGTTATATGAAATGTTAAAAGGACTTATTTAAGAAAAAGAAGTAGATCAAAACTATGAACATTAAAATGGCAACCAACTCACAACTGTAACAACTGAATCTAAAAACCTAACTAAGGAAACATGGAGACCAGGAACAGAATCATAGGTATGGAGATCATTTGGAGGGTTATCAGCTGAGAGGGGGAAGGAGGAGAATGGGGAAAAAGGTTCAGGAATTAAGAAGCATAAATGGTAGGTACAAAATAGAGGGATGTTAAGAGTGGTATAGAAAATAGAGAAGCCAAAGATTTCATATGCATGACCCATGTACATGAACTAACTGGAGGGGATTGCTGGAGGGAATGGGGGTACTGGGCAGAGGGGGGCAAAGGGGCAAAAATTGGGACAATTGTAATAGAACAACCAATTAAATATATTTTTAAAAGTATCTTTCCTAGAGAAACTGTAAGATGAAAATAGAAATATATGTAGAATATATACTGTAGTATGAGAGTCCTAAGAGCAAAGAGCTGGAAGCAATCTAAGTTCATGTAACTTATATAAATAAGGAAGTTAATACAAGAAATTATCGTAACAAAGGAAACACCAAAATATTAACTATAGTTACCTGCAGTCAGAAGAATTTATCAACAAAACTCACTGTCTTTTAATTTTCCATGTTTCTCCATTATTATGCATTACTTTTACAGTTAAAAATAAAAACACTTTTGCCCTGGCTGGTGTAGCTCAGTGGATTGAGTGCAGGCCTGCAAACCAGATGATCACGGTTCGATCCCCAGTCAGGGCACATGCCTGGGTTGCAGGCCAGTTCCCAGCGGGGGACACAGGACAGGCAACCATACATTGATGTTTCTTTCCCTCTCTCCTTCCCTTCCCCTCTAAAAATAAATGAATAAAATCTTTTAAAAAATTAAAAAATAAAAACACTTTAAAGTGATTCTATCTAAATTTACATTTAAAATTGCATCTTAAAGCACCCTGAATCCAAAAAGAGTTACTTTAATTATTTATGATGTTTATCTGTAATAAACTAGAGACTGACTATATATAATCATACTCTCCTTCACATTCATATATCTAAACCATGTTCTAGACAAAAGTGTATTAAACAGATGGCTTTCTATTACTTTCAGTGAAAACTACAGTCTCTTTGGATACAAAAGAGGGGCATATTATTTCACTGATTCTGTAATAAAAATACAGAAAAAGTTTAATAAATTGCTCAGAAAAGGGCAGAAAAACAAATGTACTTTGTGCTTGCTTAGGGACTAAAGTGTATTAATGTCTATCAATAGTGAGATTAAGATTTATATTCCAAGCCTACTATGTGCCCTTTTACTCAGTATTCTCACATGCATCGCCCATTAGAAGCTGTTTTCATAAGCAGAGCAAATCACTTCCCCACATCTTCTCTCCCCACCTGCCTCACTCCTTCAAACTCCCTTAAACAAGTTTGTATTTCCTATCTCAGAGAATCATACTATACCCTACCCAGACACTAGGACTTGTCCCAGCAGGGCAGACCTGTGTTTTGTATTGTTATCAAAACCTAGCTATGTGACCAGGGCAAGTTACTTAACACCTCCTACTGTCAGTTTCCTAACCTCTTCAACGCATACAGTATGCTTCATTGCAGGGCTGCTGTAAACAAATGATGGGGTCCAGTGAGTGGTAGCTATTGCATTGGGCTTTGGAAGATGCGATAGTTATTAGAGAGGAAAAAAGTTTATTTTAGAATTGGAGGTGGAATGAGGTTAAGGAGAGATGTTGTACAGACAGTAGGTGCTATTAGGAAGAGGAATAATGTTTACAAGGATGCCAAGTCATGTTTGTATTTAAAGGAGGCTGGAATACTGAAAGTAAGGCCCAGACTCAGGCACAGCTACCACTTACAGCAGGAAAAACTGTTAGAAGGAGTATCTGGCCAAAAGCTTTCTAGTTCAGCTTACAGAAATTCAGACAGACATGACAGAATCTCTGTTTAAATCCCCAAATAGGAAAATGGCAGTTCTTCCATCAACATACTTTAGAAATTGCCTTTCTGAAATGTAACTAAAGAATCCAAGGTCAATGAGAAGTATAACATTTTTGCCTTCTTAAAACTGCAGTTTTTTAAATGAAAAAATTAATATACAATTTTCCTGAGAACCATGTCTGTTGCTAGAAACATTAGGTGCAATTCCTTTAATCCATGAGCACTCCCAAGGACTTCCAGACATTTTAAATTATTAAAAATAACAAAAGTGAAAGAATTCAAAATGACTTCACATTGCCTGAGTAAGGTTGATGAATTGTACCCATGTCAACTCCCTGACACATACTCTAGCTATGCAAGATGTTACAGTTAAAGAAACAGGGTGAAAAGTATATGGGATCTCTATATATAATCCCTTGCAACAACATATGTATAAACAATTACCTCAAAATAAAGTTTTTAAAAATTACAAAAGTATTTTTAATTTCAGCGTAAGGTAACAAAATTTTCACTAAAAAAGTAGTGCTACAATACAGTAATTTAACTTTTAGAATATCCAAATGTGTGGCTCAAATTGCTATTCACTCTCCAAAACTCTACACAACCTACTTATTTTGTAATGTATTTTTATTCAGAATGTCATGAATTCTGAAACCCAATAAAATAAGGACAAGGGAAATTATGTTACAGAATCACAGAGCAAAATAAAATAATATCCCCTGATAACATTACATAGCATGTAAACCTCGGCATTTAAAGCGAAAGATCTTTTCAGGCCCATAAAAGCCTTTTCTAAGGGGCCCCATATTAGTGTAGTATGGTGTGCACTTCTTGTCTCTCCAAGTCTGGGGTCTAATGCCCACTTCCTTAGTGACATGAGCCCTGGGAGAATGTGCAAAGTAGGTATTTAGGAAGATTACCTAGCAGCCATACAGGATGAACCAAAAAATTCTGTGACTAAAACCAGGACCATTTCTAGGCAGAGCTGTGGCCACTGTAAGCAGTGGACCAATCTGGGAGAGAACTGAAGGAAAAGAAAAAAAAAAGGCTATTAAAAAAAGACTGACATATGCAATAGGACAAGATTGTGAGATAAGAGAAAATCAGAAATAAATACAGGAGGAAAGAGTACCATCAGGCAAATACATTTTCAAATGTATGGCCACATTAATGTAACTGGGGCCTAACTTTCTAAAGACCAAACACTTATTGACATTGAGTATCTTTTCATATGTCTACTGGCCATCAGTATGTCCTCTGTGGAGAACTGTCTATTCAGGTCTTTTGCCCATTTTTTAAATTGGATTGCATGTTTTTTTGGTGTTGAGTTTTATAAAGTCTTTATAAATTTTGGACATTAAACTCTTATCAGATGTATCTGTGATTATGTCCTCCCATCCAGTGGATTGCCTTTTTATTTTGTTGTTGGTTTCCTTTGCCATGCAAAACCTTTTTAGTTTGATGTAGTCCCATTCGTTTATTTTTTCTTTTGTTTCCCTTGCTGGAGGAAGTATGTCATAAAAAATATTGCTACAAGCAACATCACTAAGAGAAATGTAAATTAAAACCACAATGAGATACCAACTCCTCCTGGTCAGAATGGCTATCACCAATAAATCAACAAACCATTGCTGGTGAGGATGTGGAAAAAGAACCCTTTTGTGCTGTTGGTGGGAATGCAGTCTAGTGCAGTGGAAAGCAGTATGGAGATATTTCAAAAAATTAAAAATGGAACTGCCTTATGACTCTGTGATTCCACTTCTGGGAATTTATCCAAAGAAACCTTAAACACTAATTCAAAAAAATATAAGCACCCCTATGTTCACTGCAGCATTATTTACAGTAACCAAGATATGGAAGCAGACCAACTGTCAGTAGACAACTATGGGACATTTACACAATGGAACACTACTCGGCTGTAAAAAAGAAGAAAATTTTACCCTTTGTAACAGCATGAATGGATCTGGAGAACATTATGCTAAGTGAAATAAGCCAGTCAAAGAAAGACAAACACCACATGATATCACTCATAGGTGGACCTAATGAACAAACTGAACTAACAAGCAAAATAGAGACAGATGCATAGTTAGAGAGCAGGCTGAGAACTTGGTTGGAGGGGGCAGTTAGGAGGTATAGAGACTGAGTAAAAAGGCAAGAGAGGAATCATGGACATGGACTAGTGTGGGCACAGGGACAACAGGGGTTGGGGTATAAGGGGGATAAATGTTAATGAAAAATACTATTAAAAATAAAGACTGAAGATTTATATTAAGAGGACTGGACACAGGATTTGGAACAGGCTAGAGCTAATATGACAATGTAAATTCACAATTGATGTAGAATAAACATATCTTTATGGAGACGTAATTTTATTAAACTTGGTTAGGTAATCATTCCTTGGATCTTACCACACACTGCATTAAGCTAACTTACCTACCTCTCCACTGTAGTGGCATTTGCTCCACAAGTGACCTACAGGATATTTAAACCACTAGGTTTGATTAATTTCTTGGTAAACTGACAGATAATCTTCAATCTTTGATAATAAAAGAGCCCTCTGTCTCTGAAGTTCTCAATCCAACTACAGGGTATCTTAGTATCCATTCTCTTTCTTCCTCATAATGATGAGTTGATTAGGGACAGCAATGTGCCAAAGCATTGCCTAGATGGGGAGTGGTGCGGTTCATGACTAAATTCCAGCCAATAAACAAAATTATCAAGTTGAGTTTCTGAGGAAGCTCCTTAGAAGGTGGGGAGAAACAAGTGGAAAGGCCTTCACCTTATCCTCTCTGCACCATGCTTCCTCTGTGGAAAGTCAGTGTGACACTGGAGGTGCCATCTTGCAGAGAAAGAAGGCAGACTTCCAGCAAATTAAAGGCATGGGACTACCAAGCAGCTTTCCTTACCTACTCTGGGCTTCTTTTATAGGAAAAAATTAACTATCTTATTTAAGCCACTGATTTTAGAATTTTAAAGATCACAAAGGAATTCTAGTTAATACAATAAGGGAACTTTTTCTGGGAAGAAAACTGGGTGTACTGAGTTATAGGAGGTTATAACCACACATGACCATGAATGAGAGCAGAACTAACAGACCTAGGTGGGAGGCCAGATATTAAATTTTTATTTCATAAGGTCTGTGCTCTCACCTAATGAGCTAAATTGTCTGCAGATAGTAGGCTACTTATTGATGTATAAAATAGGAAGTAATATGAGGAGTTTCTTAGACCTAAGTGGGCAAAACAATTATCAACATACAAAAAAATAAGATAGGATATTAAAGGTCAAAAATGAAAAAACTTCCTGCTGATGTTATACATGATTTTTCCTAAAGATTTATTTAGTAGATTCTTAGTTTTACTAACTTTCTTCATTTTTCTGCCTTTATTTCCTCTAGTAAGGCATCCCCTATACTTACATTTATGGACAAATGTGTGATACAATAGTGCAGCCTGGAAATCGACTGAACAATCATGAATAAGTTTTATTTCCTGTCATTTATTATATACTGTCAAAGAATCATTTTATTTTTAACATTTACCTTATCAACCCACCAATTCTTATGCTTAATACTGGGTGTTAAAGATACTAATTTTATTTCAAGGAAACAACAGATGCTCATACTGTCAGTACAAATATCTAAATACTTTTTAACCTTCTAAGTTTCTCTTTGCAATACTTTTCATCCAAAAATGTTACTTACAGCCCTGGCTGGTATGGCTCAGTGCACTGACTGCTGGCTTGTGATCTGAAAGTTCGCAAGTTCCATTCCAGAGTCAGGGCACACACCTGGGTTGCAGGGCAGGTCCTCAGTGTGGGGTGTGCAAGGTGTAACCAATAGATTTCTCTCTTACACATCGATGTTTCTCTCCCTCTCTTTCTACCTTCCTTCCCCTCTATCAATCAATAAATAAAATCTTAAAAAATGTTACTTACAGGTATTTTGTTACTTTCTGGTATTGTTTCATCATTAAAAGAGCCATTTGTTTCCATGTCCAATCTTGGCATTTTTCTAATTTTGACATCTTCCTTTTGAGTTTTCACTTCAATTTCTAACTCTAATTTTGTGTTCTTGAATACCTCTTCAAATACTTCATTTTCTATAGCTACATCATCAATTTTCCTTTTTTCTGATCCTTGTTTTCCTGTAGAATGAGATTTATTGGCAGAATTTTTCACAGTGGATTTTGAATCCATATCTGTAAATAAGTTATCTGTTTTTCCCCCCACTGGCTCATTCTGAGATAGATGCTGCTCCTCATTTCTCCACATTGAGGGTGTAGCAGGTTGTGTTTGTTCTAGAAGAGTACAAGACATTTCCATTTTTGCTGATTTAGATGGCATTTCTTTATTTTCTTCATCCCTTTCCCTTAGATATAAAAAAGAAGAGGAAAAAACAAAAACAGACAATTGAATACAGCTAAGTAATTTAAGAGTTTGGCAATATTCACCCCTCCTACATTTAATTCACCATGTTCTTGGTTTTATTAATTAACAGTATCACTGGAAATTTTAAAAGGCATCTAAAACAGTATATAATTCATATACACTCTACTATTTTGAGAGGACTGACCAGCTCTACAGCTAAAACAATATAAAGATGTCTATCTTTGCTGAAGTAGCAATAGTTGACAAATCAATATGGAGAAAAATATAAAAAGACAAAGGACTTACTGCTAGTAAACAATAGCTTACTCTATAATGTAGGGAACTTGTGGGCAAGAATAAAACCTTATGGGTTAATGAGCTGGATTCAAGATAGTAAGTCAGAGGGGCTAATCCAAAATAAACTACAGGCTACACACAGCAAGTGATATGTGACTACAGAAAGTGACTAAGACAACACTGTATTTTCTAGACAACACTGTATTGCTCATTCCCTATTGAGCAATATTGAACATTATTCATTTAAATTGTACTAAGGCCCACAGAGGAAACAAAAGCTCAGGTCTCTTAGCCAGGAGTTTACTGGGTTCACATTGAACTGGAAGTCAGGTGACATTTGAATAATTCTAAGCTAAGTCAGGGTACTGAAAAGACTGATCAAGGGGTTTTTGTAGTAAGTGAGGTAGTCAGAGTTTGAACCAGAGAGGTAGTAACACAAACAGATGGAAAGGGAGGAATTTATAATACACTCAAAATAAGAATCAAACTACTGACTTTACTAGGGCACAGAGAAGAAAGAATAAAAGATTTTGACAATGTGAACTGCTAACAAAAAAGAATTACTTGTTCAGTCACAGGAGAGAAAAGGTTTCAGAACTATCATTTGGAAAAAGAGCAGGAAATTCCTATGGAAAAGTAAAGCTTAAAGGATGAGTTAGGGCCAAAGGTATTTTCCATCTGTAATAATGTCATGAAACCCTGCAAGTAGATTATACAGACAAAAAAAAAAAAGTGGTAGGAGGAGAGAAGCCTCAGAAAAGGAGCAAACGGCCAGTCAGAGACAGAAAGAGCTGTGACAGACTACTGCCACACAACTGAGAAGGGATGTGAGGAGAATGGCTCAGGAACTGCATGCCACCAGTAGGCCACTCACGTTGACAGTATGTCAGTGGTTACTTTCTAGGGTGTCATGTCAAGAAGAAATACTGATGGTCTGGAAATATCTCATACAGAAATGGGAGCACTAACTGATCATCTCCTTTTCTGAGAATTTTAACAGTGTTTGTAAAAGACAAAAGGCAGTAGCAATAGGAAGAAACTGAGCCAAGGGAGGGTTTTAAGAGATGAGATAGAGCTCTTGAATGTAGAAAAGGACCCAGACGACAGTAACAGTTCTAGAAAATGAGAAAACATTGATGGAGCAGCTCCTACCTCATGAAAGTGAGAGAGGTTGAAAAAGGCAAGATGAAAGACAAGTGCAGCCAAGGAAATAACGTATGAGCTAAGGCAGAGAAGGAAAAAAATGAGAGTCCATATAGTGACCATAGTGAGGAAACGAGGTCAAAGGCCACAGCTTTCCACAGACTGAACACCATTCTACAATTACATAAACATTAGTTTCTCAGAGACATGAAGGTGCTGTGAAGATGTACCTTTTTTTGCTGGATGGCTGGAAGTAGTTTCGGATGGAGTTGGTCTGCGGCTGCTGGGAAGCTCGATCTCTACTTCTACTTACACCTGGGATCTTTACTGGTGAAAGCTGATAGTTTGGAATTTTCATCCTCACTAGAGTATCTGACACTACGGCATTATGATCAGGGCTTATTTTGGGGGATTCCTTTACAGTGGATGTTTCTTGTGAAGGCATTCTGAATTTTTGTTCCATTCTGGAGATTTTGATTTCTTTTGGTCTTTCACTCAAATCCATACTGCAGCAAAAGAAAAGAATCCAAGTCAACCAAGTCTACAGCAATTCTTACCTGAAACAAAGTCCTTTCAGTAGTATAAATGCAATGTAGTTTTAGAACCTAATTATACTTAGACAGTAATTCAGCAATGTGTTTTACTCTCCCAAGAAAGTAGCTGTTGTGTCATCGACACTCCCTGAGTATTTTTCTTCACCCCTACAACACACACTGCCAGACAGACTCTGCCAAGAAACACTACCCAGCACACATGGAATTATCAACCTCATGTCCTATTATAAATTAAAGGAGGTGAGAATCCTAGGTAAATTTTGCTTGGTTTAAGATTTATAAATTATTTCCATGCAAAAAATTAATTAAAAATAGGAAGTCACAAAAAGAATAATCTCCAATATCATATAATTGGCTATTGAGATCACTTTAGATGAACTGATGTCATTATATTCCAGCAAGACAGCAGTCTGTACAACAGAATTCAACTCTAGACTGCCAGAAAAATATTTTAAGCACATGTACAATCACCAAGTTCTGCAATGGATGGTTGAATATATATGGTCTTTGCTACTCTTATTTCATAGAGAAACAAGTAAAGCTGTTGTTCAAGGGACTTTCAAAACATTAAAAGTTTCTCTTTAAAAAGTTATATCTGGCCTCAATATAAAACATGGTATAGGAAAACTGAAATGTGGTCATATATAGTAATATCCCAAGTACCTTTTAATATGAACAGTTCATTACAGATTATTTAAAATAAAATACACTGTGTTAATTATTCAGATTAGCCAGATAGGCACACATAAAGTATCTCCTAAATTATAAGTAACGTTCAAATACAGGCATCATATAATACAAACAAATTCATTTGAAACTCATTTCATTAGTCACAAATAAAGCATATAATTCTTAATAGTCTTCTGTGTACGTTCGCAAGTAACAGAAAAAACATTTATCATAAGATAGGCTGGCAAGTGATGGCTCGCCACATGTCCTGTACATTAAGTATTTTGGAGCACAGCCACTCTCACTCATTCACACTTGTTTGTGGCTGCTCCAGTGGTACAATGGCAGAATTCAGCAGGTGTGACAGAGCCAAAACTATTTAGTTTGGTCCTTTATAGAAAGTTTGCTGATCTCTGTCCTAAAACATTATTTTCTCTAGCACCCCCCTCTCTCATTTCCCAAGACACTGACTTAATTTGACAGTTTCTCAACAGTAAAACCTCACCATGTAGCTCCTTGTTCCGACTCTGTGTTGGCTACATATGTCATAGTGTTCACTGGGGCACTTGGCATGAACTTCTCTTTGACTGACAAGCCTTGGAAAAGGTCTGGCCCTGGAGTTGTTGTCCTGGATCCTGTAAATTACACAAGGGAGAGAACAAACACAATTGCTGGACACAAGGACACTTGGTCACTCACCATTGTTAGACTGTATTTAACAGTCTGAGGGAACTACCAGGTAAGACAGCATATGATTGTCTCTATATAGTGGCACCAACAAATACTGAACAAAATGGTCTATCAGCAGCCTGTTGGCATCTATGATGAGCTTAACTAAACTAAATCATTTTAGCCCTGGCTGGTGTGGCTCAGTGGATTGAGCATGGGCCTGTGAACCAAAGGATCTCGGTTCAATTCCCAGTCAGGGCACATGCCTAGGTTGCAGGCCAGTTCCCAGCAGGGGACACACAAGAGGCAACCATACACTGATATTTCTCTCCCTCTCTCCTTCCCTTCCCCTCTAAAGATAAGTAAATAAAATCTTTAAAAAATACCTTCAAAAAAACCCCAACCCCCCTGCAACCTAGTTATGTGCCCTGACCAGGAACTGAACCCATAACCTTTTTGGTGTATGAAATTGATATTCCAACAAAGTAAGCTACCTGGCCAGGGCAATTTAAGTTTTATTTTTTACAATGAATACACTATTTCAAAAAAATACATAGTTTTAGACATAAATTTTCTGGCTAATATAGAAAACCATGATTGCTTCGTTTTATTTACTAGTGTAACGCCTTAACTCAAGTGCCCCTTTTCTGGCATACTTTTGCTGAACGCCCTGTACTGAATGAAGCGGGTGCCCCTCATTTCAGCTCCCATGCCACCCTGTACATCATCACTCTATTAAGTTTAACACACTAATCTCCAGCTGAGGGACCTGCATTATTTAACCCCTCTATGCCCTACTTTCCTTATTTATGAAATGGGGGACTTATCATACTTTTCCTCAAAAGTTGTTTTGAGGGCAAAATGAACTGACATACAGACAGCACTGAGAATAATGCTTGGAGCAGTAAGCACTGTGCAAATGTGTTATCACTGCCTCACTGTATAATGCACTATTCACCTGTTACTTCCCCTTTTGACTGGGAGCAGGGACAGAGTCTGCTCATTTCTCAGTCTCCAGTCCTTGAGCAATGTTTGGTATATAGTAAATATAAGTTAATGGAATTAAATTGTTAACTGAAAATTTTTTAAATTGGCATTTACTAAGTATGTAAACTAAATTACCATTGTTAGGTCCTCATGACATAGGATGTATTTAATAAATGTTTAGTACTGATTCCAAATTCAGATATTTAAAGACTTCTAATGCTCTTCTTATGTAACCACCTCAGAAGCTCAGTGGCATTTCCTTAAACACACATACCCCTAAAACTCATTTTTGCTTGCACAGAAATTTGGAAACATGTAATTATGGAAGGTTATACCATCACTAAGAGAAACATTTATAAATGGACTCTAATGGCCCAGGATAAGGGATATTTGTCAAAAATAAGATTATTTGCAATTATTATTGTTCTCCTTGCAAAAACACCAGAAAGCAGATATTTATTCTGATCTCATACCTTTTTATTCCAAGTGTTTAGAATAATTATAAGTCTATAACAAATGTGCAATAAATACTCGGTGAATAAGTAAATGAATAAACACAGAAGAAAAGGAGCAAAGAAAGTAGGAGATAGGAGAGGGAGGAGGACATGTATATTATGTACCTTCAAAACTTTCTTCTAAAATTTTTTCCCTTTTTAAAAATTTTATTTTAATTGTTCAAGTATAGTTTTCTGTCTTTTACTACCATCTCAACCCACCCCCCCAGTCCTCCCCACCTCCCTCCAATTTCCACACTCCTTAGTTTTTGTCCATGTGTCCTTTATACTTGTTCCTGTAAACCCTTCCCCTTTTCCCCTGAAATTTCCTCCCCTCTCCCCTCTGGTCACTGTCAGCCTGTTCTCTATTTCAGTGTCTTTGGTTATAGTTTTCTTATTTGTTTGTTTTGTCATTTAGGTTCTTGTTAAAGGTGACATCATAATAGTATGGAATTTTCTCAGAAAACTTAAAATGGATCTGCCTTTTGACCCAGCAATTCCACTGCTACGATTATATCCTAAGAACCCTGAAACACCAATCCAAAAGAACCAAAGCACCCCAGTGTTCATAGCAGCACAATTTACAATAGCCAGGCGTTGGAAGCAACCTTGGTGCCCATCGGTAAATGAATGGATCAAAAAACTATGATGCATTTACACAATGAAATTCTATGCAGCAGAAAGAAAGCTTCTACTCTATGGGACAGCATGGATGGAACTGGAGAACATGATGCTAAGTGAAATAAGCCAGGTGGTGAAAGACAAATACCATATGATCTTCTAAAATATTAAATCAGATGTCTATGACTTGGAACCCACACAGACCTACTTATGAATATGCACAAGAAGTACTACTAATTACAATGTAGATTTTTACCAATTTCTTATGACCTTGTTTCTACCTGAAATGATACAACAGAAAAGGTATTAGTCTATAAACCCAAAAATTTTTACAGGATTTTATTTATTTATTTTTAGAGAGGGAGTCGGAGAGGGAGAGAAATATCAATGTATGGCTGCCTCTCGTGCGCCCCTATTGGGGACCTGGCATGCAACCTAGGCATGTATCCTGACTGGGAATCAAACCGGTGACCGTTTGGTTCACAGGCTGGTGCTCAATCCACTGAGCCACACCAGCCAGGGCTATAAACCCAAATTTTAAGATTAGCTTGGACATAAATTATCTCTGGAACCTTAACTTTTCTCAGCCTTGAAATCTCATACCTTTTAATAAAAAGACAGATTGAGCCCTGGGTGGTATAGCTCAGTGGATTGAGCACGGGCCTGCCATCCAGAGGATCTCGGTTCGATTCCCAGTCAGGGCACATGCCTGGGTTGCAGGCCAGTTCCCAGCAGGGGACCCACGAGAGGCAACCATACATACACTGATATTCTCTCCCTCTCTCCTTCCCTCCCCCCTCTAAAGATAAATAAATTTAAAAAATCTTAAAAAAAAAAGACAGATGGGGAGAGTGTTTTAAGATGGCGGTGGAGTAGGATGAAGGATTTCGCTCCCCCGCCCACGCACCGGAGAGGAGGAGCGCATCAAATAGCCAACAGGGACCCAGCATATAGGAAGGTAGGACTCCAGAAAGTGTAGCGGACACTGAATGACCAGAGGTTGAGGAGAGGGGACAACTGCAGGTCAACAAGGTACAAGGGAACAGCGCTGAGGCTGCAGGCCCTCCCCCCGGGAGGCGCCAGGACCTGACCCTCTGCCTTGGTCTCTGGGAGCCGAGGGCGGGCAACAACACCCTGGAAGAGAGCCAGTCATCAGCTCCCTCCCTACCTGGCTGGGCGCAGATTGGAAAACACCAGGAGAGATTGGTTTGCCTGTAGTGGCAGAGAGAGGAGTGGGCATTGGGAAGCAAACCAGAGAGCTCTGATAACCCGTGGAGTCTGGCTGTGGTTGCCGGCTTGGGAGAACTGAGAGTCGCCCATAGGTGTGCCTTCCCTGTAGCACGGGGCCTGAGCTGTCTGCAGCGGACTCTGGGAGCCTCCGGCCGCCAGCAAGGCCCTTGGAATAGAGCCAGTCATGAGCTCCCTCCCTTCCCAGCTGGGTGGAGACTGAAAAACGTCGGGAGTCAGGCCAAGGTTGCTGGCTTGAGAGAATTGAGAGTGCATTCTGCCATAGCACTGGGAAAGGTCCCCGCCCAAGCCTGGGAGACCAGGGAAGCCTGGCCGGGAGTGCGCACCTACACACCAGGCCAGGACTGCGAATCCTGGGGAATTTCTGCTCTCAGTGGAGCACTGGAGAGAGGTGCCAGTCTGGATTTTGGGAGGGCGCTGGTGAGACTGGCTGAGTTCACCAAGAAGGGAGGAGGGCCACACTAATAGCCCCTCAGGCTGCTGCAGCTAGTGACACCAGAAGAAAAGGTTTGACCAGCTGGAAACCAACAAGAGGTGTTTTTTTTTGTTTGTTTCTTTTTGGTTTTTGTTTTTTATTTTTATTTTTGGGGCTTTTTGTTTGTTTTTAAATAATCTTTTATTTCTTTAACTTTATTATTCTTTTACCTTTCAATACTTTTACCCTCTCTCTTCTGCTTTCTTGTTTTATTTCTTCTTCCTTTCTTTCCAAACCTACCACTTTTTTCTCCCAAGTGCTGCACCCCCCTTTTTTTCTCTTTCTTTCTTTTTGCCCCTCTCCCCCACAAGTGAGACAAAAGACTTGGAAAGGCGAAAATACCACAGATGGACTCAAAGAGGGGGCATCCCAACAGTAGAAACAGAAAGACAAAATTCACTTTGCTATAAGAGACAAACTACAAGTTATTGCATATTTGTATTTTTTTCATTATTTTGTCATTATTCTTATATCTTTTATTTTAATGGTATCTCTGTATTCCCCCTCTTTCTGTATAGTCTGCTTCTCCTTGGCTGGATATATTGTATCACTTGACAACCTTGACAGGTTTCTCTGTCCCCTCAATCATACTGTATTGCTACTTTATTGCTACTTTATTGTCCTTTAATTCCCCTTGCCCAGCCAGCACACTATAGAAGGTACAATACTCTCCAATCTTGGCATATCATAGATTCTGTCATATGACTGTTGCTCTAATATTATTGTAAATAATAGCTATTACATACTATTGTAAATGCTACACAACACCACCACCCAGTTCTTGGCCCATTACATTGTTGCTTGAACTATAATTCTGTAGTGATTAACTCTATTCTCTCTCACACTACACCTATTTACTATCCTTTATTCTCAACATCACCTCAGAATCTGACCTCCCTCAACCTCACTCCTTTCTAGATGAAAATCACAAACCTTCCCTCCCCAACAAGAGCCTTATCTTCCTTCCAAGTTTTCTAAAAACGGGCTAGTGGGGTTGAAGATTACGGTTATCTGTGTACATAGCCAGGAGATCACCTATCTCTTCTCTACCTTCTGTTGCTGTAAATAACACAGAATACTCTCCTGCTGTCATAAACCAATTTGCCTCCCCCTCAAACTGATCACACAAAAAAAAAGGAAAGAAAGGAATAGGTGGAAACAGAAAACACCAGGATAACCAAAGGAGTCTGCACCACTGATTTTCACAGGCACTGCACCACATAAGTTCACACCATAAACACGAGGAGTCAAAACAGATCAATTTAAGAGGCTGAGGCTAACAAGAAGAGGCTCACAAACAATGGGAAGGCAAAAAACAACCCCAAAGGAAAGAAATGGAAAGGAAAGGACAGGAAGTGAAAGGAGGAAGGCTCCGAAAGAATGTTAGATGAAAGAAAGTCAAGTTAACTATCAGATACTGAATTCAAAGCACTGGTTATTAGGAAATTCAAAGAGCTTACAATGAGCTACCAGAACTACAGGGGAGCTACAATGAACTAACCACAAACTATATCAACAGGAAAAAGGAAATAGAAAACACCAGCAAAGGTCAAGAGGAAATGAAGAATGCAATTTCTGAACTGAAGAACACAGTAGAAGGTATGAAAAGCAGGATCAATGAGGAAGAAGATTGCATCAGTGAGTTAGAGGACAGAATAGAAAGAATCTCCAAGACGGAGCAAGAAAAGCAAAAGAGGCTCAGAAAGAATGAGGAAGAATAAAGAGAAATGCAAGACGATATGAAGTGTAATAATATCCAAATAATAGGAATACCAGAAGGACAACAGGAAGAACAAAGGATAGAAAACGTATTTGAAAAAATAATGAGGTAAATTTTTCTAATTTGATGAGAGAAAAAGTCACACACATCCAGGAATCACAAAGAGTCCCAATCAAGAGGAACCCAAAGAGGCCCACTTCAGACACATCATCATTAAAATGGCAAAATTCCAAGACAAAGAGAGAATCTTAAAGGCAGCAAGGGAGGAAAAGGAAGTAACATAACAGGCAGCCACAATCAGGTGAGCTACAGACTTCTCAATGGAAACACTCCAAGCAAGAAGAGAATGGCAAGAAATATTCTAAGTAATGAGAAACAGAGACCTACAACCAAGGCTACTTTACCCAGCAAGGCTCTCAATCAAGATAGAAGGCCAAATAAAGAGCTTCCAATAAAAAAGAAGTCTAAAAGAATCCGCCTCCACCAAACCAACTCCGGAAGATATGCCAAAAGACTGCTTGAAGGAAAGGAAGAAACACAGAGAGACAGAGAGGAACACAGTTATAAAAATGGCAATGAATAAGTACCTATCAATAATGACATTAAACGTAAATGTATTAAATGCTCCAATCAAAAGACATAGAATAGCTGAATGGATAAGAAAGCATGGCCCACACATATGCTGCCTACAAGAGACCCACCTCAGGTCAAAAGACCATCACAGACTAAAAGTGAAAGGCTGGAAACAAATTTTCCAAGAAAAAAAAAGCCGGGATAGCAATTCTCATATCAGACAAAATAGACGTCAAAAAAAGGGCCATAAAGTGAGACCGAGAAAGTCACTTCATAATACTCAAAGGAAAAATCCACCAAGAAGACATTAACATCATAAATATACATGCACCCAACATAGGGAGCACCCAAATATATAAAGAAAATCCTAGAGGACCTCAAGAAAGATATTGACAGCAACACAATTATAGTAGGGGATTTTAACACCCCACTGTCAAAAATGGACAGATCTTCCAAACAAAATATCAACAAAGATATTGTGGCATTAAACAACACCCTAGATGAAATGGACCTCACTGATACATATAGAGCCCTTCATCCCAAAGAAGCTAAATACACATTCTTTTCAAATGCACATGGAACATTTTCAAAGACAGACCACATGAAAGGACACAAAACGAGTCTCAACAAATTCAGGAAAATTGATATCATACCAAGCATTTTATCCATCCACAAGGGACTGAAACTAGAAACCAACCTCAAGGGAAAAAACCCAACCCACCCAAAATCATGGAGACTGAATGGTATGCTATTCAACAACAAATGGGTCAAGAATTAAATTAGGGAAGAAATCAAAAAGTTTCTGGAAACAAATGAAAATGAACTCACAACAACCCAAAACTTACAGGACACAGCGAAGGCAGTCCTGAGAGGGAAGTTCATAGCAATACAGGCTTACCTAAAGAAGATAGAAACATTCCAAACAAACAACCTAATCTGATACCTCCAAGAACTTGAGCAACAACAACAAAGACAGCCCAGAGCAAGTAGAAGGAAGGAAATAACCAAGACCAGAGCAGAATTAAATGACATACAGACTAAAAGCACAATTCTAAGGATCAATGAATGCAGGAGCTGGTTTTTGAAAAGATACACAAAATTGACAAGCCTTTAGGTAGGCTCATCAAGAAAAGAAGAGAGAGGACCCAAATAAACACAATCAGAAAAGAAAGAGGAGAGATTACAACTGACCCCACAGAAGTAGAAGGAATTGTAAGAAATTACTATGAAGAACTGTATGCCAAGAAATCTAAAAACCTAGGTGAAATGGACAAATTTCTAGAAAAATATAATCTTCTAAAACTCAATGAAGAAGAAGTAGAAAGCCTGAACAGACCAATAACAGCAGATGAAATTGAAGCAGTAATCAAAAAACTTCCATCACAAAGCCCTGGACCAGATGGTTTCACAGGAGAATTCTACAAAGCATTTAAGGAAGAGCTAACAGACTCTATTCTGTTCTTCACAGACTATTTTGTTCTTAACAGACCTCTACTCTTCACAGACTATTCCAAAAATTCCAAAATGATGGAAAACTGTCAAACTCTTTTTATGAAGCCAGCATCATCCTAATTCCAAAACCAGATAGAGACACAACAAAGAAAGAAAAGTTCAGGCCAATATCGCTGATGAACATAGATGCTAAAATCCTCCACAAAATATTGGCAAATCGCATCCAACAACATATTATAAAGATCATATATCATGACTAAGTGGGATTCGTCCCAGGGATGCAAGGATGGTTTAATATCCTGAAATCAGTAAATGTAATACATCACAGAAACAAAAGCAAAGACAAAAACCGCATGATCACATCAATAGACACAGAAAAAGCTTTTGAGAAGATACAAGACCCATTTATGATACAGGCACTCAGAAAAGTGGGATTAGAGGGAGCATTCTTCAATATAATAAAGGCCATATACGAGAGACCTACAGCCAACATCATACTCAATGGCCAAGAACTAAAATTTTTTCCACTAAGATCAGGAACAAGACAATGTTGTCCACTTTCACCACTTCTATTCAATATAGTATTGGAAGTTCTAGCCACAGTGATCAGAAAAGAAAAGGAAATAAAAGGCATCGAAATTGGAAAGGAGGAAACAAAACTGGCATTGTTTGCAAATGACATGATAGTGTACATGGAAAATCCTATAGAATACATCCAGAAACTGCTCCACCTAATAAACGAATTTGGCAAAACAGCGGGATACAAAGTCAACATCCAGAAATCAAAGGCATTTTTATATACTAACAATGAATCAGCAGAAGCAGAAATCAAGAAAAAAATCCCATTCGATATAGCAAAAAGAAAAATAAAATATCTGGGAATAAACCTAACCAAGGAGGTAAAAGACCTGTATGCAGAAATCTACACAATACTGAAGAAAGAAATCAAGGAAGAAATAAACAAATGGAAACAAATACCATGTTCATGGATTGGTAGAGTTAATATCATCAAAATATCCACACTACCCAAAGCAATTTACAGATTCAATGCAATACCTATTAAAGTGCGAATGGCATATTTCACAGACATAGAACAAACACTTCAAAAATTTATATGGAATCATAAAAGACCCCGAATAGCAGCCACAATTTTGAGAAGGAAGGACAAAGTAGGAGGGATCACAATACCTGACATCAAAGTGTATTACAAGGTCACTGTAATCAAAACAGCCTGGTACTGGCAAAAAAACAGGCACATAGACCAATGGAACAGAACAGAAACCCCAGAATTAAACCCAACTCTCTACAGTCAATTAATATTCGATAGAGGGGGCAATAACATAAAATGGAGTAAAAACAGCCTCTTCAACAAATGGTGCTGGGTGAACTGCACGGCTATGTGCAAAAAAATGAAACTTGAGTACAAACTTACACCATAGACCAAAATAAATTCAAGGTGGATAAAAGACTTAAATTTAAGCCGTGAAACCGTTAAAGTCCTAGAGAACATTGGTAGGAAAATCTCAGATATTTTACGCAGCAACATTTTTACTGATATGTCCCCTAGAGCAAGGAATATAAAGGAAAGAATAAACAAATGGGATCTCATCAAAATAAAAAGTTTCTGCACAGTTAAAGAAGCTTTAAGATAAAAAGAGAAGCAACTGTTTGAGAAAACGTATTTGCCAATGATACCTCAGACAAAGGTTTAATCTCCAAAATATACAAAGAACTTACTCGACTCCACTCTAAGACAAGCAACCCAATTAAAAAATGGGCAAAGGACTTGAACAGACCCTTCTCCAAGGAGGACATACAGAGGATCCAGAGACACATGAAAAGATGCTTGATATCGCTAGCTATCAGAGATGCAAATTAAAACCACAATAAGATACCACCTTACACTGGTCAGAATGTCCATCATAAACAAAGCAACAAACAACAAATGTTTGAGGGGTTGTGGGGAAAAGGGGACCTCGGTTCACTTTGGTGGGATTGCAGACTGGTACAATCACTATGGAAAACAGTATGGAATTTTCTAAGAAAACTAAAAATGGACATGGCTTTTGACCCAGCAATTCCACTGTTAGGAGTATATCCTAAGAACCCTAAAACACCAATCCAGAAGAACCTATGCACCCCGGTGTTCATCGAAGCACAATTTACAATAGCCAAGAGTTGGAAGCAACCTAGATGCCCATCAGGAAATGAATGGATCCAAAAACTATGGTACATTTACACCATGGAATTCTATGCAGCAGAAAGAAAGAAGGAGCTCCTACCCTTTGCAACATCATGGATGGAAGTGGAGAGCATTATGCTGAGTGAAATAAGCCATGTGGTGAAAGACAAATACCATATGATCTCACCTTTAACAGGACCTTAAACAACAAAACAAACAACCAAGCAAAATATGACCAAAGACTCTGAAATTCAGAATAGGCTGACAGGGACCAGAGGGGAGAGTGGAGACAATTTCAGGGGAAAAGGGGAAAGATTCAAAGAAACTAGTATAAAGGACACATGGAGGACAACTAAGGGGGGTGGGGAGTACCAGGGGTTTGCCTGGGATGGGAGTGGGGGATGCAAAAGTGTACTTGAACAAGAATTAAATAAAAAATTAATCCCCCCCCAAAAGACAGATTGAATGATATCTAGGGCGGCCATAAATACGTATCTAAATGTGGATGATAAAATGTTGTTCCTCCACACTGGCAGAGATAATCTTGCCAGTACGAATAACCTAGTTCAATTGATATTCATACCTCCTACAAACAAGTCATGTGCTTGGTGCTGTCAGAGAAAGTTAACAAGAGTTTACAATCAATCCAGAAACTGAAAGAGGCATAAAACAGCCAGTTGTATTTCAAAGTAGAAAGAAAATCTAACTGGAATGCAAACAAAAGTTACTGGGGTATAGAAAAGAGAATAATTAATTCTGACTTGGAGGAGAATTATGGCAGAGAAAACAACTCAGAAGAACTCCCTGAAGGAGATGGATCATCTGTGGAGTGAATCAAATTTGGAACAGCAGTGCTGGCATTCTAGGACCATGATTAGCAAGGTCAAGGAGGATGAGGACTGTAAACAATACAGCAGTATATTCTGTAAGGATGTGTTTTTTTAAAAGAAGGTGAAGATAAGGAGAAATGAGCTAAAGCTAAACTTTTGAGGGCTCAGAAGTCTAGGCTGAGAGTTAGGGATTTACTCTAATGATAATGAGTATCAAAAGTTTTAAAGAAGGTGACTGCAGTGGGAAAGTGAAATGTCAACTATTAAGATGAGTATGGAGGCAGGACCTCCACTGGAAGCACCAAACGGCCCTCAACACAGACAGACATATAGGTTTCTCACAGGGCAATGACTGTGGGCAGGGATGGCAACAGGCCTCTGGAGCAGCAGCTGCAGAGGAAGAACTTTAGGTCTTGTCAGAATGAGGGATGACTGAAATCTGTAGTAGGAGCAACTCTTCCATTTACATATAAGAATGCTCCTCTATAGTTAGTTCTTTCCTAGATATTCTAGCCTAGTGGTTTTTGGCACTTGTATGAGAAACAGGAGCATAAAATCAATCAAAACAAACAAACTGCCACGACCACCACAACAATAAAAAAAGATGCCCTGGCCATATCCCAGAATATCATGAATTATGGAGAATGTGAATTGCATTAAAAAATATTTCTTAAACATTTATGTAGATGAAAACTAGTTTTCTAACAGATAGAGGACAGCTGTCCCAAACAGGGGCTGGGACAGGTGGAGATATGTCATTCTGTTTGTTTTAACATTTTTTAAAAGATCTTATTTATTTATTTTTAGAGAGAGGAGAAGAATAGGAGAAAGAGAGGGAGACAAGCATCAATGTGTGTTGCCTCTTGCATACCCCCTGCTGGGGAACCTGGCTGGCAACCCAGGCACGTGCCCTGGACTGGGAATTGAAGCAGTGACCCTTTGGTTTGCAGGCTGACACTCAATCCACAGAACCACACCAGGCCTGTTTTAATATGTTTTGTGATGTGCTGTCAAAAGCCTGAAATTATTGACAGGTTTTTTTTTCCTATAACAGAACAGAAATCACTGTCAATAAAACAACACCTATTATCATATGCTATTTCTGAGGCAGTACAGCTCCTCTAAGAAGACTCTCTCTGGTATCCACAATGCAGCACTTCTCTCTAAGAGGCTGAGAAGTTGTCTTTAGCTTTGACTCTGAGGACGTATTCTGGAAATGTTAGTCATAATTTTGGGGAAATACTCAACATAGCACAATTCCAGCAAGATAAGTGATTTGGACATACTAGAAACTTCATAAGCACTTAAAACTCTTCACACTTTTGGCCAAAATGGAGGTGTAGGTGGAAACACTGTGCCTCCTCGCACAACCAATTTAAAAACAACAAAGTTTTAGTAACAAAAACGCAACCAAACACAGGAAATTGAACTATACTGAAGTCCAACGACAATGAACCATTCAGCCAGACCTATAAACCAGGCGAAGGAGTGAGCAGTGAGATGGCCCGCGCAGGCCCCAGTGGTGGGGAGCAGCAGAGGGGACCGCCATTGCCCCTCTCTGACCCCACCCCCACATACAGCGAGAGTCATAACCCAGCAACTGAGTTGCCCCGAACTGGTGAACACCTACGGCTCTGCCCCTCACACAGAACAGGTGCGAACAGACCAAAACATCATGGCTCAAGAAGAACTCAAAGCCCCAGAGCCGATAACTCTAAGCAAGCAAGAAATAGCCAACCTATCAGATGCACAGTTCAAAACACTGGTGATCAGGATGCTCACAGAACTGGTGGATTTTAGTCACAAATTAGAGGAACAAATGAAGGCTAAACTAATTGAAATGAAGGGAAATGCACAGGAAACCAATAGTGATGGAAAGGAAACTGGGACTCAAATCAAGGGAATGGACCAGAAGGAAGAAAGAAATGACCAAACAGAAAAGAATGAAGAAACAAGAATTAAAAAAAAAAATGAGGAGAGGCTTAGGAACCTCCAGGACATCTTTAAACATTCCAACATCCGAACTATAGGGGTACCAGAAGAGGAAGAGGAACAGCCACAAGTGGAAAACTTATTTGAGCAAATAATAAAGGAGAACTTCCCCAATCTGGCAAAGGAAGTAGACTTCTAGGAAGTCCAGGAAGCTCAGAGAGTCCCAAAGAAGTTGGACCCAAGAAGGAACACACCAAGGCACATCATAATTACATAAGCCAAAATTAAAATGAAGAAGAGTCCTAGAAGCAGCAAGAGATAAGGAGACAGTCACCTACAAAGGAGCGCCCATCAGACTGTCAGCTGATTTCTCAAAAGAGACCTTACAGGCAAGAAGGGGCTGGAAAGAAGTATTCCAAGTCATGAAATCCAAAGATCTACATCCAAGATTGCTCTATCCAGCAAAGCTTTCATTTAGAATGGAAGGGCAGATAAAGTGCTTCTCAGATAAGGTCAAATTCAAGGAGTTCATCACCACAAATCCCTTATTATATGAAATGTTAAAGGGACTTATCTAATAAAAAGAAGATGAAAAACACAAACAGTGAAAGGCCAGCAAACTCACAGTTATTAAAAACCACACCTAAAACAAAAGCAAACTAAGAAGACAGCTAGATCAGGAGCGGAACCACAGAAATGAAGATCACATGAAGCGTTAGCAACAGGGGAGTGGGAGGAGGAGAAGGGGGGGGGCAGAGAATAAGTAGCATAGACAGTAGGGAGAAAATAGGTAAGGGGGAGGGCAAGAATAGTAGGAGAAATATAGAATCTAAAGAACTTGAGACACGTGGACATAAACTAAAGGGGTGGAATGGTGGGTGAGGGGGTGTGCACAGTGGAAGGGAATGAGGGGGGGAGGACAACTGTAATGGCATAATCAATAAAATATATTAAAAAAGAAAAAAAATAAAACTTTTCAGTTGAAGGTTAGCTACATACAGACAGAATATTATACCTAGTGTGCTGAATGGGAAGGGCAGAGATATCAGGAGAATAAGCATTCTTATCCATAGTAAAATACTAGCCTGTCAAATTTCTTCAGACATCTATCCTTTCAGTTTTGCTCCCCATCACCCAACACCATTTTTCAAAACTTCACAAAGTATCTGCACTGCAGAGTAATTAAATCAGAATAGCTTTCACTTAAGAGTTAGTTTGAATCAAATGATTTGCTATGTGACCTCCACTTTCTTAACCCCTTTGTACATCAGTTCCCTAAACTATAAAATGCAGATGATGTCATCTATCTTAAAAATTCATTGTGCAGGCCAAATTTTGATGATGTATGTAAATTGCTTGCTTCAGTGTCTGCAAACTCAAGAGACAGCTATCACTATTACTAAACATTACTAGTAATGACCTATACACCTAAGCAATTCCTGGTCATTAGGCTCTAATGCAGGGGTGTCAAACTCATTTTCACTAGGGACCATATCAGCCTCATGGCTGCCTTCAAAGGGTCGAACGTAATTTCAACTCCTTAATTTCAACAGTTAAGGAGTAGTTACATTTATACAATCCTAAAATTATTTTGGCCCTTTGAAGGCAACTGAGTGGTTGATGGGGGCCCCGGTAAAAATGAGTTTGACACCCCTGCTCTAATGGCTCACTCCTTCCAAAATCTAGTTTAGCAAATTCCTAACCTAAGCCAGGTGGCAGACTGTAGCCACTCAGAAGGAATACTGTTCAACTCCATAGGTGGCCATTCAGTGGGCCACAATGTGAACAATACCCCTGGGTGCATGATGAGGTAATGCTGTCTTCTTTAACCAAGTCCAATAATTGCTAATAAGTAACTACAGAAAAATAAATGTATACAGTAATACAGAATGGATGCTCTCATAGGCAGATAAAGAGGAGAAGAGAGAGTTCCTAGGGAGAAAAAACATAAAAATATCTAGGGTACAAAAGCAAGCAGAGAAGAATAAATAAATCATCATGATGACAACATCAGCTTATTTTCAAAAGCAGAGGAATGTATTTTAAATAACAAAGGGGCAAGTGCTGCTGCCTCCCAGTATACCAGCTATGAGAGTCAGCTCTGAGCTGACTACAGTCTGCATCTCTCATCTCAGTAACAGCGCCACCAGCAACCAGTGACTTGTACCAAAAACTACAGGCTGTTTCCAAAATATGCCCTGAAGCTATACTGCTTTTCCATGGCTGCCACCACAGTCTAAGGCCCCTGGCACTCCCACCTGGACCTCTATGATAACTTTCCACTCATATCCCTACTCCCATTCTGGATCCTGGAATCCATTCTCCATGCAAATGCCATTGTGATCGGGTCCTTCTCCCTAGCACTCTGCTCCCTAGATCCCCCCAGTGGCCTTTTCCTGTATGCAGAGGGCCTGAGTCACCAATGTTACATCCTCAGTGAGACCCCTCCTGACCACCACCTACAACAGTCCGCTCCAAATCACTACCATCTCACCGTGTTTTAGCTTTATCTTTGTACTTGGCCCTAAAAGACTTTATCAGAAGTGTCTGTTTGCTTGCCTATTAACTGTCTGAATCCTGACATTTAGAATATAAAGTTCACAATAAAAGGTAACTAGTTTACTTTGTTCACCAATGTATCTTCAGGACTTAGAATAGTGCCCAGTATGCAGTAGACACAAATATTTATCAAATGAGTAAGTGACTGAATGGAAAAGGTGAGTTTTATTATTTTTTTAATACTCTTTTTTTAAAGATTTTATTTATTTATCTTTAGATGGGAAGGAAAAGAGAGGAGGAGAGAAATATCAATGTATGGTTGTCTCTCATGAGTCCCCCGCTGGGAACTGGCCTCCAACCCAGGCATGTGCCCTGACTCGGAACTGAACTGCGATCGTGTGGTTCGCAGGCCTGCGCTCAATCCACTGAGCTACACTAGCCAGGGTGGAAAAGATGAGTTTTAAAAGATGTTGAAATGGTCACCCCTAGCAAGTATATAATAATGTGCATACAGCCTGTTTATTAATTTACATAATAAATAAAGTTGCTAAAGATTCAGTAAAATAATGCTTTAATTACCTGTATTGGGCTGGCCCTGAGGATTACAGTAATTCTCTGTAGTCATGAAAATAACTGCCAATCCAATTTCTGCTTCAGGAATAGGTCTAAGACCTTGCCTAAAAGAATAAAATGCTTTAAGTATGACAATATATTCCAACTAACAAATTTATTAAGATGATGTCAAGCTGAATCTATCTCCCCACTGATACTCCCAAGAGGTACATTTTATGGTATGGACAGAATTTCAAATATAGAGTGCTGGCTTACTCAATGAGCAATGTGACACTGGGCAAGTCTACCATGTTTTACTAACTCAGTTATTTCATCTATAAAGGTCTAGAGTAAAGGATACAGATCCTTCAGTTTTAAAATTCTATAATTTTATGAAGAAAAAGGAAACAATACCCACATGAAGCAATAAAGATTTTTTACAAACAAACCTATGATTACTAAAATCCTAAGAGAAAATTCAGAAGAGAGAAAGAAGAAGCTGGGGAAAAGAGGAGGGAGGGAAGTATAAAAATATATATAAGCTGAATCTATATGTGTTACGATTTAAAGTTTAGTGATCATTTTACCATATTTACATGTGTTAAGGTATCTTATGGTGAATCTATCTTCTGTTATTCTATAATGTGGGTAATGATTGAATTTATGAAACAAAAATAATTTAATATAGTGCTCTATAGAAACTATACCTCAAATTTTAAGAATTACAAAACTCCTTTTTAGTACTCATTATAAGATATTGTAAGTGGCCACAGTAGTTTAAAAGGTCTTTTTCAGGTGCTTTAACATTTGTTTTTTTGAATGTATTGACTGGGTTAACTTCGAGTTCAACTGTGTGATTATAATATTATACTGAAAAAATAGATTTTAAAAAGTATTATAAATAAGCGACCACATATACCTACTTATAATTAAGGCAATTTAAAATTGATATTAAATCTATCAATGTTTTGATATCCTACTAATGTTTTTGAAACACTATCCTACTAATGTTTTTGAAAATATTACCATGTAAATTAGTTATAAAGATTGGCTATATAAAATAAAATTGAAACATTTTAAATACATATTTAACAATAATGCTATACAGACATTTTGTCATCTTAGACGTGCAAACAGTGTAAACATATGTGGCTACTATCAGCACTCTCTTTCAACATTGCTCTAAAGATCCCAGTGGGCATACAACATAGAGAAAGAGTAAAGTATCAGAAGCATAAGGATTAAAAATACAATAGAAATGTCATTATTTACAGATAAGATTTATACAAAAAACCCCCATCAATTAACTATTAGAATTACAAGGGGAACCCAGCAAGGTGGCAGGATATAAGAACAGTATCTAAATTTCAGCTGAATTCCTATCCATCAACAGTGAACAATTAGAAAATATATTTAAAGAAATATCATATATTTATATTACACATACCACATATATAATATCTACCAGAAAATATGTACTATCTAGGAATACCTAAAAAAAAGGTATTTATGATCTCTATAGAGAAATTATAAAAATCGTTAATGCTTCTCAAATTGATTTGTGGATTTAATGAAATTCCTAAACCAATTCCCAACAAGGTTTCTCAGAAAAATGACTCTAAAATGCATCTAGAAAAATAAAGAGCCAAGAATAGCCAGGCTGCTTCTGAAGAAGAGCAGAAAAGAAATCTTGTTCTGCTGGACATGAGGATGTTAATGTGGTGTTGATCAGTGAAGGAGGATAAAGCCAAACTGTGCCCATGCATTGTTGACCTATAATATAAACAGAATCTACTCCAGGTAGATTAAAAACAAATTTCAAAATAAAATATCAAAATACTAGTGAAAAATATAGGTGAATAATATGATCTATCAATAGAAAAAGATCCTTAAACAAAGTACAAGTACCATACATAATAAAATCTTTGTAATAATTATTGTACTTACTTTTTCATTGTTGTGTAGAGTACAACATAAGTCACCTATAAAACCACCTATTTGCACATTTCTTTTTACTAATAAAGAATAATAAAGTACCAAAAAAAAGAATAATAAATTACCTTTGGAGCATATCTATAATTGAATGAATCCATTTTTTCTGAGAGTCAGAAATTAAGCTCTGTGAATTTGTTATTCCTATATCAACAACACAAGTTCCAGGAGCCAAAAAGAAACATTCTTCTTCATTTTCTTCTGTAATCAACTTAGCATCTCCTCCTCCAAAAACAACTGCTGAACTTAATTTTTTATGCTAAAAATGAAAAAAAAACTAATAAAATAGCCACAATTAATTTTTTGAGTACAATCTAAAAATTGTAAGAATTTGATTTGACAGTAAAATAAAAAATGGACATGGAATTGGTCCTGCTTCTTGAGAAGACAATGTGAAGCACCATTCTGAGAAAATCCCTGCTTCACAGGCACCTCCACAGCCCTGGAACATCATACTGTCTGCAGGGCCAACTGGCAAGGTTTCCCACCTGCAACAGAAACTCCTGGAAACCCCACTTCAGAACAAGAAAGACATTCAACACCTGTTTACTAACCCAGCACACTAGAACTTAAACTGTTAGAACAGTCCCGTCCCCTGCCAACTTGCACATTTATATAAACTTACTAGGCCAACTGACAGATGTTAAGGAATATTATAATATCTATGTATATGATTATATAATATAAAGGGCAGGTCTGGGCAGTTTTTTATTCCATGTCAAAACTCTATGCAAAAATCTCAAAAGAAAATGCATTAACAACTATTGAAAACAGTAGTAATTTGTCCTGGTATGTAATGTTTTCTTTAGGAAAATTTAGCTTAGAACATTACCTGCTTGGCATTTAGAAATATAAATGTTTTCCCTTTGAAGATCTGTTTCCTTTCCTGCCGTTCTGACAGATCAATATTTTTACTTCCAATGGCTGGCTCATCAACAGGTGGGTAAAAACTGTTTAAAAAGAAAAAAAATTAAAGTATGTTGTAATTATAAACACCTCTGTATTCATGCCATTACATTTGTAAATGGAGCGTTTCTAGATACTAAAAAGGCTTAATTTACATAATACCATTATTTTTAAAAGTAAGTTTTTATCTCAGACAAAATGACAAAAAGTACCCAAATGCTTTTTCTGGAAATATGGTAACACGTGCCATAAAGAACAGCAGAAATGTTCTTTATTCCCTGAAAATACATAATCCGAGAGTAGACAATCATAACAAGATACAATTGTGTATGTATGTGACTCAAGTTAAATGAATTACAAAAGGTTGAGAGAAATACCATCCATTAAGATCAAATTCTATCAGCATCTTGTATTTGCTTGGGAACCAATACATATTAATAATATTTGTACTCCAATTCTGTGAACTTCTGAGTGTTTTGTTATAGATCTCTTTGGAGAAACTCAGGAAATTAAGACTTACAGTATTTTGTCAGTTTAGATAAAATTTTCAAAGTAAGATTTAAAAATATAATCTTTTAAATCTTTAAGGCTATAAAAAGATCTTAATCATCCATGGAAATGAGGAAAAGAAAATAGGAAAGAAAAATCAACAGATTTTCAGCCTTTCATCAGTCCAGTTTCAACTTTCTATATTTCAGACCTTTTGCTACAGCTATTTCTAAGTGACCAACTTTTCAGCTTATCCCTGCCTTCTAGTAAAAATTACTACCTTGGCTGGTGTAGCTCAGTGGATTGAGTGCAGGCCTGTGAACCAAAGGATCATGGTTCAATTCCCAGTCAGGGCACATGCCTGGGTTGTAGGCCAGTTCCCAGGAGGGGACACACGAGAGGCAACCATACATTGATATTTTTCTCCCTCTCTCCTTCCCTTCGCCTCTAAAGATAAATAAATAAAATCTTTTTAAAAAATTACTAATGTCTGTGGATAGTGGAAGGCTCAATATTGTTGAGCTGTCAGTTGTTTCCAACTTGATCTATAAATTCAATAAATTTGCCAACCCAATAAAATTACCAGCAAGTTATTTTGTGGATTGACACATTCTAAAGTTCATACGGAAAGGCAAAAGACTCAGGATAGCCAACAATACTGAAGTTAAGAGTATTAACACTAGTTGAACTCAAGACTCACTATAAAGCTACAGTAATCAAGACAGTGTGATACTGATGAAAAAACAAACAGATCAATGAGAGAGAACAGAGAAGTCATATATAGACCCACATAAATATAACTAATCTTTGACAAAGGAGCAAAGGCCGCTCCTGGAGCTGTGGAGATTAGACAGTCTTTTCAACAAATGGTGCTGGAACAATTGGACATCCATGTGCAGAAAAACAAATCTAGACTCGGCCTTCGTGACTGTCACAAAAATTAACTCAAAATGGATCACAGACCTAAATATAAAACACAGAAAACTGTAAAACTCCTATATGATAACATGAGAAACCTAAAAGACTTTAACAATGGAGATAACTTTTTATATACACCAGCAAAGATAAGACATATTAAAAAATAATTAATAAGGTAGACTCCACGAAAATTAAAAAATTTCTGTTCTGCAAAAGACAGTATCAAGAGTAAGAAGCTACAGACTAAAAAATACTTGTAAAAGGACTGTTACCAAAAATACAAAGCACTCTTAAAACTCAACAGTAAAAAAAAGGCTAATCATATTCTTTATACAAAGTGATCCCCAGATATTTCAAGTACCCACCTGTCACCACAGTTGTTAGAATATTGACTATATTCCCTATGCTGTATTTTTACTTCCCCAAATGCAATACAAATTTAACGTGAAAATTTGAAAAAAAAAAAAAAAAAAAAGGCGGGGGGAGACTTTAACAGGTATCTCACCAAAGAAATATACAAATTCTAAATAAGGACATCCATCGCATGTCATAAGAAAAATGGAAACTAAACCATCAATGAGATACCACACACCTATCAGAATTGCTAAAATCCAGACACTGACAACACAAAGAGCTGATGAGGATGTGAAACAATAGGAACACTCATTCACTACTTGTGAGAATACAAAATGGTACACCCACTCTGGAAGACAATTTGGTGGTTTCTCACAAAACACATTCTTACTATATGGACAGCTATTTACTTCATTAGTCCATATTTCATGATTTCAAGAACTACTTATTATATTGCTTTTTCATGATATCTAAAAGACGTGAATTATACTGACATCCAAACTTGTAAATATGAAGTCTATCTCCAAGAAAAATTCCTAGTATGTACTATATTCCTTTGCCTTGAATTTTGATTGATTAGGTAAGGTCAGCTCTATAAGCTTCCTAAACTTTCATTTACTGAGACTGTTTCAGTCTAATGGTCTCTTAGATCTGAGATTTGATTACAAGCTACTAAGTTAATCTGTTCTTGGTTTATGAATGCTGGCAGAAGATAGACTCCTGGGTCAGAGACAAAGCAAGCAGCGAACCTTAGCATGTTTGCAGCAGGTCTCCTTCCCAAATAAATCCCAGGGGGATGCCTTCAAAAGGACTACACAGTAGGTGTGTTACAATGAACATGGGAATGCACCAGTTTTATAACAGACAATAAGCAGGCCTGATTTTTGTCGTGAGAGGAAGATATCACCTCATCCTGCAAGGTATCTCACTGCAGATATCCCAGAGAAATGGCCTGGGTAAAAGGTGGTTGGGACCTCACACTGTTGGCATATCCAGCAAGCTTTGGATGAATGCAAGGACTCTCTTCCAAAACAAAGGTTACTGTTTCAAAAAGAGTTAAGAAATCCCTCCACAATATGAAACTTCATAAAAAATTCAAGTAAATGGTAAGTCCCTCTTATTTCTAAAGGATCATTTTTTTATATTCAGGCATATACTTAAAAAATAATAATTTATTGATTTTTGAGAGAGATACAGGGAGGGAAGAAGAAAGGGAAGTGGAAGGGGAGAGAAACAGGGGCACATCTGTTTGCTGTTCAACTTATTTATGCATTCATTGGTTGATTCTTGTGTGTAACCTAACCCACAACTGAACCTGAAACCTTGGCTTATCAAGACAAGGCTCTAACCAACTGTTCAATCAATAGATATGGCCCTTTCCCTTCCCAGGGCTGAGGGCTGATTAGGGGGCCCCTAGCCAGAAGGAAGATGTATTGTTTCGAATATGGATTGTAACTTCCTCACCACCTTTGGGAGTGGCTTTCTGTCCTGTGACTACTTCTTGACCTTTTCTTTACATTCAGGTAATGTAGTTTAACAGGATGCGTGCCTCCTTTGTCTGGGACCCCTTAAAAGAGACATGGGGGGGGGTGTGGTCCTGCTTGCCAAACTACTACTGCTGAAGTTCACTGTAATGTAAATAATAAAGGCAATGCCTATTCTACCCAGTCCTCCTTGTGGATTTTTCAGCTTATCTGACTGAACCAATAGTCAATATCCGCAGACTCAACCTCCTGTGTTATACAACTAGTGTAGTTGGCAGGATTTGGATATCCTGAAAAGTCCTCCAGTTAAGTCAACTGTGGACAACAACCTGCTGGGTGGGAAATTTGCAGGAAACCCTGAAAATGAATAATGGCAGGGATAAACCCAGAGTTGTGCACCAGTATTAGTGGGAATGCCCTCAAAGTTCTGGGCCCTGCAGAAAACCTATGCAAAAAAAAAGGGAAAATCAGATGAAGTAAAAGGGGGTGCGGGTGCCCACATCCCAAACCAGTAGCCTGACTGCCATGGGTGCATAAGCTTGCGCGCCTGCATCCCAGCCCACAGACAGGTCCTGCTGCAAACAGAAAAACTGGTTTGGACAGTTTGAAACCGACAGGGGAAGATTTTTTTTTAGCAACTTCTTTTCTAAGTAATCTTATATTTCTAAATTGTACTTTGCTCTATCTTTCAATACTTTGTTCCTCTCATTTCTTTCTGTCCGATTTTAGTCCTTCTTCCTTTCTTCCCAAATGTTTCGCTTATTCCTCCTCTCTCCTGACTTTTTATTTTGTGTGTGTGTGTGTTGGATTGTTTGTTTGTTTGTTGCTTAGTTTTCTTTTACCCACAAGAGACACAAATAACTGGGAACTGCGAAAGGACCACAGTGGGACCTAAAGAGGGGGCATCTTAACAATAGTGACACAGAGACAAATTTCACTTTGCTATTGCAGAGAAGCCTCAAGTTGCTACATAGGTGTATTATTATTTTTTTCATTATTCTCACTTCTTGTTTTTATTTTAATAGTATCTTTGTATTCCTCCTCTTTCTTACAGGTTTCTTAGTCCTGGCTGGTTATATTGTACTATTTGACAGGTTTCCCCAGTTCTTTCCTCCAGTGTATTGCTAAATTTCTATACTTCACGCCACTTGCTTTCCTTTGGCATACTACCCAAGCTCTATAACCCCCATTCAGACAGATCACATAGAGTCTGTCATGTGAATGTTGCTCTAATATTATTGTAAATAATATCTGTTCTATACAATGGTAAATACTTCACAACACATCGCTCGGACCTTAGACTACCTTACAGGTTCCTGAATTCTATTACTAAACTGATTAACTCTATTTGCTCACATGCTATACCAAATTATTATCCTTTACTCTCACCTTACCTCAAAATCTGACTGCCCGCAACCTCACTGCTTTCTAGATACAACTCACAAGCCTCCCCTTCACAACAAGAGACTTATCTTCTGTCCATCCTTTCTTAAAAGTGGCAAGCTGGGTCGAAGAGCACATTTAACACTATACATACCCTAAAGATAGTCTATTTCTTCTGTACCGACTGTGACTGTAAATAACATAAAATACTCTTCTGCTATGATAAACCATTTTGCCTCCCCCTCCAACTGATCACACCCGCACAAAAAAAGGAGTAGGCGGAAGCAGAGAAAACCAAGATACCTGCACAAGACTGCACCACTGAATTTCCCAGGTATTCTACCACAGAAGTTCACACCATAAACCCAGGCAATCAGAATAGATCAATTTAAGAAGCTGAGGCCAACAAGAACAGTATCACAAACAATGGGAAGACAAAGAAACAATCCCCAAATGAAAGAAAAGGTGGAAGTCTCAGAGAGAATGTCAGATGAAATAGAGGCAAGTATCAGATACTGAATTCAAAGCACTAGTTATCAGGAAATTCAAAACGCTGCCCTGACTGGTGTAGCTCAGTGGATTGAGTGCGGGCCTGCGAACCACACACTCACTGTTCGATTTCCAGTCAGGGCACATTCCTGGGTTAAAGGCCAGTTCCCAGCAGGGGACTCACGAGAGGCAATCATACATTGATATTTCTCTCCTCTCCTTCCCTTCTCTTCTAAAAAGAAAATAAATTAAAAATATTTCTAAAAAAGAGCTTACAACGAGCTACCAGAAACTACAGGGGAGCTACAATGACTAACTGCAAACTATATCAACATGAAAAAGGATATAGAAACCATCAGCAAAGGCCAAGAGAAAAATGAAAAATACAATTTCTGAACTGAAGAACACAGTAGAAGGTATGAAAAGCAGGATCAATGAGGAAGAAGATTGCATCAGTGAGTTAGAGGACAGCATAGAAAGAATCTCCCAGACAGAGCAATAAAAGAAAAAGAGGCTCAGAAAGAATGCGGAGAAATTAAGAGAAATGCAAGACAATATGAAGCGTAATAATATCCAAATAATAGGAATACCAGAAGGAGAAGAGGAAGAACAAGGGATAGAAAACCTACTTTGAAGAGTAACAACAAAAAATTTTCCTAATTTGATGAGAGAAAAAGTCACACACATCCAGGAATCACAGAGTCCCAATCAGGTAGAACTCAAAGAGGCCCACGGCAAGACACATCATCATTAAAATGGCAAAACTACCAGACAAAGAGAAAAATCCTTAAGGAAGCAAGGGAGAAAAAGGAAGTAACATAGAAGGGAGTCCCAATAAGGCTGGCTACTGACTTCTCAATGGAAACATTCCAAGCAAGAAGAGAATGACAAGAAATATTCCAAGTAATGAGAAACAGAGGCCTACAACCAAGGATACTTTACCCAGCAAGGCTCTCAATCAAGATAGAAGGCCAAAGAAAGAGCTTCCAATAAAAAAGAAGTCTAAAAGAATCCGCCTCCACCAAACCAGCTCTACAAGAATTACTAAAAGGTCTGCTTTAAGGAAAGGAAGGAAAAGAAAGAGATGGGGAGGAACACAGGTACAAAAATGGCAATGAATAAGTACCTTTCAATAATAACCTTAAATGTAAATAGATTAAATGCTCCAATTAAAAGACATAGAATAGCTGAATGGATAAGAAAGCATGACCCACACATATGCTGCCTACTAGAGACCCACCTCAGGTCAAAAGACCATCATAGACTAAAAGTGAAAGGCTGCAAACAAATTTTCCAAGAAAATGGAGAAGAAAAAAAAAGCTGGGGTAGCAATTCTCATATCAGACACAATAGACTTCAAAAAAGGGCCATAAAGAGAGACCGAGAAAGTCACTTCATAATACTCAAAGGAAAAATCCACCAAGAAGACATTAACATCATAAATATACATGCACCCAACATAGGGAGCACCCAAATATATAAAGAAAATCCTAGAGGACCTCAAGAAAGATATTGACAGCAACACAATTATAGTAGAGGATTTTAACACCCCACTGTCAAAAATGGACAGATCTTCCAAACAAAATATCAACAAAGATATTGTGGCATTAAACAACACCCTAGATGAAATGGACCTCACTGATACATATAGAGCCCTTCATCCCAAAGAAGCTAAATACACATTCTTTTCAAATGCACATGGAACATTTTCAAAGACAGACCACATGAAAGGACACAAAACGAGTCTCAACAAATTCAGAAAAATTGATATCATACCAAGCATTTTATCCATCCACAAGGGACTGAAACTAGAAACCAACCTCAAGGGAAAAAACCCAACCCACCCAAAATCATGGAGACTGAATGGTATGCTATTCAACAACAAATGGGTCAAGAATTAAATTAGGGAAGAAATCAAAAAGTTTCTGGAAACAAATGAAAATGAACTCACAACAACCCAAAACTTACAGGACACAGCGAAGGCAGTCCTGAGAGGGAAGTTCATAGCAATACAGGCTTACCTAAAGAAGATAGAAACATTCCAAACAAACAACCTAATCTGATACCTCCAAGAACTTGAGCAACAACAACAAAGACAGCCCAGAGCAAGTAGAAGGAAGGAAATAACCAAGACCAGAGCAGAATTAAATGACATACAGACTAAAAGCACAATTCTAAGGATCAATGAATGCAGGAGCTGGTTTTTGAAAAGATACACAAAATTGACAAGCCTTTAGGTAGGCTCATCAAGAAAAGAAGAGAGAGGACCCAAATAAACACAATCAGAAAAGAAAGAGGAGAGATTACAACTGACCCCACAGAAGTAGAAGGAATTGTAAGAAATTACTATGAAGAACTGTATGCCAAGAAATCTAAAAACCTAGGTGAAATGGACAAATTTCTAGAAAAATATAATCTTCTAAAACTCAATGAAGAAGAAGTAGAAAGCCTGAACAGACCAATAACAGCAGATGAAATTGAAGCAGTAATCAAAAAACTTCCATCACAAAGCCCTGGACCAGATGGTTTCACAGGAGAATTCTACAAAGCATTTAAGGAAGAGCTAACAGACTCTATTCTGTTCTTCACAGACTATTTTGTTCTTAACAGACCTCTACTCTTCACAGACTATTCCAAAAATTCCAAAATGATGGAAAACTGTCAAACTCTTTTTATGAAGCCAGCATCATCCTAATTCCAAAACCAGATAGAGACACAACAAAGAAAGAAAAGTTCAGGCCAATATCGCTGATGAACATAGATGCTAAAATCCTCCACAAAATATTGGCAAATCGCATCCAACAACATATTATAAAGATCATATATCATGACTAAGTGGGATTCGTCCCAGGGATGCAAGGATGGTTTAATATCCTGAAATCAGTAAATGTAATACATCACAGAAACAAAAGCAAAGACAAAAACCGCATGATCACATCAATAGACACAGAAAAAGCTTTTGAGAAGATACAAGACCCATTTATGATACAGGCACTCAGAAAAGTGGGATTAGAGGGAGCATTCTTCAATATAATAAAGGCCACATACGAGAAACCTACAGCCAACATCACACTCAATGGGCAAAAACTAAAATTTTTCCCACTAAGATAAGGAATAAGACAAGGTTGTCCACTTTCACCACTTCTATTCAATATAGTATTGGAAGTTTTAGCCACAGCGATCAGACAAGAAAAGGAAATAAAAGGCATCCAAATCGGAAAGGAGGAAACCAAACTGGCATTGTTTGCAGATGACATGATAGTGTATATATAAAATCCTATAGACTCTACCCAAAAACTGCTCCACCTAATAAATGAATTTGGCAAAACAGCGGGATGCAAAGTCAACATCCAGAAATCAAAGGCATTTTTATATACTAACAATGAATCAGCAGAAGCAGAAATCAAGAAAAAAATCCCATTCGATATAGCAAAAAGAAAAACAAAATATCTGGGAATAAATCTAACCAAGGAGGTAAAAGACCTGTATCCTGAAAACTACACCACACAGAAGAAATTAAGGAGGACACAAACAAATGGAAACAAATACCATGTTCATGGAATAGAAGAATTAACATCATCAAAATGTCCATACTACCCAGAGCAATTTACAGATTCAATGCAATACCTATTAAAGTACCAATGGCATATTTCACAAACATAGAACAAACACTTCAAAAATTTATATGGAATCATAAAAGACCCCGAATAGCAGCGGCAGTTTTGAGAAAGGACAAAGTAGGACCTGATACCAAACTGTATTACAAGGCCACTGTAATCAAAACAGCCTGGTACTGGCATAAAAACAGGCACATAGACCAATGGAATAGAACAGAGAGCCCAGAAATAAATCCAACTCTCTACAGTCAATTAATATTCGATAAAGGTGGCAATGATATAAAATGGAATAAAAATAGGCTCTTCAACAAATGGTGTTGGGAGAACTGGACAGCTACATGCAAAAAAATGAAACTCGAGCACCAACTTACACCATAGACCAAAATAAGTTCAAGGTGGATAAAAGACTTAAATATAAGCCATGAAACCATTAAAGTCCTAGAGGAGAACATTGGCAGGAAAATCTCAGATATTCCATGCAGCAGTATTTTTACTGATACATCCTCTAGAACAAGGGACATAAAGGAAAGGATAAACAAATGGGATCTCATGAGACTTAAAAGCTTCTGCATGGCTAAGGAAAACAGTATGAAGATAAAAAGAGAAGCAACTGTATGGGAAAACATATTTGCCAATGATACCTCAGACAAAGGTTTAATCTCCAAAATACAAAAAGAACTCACACAACTCCAAAGAAGACGAGCAACCCAATTAAAAAATGGGCAAAGGACTTGAACAGACCCTTCTCCAAGGAGGACATACAGAGGATCCAGAGACACATGAAAAGATGCTCAATATCTCTAGCTATCAGAGAGATGCAAATTAAAACCACAATGAGATACCACCTTATACCAGTCAGAATGGCCATCATAAACAAAGCAACAAACAACAAGTGCTGGAGAGGTTGTGGGGAAAAGGGGACCCTAGTCCCCTTTTGGTGGAATTGCAGACTGGTACAACCACTATGGAAAACAGTATGGAATTTTCTAAGAAAACTAAAAATGAATGTGCCTTTTGACCCAGCAATTCCACTGTTAGGAGTATATCCCAAGAACCCTGAAACACCAATCCAGAAGAACCTATGCACCCTGGTGTTCATAGAAGCACAATTTACAAGAGCCAAGAGTTGGAAGCAAACTAGGTGCCCATCAGGAAATGAATGGGTCCAAAAACTATGGTACATTTACACCATGGAATTCTATGCAGCAGAAAGAAAGAAGGAGTTCCTATCCTTTGCAACATCATGGATGGAAGTGGAGAGCATTATGCTGAGTGAAATAAGCCATGTGGTGAAAGACAAATACCATATGATCTCACCTTTAACAGGAATCTAAACAATAAAACAAGGAAGCAAGCACAATATGACCAATATGACCAAAGACACTGAAATACAGAACACACTGACAAGGACCAGAGGGGAGAGTGGAGAGAATCAAAGGGGAAAAGGGGAAGGATTCACATGAACAAGTATAAAGGACACATGGTCAATAACTAAGGTGGGGGGTGGAAATGGGAGGTAGGTGAGGAGCACTCGGGGGCGGGCAGGGCTGGGAATATAAGACAGAAAACTGTACTTGAACAAGAATTAAATTAAAAAAATAAATTAATTAAATAAACATCTTCAAAAAAGAAAAATGAGGAAATAAGCCCTCCTTGAATGTCTTTGCTTTAAATATTGTTCTTGTTTCTCTTTTGGCCAAATGTCTAATAAATGAGAAGCATACATTGATTTGGAGATTAAAAGCTTCTAAAAAAAGCACAAGAACATTTTTTAAAGTTAATTAAAAATTTTAAAGATGTCTCTAAACTAAAGAAGGCTTCTGAGACTAATAAATGCCAACACCCCATTCTAAACCGTAAAACTGAAGTCTGTCTTCAAAATGCAAATACGTGGTCTCGAGTCTCTTAAAATACAGTTTCTCAATCTGGACTATCTCTTAATGTGCAAATTTTTTAGAAATCTTACAAAATGCTGAAAAAAAACCCTTAATACATCCAATCAAATCAATTTATTCCAGCTATTTCTTTCTAAATTACTGTGTTGTTTTTCTTTTCTCTTTAAAGATTTTATTTATTTATCTTTAGAGGGGAAGGAAAGGAGAGAAGGAGAGAAATATCACTGTATGGTTGCGTCTCGTGCATCCCCTGCCGGGAACTTGCTCGCAACCCAGGCATGTGCCCTGACTGGGAATGGAACCGCGATCCTTTGGTCCTCAGGCCCGCGCTCAATCCACTGAGTTACGCCAGCCAGGGCATAAAATCTTTAAAAAATAAAATAAAAAAGAAAATTATTGAAAAATAAATAAAAATTAATAAAATAAAATCTTTTTAAGAAGTTGCAGCAATTTATTTCATAACCCTTTTGTAACCCATCCTGCTACTCAAATGTAACTTTTTAACTAGTTGAGTAAGCAAACAAGTCTTCAACAAGTATATCAAACAGATTCCATTGGGAGTAGGAATCAATTAAGGGAAAAGCTATGTATTTAAAAAAAATTTTATTGTTATTCAAGTACAGTTGTCTTCATTCCATCCCCTCCACCCCAGCCATCCCCACTTCCCACCCTGATCCTACCTCCCCCTTTGGTTTTGTCCATGTGTTTTTCATACATGTTCCTGAAAACCCTTCCTCTTTCCCTCCATTATCCCCTCTCATAATTTCATTGTCTCTGGTTATATTTTGCTTGTTTGTTTTGTTGATTAGATTCCAGAAAATCTATGTATTTTAAAATGATATTAAAATTTTGATTATCAATTGCCACCATCAAACATGGTATCTTTCCTGGTTAACAATGAATTAGGGGTTACCAAACAATCTTACGGCAAGAATGTTTTAATGTAGTCTTCTAAGTTAATAAAGTCATAAATTGAAGCCAGAAAAAATTATTTAGTGTAATTTTGACTTTAGGTCTAGCATCCAAAGTCAAAAATACCTGAGAATCTGAACAATAAGAAGGAATCAATGACGAATTGTAAAATCTCTAAGACCATGAAACACTCATATTTTTAGAAGTAGAAGTCTATCTGACAAACCCCTCTACTCCTAAGTAATCTAAAATTAACAGTGGTTTATTATCTGTAATAAGGGTGGTTATTTATAAGATTTATCAACTCCATTAAGGAGGTTCATAAACAAGCTTTGGGGGACAATGTGACTCTACTGAAATGCCATTTAAATTGGGAACAGGTAAGTGAAGCTCACGTTCTCACAGGGTCCAGAACTCAAAAAAAGTTAAGAATCATCTACTGCAAAATCTGAGGATCTCTTTCCAGAGTCCAAAAACATTACATTCTATGTTAATCAGATTATAAGATACAAGAAAGCTCTCAAATGAAAATTAAAAACAAAAGAAAAATCTGATTTTCAGTTATTTGAAAAGTGATACTGCCCTGTGAACCAAAGTGTTGCTAGTATGATACCCAGTCAGGGGCACATATGCCTGGGTTGCGGGCTAGGTCCCTGGATGGGGGTGCATGAGAAGCAACCACACATTGATGTTTCTCTCCCCCTCTTCCTCCCTTCCCCTTTCTGTAAAAATAAATAAAATCTTTCAAAAAGTAAAATAAAAATAGATAGATATTATTAGGTATAAACAGTCCCCTCAAAATCCCTCACTGGGTAAAGCAGCTTATACTTTGAATGAAAATTAATACCTTTATTACTTCAAAATTAGTAATGAAATACTTAACTTGAAAAATGTTGCACATTTTAATCTCTTCAAATATTTGAAGTTGTCCTATAGAAATAAGCTTATAGTCAATTTATTATTACATATAGACCCTTATTTACTGACATATATTTTACAAAGCGTGCTCTTGGGCAAAGATGATTAAAACACCCAACATCTTAGCTACCAGCATTTTAAGTTAACCATTCAATCTGAGAAAAAAAAAACAAATATCTTCCTCCTCAACCACAGTTTATACTACTTTAAACATTACTAATACTATGCATATCCTGTATCTTGGGGTTCAGAAATTTAGCAAAGCATTCAAATATTGGGTTAGCCAAAAAGTTCGTATGATTTACCCATAAAACAAGACATTTTTTCATTTTCACCAATAACTTTATTGATTTGGATATTCTGACTATGTCAAATATCCCATGTGGTATAACGATGATTGTTTTCAGTTAATGTCTCAATTTCATTACTATCAACTGCAATTGGTGTACCCAACTGTGGAGCATTGTGAGAGAAATATCCAACACAAAACTTCACAAACCACTTCTGACATGTTCAGTCAATCACAGCTACCTTCTCCATATACTGCACAAATCTTTTTTTGCATTTCAGTTGTGTTTTTACCTTCCTTGAAATAAGAAAACATAATATGCTGAAAATGTGCATATTTTCTTCCATCTTCAACATTAAAATGGCCACATGAAAAATCAGCAATTTTGGTAAGTTTTTAAAAATGCAAGCTGATAGGACAACTGTCACAATATAATCTAACAGAACTATTTTGAATGAAGTTAAAGACAACTAAGTGCTACTACAGTCATCTTAATGGAAAAAAACCCAAACTTTTTGGCCAACCCAAGAAAGGAAAGAGGGAAGGGGAAAGGGAAAGGGGCGGGGGGAGGGGGAGGAGGGGGAGGAGGAGGAGGAGGAAGAGAAGAAGAAGAAAGAAGAGGAGGAAGAAGAGAAAAGGAGAGAAAAAAAGAAAGGGAAGAAAGCAATTATAAATCTTCCCAGATACTGTAACTAGTAACAACATCTTTTCTAATAAGCACCTATTATGATGCCAGGCAATACGCTTAGACTCTGTGTATACTATTACTTAAAATATATAACACTTACACTAATACTAACCTCACTAAATACTTAAATACTCAGCAGGACAAGTATTAGTCTCAGGAGAAACAAGCTCCATCCACAGGCCCTGGTGCTATTACTATTTCCTCTGAGACCATGTGTTTGTGAAGCAGGCTGCTGCTGCATTACACAGTCCAGGCAGTGTCCATGTGCTGGACACCTGCCACTGGTACATGTGCTCTGCTAATGGCCCTCTATGCTATAACTGTCCTTCACTGTGTTTCTCTCAATATTGGCACATATGTAACACTGTTTTACCAAGATAAGAAATAACCAACAAAGAACCTAGGGACCCTTTCTTAACATTTTAACAAAAATCTCCACTAATAAAACTGAACTATAACATTACATTCTCTAACAGTCATTAATGAGGAAATTAACCTAAATAAAATTAGTGCTATCATACTTTATGTCATATTTTATTATATTTAAGGTACGTAATATACCTTTCAATTTGTGGAAGCTGTTCCTTGGACTGAACTGCTTTAAGAAATTCAGTAAAATATTCTGGCTTTACAATCGGACATCCACAGATGAGTGCACATATTGTCTAAAAAGAAGAAAACATATGTGAATATGATACTCATGCTAGCTTATTTTAAAGAAAAGTTTTAAGTTATAAACTTCAAAGGGGCTATTCTATTCTTCTCTCATCTCTCTACAAAGAAGCCACAATCTATAAGTCAGTTCAGTCATGGCTTAATTTAGTATATAAATTCCTATATAGTTACTAAGTTATAAAACCTACCAATTATAGTATTAATTTAAACACTTATTTGGGGAGGTTGAACAACATAAAATGTATTATAATTTTAAAAACACTAAAATGCTAAAAAGTGTAAGTTAGGATTCAGGCAGTATAACATCTGCCCTAGAGAAGACAGTATTAAGAGATATAAACATGAGAGAAGACTTTTTCAGCCTAAATGACTTTCCAACAGATTGTGCTACGGAATAAAATCTTTTCAAAAAAGTAAACAAAGGAATAACTATTTGGGGTTGGGTAAAAGCTCAAAATAAGAATATACAAATGGGGTGGGGAGTACGGGAATTAAGCTATCAGCCTCAAATAAGATATATCCACAAAATTTGAGGAAGGTTAGAAAATACCATCACTGGCAATGAAAATAAAAAAGATTCAGCATAATTCTAGGAATTAATCCAGCTAAAGAATTTAAATATGCTTTTAATAACATGAGGTTTACCTAAATATGAGTTAGCAATTTCGGATGTCTCTCAAGAACAGAATCTGAAATACACCAATGAAAATGAAATAACTTCTTGTATGAAGCAAAAGTTGGACTGAGTAAGCTTCAAAACATGTAATCCTGAGCAAAGGATTTATTGTTCGGTGACTCAATTTACTCCTCAGAAAATTAAAATTGAACCGAATGTCCTTTTAAGTTCTATTTTTTCTAACATTCAATGATTTTAAAAACTAGGCTAATCTGTACTTTTGGAAATTTTACCAAAAAAATAACAAGGTTTTCTTTTTTGGCACGGTTGATCAGAAATAGGAAAAGGACAGCTAGCTCTGCAAGCCTTTGTTGATGTATATCCAAGTCTCTAAAAGGCAGAGCCATACAGTGGCCATCAGGCTCCAATCACTTAGAATAGTGTGTGCTCTGGTGAATGGGTATAGTTTCCATGTCTGTCACAGACCCAGCTCATATTATATCCCCGCCAAGCAAGGGCACAATTACCTCTTGTTTCTCAGGTACCTTGATATCTTTAGAGTCCACACATAAATATTCTGATCACTGTAAGGGTGCATTCCCACTGTAAACTAGTAAGTGAATATTTTGATTTATTATGTGTGGGTATAACAGCATAAATCAGTACTCTGCTGAATTGATAAATCAATTTCATAAACTTGCAAAGATGACATGATCCTTGTCAGAGATAACCCCACCAAGGTACAAGTTTGACATGAGGTTCAATCTGAGCAGCAAGCTCTCCTCTATGATACCTCAGTAGCTTTAATACACATACTCTAATTATGTTCGATACTAAAAGATGTTTCTATCATCTAATAAAAGAATCAAAATTATTTGTTGCTTTTCACTATAGATATTAACCTAAAACAATCCTACATATCTATGATCCTATTTTTAAAAAGATGAACCACCTCCCCATTTCTTCAATTAGCTTTGGATAAAATTACCTTATTTTGCTGTATAAAACGTACATCCATGTTTTTGTGCACATTATACACAGGATTGTATAATCATTATACCCATATATAATGTGCATCCTTATTTTTCCCTAAAAAATTTAGGCAAAACGGTGCTCATTATACATGGCAAAATACGGTAAACCTGATGAAGATACAAGACTCTGAAAACATGCCAAAATGTATCGCTGTTTTAATGAATAATCAACATCTTCTAAAGGCACATACCTAAAATCTGTACATTTAAGAGTACATTAGGGTAATAGTAAAACTACAAGAACTTCTAAGAAGTATTTATGATTAATGTCTTAAACCAAATAAAAGAGCATGAGATGACAGAGACCTGAGGAAGACAACTTGATGAGACAGGAGATACTAATTCTGAAGATGGGCAGCTTGCTCTCTAATCACTTTGCTCTTAGGTTGAAAACACAAGGTATACACTGTTAATCCTGGTGAACAGATGACATAAATCATTTTTAAAAATGCTAAATCAAAATCTGAAATATAATTTTATTTGTTTCTGTTGTATCATATAGTAAAACACATTACCGAAAAGATATTCCAGCCTAAATGGTATACAAAAGCATGGGGAAGGTATATATAAATTTACAATAGTTCTGATGGGTTTAAATTAAATGACTTTAAAAACAACTGTGTATAGTGGGTGAGTAAGCTTAAACTCACTGAACTCATTTTAACATAATAACAAGGAATGTAACCTACTTTAATGGTAACTTTAACTGCTACCATGACAAGATGAGTGCATTCTTCTGTCCAATTGTTTACAGTAAGTCCTCCAAGCTGTAATATGGCTTGATTTAAAGCAGTTTTCCCAGAGACATCTAAACAAGAAGAACATGCAACCAAAGGCTCATACTCCACTCTGTGAATGAAAATGAGTTACATGAAGTTGTTATGGATACAGAGATGGCAACTTAAAGAACTTTAAATTCGAGGGTCACAGCACATGTTATTTTAATTTTGTATGTGTAACTAAGCTTTCTAACTAATAAAAATCATTGTTCCCTCTATCTGGAGTTGCGATTAATAAAAAACAACAATCACAGTTAACATTATACTTTTACCTATGTGAAATCAAGGTTCCCAGGGCTTACTCAAACTCTTTCTCCCTCTGGTCACTTCCTATGACTAACAGGACCCACTGACCCTTGTGGTATAAAGTACACCACTGTGCTACGTAAGAACTAAATTAGATTTCCATATCATTTAGAACTTGATTAATGCAAAATAAAGTGCTCCGTTTTTAACACTAATTTTTAAAATTCTTACCTGAATTTACTTTCAAATACTCCAAAAGTAACTCTATCCCCTGTCAGCAATGTTTTGGAAAGGCCACTCTGCATTTTTTCCTCATTAACAAAAGTACCATACTTAGAATTATCTTTTATTGTCAATATAGCGATTTGACGTGTTTGACTCTGGGGGAAAAACAACAACAACAAATAATGTAAAGTGTTTTACCAGTCAGTAATATTCAACAATGTTTTTCTATACCCATTAAGAATAGACACAAAACCTAAGTATTACTGATCAGCTCCAGCATCTGCTAATATGTAGTACTTGCTAAAAAGCTTTTTTCTCATTACCACCAGCATTATCACCAGCAAAGTTGTTGGTATGTATTTTTAGTACTTTTATCAACCAAAGTTGTAATTAAAACCAACCAACCCCAACAAACTCAACACCATTCAAAGAAGCTGTGGGGGATAGCATCAGTTATCTTTGCAAATAAAACAAATCAGTTCCTACTGTTTGGGGGAATCCCATCTCCTTTGAGGAAATACCTGCATTCACAGAGCTGCACAAACCCTTTAAAGCAGGAAACCTGAGCACCTGCTTTAGGTGCTTCCCCAGGCTTGGCACATTGTAAGCACTCAATGAATGCTTCAGTAAATAAATCTAAATATATTCTTCTTCCTCGGAGTTTCTGAATCATTAAGATAAACTGTAAAATACTGGAACAGAAACTTCAAGTACCAAAGTAGGCAAATACTACTTGTACCACTGCAAAAATGTATTTAATTTTTTAACATTCAAAAAACCTAACAGCTTTATTAAGTAAAAGGTCCTGCAGTTCTCCCACACACAGCATGACAATCTTTTGTGATCCGACCCCTGACTGTGAGTCAGTGAATTAAAACCAGCAACACACCCTGCCAGTCGCAGAAAAGGTCGCAGAAAAGCCGGCAGTTAAGATGGCATGACTGCGACTGATGGACTGATCCTTTTCAATGAGGATGTCACAGTTTTTCCTTCCAACCACGTACTCCACACCCGTCAGAAGTCGGTAAGGTTCTGGAATTAAAGAGAAAACTGATAAATGCACACGTGTACATGTGTGGACATGAAACAAGTACTTCGATGCAATATTTTTATTTTGATATTTGAATGTTAATAATGCACTTATAAATGAAAGGTGTTTTTCCAGTAAAGCTTCACTGAAGGGCACAGAAGACTGATTGGAAAATCACACTGTGGAGCCTGAAAGACTTCTGGTTCACATCTAAATTTAAAGCATTAACAATCCTGCTGTAGCAACCCATGCAAAAGCGATTTGCCTCGCGCAGTTTAAGGTCAATGTGATCCCTTTTGAACTTGATGGACGGACCCGACAGTCCCTCCGGAAAACACAAAGTGAAACAACGGCTATGAAAAACGTTGAGTAACACGGGAACTGGAAGTGGCAGAAGATGAAACACGGTGTGGGACAACGGGGAACCCAGAGCAGCGTGCAGGGAATGTCCCGGCCCCTTCGCCTGAACGCGCAAAACAGACCCAGGTCCCAGGTGTTCCGAACACAAACGTCCCGTCACCTCAGCTTCTCACAGTGAGCGCCTGCTGTCTCCTCACGGGTGGACCCACCACAGCTGATGCCACACACTCTATCGGCGGGCAGACAATCTACAGGGGCAGCAATCACAGGAGCGGCCAGCACACCTCTGAGAACCGCGCTGTGGATTCTCAGGACCACGCCCCCTCCACATCCCACCTTCCCGACACCCCGCTCCCCCGCCTGTGGCTCCCCCAGCACCCAACACTCCGCCTCCGGCGGCTGCCAGAGAAGGGTAAGGCGGTCGGGACCGAGCCGGAAGTGTTCCTCAGATCCTTTCCCACGGAGTGTTCTAGGGAAATCGACCCTCGATCACTTCCCTCCCTCCTCACCTCGGGCTGGGCCCGCGTCAGGTAGCAGCTTCCACATGGATTCCGTCTCAGGGTCTGAGCGACTTGCGTCAGCGCAACTAGTGTAGAAACTTGCGCTGCCGCTGCGCCTGCAAACTTGCGGGCTCCGTCACCAGTACGCTCCCGGAACCGCGCCTGCGTAGGAAACGTGGACGGAGGACGGCACGGTGCCACGTCGCCACCTTGTGCCTAGGAGGGAGTAACGCAATTTCTATGGAAGTGCACTGTATTTAAGGGTTTTGGGAGTATGGATCCCATTTTGAGGTGGTCGCCAGTATTAGAATATCTGCTTTTTTTCTGATTGGGAATGGAAATAGCTTTAAAGGTTAAATCCAAAACAACGTAAAGAAATTAGTAAAGTTTCTTAATGCACTAACTCACTAACCACTTAAGTAATTCCATGTTTTAGCAATTTCCTTACATTGCATTCATTCCTTTGTATGGATCCTAATGATGGTGATGATGATTAGGGTGAAGATAAGGATTTCAACCTGTCAACTCATTATTTTCACTCTTCTTTAAATTCAAATCAACCTCTTCTGTTTCACAATGTTATACTTTAATCAGTAGCTGAATTCTTTCCATTTTCACTTGGATCTAATTGGTTCAGGCTCTGCTCCTCCTCCAAGAGCCCCTAATCCATTTCACATCCTGCACACAAGAAAATGAATACTCTAGAGCAAACTCCTAATCTTCTTTTTTAAAAGATCTTATTTATTTGTGGGGAGGGAGAAAGAGAGGAGAGAAACATTGGTGTGAGAGATGTTGATTGGGTGCCTTTCGCATGCCCTCAACTGGAGACCTGGCTTGAAACACAGGCACATACCTTGCCTGGGAATTGAACAGGGGACCTTCTTGGTTCACACTTGGCACTCAGTCCACTGAGCAACACCAGGCAGGACAGAAGTTCTGGTTTTCAAAAGCATTCTATAGTGTAATGAGAAGGAAAAAATGTCACTTATAAAGGCTGGTTTACCAGACTCTGTTATGAACATAGATGCAAAAATTCTAAATATAAAATTAGCAAATTGAGTCAGGTGACAAATGAAATGAATAGGCATGATTATGTGGAGTTTATTCCAGAAATGGAAGGGTGGGTGTTATCACGAGAATAACGGAGAGAACAAGAGAGAGAGAGAGATCTAGGACTATATAGGTAGTTGCAAAAAAAGCATTTGATAAAATTCAACATCCATTCGTGAAGAAAAAAAAAGGAACTCTCAGCAAAGTAAGAATAGAGGGAACATCCTTAATCCAATAAAGGACATTTATGAAAGAACTGTACCTTACATTATACTTAAGGTGAATTATTGAACATTTGCCCTAGCATTAGGAATGAAACAAGGACATATTTGCTGTTGCTGCTTATTTTCAACATTGCATTAGATGCTCTACCAATGCAGTAAGGAATAAAAAGAAAAGGCATATGGATTAAAAAGGAAGAAACACACTAATCTTATTCACAAAATATATGCTTGTGTATACTGAAAATCTAAAAGAATCTACTGGAAAACTATTTGAATTAACTGAATTTAATAAGGTTACTGGATACAAATTCTTCATGTGGAATTTAATTGTGTCCTTTATTTCAGAAAAATAAGTAGAAAATTACATATTAAAATAGATAATAGCACCAGAGTCATTAATACTCAGTAATAAATCTTTTAAAAGATGTGATATAAAATATTGCTGTATACATTATTGACAAAAATTAAGTCCTAAATAAATATGCCACATTCATGGATTATTAAGATGTCATTTCTCCTAAAATGTGATTCAATGTAATTTCAATGTCAGAAGATTTTTAAGTGGAAATTAATAGATTCTAAAATATATATGGAGATGCATAGGTTGAGAATAATCAAAGCAAGTTTGAAGAACAAAGCTGAAGTACTAACACTACAAGATAATGAAATGTATTATACAGTTACAGCTTTAAGTCTGTTCTATTGTCACAGAATAGAAAATGGGCAAATGGATCAAAATAGAAAGACCCAAAAGAGACCCACACATATAAGCAATTTAATTTTCAAAAGTAATGATACATACTGAGCAATGATGGAAAGGTTGTTTTTCCAGTAAGGATCCTGGGGATATTGGTAAACACTGCAGAAGAAATGAAGACTGACTCTATAGCTCACACACATACAAAAAACAAACAAAAAAACTTCCATATGGATCGTAGATCTAAATATGAATGTAAAATAAACATTTTAAAAGAAAACATAATCAAGAAATAAGTACATTTTTCTTAAACAGAACACACACAAAAAGCATGTCCTGGACAGCAGAATTCCTAAATTTCACTGATGTAATGGGCCCAGAACAATTAGCAGAGATTGGTTTGTTGCTTTTCTGGAGGATACACACGCTCACAGGGCCTTCAATACACTTGTAGACTCTTATGAACCCAACCTGTAGGAGAATACAAATGGCAAGAGGGGTTTCAAGTCCTGTACCCAAGCTAAAACCAAGTCCTGTACCCAAGCTAAAACCAGATGTCTCTGTAGGAGACATCAAAACAGCACCCTGTTGCCATATGTTCGCGAGGTAGTCTTTCTGGTAAGTCAGCCAGCCAACTGCTCTGCTAACTAACTGCCTGCTAAGCAAGCTAGCACCAAGAAATAGACAAGAGCTACACAAGGTAACTATGCTATTCACTTAGCTTTTGTTGAATGCGGGGTCACTCAAAGTAGAACATGTATTAATAGCCTACTTACACACTAACAATCTAAGAGACATAAATGGGTGTGGACACACACAGCAGTTTATGGGGAAAAATGAACCCGGGTTCCAGTCTCAGTCAGCAGGTCTGGGAGACAGCATGATGGACCAGGGAGCTGTCAGCGTCTTGCAAGAAAGGACTTCCAGAGCCAGCAGTGCAGAGCCCCTGGAGGCTGATGCCAAGGGAGATCAGCTTGGCGTGGAGAGGCACTCTGGTGTGTGGAGCTCAGTTGTTTCATCAGTGGCCTGAAGCCTATACTCTTGAAAGTGGTGTACTCCATCATTTTGAGTTTTTTGATAAAGGCCTTGGCATTCCTCATGGCAAGTGGGGAATTTCCCCAGGAGCCTATTTATGGGTGGTTCCGCTTTGTAGACCAGGATATTTTGGACACGTGTGCTGATATCTTGGGTGCCAGATGTGTCTAACATGACTTAGGTAGTTTCCCTTTTGAATGAAAGTGTCATAACTGACTGGCAGCCATCTTGATCGACGAAAGAGAGAGAGAGAGAGAGAGAGAGAGAAGGAACCTCTGAGAGCGTAGCCCTGAAGCGTCCAGCTCAGAGTAGTGGGCGCAGATATCCAGCAGCCAGGCCCACTAAGGATCCTAATACCCGCCCCAGCAGGCTCCTAGTCACGCCCAGCCTACGCCCACCCCTCCCCCGCTGTCTCACCGCCACCGCCCCCCGCCCCCCGCCACCCCCTACGGCCGCCCAGCCCTACTCCTACTTCGCAGAGGCGCTCCAACTCTTCCCCCTGATGTCAGATACGGTTCCAGCCGCGGTCACGCGCTAGCCAAGCCGGGTAGCTGCAGGCTTTTTGTGTCGCGTCCTGCTTCCTCCATGGCGCTGTTGGGCAGGGTTTTCTTGGCTCAGGGTCACTGTCCTTGGCGGGTAAGGAGGAGCTGCGGGGCCAGCTTAGGTCCCACCGAGCACCTTGCTTCTGCCCGCCTGGGGGAGGCTTCCGGGGCGCTGGGCGACGGGAATCCTTTGCGCGGGGTGGGTCGCACAGGCAGTTCTCAGCGTCGTCACGCTCCTAGTCCTGTGCTGACTGGGTCAAAGAGGACCCTGCGCATGCAGCCTTGTGACAGGCTAGGAACAGGGCCGGTCGCACTGGCCTTACGTGTGGTCCTTTTTATAAGGGAAACTTCATGTACTGTCTGTGGGATTACCCATTAATACAAATAAATTCACATAAAAAGAGAAAGAAGGAATAGAAAACCGCTGTCCAGACGCTCCGTCTGGAGGTGGTGCTCACGTGTACCCACTCCCCACACACTACCTCAGCATCCAGCCAGGAAAAGAGTGTGCACAATAGCCCTTCCCCAACTAAAAAAAAAAAAATTCCAATAGTCTCAACTAAACCAAGAAGCACCCGTTTCGATAGCCAGGTCCAAAAAATAAGTTCTGCGAACTGTGAGAACACTTGACAGTTTTGATAAGGTGGGTGCCCTGGTGTTCTTTTCTTGAAAACCATGGAAAAATTCCAAATAACGTAAATACAAGGATATGGTAAGTCTATCAAGTAACAAAACTTTCTTTTAAAAAGTCAGGTTTGCTCAAGGCTGTGGTTTTGCTGATAATATTTCCTTTTCCTGTGAAGATTTAGGTTATAGGTCGTTGTTGGAAAAACTAATGGTTTCTCGGTTTCTGTTTCCTTCTCACAGGCCTTTCTCATTTCAATTCCACAACAGCCCTGAGGTAGAAAAGTCTCCAGAATCTTTTAGAGCACAAATCATTAGGATTATGGTAATAAGGCCACAGATCTTCTAATACCATTAGATAGATAGTAGAGGTTGAGAGAGAGAAAATGAACACATTTAAAATTTAATTTCAATCGGACAATTTTGAAATTACTTTAAGAAAAATTTTGAGGATGGGGGTTTGGTGGCAGAGAGACCCTACTGCTGTGGGTGGTGGGTCCCCCCAGTGTTTGAATTACCAGAAGACAAGTCTACATATCTGTGAAGCAGCAGGATTTTGTGTGCAAATACATTTTGTGTTATACAGTTAAGACCCCTCATGTTTACTTTGTTGCACATCCTATTTAAGAAGTGGCATGTTAAATTGTGTGATTAGCTAAAAAAACATTTATTCAGAACTTGGGTGAGGAGTTTGAGCTCTCTAATTTTTGTAATTTTTACAGACTTTTCATTAGTGAATGGGACAGTTCCTCATTCTGTTTGACTGGGGACTGTCCTTTTCTGCAATGGAGCATCCATAGTGTCTCCGCTAGGTACCCCTTTTATTTCCAGATGATTCCAGTTGTGCATCATGTCTATTGTGCTGCCCTGGCAGTGGTCTGGGCATTGAAAAGAATGCAGGCATGGCACAGAAGGTGGCTTCTAGCAACTGGACAACATTAATCTGGAGGTAGTCATTGGAGGCTTACTGTATGCATGGACTATGTGAGTTGCTTTGGGAATACCAAGATGTGCATTTTTCAGAGTCACCCTTTGAAAAATAATATTGTCCATTGTATAGTCTTTACCAAGCTGACATTTCTATATTACAGATAAGGCACAGATTGCAAAGTACTTGTTATGGGCATTTGAGTCAGGGTAAATTTGATCTGAAAAATATTCATTTTGACCTAAACCAACAGGTAGTTAGAAACTCTTAAAGAATGGATAAGGGCCTGGCCGGTGTGACTCAGTGGCTGAGTGCTGGCAGAATTAAAGTGTCGCTGGTTCCATTCCCAGTCTAGGGCACATGCCTGGGTTGTGTGCTAGGTCCCCAGTATAGGGAGCATGAGAGGCAACCACACATTGGTGTTTCCCTCTCTTTCTCCCTACCTTCCCCTCTCTAAAAAATAAATACATAAAATCTTTAAAAAATGGATATGGTAATATTCCATTGTCTTTATAAATGTAGCTCATACTTTCTTGTGGAATAGAGAGTAATGACATTGATTCTATGCTAATTTTCTTCTTGCTATAATATTGTTTTCCTTTATACCCTTTCTTTTTAAAAAAGATTTTATTTTATTTTTTATTTCTAGACAGAGGAGAAGGGAGGGAGAAAAAGAGGGAGACAAATATCAATATATGTATGCCTCTTGTGCAACCCCCACTGGGGATCTGGCCTGCAACACAGGCATGTTCCCTGACTGGGAATCAAACCAGCAACCCTTTGTTTTGCAGGCCGGTGCTCAATCCACTGAGCCACACCAGCCAGGGCATATCCTTTCTATGTGTGTGCTTGCATATATGATTTGATTTCGTTAACTTTTAAATGAAAAATTTACCCACATATTGAACATTCAACAGTACAAAAGCATAGGCAGTGACAATACTCTTAAGTTCCTCTCCTGAGAGATTACCACTATGAATAATAGTTTCTTGTGGTCCTTGCAACAACTTCTGTGTATATATCAAACATATGCATGACGATACCTTCATATAAAAAGACTAAACAAGTGGAGCATTTTCCTTAACACAATTTCTTCTACAAATATTTGTTGAATGAATGAGTAAGCAATATAGATGTAGCAATGTTTACATTAAGCATGTGAGCTCTAGCTTTTAATACATACACAGTATTTTGTTATATGGATGTGCACTGATTGATTGGTTTCATCACCTAAGGAAATGCAGATTTATTTCTGTTTTTCTGTCACAAACAATGCTTTTGGGGGGCTATTTTGGGTTCCTTTGGGTTCCTTTTGGGTCCCCTAGAAGGATAGGGGTTAGCTCTTTCTTAAATGTTTTGTAAAATTCTCCTGTGAAACCATCTAGTCCAGGGCTTTTGTGTGCTGGGAGTTTTTTGATTACTGCTTCAATTTCACTACCTGTTATCACTCTGTTGAGACTTTGTGCTTCTTTTTCATTCAGTCTTGGGAGATAATATTTTTCTAGAAATTTATCCATTTCACTCTGGTTTTCAATTTTTGGGGCATAGAGTTGCTTGTGATACTTTCTTACAATCCTTTGTATTTCTGTGCTATCAGTTGTAATCTCTCCTTTTTCATTTCTGATTTTGTTTGTTTGGGTCCTCGCTCTTTTTTTCTTGATGAGTCTGCTAAAGGCTTGTGATTTTTTTTATCTTTTCAAAGAACGAGCTCCTGGATTTATTTATTTATTTATACTTATAACTGTTCTTTTATTCTCTATGTTGTTTAATTCTTCTGTGATCTTTGTTATTTCCTTCCTTTTACTTGCTCTTGGCTTTGTTTGTTGTTGTTCCTCCAGTTATTGAAGATGTAGGGTTAGGTTGTTTATTTGAAATGTTTCAATCTTTTTCAGGTAGACCTGTATTGCTATTTACTTCCCTCTCAGGACGGCCTTTGCTGTATCCCATAGGTTTTGGACTGTTGTGTGTTCATTTTCATTTGTTTCCAGATACTTTTTTATTTCTTCCTTGTTGTCATTCTTGACCCATTCATGTTTAATAGCATTCTATTCAATGTCCATGAATTTGAGTGTTTTTGTGTTTTTTCCTTGAGGTTGATAAAGTTTCTAGTTTCTAGTTTCAGACCCTTGCGGTGAGAGAAAATTCTTGATATGATTTCAATTGTATTGAATTTGTTGAGACTTGTTTTGTGTCCTATTATGTGGTCTATCTTTGAAAATGTTCATGTGCATTGGGGGAGAATGTTTATTTTACTTCTTTGGGATGAAAGGTTCTACATTTATCATCTAAGTCCGTGTGGTCTAGTTTCTAGTTTCATGCCCTTGTGGTCCAAGAAAATGCTTGATATGTTTTCAATTTTCTTGAATTTGTCGAGGCTTGTTTTGTGTCCTGTCATGTGATCTGTCTTTGAAAATGTTCCATGTGCATTTGAAAGAATGTGTATTTTGCTTCTTTGGGTAGAAAGGTTTGATATACGTTAAGTCCATTTGATCTAATGCATCATTCAATGCCACGATATCCTTATTGATAATTTGTTTGGAAGATCTATCTATTGTTTACAGTGGGGTGTTAAACTCCCCTATGGTAAGTATGTTGCTGTCTATATCTTTCTTGAAGTCCTCCAAGACTTTCCTTATATATTTGGGTGCTCCTATGTTGGGTGCATATACATTTATGTTTATGTCTTCTCGATTCATTCTTCCCTTGAGTATTATGAAGTGTCCTTTGGGTCTCTTTTTATGGCTTTTGAAATCTGTTTTGTCTGATATGAATATTGCTACTCTGGCTTTCTTTTCCTGTATGTTTGCTTATAATATTTTTTTCTAACCCTTCACTTACAGTCTGGGTAGGTCTTTTGTTCTGAGGTGGGTCTCTTATAGGTAGCACGTGTGTGGGTCATGTCTTCTTATCCATTCAGGTACCCTATGTGTTTTGACTGGGGCATTTAATCCATTTACACAAGCTTATTGTTGATAGGTACTTATTCATTTTTACACTTTTGTGCCTGTGTTCCTCTGCCTCTCACTCTTTTTTCTTCCTTTTCTTGAAAGTAGTTTCTTTAGCGTATCTTGCAGTGCTGGTTTGGTGAAGGTTTATCCTTTCAGCCTTCTTTTGTCTAGGAAACTCCTTATTTTTCCTTCCATTTTAATTGAGAGCCTTACTGGGTTGCAGGTGTTTGTTTTTCATTATTGGTATATTTCTTGCCATTTTCTCCTGACTTGCAGGGTTTCTGTTGCAAAATCAGTGACTAGCCTAACTGGAGCTCCTTTGTGTGTTACTTCTTGTTTCTCCCTTGCTGCTTTTAAGATTCTCTCGTTGTCTTTAAAACTTGGTATTTTAACTATGATGTGTCTTGCAGTAGGCCTCTTTGGGTTCATCTTGATTGGGACCCTCTGTGTTTCCTGAACTTAGGTGGGTTTTCCTCTCTCCAAGTTCAGAAAGCTTTCTGTCAGTATTTTTTCAAACAGGGTTTCTATACCTTGCTCCTTTTCTTCCCCTTCTGACACTCCTGTGATTCAAATGTTGTTACATTTCATGCTTTTTTTTTTTTGCAGTTCCTTTCTTATTTTTTGAGCCTTTTTAATGTAGCTGCTCTGCCTGTGTATTTCTACTTTGTCTTCCAGCTCACTAATTTGGTCCTGTGCTTCATCCAGCCTGTCTGTAGTTCCTTCTAGTGTGCTTTTTATTTCAGAAATTGTATTCTTTATTTCTTTCTGGTTCTTGTTTACAGTTTCTGTTTTTTCATACTGTTGTAGTTCTCATTCAGTTTTTTGTAATGTTCTGTGGGTTCCTTGAGCATCCTTATAACCATCCTTTTGAATTCTCTGTCTGATAGTTCGATTGCCTCCATTTTGTTTGCCTCTTTTAGTGGGGAGTCTTCCATTCTTTTTGATTGTAGGTTCTTTCTTTGTCTTCCCATTTTAAGTGACTCTTTTGTTTCTTTCTGCAACTCCCAATAATCTGCTTTGCTTTTCTCTCTCTTCATAGGGTTAACTTCTGTGGTAGGAGTTCTGTGGGGCTCAGTGGTGCTGTCTCTTTGATCTCCTTGTCTGTATGTTCTTGGGTTGCCCTTTTTCCTGTTTGAGTGGGCTTTCTTGTTGTATTTGGGTTTTACCCATTGGTGGCTCTTTTATTGGTCAGTTCTCTCTTCTAATGGGTTTACTGGTGTTGACAACTCCCACCTTATCTTGTATGTGGTCTGGGGCAAGATGAAGATGGAATGGATTATGACAGTGGTAGAACATTCTATGGGATTTAAAGTACCAACATGTTGAGAACAGATAGGAGGGGCTTTGAAGAAGTACAGCAATAACTGATATTTTATCCAACTAGCCACTTTTTTAAAGGTGAAAAAGAACTAAGACTCTTGGTGAAAGAGAAAAAGAATGTGAGCTGACTCCAGAAAGCAGAGTGCTTATGCTTGGTTAGATGGTGAGATATACTGAGAGTTAAGGGATAGAAACTTGGCTTAGTGTGCAAGGAATGAAGTTAACCACAATGGTAATAAAGCTCAAGAAGATAGTAAAATGGACCAAGACCAGAGAAGGGTGCTGTGTGGGAATGGGAACAACAATAATATGTAAAGATACAGATGATCTGAATAAAAAGAATAAAACGTCAAAGACCAAGAGTAGGATATTATAAGAATATGAGTGAAGGAAGAGAAATTAAAATGCAATCTAAAAGGTAGAACAAAGAAAACCAGCACTGGCTGGTGTGGCTCAGTGGATTGAGGACGGGCCTGGGAAGCAAAGGGTCTCGGGTTCGATTCCCAGTCAGGGCACATGCCTGGGTTGCAAGCCAGGTCCCCAGTAGGGGACACATGAGAGGCAACCACACATTGATGTTTCTCTCCCACTCTTTCTCCTTCCCTTCCCCTCTCTCTAAAAATAAATAAATAAAATATTTTTTTTAAAAAAGAAAACCAGTCAAACAATGAAACCAAGCAAACAAAACAAAGAAAACTACACAGAAAGAAGGGAAATAAAAAATAATGAAAAATAATAACAATAACAAGAAAGTAAAAATAAATTAAAAACATAAAATAAAATGCAAGCTCTTTAAGATAGCAAAGTGAATTTTGTTTCAGTTGTTGGTGTTAGCCTTCTGAGCTCTCTCTGGATCTCTCTGATCCTTTCACAGTTGGAGGTCTCATTGACTTACACTTTGAAAAAAAAAGAAAAAGGAAAAACAGCTTCCTGCTAACTTTAAACCCACCAATTGGGTTCTGCTTGTCTTCTTGGATGCTGCAGTCAGAGGGGTCTGAGATCCATTTTTTTCCTTTCCTGTAACTCTGCATTGGGAGCTTGGTCTGGGTTCCAATATTCTCAGGTGTCCATCCTCCAGCTCAAGCCCCCAGAGTGCTACACAGCTCCCACTGTCCATATACATCAGGCCAGCACCTTTAATCCACCTCCTTGTGCCACACTTGATTAGTCCCTGAGGTGCACTGAGTGGGAGCAACTCTCACCCCTCTTCCCTTTTGCTGGTCTGGGTGTTGTGCACATGCAAAGTTTTCAGGACAGTTTTCTTCCCCTATTAAAAATTAAGGGGGAAGTTTTCTTCCCCTATTAAATTAAGTCTCTCCGGGGATTGCTACCCCTCTGAGCCCCGGCTGCCTGACTTTGATCAGTCTGTGAGGTGCCTTGATTTGGAACAAATTGCACCCCTCCTCCTCCCTCTTCACTGGCCTGGCCAGAGGAGTGCGACAGTTCCTTAAACAGGGGCTGAGAGCCTTTTTTTGAGCAAATTCCCCTTGTTTGCACCAGCCATTCTTCACAAGCACCTGGCTTTTCACACAGCCCAGCTCTGACCAGTCCTGAGACTGTCTGGGTTAGGGTCCATCATGGCCCAACACTTCTCCCATCTCTAGGCCTCACATGGCTCCCCAATTTCTCTGGTACTGTCCCAGCTGGCAACCATAGTCCCAGCAGAGGAACGCTGCCTCTGTGTGTCTTCCACTGTGTTTTTATCTCCCCAGTGACTTCAAGCATCAAGATCTCTCCTGGTGTTGGACTGGCTTTTCTGCTCTGGGAGTGGAGGGAGCTGTGAAGTTAAAATCGCTGATCCAGCTCTCCTCCAAAGTTCCTGCTGCAGCCACCTTCCCTGGCACCAGCCATGGTCCCAGGGATGTTACTGTCCCTGTGCAACCTCTTTACCATCTGTTTTTCAACATCCTCTGCAGTCTTTGGCTTCCAAACTTCATATAAGCTGGAATCCCTCAGGCTGTTCATCCTGTTCTTCAGAAGATCATCTAGATGTCCCAGTTGGGTGCATGAGCAAGTGGATTCAGCTCCCACCTACTTTCCTGCCATTTTTGAGCCTTTTATTCTTTTTTTGATGTGATTGTAAACAGAGTTGCTATTTTAATTTCATTTTCATCCTAATGCATGTCTTTGAACATAACTTCTTCCCCCTCTCAAGTATGTGAGGACATCTGCAAAATCCCCCAATGTGGAGTCACTAGCTTAAAGGGTATTTTTAAAAATATATTTTATTGATTATGCTATTACAATAGTCCCGTTTCCCCCCTTCACTTCTCTCTTCCCTGCACATCCCTTCCCACCCACATTCCTCCCATTTAATTCATGTCCATTGGTCATACATATAAGTTCTTTGACTTCTACATTTCCCACACTATTCTTGCCCTCCCCCTATCTATTTTCTACCTACCATCTATGCTACTTATTCTCCATACCTTCTCCCCATCTCTCCTCCTCCCACTCCCCTGTTGCTAATCTTCCATGTGATCTCCATTTCTCTGGTTCTGTTCCTGTCCTAGTTGTTTGCTTACTTTGCTTTTGTTTTTGTTTTAGGTGTGGTTCTTAATAATTGTGAGTTTGCTGTCATTTTACTGGACATGTTTTTTATCTTCTCTTTCTTAGGTAAAGCCTTTTAACATTTCATATAATAAAGGGCTTGGTGATAATGAATTCCTTTCACTTGATCTTATCTGAGAAGCACTTTTTCTGCCCTTCCATTCTAAATGAAAGCTTTGCTGGATAGAGCAGTCTTGGATGTAGGTCTTTGGATTTCATGACTTGGAATACTTCTTTCCAGCCCTTTCTTCCCTGCAAGGTCTCTTTTGAGAAATCAGCTGACAGTCTTATGGAAACTCCTTTGTAGGTAACTGTTTTCTTTTCTCTTGCTGCTCCTAAGATTCTCTCCTTATTTTTAGTCTTAGGTAATGTAATTATGATGTGCCTTGGTGTGTTCCTCCTTGGGTCAAACTTCTTTGGGACTCACTGAGCTTCCTGGACTTCCTGGAAGTCTATTTCCTTTGCCAGATTGGGGAAGTTCTCCTTCACTATTTGTTCAAGTAACTTTTCCACTTGTTGCTCTTCCTCTTCCCCTTCTGGTACCCCTATAGTTCGGATGTTGGAACATTTAAAGATGTCCTGAAGGTTTCTAAGCCTCTTCTCATTTTTTAAAATTCTTGTTTGTTCATTCTTTAATGGTTGGATGTTTCTTTCTTCCTTCTGGTCCACTCCATTGATTTGAGTCCCAGTTTCCTTCCCATCACTATTGGTTCCCTGTGCATTTTCTTCATTTCACTTAGCATAGCCTTCATTTTTTCATATAATTTGTGACCAAGTTCAACCAATTCTGTGAGCATCCTGATCACCAGTGCATTTGAACTGTGCATCTGATAGGCTGGCTATCTATTTGGTCGCCTAGTTTTATTTGCTGTGGAGCTTTGATCTGTTCTTCTGTTTAGGCTATTTTTTTGTCTTGTTGCGCCTGTTACATATGATGGGCGGAACCTTAGGTGTTCACCAGGGCCATGCAACCCCTTCGCTTGTTTGTGATGCTGTATGTGGGGGCGGGGTCCGAGAGGGAACATTGGTGCTTGCTCTTCTCTCTGTCAGATCTCAGTCCCCTCTGCTGCTTCTCCCATACAAACTGGGCCTTTCTGGTGCTGATTCTTGTGTGGGTGGTCTTGTGTAGGTTATAGGACCCTGTGGGTCTCTCCAACAAACTCTCCTGTGAGGCTGGGAGTCTCTCCCGGAACCTCAACCCCCCACAGGTGTTTTCAATAGATGTTTTGAGGCTTTATTTCCTTGCTCTGGGAACCTGGATTGCGTGGTCTGTCTTGCTCCCCAGTTTCGCCTGGTTTATCTGCGTGAATGTGGGACCATCTGGTCAGCCAGCCATCTTGTGCACAGTGCCAAGCTTCACAATTGCTGCCTTGGTGGGTCTGCCTGTTGCCTCCTTGTGCCCAGGGTCCGCCCGCTGCTGTCTTGTGCGCTCAGGATGCCTTGCATACCTTGTGCCACCACTTTTTGTGTCGCAATCCCTCTCTGCCCAGCCGCCTGACTCCACCCTTTCTACCAGTCTGGATGAATGTGTCTATCTTTTAATTCCTTGATTGTCTGACTTCCATACTGTTCACTTTTCTGTCAGTTCTGGTTGTTTTGTTTCTAAATTGTTGTCCTTATTTTGGTTGTATGAGGAAGCACGGCGTGTCTACCTATGCCTCCATCTTGACCAGAAGTCCCAGAATCACGATCTTCTTGCAGCAGCTCTCTATTTCTGGGTCTAGGGTGTGCTATTTTCATTCTCCATGTAGCCATCCAGGGTCCATGTGCCATACTGCACTGGATCATAGTGTCCCAGAGGCTGGAGCCCAGTGAGGCATGCCTCCCAGCGTGGGACCCTGCCTCCAGGAGTGGTCTTCCAACCATATGGAGACTAAGCCCCTGGTGGGCATGGCATCTGCCTGGTCTCACAAGTGTTCCCATCTGTGCAGGAAGCAAGGGCCAAGACCCAGAGCATCCAAGCACACCTGTAATCAAAAATTCCGAGCCAAAGTGCCACAAATCAAGAGCCAAGAGCCTGCATCAAGTTCTAAAGCAAGATAGCCTATGGCCAAGAGCCAAAAGCAAGCCCAGAGCGTGAGCTTCTCCCCATCTCCTGTCTGAAAAGTCCTCTCTCCTGGAATCTCATGGGCTCCAGAAGCCAGGGGGAGTGCCCACCTTTCCAGCCAATGAGGGCCAATGTTGGCTATATTTGCCTTTGCTCCTCCTCCTACAAAGCTGCTAGCAAGGAGTCTTCTTTGGCAGCCCCTCCCTGTTGGGAAGACATGAGCTAAATTCTCAGAGTTAGTAGGCTGGTTCCTTTACAGTTGATGGCTGCCTTTGTTATACAATGTGCCTTAAGCACTGTGCCTTCTGCTCCTCTCTGCCTTGAAGAAGACATGGGGCTTTTAATCTGCAGCCTCTGCAACTCTCCCCACCCCTCCCTTTCCTGGCAAAAGGGGAGCAATATTATACCAGATTTGGGGGTCCCCTGTCTGAGTTGAGGTTCCTTGCTTTCCAAGGATCTTTGCTCTGATGTGCCCCATTACAATATCATAAGCATTTTCTTGTATAGTTTCCTGTTGATGAACAGTCTTATTCTAAACCAATGACTAGTTTCTAATAGTTTTCTTAGGGTAAATTTTTAGATATCCTGGATCAACAGTGGTGGCCCACTTGGCTTGCGAGAAGACTCAAGCAGGAGATATCACATTCCTTTGGTGTGATTAATGAATGCAGTAGGAGCTCGGGGAGTGGACAGGGGTGGCATATAAGGTAATTGGATATGGCCCATGTTGTAATCTTGATTCTGCAACGCTGGCAATTTGTTTAACTTTCTGGGCCCTTCCTGTACAATGGGTAAAAATAATGCCTACTTCATGGGGTGGGAAATATTAGTCAGGTGGATATCTAATCCTGACACATGGTAACCACTTAATGAGTGCTGCCTCTTTATTGTTTGTTATTGTGCTCAACATATAAAGTTTGCTTTTATAATAAAACGTGAGAGAATGACAGTGGTTTTCACAAATAATACGAGAGTATAAGCTGTAAAGTATAAGACATGGCAACACAAATATTTTTTGTTCAAAATGGTTTGATTTCCCCTCCCCCACTTTAAATATAACAAAAATAATTTATCCAAATTTATCACCCAGAAGGCAACATGGGAAGGGACTTTTGACTTAATAAATCTTATACAGAACTTTTTATGATCTTCTTCAGTGATTCAATCACAGTATGTGATTTTCATCCAACATATTTTTGTTAAAAGGCAAATATGTTTTATGTTACTTTTTTAAAATTAAATTTCAGTAAATCATCTACAAATAATGCTAGCATTTGTGCAGTGCTAAGTATGTGCTAAGCAGTGTTGTAGGTATTTTATTTATACCAACTCATGAAATCCTCAAAGTGTTCTGTGGGGAAGTTTCTGTTACTGTCTCCATTTATAGAAGCTGAAGAACAGAGAAGTTAAATAATTTGCTGAAGGTTATATTGTTACCTAACAAAGGGGTCCGAGGGGGGGACGACAATACTTGACCTACCCAGGGACTATATACTGATATCTATTGGGCTCTTCTGTCCGACGCCAATTCAAAAGACATCTCTCAATGCCAGAGATTTGTGAAAAGGAAACAAAATGTTTATTTAATGCTATTCAGGCCTAGTGCCTTCATTAAAATATTAAAGTCTTTAAGGGTATACACCTACACACACCCACACTCAGCACTCCCTTCTCTCACTGTCCCAACGAGCACACGTCTGTTTTTCAGGTCGCTGGCACGTGAGCTGTGTCGCCTGTCCAGGCAGGATCTCCAAGTAATCCAAAGTCATGCGGCACCTTCCACTGGCAAGAGTTCTTTGTACCAAGTTCCAGTCAAAGTCTCTCCTGCTTTCCAGGCCACTCGGCCAAAGGGAACACCCCAAAGCCTCAAAGGATCTCCATTCTGGCAAAGCTGTGTGGTCTTCCCTTTCACCTGGCCAAGAGGGGGTCTGCACTCTGCTGAAACCATGTGGCTCCCTCTCCTAATGGCTACAGGGGTCTACATCTTTCCAAAACAGCATGGCTCTCCCCCTCACCTGGCCAAGAGGGAGTCCTCACTCTGCTAAAGCCACATGCCTCTCCCACAGGCCCTCTCTCTGAGCATCAGCCCCCAGTTACATGCTGGGTAGCCACCACTCACTTCTCCCTCGCCCAAAACTTGGCCACAGCTATTTAACATATCTATGAAACCAGTTAAAGGTTATAGAGATGTTAAATGACCATTCCAGAGGTTAGCTGCAAAACCGTTGCTATGCAAAACAGCTCTCAGTGGCCCTGCTCCATTCTTCCCTTCCCTCAACAGACACCTGGGTGGGGTGAGGACATCTTAATAATATTTCCTCCAATATTCCTATACACTTTGAGTTCCGGACACCATTCCAAATCTTTTTTGGGCTCCCCCTTGGCTGCACCCTGTATTAATATGACAGGACAAAAAATTCTGTGCTATGTTATCTTGCTCCAAAGCCCAGGCTTTTAGACATTCCACTGTATCACTTAACATCTCAATAAAAAACATAATAATTGATTAAGTACAATACCATGATGTTTACTGGAATTTGTGTTAATCTAAGAATTTAAATAACATTAAAAATAAGTTTTTAAAAAATTTGTCTCTTGTGGAAATGCATGTGTGCAAATCTCAATTCATTTTTTTCTCTCTTAGTTTTTCAGTCATGGAACAAAAATATTATATCAAAACAGTAACACTTTCCAGTCTAAATTCTTTCCAGCTGTTCAAAGAGTGATGCTACCACCTAACAGTTTTCAGGGAAAAGTGGCTTGCATTACTGGGGGAGGCACTGGCCTTGGAAGAGGAATGACCAGTCTCCTCTCCAGCCTCAGTGCACGTTGTGTGATAGCTAGCCGGTGAGTCCCTTGACAAGTTGCCTGGAGAGAGCCTGTTAGAAGATGGGTTTGTGCCTCAAGATTGAAAACACATTGCCAAGCCGAGTTGTTTAACTTGCATCTTAATCTTCTATGAATATCCTTCGGATTATTTAAGTAAATTTCCTTTGGAAAACTTGTTATAGCTTGTGATAATAGAAATAATGATTATGGAATGGTTAATAAGTACATTTCCCAAACGCAGTGATAGAATTTATTTTCTGTACAGGAAAATGAAGTTAAAAAGTACTACATTGAGGTTGTTTTGTTTTCAGTGGTAGCAGTTATAACTATTCAGTAGACAGCTATGTATAAGGATAGTGGATATAATCCTTCCATTTTCTATAAGATGGGTAGATATTTTGAAACATCCATGGATGTGTAGGAAGGATGAGACCATATGGAAGGAATTCTTACTGAGGCAGATCCTCGTCCCTATAACTGTAAGTCTAGAGCTTCAGAGACTGGTCAAAAATCTACCCCTTCTATTTTGAATAGTGTAAACATTTTAAGTGGGTAAGTAGTAATCTGATTGACAGTCACTGTGTAATTTATAAGGAACCAAAGAAATTTCCTTTATTTCCTTTAGTGCAAATTGGCCAGACCATTTTTTTGTTTTTATGTTGTAGTATTTTCAAGTGTTAAAATATTTTTGTAATATTATATAATTTATACTCATGGTTTACATTTTATGATTCTTTAAAGAATTTAAGGTTCTGAATCCATATGCAATGAGGTCTGTCCAGAAAAAGTCCAACCATTGTTAATATAATGAGAGTGGTTTGTGCAACATCCATGTAACCTGGCAGCCATGGAGAGTGGACTAAAGTGCACATGCATGAACAATGATGACTTCATTCTACTTGTCAGTGGGGGTGGTTGATGCCATTGAGTGAGTATGTGTACAGTGTGGCCAAGGCATTCAACATGACTGAGCAATTAGAGCAATGAGTCTGCATCAAATTTTGCATTAAGCTTGAATGTTTTTCTGCAGAAACTATTCAGATGATTCAGAAACCTTTTGGGGACTATGGAATGAGTGCAGTGCAAATTAAAGTGTGGAACAAATGCTTCAAATATGGCTGAGAATCTGTTGAAAGTGATCCAGATTCTGGAAGTACTGCAACAAACAGAACACCTGGGAATATTGAATGTGTACAGGCTGCAAGCAGGGATCAGCAACTGAAAGTGCAGGAACCAGAAGCTGATCTGGGGATTACAAAAACTACTGTCTCTGAGATTTTGATGCAGGATCTTGGGGTGAAACGTGTCATATTAAAATTCCTTCAGCAGTTTTTGCTACCAGAGCAAAAGGTACTTGTGCTGCCATTGCTAATGACTTGATTCAGACTGCTACCAATGAACCAGGTTTCCTCAAGAACGTCATAGCCAGAGATGAATCATGCATGGGTCAATGGCTATGATCTGGAGACAAAGGCCTAGTTGATCCAATGAAAGTTGTCTGGTTTTCCACACCTGGAGAAGGTGTGGCAAAGTCACAGCAAGATTAAGACCATGTTAATTGGTTTTTGATTGGGAAGGTGTAGTCTATCACAAGTACACTCCTCCAGGCCAAACAACTAATAAGTAGTGCTACCTCTATGTTTTTCATCAGTTGAGAGATGCAATATGATGGAGGCAGCTACAGCTATGGGCAATTGGTGATTGGCTGCTTCATCATGATGATGCCCCTGCTCATACATCACATTGTGTACAGAGCTTTTTTGCAAAACATCATATCACCCAGGTGACTCAGTCCTCCACCCCCAGCCCAGATTTGATGCCCTGTGACTTCTGGTTTTTCCCAAACCTAAAATCACCTTTGAAAGGAAAGAGATTTCTGACTGTCAACGAGATTCAGGGAAATACAATGGGACAGCTGATGGCAATTCCAAAAAATCCAAAAAAGATATTGCAGAGTGTTTTGAACAGTGAAGTGAAAGAGACATGGAGAACTCTGTGAGGGCTCAAGGTGTCTACTTTGAAGGGGACTGAGGTGAGATTGTCCTATGTACAATGTTTCTTGTATCTTGTATCTTCAATAAATGTCTCTATATTTTCATATTGCACTACTGGATACTTTCTGGACAGGCCCCATAATGCATTTATATAAATAAATTTGGTGTAAAATCTATTACCACAGATTTTATGCACAGCATAGATTTTTATATAGTATAATATAAGCTTTCATTATACTATGAATGTGTTTTCTTTCTAAAGCAGGCTTGGGGACAGATATAAATGATTGTAATTAAGGAAAAAATTTGAATCTATGAATAGATATAAAATAAATTACTTAAATGTAAATAATTCAATACATTAGTTTCATAAAAATAGTTTGAATCAAACTTTAAAAAAATGCATTCATTCAAAGTGATTTATTTGTAGCTTTTGTATTTTCTCAAACATGCCATCTCTTTCAGCTATAAATTCTTTTTGTTTTTTTTTTAATTTATAGAGTTGAAAGAGAAATATATCACATTATCTCAAAACTCATGCAAAAATACCATGTGTTTATTTATAGAAAGTTTGATGTTTTGAAAGCCACTGCAGAACAAGTTTCTTCTCAAGCTGGAAATAAGGTACATTAAAAACAGTTATTTAGTTCAAATTTAGGAGTGATAACATAAATAATCTACTCATGGTTTTGTTTTTGGAAGTCTGGAAAATGTAGGATTGCTTTGTCTTTGTTACTTTGCAGGTTCATGCGATTCAGTGTGATATGCAGGATCCTGACATGGTACAAAACATGGTGTCAGAATTGATCAGACTCACAGGCCACCCCGACGTGAGTTGTGGTGATGAGGCCCTGGTACTGGTACTGCCCATTGAGATCATTGTAATGCTGTGTGAAGCGCCTGTCTTGTTCCATCAAGAAGCCAGCTCTGCTTAAAGCAGGGATCAGATTAGAACAGACAGCTGCTCCATGGCCCTTCAGGAAGGGCCAACTGCAGAAAATATTAACTGCATACTTAACAAATGCAGAAAATAACTGGATTTCACTTTATTTAATAAGATTGTGAACTAGAACAAGAGTTATCCAAGAGCACAGTATCTAGCTTAAAGGATTCATCCTCTTCACCTTTCCTAATAACCTTGACCATCTCTGTAGGTGAGAATAACACAAACAATGAACCTACAAGAAGGTCCAGGTTTCTCCTTTTAAGACCTGCTATATACATGGACATAGTGCTGTCAGATGGTGCCCCATCCAACATAGTGCTGTTGGATGGAACCCAACCTAGGTTGTTAGGTTCACATATTGGGAGGAAGACATTTCCTCCAGTAATTTCAAAGAAAGCTCCCTTTTTTCTTTGTTAAAAATATATCCAGACAGGAGCCCTGGCTGGCGTAGCTCAGTGGATTGAGCGCGGGCCTGCGAACCAGACAATCGCGGTTCGATTCCCAGTCAGGGCACATACCTGGGTTGCAGGCTGGTTCCTTGCAGGCTAACTACCAGCAGGGGACGCACAAAAGGCAACCATACATTGATGTTTCTCTCCCTCTCTCCTTCCCCTCTAAAGATAAATAAATAAATAAAATCTTTAAAATATATATATATATATCCCGACAGCAATAATATTGACTTTGCTGTAGAGCTAAGCGGGATCTTTATTGATAGTGAAGAAACAGGTCATCAGCCCAGAGTTTCATTGGGTGACTTATGCCAAAATTAAAGGCATTTTAACTGAGATTCCTTGAAATAATGTATAGGCACATGTTAAATGTTTCATCTGTATTTATGTTCTTAATAATAGACTCTATCTTGATTTTGACAAAGAATTAGGTAGGATTCTGAAATTTGGTAAAATAACAGGAGATATTTACAGGCTCAAATCTCATGGTGATTCATAGCAGACTGTAGGTTTTATTTTGTTAGTTGAGTTAAAAGTTTTAGAAATTGAAGCCCTTGAGGAAGAATGTTCCTCCTCATCTACAAGTTTTTCTAACTCAATATATACTTCTATTAGATTGTGATAAACAACGCAGTAGGCAATTTTATTTCTCCTACTGAAAGACTGTCCCCTAATGCATGGAAGACCATCACTGACATAGTTCTGAATGGCACGGCCTTCGTGACCCTGGAAATTGGGAAGCAATTAATTAAAGCACAGAAGTGTAGGACTGTGTGTTTTTCCCTATTCCCTGGACCCCATTGTGTGCAGGTTCTGTGTGCAGCCCTAGGGTTCTGACAAAAGTCAGAGGGGCACTATCCACACTCTGACAATCATAGTCTCATAGAGAGGGAAGATCCTTCAGTCATTACTGTGGGACGACTTTCCTCGCAAGTCCCCCCACGTGCCACGGATGAGAGTAAACATGATAAGATATGATGTGCTCTGCTTGGGGAGGAGAGGTGGCCAGTTTCTCAGGGGTAAAGGGGCTTGAGCTGTGGCCAGTTCCTCAGGGGAAAAAGTCTTTGAGCCCCTTCCTCCAAGGGCTTTTATTGGGTTGTAATACACAGGAATACAGGGCAGCAAGGATCAAACAGTACATAACATTTCAAAGAAATCTGAGGGCTTAGCATGAGTCAGAGTCTGTCAGGAACAGAGTTTTAGGGTTTCCTGCTCGAACCCTTAACATATGAATGAAAGCACTCTTAGCAGAGCAGATTTCACAGGTTTATCATGAAGTCTTTGTGATGCCAGATTTTCCCCCAGGACACCTCTAGCAAGGCAAGGAGCTGCACTCCTCCCCACAGGTATTCAGGCTTAAGGGGATTAGAGCTAGGAAGCCTTTCTCCCAGAGAACATGGGGACTTGGGCTATCTCAAAGCCAGGGGGCGAGAGTCCATTGCTCTTTGTTGCAGCCCCCCAAGTCCTTCCATCATGGCCTCCCAAGTGATCAAATCTGGCTTAGCTTGCCCCCCACTGTGAGGGGTCTTACCTGTCATTGACTTCTGACCAAGCTTTGGGGAGAGGAAACTGAGGCAGCATTTGCTACCAGAGACAAGCTTTGTCTCCTGTGGCTCAAATTCCAAAGGTCATCACTTGCCCTTAGCCACAGAGGGTGGACTTACAATTCCTGAAACCAGGCAGAGTGGTCCACAACACATTACCATGTGCTGCGGTGAGATGTGATCACTATGTTTTGAAAACATTGGGATCCAGAGCAGGAGTGTCCAACTCTCCCTTGGATGACTGTCAGGTTGAGCTGGATTTTCAGAGGTGGTTGGAGTCAGGAGGGAGAGTGGTAGGAAATTGTGTGGGAGGCAGTCTAGGTATAATTGGGAATATTCCCAGTAGCATATTTGGTATTGATTCTGAAGGAAACTATTATTTTCTTAGGATCTGTAGAAGTTGTCTGATAAAGGATGTGTCTGGTTGGGAAGGTTACGGCAGTACTGTGGGGGGTGGCAAAGATGAGGGGACCAGTCAGGAATGGCTGCTTTCTTCTTGCATGTAGATGGATGGCTTGAGGAATAAGACAGGATGTTTAGAAGATAAAGCTTTACTGGTCAGGTGAGGGATTTTACATGGTGAGTCACCTGGGTGAGGAAGACCACAGGGAGGGTGAGGACATCCCTCCACATGGAGGGATGATCCGTTTATAGGGAGTTATGAGGAGGACATTTGTATTTAGTCCTGTGAACAAACTTCTTGGTAAAAGTCCATGTGTATGAGAAGTAGGAACAGGTGTACATGTGTATACTCATATAGCATACTTACTGATGCTCGTGCACCAGGCCCTGGTGGCACAGGAAGACAAGACACTGTCCCTGATCAGTGTTGAGGGGATTAAAGGAAAGGGGTATTTTCTCAGAGAGGTGAGGAGTATTTTGAGAAGTTTCAGAGGCAAGGGTCCTTATGTTCCCGGAAGGTCATCCTTAAAGGCTCAAGGAAGCCTGGGGCTAGCCAGCTTCCTTCCTCTGGGCAGCAGGGTTAGTTCTCAGAACAGCTTGGGGGTGTCAGGACAGACAGAAGGCACCGATCAGGCACCAGCTTTGTGTGAGTGCTGAGAACTCCTGCTCTTTATCTAGGCTGACACTGAAATTCAAACCCAGACCACTCATTCCCACCACACGAAGGGGATCTGACTTAGGCTGGAGTTTGACTGGTTTTTTTTTGTTTTTTGTTTTTGATTTTTCAGAAGGGGTGAGTGACAGAGAAGGGAGAGAGAAGCATGGGCTGACCCCTCTCTGTCCCTTCTGCCCTAGGACCTTGGTCTCTGTGTCTCTTCTCCCTCCATCGGACTTTCTCCACATCTCACTCATCTCTCTCTCCCTCTCTCTGCCAATTCTTCCCTGGTTTTCAGTTTCTCTCTCCATCTCTGTGTCTCATCACTGTCTTTCTAGTCTCACTGTTTCTCTTGTTTTTCCCTGGCCTATCCCTGTGACCCTGCTTTTTCTCTGACTCTTCCTTCTCTCATTATTGTCTTTCATTTTAACACAGAATTGGATCTATTTTTATTCCTCACATTGAATTAAAATTCTATGTGTGTCATTAAAAATATATTCACTAAGATTTTTCAAAGGATGGAAAACAGTTTATACTTTTTCAAGATTCCTGTTGACTATCAGTGCTGTGATCTGACAGCTTTTAAGGCTTGGTTCCACTGGTCCGTGGAGTTCAGCTCATGGTGTATGCTCCAGACCGGAGCAATAGCGAAGAAACTTGGCGTGGTGATGTCTGAAGTATGTCAGAGGCTGCAGGCTGTGGTGACCTGTGATCAGAAGCATGTGAGGTGGGGTCTGGCATCTAGGAAGGCAGGCAGGTGACATAGTAAGGGAGACAGGTGGGTGAGATAGCAAAGTAAGAGCACCAGCCACTGAAGGACAGATGCACACTGGCTGGGGCAGGACTTGGTGATGATGTGTACTCGAGTTGAGCCAGTGACAAAGGACCCAGGATCTGTGGCCTGAGCAGGAGCGGGGATATTGAGCAGGAGCAGGAGCAGGAGCAGGAGCAGGAGCAGGAGCAGGAGCAGGAGCAGGAGCAGGAGCAGGCCTGAGCAAGGCGGCATTAGGGATATAGTGAAAGTTTGTTTCTAAGGAGCATTGATGCAAAGTTAACAATATTCAACAAATAGAAATTTTGGAAACTTCTAAAGACATTAGCCACAAATGTTAACAGGTACATGACTGATTCTTTTTGGGAAAGGTATTGAAAATATCCTGCTGAGATCCATTCATTACTAGGATATCATGATTATATGTAAATATTAATAAATAGTATGGAAAAGAATAGCTAATCTTATTAAAGAACTGATACAACTTGAAATGAGGAAAGACTAATAGAGATTAATATGGGGTTTTAAGTCTAGTTACAAAGGTCATGGACAGGGTACATATTGAATTTTTCTATTAATCCATAAATCATTAGAGACAAAAGGTATTCCTTCCAAAATAATCACTCCAATAAGTCTAGTACTCACCTGGCACCATACATAGTTATTGCAGTATTATTGACTATATTCCCTATGCTACACTTTACATCCCTGTGACTGTTTTGTGACTACAAATCTATACTTCTTAATCCCTTCACCTTTTTTACCAAGTCTCTCAAACCTCCCTCCCCTCTGGCAACCCTTAATCTGTTCTCTCTGAGTCTCTTTCAGTTTTGTTTGTTTTGTTGTTTAGAGTCCATGTGTATGTGAAATCGTATGGTATTTTTCTTTTTCTGTCGGACTTGTTTCACTTGGCATAAAATGCTTTAAGTCAGCAATTTTCATCCAGTGTGCTGCAGGAATTTTTTAGTTCACAGGCCTGTGCTCAATCCACTGAGCTATACCAGCCAGGGCTTGGGATTTTTAAAAACACGTGATACCTGACCTTATCATCAAGGGCAATGACCTCTTTTCCTTTAGATTCTTAAATTTTTAAAAAATGACAACAGCTAACATAATAATATCTGTCCAGTAGAAATGAATCAAAATTATACCTATTTTTATCAGATCAGCAAAAAATATATTTTTAGGTGTGCTGTGGAATTTAGTAATTAGTTTATGTGTACCATGAGATTAAAAGATTGAAAATCACTGCTCTGTCTGTGTTGTTGTAAGATTTTATTCTTTTTTATTGCTGACTAATATTCCATTGTGTGTGTGTGTATGAATATATATATATATATATATATATACACCACATTTTCTTTATTCAATTGTCTCTTAACATAGGTTGCTTCCATATCTTGACTGTTATAAAATAATGCTGCAAATAATGCTTAGGGATGCATATATCTTTTTGAATAAGTGTTTTTGCTTTCTTCAGATATACTCCCAGAAGTGGAATTTCTGGTTCATTTGGTAATTCTATATTTATTTTTTTGAGGAACCTCCATACTGTTTTCTATAGTGGCTGCACTAGGCAGCTTTCCCACCAATAGTGCACGAGGATTGCCTTCTTTCCACATACTTGTTTGTTGTTTTATTGACGATAGCCATTCTGACAGGTGTGAGGTAATATTTCACTGTGGTTTTAATTTGCATTTCCCAGATGATTAGTGATGTTGACTATCTTTGCATGTGTCTATTGGCCATCTGTATGTACTCTTTGGACAAATGTCTATGCAGGTTTTCTGCCCATTTTAAAATTGGATTGTTTTTTGGGGGGGTTGATATTAAGTTATGAGTTCTTTACATATTTTAGATGTTAACCCCATTTTGGATATATCATTTGTGAATATGTTCTCCTATTCAGTAGGTTGTTTTTGTTTTGTTGATGGTTTTCTTTGCTGTGCAGAAGATTTTTAGTTTGATGTAGTCCCATTTGTTTATTTTTGCTTTTGTTTCCCTTGCCCAAAGAGATACATCCAAAAAGATACTGCTAAGAGCTGTGGGGGGCTCTGCATGCAGAGTCCTCGAGTCTGCCACAGATGAGAATAAGTCTACCAAGATGTGATCTTCTTGGAGAGGAAAGGTGGCCAACCTCTCAAAGGAGAAGAGCAAAGAGTCTTTCCTCAGTGGGCTTTTATTGGATTCAATTTGCACAGGAATACAAATAAAGTTCATCAATCATTGTTAGAAAGTAAGGATCAAACAATAGATAACATACAATGAACTACAAGGGATTGTTCTGAGTCTGAGTCTGTTAGCTAAAGGGCTATAAAACTTTGTGAAATAAACTCATTTTTTGTCTGATTTATTTTGTCTTATTTTATTTTATTTTTAATTGTTTTTTTAAAATATATTTTATTGATTATACCATTACAGTTGTTCTATTCCCCCCCTTCATTCCCCTCCATCCTCACACTCCCTCCCCCACCATTCTCCCCCGCCTTAGTTTATAACCATGTGTCTCAAGTTCTTTAGATTCTATATTTCCCCCACTATTCTTGCCCTCCCCCCTATCTATTTTATACCTACCATCTATTCTATTTTCTGTGCCTTCTCCCCCCTTCTCCTCCTCCCAACCCCCTGTTGCTAATGCTCCATGTATTCTTCATTTCTATGGTTCCACTCCCGATCTAGCTGTCCTCTTGGTTTGCTTTTGTTTTAGGTGTGGTTGTTAATAACTGTGAGTTTGCTGTCCTTTCACTGTTCATATTTTTCATCTTCTTTTTCTTATATAAGTCCCTTTAGCATTTCATATAATAAGGGCTTGGTGATGATGAGCTCCTTGAACTTGCCCTTATCTGAGAAGCACTTTATCTGTCCTTCCATTCTAAATGGAAGTTTTGCTGGATAAAGCAATCTTGGCTGTAGGTCTTTGGATTTCATGACTTGGAATACTTCTTTCTAGCCCTTTCTTGCCTGTAAGATCTCTTTTGAGAAATCCACTGACAGTCTGATGGGTACTCCTTTGTAGGTGACTGTCCCCTCATCTCTTGCTGCTTCTAGGATTCTCTCCTTCATTTTGGTCTTGGCTAATGTGATTATGATGTGCCTTGGTGTGTTCCTTCTTGGGTCCAACTTCTTTGGGACTGTCTGAGCTTCCTGGATTTCCTGGAAGTCTATTTCCTTTGCCAGACTGGGGAAGTTCTCCTTTATTATTTGTTCAAATAAGTGTTCCACTCATGGCTGTTTCTTTCCCCCTTCTGGTACCCCTATAATTCGGATGTTGGAATGTTTAAAGATGTCCTGGAGGTTCCTAAGCCTCTCCTCATTTTTTTGAATTCTCATTTCTTCATTCCTTTCTGGTCGGATGTTTTGTTCTTCTTTCTGATCCATTCCATTGATTTGAGTCCCAGTTTCCTTTCCATTGCTATTGGTTTCCTGGTCATCTCCCTTCATTTCAATTAGTTTAGCCTTCATATGTTCTTCTAATTTGTGACTATAACCCACCAGTTCTGTGAGCATCCTGATAAACAGTGTCTTGAATTGTGCTTCTGAGAAGCTGGCAATTTCTCGGTTGCTGAGAGTTATTGGCTCTGGGACTTTGAGATCCTCTTGCACCATCTTTTGGGCTGTTCGTGCCTGTTACGTATCAGGATCGGAGCCCTAGGTCTTCACCTGAGCAGGGCAACTCAGTCGCTGGGTCGTGACGCTGTATGTGGGGGCAGGGTCAAAGAGGAGCAATGGCATCCCATCTGCCGTCTCCTGCTGCGGCCCCCACAGGTGCGGCAGCTGCCACTGTCACCGGGTCCACGCGTTTCGTCCCACTGCACGTGACTGTGCCACCGCCGTCAGCCCTCACCCCCTGGGACCTGCGTGGTCCGTCTCACTGTGAGCGAATGTGCAACCGTGGTCAGTCTGCCCCACACCCTGACTGGGTCCAGGCCACTCGCGCGCCTAGGACTGAGGATCTTTCCTGCCCGACCCTGCTCTGCTGCTGGCTCCACCCCTCTTACCGTCCCCGTTGAAGGGTTCATCGTTGTTGGGCTTCCGTATAATTCAATTTTCTGGTCTTTGGCTGTGCCTTTGTTCTCCAAACCTTTGTTGTATTCAAACTTGGTTGTGGGAGAAGGCACAGTGTTTCCACCTATGCCTCCATCTTGGTGGAAGTCCTGAAATAAACTCATTTTATGCTTGGACCTTTATCAGAAAATTGAGGACATTCTTAGCAAAGCAGGTTTTGTAAAATTTTATGCATTCTTTCTTAGGCCTGATTGCCCTGGGGGAACCTGCCTTTTCAAGCATGGGGGCTACACCCCCCTCTGTCTTTGTTTCAGGCTTAAGTCAGGCAGGGGTTGTAAGGCAGCCAAGAGATTAGGAGACATCTCATAGACAGAATAAGGACTCAGGCTATGTCAAAGCCGAGGGGCAGGGGTCTATCACCCTCTTTTGCTATAGCTCCCCAAGCCCTTCCTTGCGGGCCGTCGTGAACCATACCTATCTTAGGTCATCTCTCCCTTGAGGAATCTTGTCATTGGCTAACCAGTCATGTACTGGGGGCCAGGCAGGGTGAAGTAAAGAGGGCAGAGGCAGTGCCCCAGGGAGATAAGCTTTGTCTCCTTAGTGGTTTATGGTCCCAAGGTCTCTCACTCAACCTTAGCTATGGGGGGGTTACAGCTTCTGAAACCAGGCAGGGCAGTTCTCAACAAAGAGCGATGTTCAGTTTAGGTGTAATGTTAATTCTACGTCCTTTTAAAATTCCAGGAGCAGCATTTCTTGCTATTACCACCATCTATGCTGGGACCGGGTCAGGCTTTGTAGTGCCCAGTGCTTCTGCCAAAGCCGGCGTGGAAGCCCTTAACAAGTGAGTACAAATATGTTACTTCTGTAGTGAATGATAAACACTGCCCTTTTGTAGCATGTGGGACTAAATTCCTGCTGTGGTTTTCATCTGGAGAAAAGCAAAACAGAGATTAATTTGGATCCACCAGGAGACAGACATCCTATCACCTGCTGCCCACAGCAGCACTGTCTAATGAAATTTCTCAGTACTTCTTCATTACCCAAAGCCACATGTGAACTAGGGCTGTTGTGACTGATAAGCTGAATTTTATTTAACTCTAATTACTTACCTTAAAATTAAAATTACAAAGCTTTATGTGTCTAGAGGCTACCATATTAGACAGCACAGGACTACAGCCTTCTTATTCCCAATGTGCATTCCCCAGCACCCTCTCCACCCCTGAAACATACTTTCACCCTTTTGTTGTGAGGTTAACAGGGCTAACACAGACCAGTGACCATGTGCCAGGTTCTGTGGTCATTTCTTAGCAGGACAAGTGCTTTCTGAGTTTTCACCACCGACCTTTTCCACTGTTTTTGTTGAGCTACAGGTTCTTGCTGGTGCTTATCTGGCTCACTGTAACTCTGTAATATGCTTCTCTGTGACCAATCTCCTCCCTTTTTCTGATTTATATATATTTTCCCACCAGAGTCATCTTCTAAACATATGTGTCTGCTTATGGTACTCCCTTGCTAAAACCTTACATCATTTTCCCATTACCCTTTGGAATTAAAGCCAAAAATAAATATGGCATGCTCAACAGACTTGTCCCTGGCCCTGTTTATTTGTTGATTTACTAGATAAATGCTTACTGTGTGCCAGGCGCTCTGCTGGGCTCTGAGGATAGGATGGTAATGGGAGCAGAACCAGCACATCCTCCTCTGAGCCCATGTTCTCAGATCATAGTCATCCTGGGCTCTCATTTCCCTTCAACTGCTCCATGTACCTACTTGAACACACCACATAGTGTCACACTTCTGTGCCTGGTTTTGCTCCTGTTGGAGTTTGCTGTGATATTTTGCATTGTATCGCCCCCTCTGGGATGTTTTCTCTCATTTCCCTGGAACAGAATTAATTGTTTTCTATTCCGTATATCCTGAAAACTTTTCCAATCTAGTGAGAAGAGTAACACTCTAGGAAATAAATACCATCCAGTGTTGTTGATTCGGAGATGCAGGCCATGGACCAAGCCAGTGGGGGCACAGAGCAAGGCATCAGGGACAACTTTACACATGTCATTAGAGTGCTGGCTTCCCACAGCCGTGTTTGGTTATTCACCTTGACACACACATTGTGGTGGGATTTGGAACACAGCTGGGCTCAGTGCCACCTTTGCACACTCATCACAGTGGAATCTGTAACACAGGTTCAGTGTCACCTTTGCACACTCATCACAGCAGGATCTGGAACACAGCCAGGCTCAGTGCTACCTTTGCACACTTATCATAGTGGGATCTGGGACACAGTCAGATTCTGTGTCACCTTGATACACTCATTGCAGCAGGATCTGGGACACAGTGGGGCTCAGTGTCATTTTTTCACACTCACTATGGTGAGATCCACGACGCAGCAGGACTCAGTGTCATCTTTTCACACTCATTGCAGTGGGATCTGGAACATAGCCAGGCTCAATGCCACCTTCACACACACAGCATGGTGGGATCTAGAACAGAGCCAGGCTCAGGGTCACCATTGCACACCCATTGCAGCAAGATCCAGAACATAGCAGGGCTCAGTGCTTACTTTTGCAACTCATTATTGTGGGATATGGAACACAGCTGGACTCAGTGCTTTGTTGAGCTGCATGATTTCTTTTTTCCTATACTCTCAATGTACTTTTTAACATTTAAATGTCATACACATTTGTTTCATATAAAGGGAAGAATTAATTTAGTCAGAAATTACATCTTTGTCTGAGTAGAGATAGGTACTTTTTTAAAGGTCAGTTGGTATTGGAAATAGGGATTGTAACTTGACTGCTTCAGCACTGTTTGTACAATATCAAACTTGTTTTGTTTGGATCTTTCAATCTTATTTGAGGTTTCAGTTTTGTGTCCTTTCAGGACCTTGATTCTGGGCAGCTTTTCTTGTATCACTGCATAGTGATTTTTCCATAATGAGTGCTCAGCAAATGTATGCCTTTCTCTGCAGCCAAGTCCCTAGCAGCCCTCTTCTCCTACTTGTGCTACATAGTCATCCTGGATAGGGCTGGCAGGCCCCTAATCCTGCATGCTGTCTGACCTTTGCCCTTCTCTCCTACTGGCCCAATGCCTGGCTATCCTCATCTCCAACCTACCTTCTGTTATCTCCCATCCTGTCCATCTCCCTGGCCTCACACAAACTTCTGATCCTAAGTGTCTGCTTAAGTGTCACCTCCTTAGGGAAGCCCTCCGGTCATTCTGGTAGACTTAGGCACTTCTTCCTTTAAGCAGCCATGACACACATTACTTACTTCTCAGGATAGTAACTGGTTCATTTTACAGTCAAGAAAGAGGGACTGTACTCCTGACAGAACATCTATGGGTTGAACAACAGTAATGGTGACATATGTTGAACATGTTATGCTTATTGGCATCCTGACATGCAGAGCGAGCAGACATGGTGGGTTCCATTGTGTCACAAACAATTCCTCAGATGCAGCTCATTGTCAAGAGCCAGCATTGGGTGGCCTTACATGGGCACCTTTGACCAGAAAGGATACCTCTCCCCCAGACAGTCTCCTTACTGCATTGTTTAGCATTTCACAGGGTGCTACAGACTCTGCTCAGCTCAAGAAATCTGCTGAGAGTGAACGTATTATATCCCCAGCAGTTTGGAGTAGGTAAGGGGGGCTCACCAAGCAAAGGCATGGTCATGAAATCTGATGGAGCACCATGCAGAAAAGCAACTTTTGTGTATGATTTGCCTGAAAGACGTACAGTTCATCCATTGCTCTAAGTGCTTCTGAGGATTAAGTCCGACAAGACTGTTTGGCACACATACTCCTCCTTCTAGAACTGCCCACTGAAGGGCTGCTGTCAGGACATATGAATGGGCATGTTACAGTTTCATAAAATATATCTTCTTGTATCTATTGCAAGGGAACATTGTCTTAAAGACAGTATTTTATTGCACAATTTTCCTTTTATATGTTCTTGGAAGAAATGCTTTTTTAAAAAATCATTTATCAGAAACAGCATGCTTTCCCTGAGAAATTGGCTTGTTTTTTTTATCTTCTGGGCATTGTCCATCGTGTAACTGACTAGACTCACCTTTCTTTGTAGCATCATGGAAAGAATGAGACAAATTTATAACCCTCCTGTTGTTAATTATGTGGACTCTCACAATATGTTTAGGCACTAGCTCTATCCTTTGCTCCTTTATATTTCCTTATTGGTCCTTTTTCTTTCTTACTTTCAAATGACCTTATCTCCCTCATTTTCATTATATATATATATATATTCCTGTAAGTTACCTTAAACCATTTTTTGAAACTAGATTAAGTGTATACACATGAATATAGTCCTAAAATAAGTTAAGTAATAAAGTTAGACCTTTCTGTCCAGTAGGCTTTTCACACAGGTTGTTTTTAGGCTCCATGTTTGTTATTGGTGTTGTGCTTGCTTCAGGGCACTTAGCAAGATTTGATTAGATTTCTGTTTCCTTTGGAGTACAGTCCAACAATGGTATTAACACCTAGTTAATCATGTACTTGTTCAATATTTTACACCTTTGTAACCCATCCTTTACTTAATCAAAGCACTTTTGAGGTTGGAAACAAAATCCAATGTATTGTCATGATTACACTGAACCTGAAAATACAGGACTGACTTCAGAACATGAGGGGCCATGCTTCTATCATGGTTTCATGCCCAGTGTTGTTACCTGTTCAAAAGATGAGTGTTGATACTGTACTTTGTTCTAAAATCTGAATAGCAGAGTGATTATGGACATAACAGTGTAAGTGACAGTGCAACAGTGACCAAGGGCATGAACTCTGAAGCAAGGCCACTGAGATGACTCACTAGTCATAGTGATTTATGATTGAACCTTTGTGCCTTAGCTTTCTTATCTGTAACATGGAGATAATAATAGTATTTGTCAGCTGGGGTCATAGTCTCTGGTGTGATTACTATTATTTTTAACATATAGTCTAAATTTTGTGTCATTTAATTTTTAGGTCTTTGGCTGCTGAATGGGGTAAATATGGAATGCGATTCAATGTGATTCAACCAGGGCCTATAAAAACCAAAGTAAGTCATATTTTCGCTTGTTATCACCTTTTGAGTGGTTAAGGAATGAAACATGAGTGGATATATTCAGATTGTGAATGAAGGACTTTCAGGAACCCTGAGTTTGGAGTGTTAGTGGTAAGAAGGGTTTTGCATAACCTAGTCTGAGAAATAGGAGGGGCAGGAGTTCAGCACTGTGACTCTCCATCCTGTCAGTGTCAGTGTCTTCATCTGCTGGGATCTTTTATGACATTATTTGGCATTTTGTTTGATTTGCTTCAGTGATCTGTTTTTGTCTTGTAGTTCTCAATTTTTACTATGTTTTAAAGATTCTGAGTATGACATGCTTTTAAAAATGGAAATGTATATTATAGTTTAAGTAGTGCTATAGAAATTTATCCTAGAGGACTAGTCTTGCTCTAGGTAGCATTTCTTTGATCCTTGTCTTTGCCTGTTCACTTTTAATACTCACTGTGCAAGTCATATGACTCCCATCTGATTAAGCCTTTCTGACAGCATATACTTCTCCTATATCAGTAATCCTGCAGACAGTTCTGCAGCTCTTAGATTCTCACAACCACCATTACAGAGGGTGCTCTACTCCCTTACTTTACCCCCAAATGATGTCACTCTCACACTTTTTGTTTTTATGTAAAGCAGGAATTTATACTTCCAGTCCAGATGTAGTTTGAAGGCTGGAGTGAAGTTTGGTAACTTGTTCCAGGTGTAGAAACACATTGGAAGTTAATGCTAAGGAGCATTTGGGTTGTAGGTAGTTCTGGAGTATTAAATGCTAACATAGAAATGGCTGTATTAGTTCATTTAGCTGTTTAAACGATGGAAAGAGTGAAATGTCATTGAATAGCTTGTTTGGCACTGTGGTAGTACAGAATCTAATAAAGGTAATGGAAAAATAACTCAAAAGCTTGTGTCTAAACACGTGATCAGGGTGGCATGTGCTAAGCACTCTGAAAAGAAACTTCATCGTATGATCTCAATCTAGGAAGGATCCCCTGCATTTTACTATTTGTGTAACATTTATTTAGTGCCTACTGTATGCACAGGTGCTGAGAAAGACAGAAGAACATTTGGGCCCTGGCTGGTGTAGCTCAGTGGATTGAGCGTGGGCCTGAGAACTAAAGATCGAGGTTTAATACCCAGTAAGGTCACATGCCTGGGTTGCAGGCCAGTTCCCAGCAGGGGACACATGGGAAGCAACCATACATTGATATCTCTCTTCTCTCCTCCCCTTCCCCTCTAAAGATAAATAAATAAAATCTTTTTTAAAAGTACTAATTAAAAAAAGAAGAAAACATTTGGGACAATGTTTGTAGTAGAGGTATGAATAATAAGCAAATAGTTTAAAAGAGATTAAAGAAAACCAAAGTATAGAAACTCCTAGAGTGACAGTAGAATTCAGGGACAGCTGGATCAGGGGTCATTTGTGTTATGGAGGGCAGCTGCCATCTCCAGGATCCAGTACAACAAAGTCCAGGCCTTTTGTTCTTCATGGCACATCCATACTCCACCCTGGTCTGCTCCTCACCATCACAGGAAGCAGAAATTCTTTTCTTCCTTTCCTGTTACTTGAGGAGAAAGAAAAATAAAAGGAATTTTCCCTTAAATTTTCTACTTGACTCATTTTCTGTGTTTGCTAAGTCACACAAGAGTGGCCCCCTAACCCCCACACACTAAGCTTTTGCATATCAGAGTACTGTCATAACTTTTTCTCATCTGATACTTATAGCAATTTAGTGAGGTAGCTGATATAGGTATCCTGATTTTACAGATGAAGAAACTAAGGTTAAAAAGGTTACACTTTCTAGTGATTATTTTTAGGTCAATATTATGTCAGATGACCTGTTTTGAACTAAAGTTATATGGAAGATTTGGCAAAATTCTCTGTTGCTTATAAAGCCTAAAGTATGAGCAGGCTGTCATAGTAACATTCCATTTTATGCAAATTCTTTCTTAAATCCAAAAGGGGTAACATTAAAAAATGCAATCTAACTATTTCCTTAACTTTTAAGGGTGCCTTTAGCCGCCTGGACCCCACTGGAGCATTTGAGAAAGAAATGGTCAACAGAATCCCCTGTGGTCGGCTGGGGACTGTGGAAGAATTTGCCAATCTTGCTGCTCTTCTGTGTAGCGATTATGCGTCTTGGATTAACGGGGCTGTAAACATTGTTTTCTCTTCATTTTTGGGAGGGGGAGGGGGAGGCATATTGTGGAACTAATCTTGACGATGTTGAATTAAAAATGACTTAAAATATTTATTTAGCTTTCACTATATTAATATACATTGTTTAGCCTGTGGAATTGATTCATTGATAAATTAATTTTATTAAATGAAAATGACTTTGGTAGCTGTGTTTTTAAGATAATCTTTAAGGTTGGGTATAATTTGAAATTGTAGACATGGTGGAAAGAAGATTCTAAATAAAATAAATTAATTTAGGTTTAATCATTAGTTTTGCCTTTAAAACCTGGGATGTGATTGAAAGTGCCAAGGATGGGAAAGTGGCTAATGATTCAGACACTTTAAAAAGGAGTTAGTTTCAGTTTTTATTTTCAGATTATTAGATTTGATGGTGGAGAGGAAGTATTCATTTCAGGAGAATTCAGTAGCCTGAGGAAAGTAATCTATTTTGTGAATATGATATAATATTAGAAGGCAGAACCCTAAGCTTTAAAAACATGCAAGAACTACATTAAGCTGACCTTTCTTTTTGTTTCAGGTCACCAAGGACCAGTGGGACACCATAGAAGGACTAATCAGGAAGACAAAAGGCTCGTAAGATGCCCTGGCCTCCATTTTAGGTTCCATGGAAATGATATAAACTGCCTATAATCTTTTGAATATTTTCAAGTCTAACAAATAATTAACCGACATTCATTGAGTGTGTGCTGTGTGCCAGGCCAGCGGTAGGTAGACATTGCATATTCAAAGATATATGAGATGAATATATCTCTTTGGGCAGTCATGCCTGTGGTGGCCTCAGTTCACTCAACTATACAACCAAGGGGTTATTTATAGTGTCTTCTAGGCCTTCCCAGCTCTAGAATTCTGTTACTCAAAATCACTTAAATTCCCACTGACTTAGTTTTCACCAAGAACCATAGTGAAATATCTGTTACTCCATGCCTGAAACATTTCCTGGAGGTGTTTTTGTACATTAATTGTCAGATGAGTGATATTGTTACAACAATCCTTACTGTAATTTTCTAAGTATTAACTCTTCTATCAGTGCAGTAGAAGCAAGACTCTTAGCAAAGGTACTAACTAACTGGAGTGACAAAGTTATGATTCTTAAGGAGAACACTGATATGGTTACATCCCAAAGGTGGTATGACACAAAATACAGTGATTATACAAAATGTTTCTCTTTCAGACTTCTGGAGAACTTCTTTTTTAGGGAGAATTTTCAGTCAGTTGATATCCCATGATCTCTTTTCTGTCCTTTCTCCATGCTTGTAAGCTTTGCTAAGTTACTCATCATTTGTAATAACAAATAATGAAGCAAATGCTAAGAGATGATTAATACAAGAAAAAATTATATACAGACTCAGACAAATCAAAATTTACACTACCACATTAAAACTCCAGTAGGTTAAAAGAGTAGAAAAGTATTCAATAACTAATAAATAAACATGTTGGAAGGAACTATAATTTTTTTACTCATAAATTGGTAAATAGTTTGAAGTGAAAAGATTCCATATTGGTAGGTATTTGTTGAAATTGGCATTATCACATAAGCTCAGGGTATCTTAAATACATACAAACTTAGGAATAACAATTTGGAAATGTACATCAAGGGTCTTTAAAAGCTTCATAACCTTTGATTAATGATATTACTTCCAGGAATAGATCATGAGGAAATAATTTCACATTCTAAAAATATTTTATGGCCGAGGATTTTATATATTATGCTGAAAAATAAAATAACCTATCCTAAAAGTAAAGAATTAAAATATGAGAAATATAAACAATGAAATATGAAAATCATATTTACGAAAAAACAGGATCTGATTTATCATGCAATCTCAACTATTCAAAAAAAGAGAGAGGTTACAAAAATATTGGGGGGAAACAATATTTATAAAGTTAAAAATATGAACACAATAGTAATCAAAATAGGGACCTAGTTTCTATGTCCCTATTCTATATCTATAGAATTAATGGCAGGGAAGAGTGTATACTCCAGGGGAAAACAAAACAGTTAAAAGAGCTGAAGATGGTTACTATGAGACCTTAAGAGCAGGCACTATAGAGGTATTTTTGTGTAAATTATATCAATTACTTTTATATAAATACAAATTAAATTTAAAGAGACAAAAGGTGAAAACAAATATACCAAAGTATTAGCAGAAGTTTTTTTTTAGAAAGTTAGTTTTTCATCTTTCCTATTCTATTGTATTCTCACATTATTATGATAACTGTGTCTCAGGAAGACAGGAAGACCCACTTATTACATGTATGTTTTACATTTTCCATGGTGTTTTTACTTCTTGCATCTCACTTAATCCTCAGAAAGAGTCCTATGAAGCAGACATCATAGTACTGAATTGATAATAAAAAAATAAGTGAGGTAATTTGTACAAGGTCTTTTATATAACTACCACGCTGTATTTTTCCTACACCACAGAGGTATTTATAATTTAAAGGACAGTAAAGATGTATATAGATGAAAGCTAGAGTTAGTGTTAAAGGGGTGGAGACTGGGCACCTGCATTGCAAGTGTGAGGAAAAAGGTGATATCCTAAAAGGCTAGGTCAAAGAAGGTACAGTGGAATGTCAAGGCTACTTCTTCCAAACCTAGAACACACCCATCCGGGTACACACCTAACTTCTAGTGCAGTAAGGGTCTCCATGTTAGCTTAGAGCACATACATACAAATGAAGGAAATAGACTCCCTGATAGATCTGTTCAGAGATGGCAGGGTACAAGCTATTCTCCTCTCCTGGGAGGCTAGGCAGTGGGGGCAGTCAGTCTGCCAAGTATGCAATGAGTGATTTCTGTGAAATTAAAACAGATCTTTTAAAATACAAGCTCAAAATTATAGCTATGTAGACTTGAGACAGTGGCTTTCTTATTATTTGATTCCCAGGATGACAAATTAGTCAAGCCAAATATGAACTTAAATGAAATGATACACAAAAATATTTTATAAACTTTGTGCATCTTCTCTACAAAGAGAATAAATTTTTCTTTTGAATCTGAGGTGGAATTTGATCTCCTTGGTGTCACCTTCTCTGAACTCTGGAAACAGAATGAGTTACTTCCTCCTGTACACATTACTACTGGTGGTAATTTATCACAATGCATCATAAATAATTATTTAAAGATCTGTCTGTCCTGATAGTGAGTTTCTAGAGGGCAAAAGCTGTAGATTACTCATATTTTTTTTTCTCATTACCAAGTAGAATTCCTGGCTACAAATTAGGTCTTGGTAAGATTTGTTTGAATTAATACTGAGCTATTTAAAGAGAATAACTCACAAGTCCAGTGAAAAGAAACAATATAGGAAAGGCAGAGTCCATTAAATCCACCCTAGAACCTCGACTTTCTTCCTTTTCAGCCTCATCACCATGGGCATGATTTAATATATAGCTTGAATGCTACTTTCACCACTAAGAGTCTCCTTACTTTCTCAGGTCCCTTTCCTTGCACTTCCAGTTACTTTTTACATCTATCTAAGCCTTCACTTCTCTTTTTTTTTTATTTTGAGCAGAAATATGGGCAGTCATGCCTGTGGTGAGCTCAGGCATGAGTAAGGCAAGCTCACATTTCTTGCCCATTTGGACCAATTTCTTGGGATCCTGATTTAAATCAACAAACAGTAAGTTACAGGGTGCTCATGAAATGCAGTTCTATTACAAACATCTTTCCAGGGGAAAAACCTATATTTTTTCTTTTGGATCAATGTTATTTTATTCCCTGAATGTAAAAATGATTATACTTTCATAGACTCATTCTCAACCTCAGTCCCTTAATTTGTTCTAAGATCTTACATTTCTGAGCTGTGAGGTAAATAATTGTTGGGTTAAAGACAGAACATGTGGAATATATGGTTTTGAGGAAGATCCTGACAGCTCTGCTCCTGGCACACTGTCCCCTCCATGCAGATCCCATACAATGAATGGTATAATTAACCTTTTACTTGATGTGAGAAAACAAAAGGACATAAATCATGAATTATTACAAGATGAATATATGTGAGTAGCCACTTCCCAGAGAAGAAATGCCACCAGAAGTCAAAGCCTTGCCGTGTCGCAACAAGACTCTTACGTCCCTGAAACAAAGCAGTGCTGTTTCTGATAGCAGGGCTGGCTGCTTTCCACACAATGTCAGTGGAATCACACTGTATTCTCCATTTCTGCCTTTTCTCTGCGTAACAGTTCATTTTGCATCCTCTTTGTTACAACCTCCCAGTGTGAGTGAAGGATATAGTTACCTTGCCCATTGGGCTGATGACCTATAGGGATGTTGGTGTGAGGGATGTGTTTTAAGATTAAGTGGATTCTGCTGCTTGGCCCAGTGTCTTCTCCATCTAATGTCCCCTGGAGCAGGCTGTGTCATTGTGCCCAAACCGTACCATCCTCAGTGTCCAAATCCCAATCTTGGCCTTTGTGATGGGTGCAGGATCAGTTTCTCTTGGTCCCTGATAACCTCAGTGACTTCCATTGTTTGTAAACACCTGGACATACTTTTATTTTGGGGAGCCAGCTTTCTTAACCACTTTCCTTTGGGCTGCATTTTGGTAATTTATTTGTGAGGTGATGTGCACATGCTTTGGACATGAGCTTTTGTCAGCTGTATATGCTCTAGGTTGTTGGAGATCACAAGGAGAGAGTGACCCTCAGTGAACTGGAACTGCACTAGCAATGGGTGCCCTGCAGGATCCAAGTGGTGGAATGTGGGTTCTGCCCAGGTTTTCATAACCAGAGTGGTTTTCAAGGGCACAGCCTCGGCAGCTGAAGGTGTGAAAGTAAAAGGACTGCATAGCAGATGTGATATGGCCTCTGTGCAGATGTTCTCATCATGATTCTGGTTACCTGGTTGGACCCCAATCTGCTTCCCCCATGTTGGACACAGGCAGACTCACCCCACACAGCACCTTCTCCTCACATGGTCACATCTCAGCTCATACTGCTTCTGTAGACAGTGTTCCAAATGTGAACCTCTCTGGCACCTCCACTTGTCTCTGTCACTGTCGGTGAGTGGCTGTCCATGAGGTCACTGCCAGTTCTGTCCAGGAGTGACAGTCACTGCAGTCAGCCTGACACCTTGGCCCAGGAATGATGGTCACTGGTCACTGCATTGGCTCAGGAATGATGGTCACTGCAGTCACTGTGCTGACTCAGCCTGGGAGTGATGGTCACGGTGGTCACTGTGCTGGTTCAGTTGTGTAGTAATGATCACTGTAGTCACCTTGCAGACTTAGTTCAGGAGTGACAGTCACCTTGGCCAGAGATGACTGGTGACAGGGGCCTTGGGCACAGACACCCCACCTGTGTCCTCTCTGCTATGACATAGCCTCCTGGTGATAGTTCCGGGCCCTGGTTATGAGATGGAGGAAGCTGTGTGTCTCTCCTGTTCCCATAAAAACCCTTCATGAAGAAACATTTAAAGTTGGATAAAAATCTCCAAATATTTTGATATTTGATGTTTCTGTTGGAGGCTCCCTGTTGGAGGCTCCTGTCCCCTTCCATGAAGCAATGGCATCTCACAGTTGTAGGTGTTTCCATAGTGGATGAGTGCCACTGACATTTTCAACATAAATACAAGAGATTAGCTTTACTTTTCTCCTTATGTATTGTTAGTGTTCACTACCAGCAGTGAAGCTCCTACCACCCACATGGTTTCATAAATTTCATTTTTGGATAGATGTCCTCTCTGTTCATTCAGGAAAAAGAGGCACATCACTTTTTTACTGTTACTTATGTGAATTAAGAAGGATGGCGCTGAATTCTTGGATTGAGTCACTGAAGCTGACTCAAAACCATGGACTGTGGACTCCTGGACGTGCTAACTTTTACAGCAGGAGAGTCACAACCTCCACTGGGACTCACCTGGAGCAGGACCTTCCAGCAACAGACACACAGACCATGAGTTGGGGTCAAAGCATGTATTAAATTTCCCTTTATAAACAAGATGAATGGCTACACTAGCATTTCTCTTCCCATGTTATTAACTTACCTGAAACTATTTGAAGATAGACAATTATGTTGAATGCTCATGTCAAAATGAGAGAGAGAATTCACAGAATACAGTAATTGATGTAACACTCATCAATCAGGGTGCTATGGATTTTACATTAGGATTCAGTGATGTAGTAAAAAGTATAGTCGTTGGAACTAGAAAGTAATTTTGGAGTCAGCAGATATACTTGGTGGGAATGAACACTTCTGCATGGAAAGAAAATCCAGGAAGGACACAGACTAGACACCAGAATACTCAGCACATATATTTTAATCAGAGATGATGCAGAATATGACATAAAACCACATTGTACTAGAATAATTATTATCTGCAACACATGAAAACAGTTTCAAAATGCATTGAGGCTATACTCTTTGACAGGGGGCTTGTTGGAAATGCAGACACAGAAGCAAATACATTTATGCATCGTCTAGCACTGTCCTGTCACCAAATCACTTTGTATGAGTAGGTGGGTATGGATCAAGCAGGAGTTGTGTTGTTGATGAAATAAATCTTGTTGTCACAGAGCCACAATTAACTAACTATGAATAAATATTAAGGTATTTTAGATGCAAAAGCACTTCCTCCTAATAATTGGAAATACAGCTTAGAACTGTTTTGTGGCATAGACCTATGATTATCTGAAATAAGAATGCTTCAGTGAAAAACTTTCATGAACACATCAGGATAGAATTTTAGAGAATAATCCTGGTGGAATTTTTAGAGAAATCTTCTCCAGTTCTATGTATGAAAGCAAGAATATGTCAGATTATTTTTAAATGGTTGTATTGACTGGCCTATGCATAGACAATTTTCTTTTCAGTGTGGTTACAAAATCTGTACATTTCAAACAGTATAGAAACAAGCAGAAAAGATTGTGCCACACACTCTGATAACTTATCAATATGCAGTTAAATTTACATATATAAAAGGAAATACAGACTACTCCCTTATAGTGCACAGTTATTTTTAGACACAGTGTATCACTAGTGAGTGGCTTTGGCCACAATCCTAGTTGTCCTCAGCACAGAGAATGAGGGCGAGGTCAGTCCGGTACAGCTTCCCTCCATCTGACAAGGCCATGATGCTCTTCTTATAGGTGGGGATATTGTTACTGTCCAGATCCTGCACAGAACACAGAGGGCATGTGGTCCAGTTACATGTGAAGGTGAGGTAACCATGGCCCAGTGAAAAAATGTGACATGGACACTCTTCCTTACATTGATCTATTGAGAGGAGCTGGATAACATTCTTATGCAAATGTGGGTAATCACAAGGTTTTAAGATCTTTTTGATCACAGTTACCAAATCAGGGTAAGAATTGAAATCTACTGCTCCTCTGTAAATGTTAAGAGTTCCAAAATTGGTATGTGATTGTGTTTGGATGGATATGTAAAGTCTACCTAGGAAGTAAGTGCCTGGTAACTAATTACCTGTTTGTTCTTCTCACACAGATCCCTCAATAAAGCATCCAGTTCATTTTCATCTATATATCCGTTGCCATCCTGAGGAAGGAGAAATAGAGCAGGTTCCTGAACACCATCAAAATGAAAGGCAATGCAAACAACTGAGGTGCTCAGAAAACCCCCTCCTGCATCCTGGGCAGTGTTGTAACCCCTCTGTCAGACCTGCTCTGAGGTTCCAGAATAGATCTGAAGTGCCTCACATTCAACACCTTACATTTGTAACATACTTTGAACTTTTCAAAGAACTTCATATTTACTATTTCACTTAATGTTCACATCACCTCCTGTTGAAGTAAGTGGGCACTATGGGTTCATATGAGTGGCCTGAGGAAGCCATGTGACTGTCCTGATGTCACAGTGGTTTGGTCCAGAGTACAGACTTTAGAGCAAATAACAGAGGTTAACTAGTGGCCTTGCAAACAGCCTTTACACACACACATGTACAGACACATGCATACACATGGTGGGGCCTTCCACTAGGTGAGAGAAATCCACTGAATGTTTTCATCCAGATTAATCCTCATTCCACCTGCAGAGTGAGTGTTATTGTCTCTTGTTTACAAGGGAGTAAACTGAGGCTCAGAGGAGCTTGGTATCTAACTCAAAGCCTCACAGTAGGTAAGTCATAGCATGGGATTAGCATCAAGATTTGCCTAATATGGGCCATACCACAGCATATTTCTTATTAAGAGAATGAATCAACTGGGTGATTGTAACAGATAATGTTGCTTTTAATATGAACCTTGAATTTGAGGCTTTTTCCCTTAGTCAGCATTTTCCAAATTCTAAAGAATTATAGATAATAACAAACTTTTACCTGATCATATAGCTCAAAAGCTTTATTGAACTCCTTTCCACACATTTTGACCCCCTGGAAGATAGAGAAGGAAGCAAAGGTTAAAATGCTGCTAGTAGGTTTTATTGTGTTTTTCTCAGTGACTCTCCCACATTCTAACTATTCAATAAAAATACTATTTATGATAGAAAAAATGTGAAATACCTGAAATTTAAGGAGAAAATTCTCCTGCACTGGTAATAATCTTTTGAGAGAAAAGCATAACATTAATAGATTAGATTTTTAGACAAGGACAGTTTATGATGATAATACTTGCCCAGTTCCTAAACTCACCTGGCCATCTCAGTTAATTCCAGCTTCCCATCATTATTTGTATCAAATAATTTCAGCTGTAAGACAGAATGTCATTATTATAGCCATTGAAGAATAGTTTATAGCACGAAGGAGACGAAAATACAAAACAAAGCAGTTTGAGTTACCAATTACGTATATAGATAGCAAAGTTGTAGAAAATAGCATTTTCAATTTTATAACTTGTGTAATTGCCAAAGTTTCTCAGAACACTTTAGTCAAAACAAGTGGTGATCTTAACTAGTCCTCTAGAATACTGTCATTTATTTTTCTTGCAAACGTGTGCATACACAGGGGTGGGGAAAAGTAGGTTTACTGTTGTAATAAATAAATAACTAATATAAGAACAAATAATAATACAAGAATAAATTCTGTGTTTTACATACTCACACTGTAAACCTGCTTTTACCCACTCCTGTATGTATCAAGATGAGGGGGAGATGCTGTCTAACAATGTACAGCACATCCGGACTCTCCAAACAATGATATGAAAATAAATACTTGTTTTTCTCTTTTAGAACATAATAGGGTACACACAGAAGCAAAAGGCACATACTATGAACAGAAGTTTTAAGTAATGTATAATGGTTTTAGTTTTCCTTGGATGCTGGACAAGGGAAACTAAAGCCCTCAACCTGCCCATGGCACATATATACACCAGGCACACCTGATGTAGACATCCACACACCCTCACTAGGAGTCAGGTAGAAATACTCCTATGCTATATTGGATAGAAGAATTATGTATAAAATGTATCAAATATGTATACTAAAATGTGAAAAAGTACATTATTTTTGTTCATAAAAGAATGTGATTATGGTCAGAATGGGGCCTCTTTAGGCATGCTGTGGTGGGAGGCAGATTTGTTCATGGTCTTATGATGACACATTTTATAAATCATTGATCATCAGTTCTAACATTGTTACACTAATATCAGTACTAAGACACTGGATACCAGATCACACATTTACTGTCCATAGGGAAATATTTCCCCACTTATATATTTAAATTTTAATTAGTTCTTGATTAATTTGCTTCCCAGATTTGAACTGGTTTATGACATTTAATCAGATGTGCCAGGCCAAACCAACAGGGGAAAACTCCCATCTGAGTGGTTTTAAAAAGGTTGCTTCAAATTTCTGCCTGGAAAAGAATCATTACTTTAAATAGATATCCCTTAAGGTTGGTGCAATACAGAAAATTGGTAAATGTAGGTTATTGTCCTTTTCCCAAAAGTTAGCACTTAGCTCTGCCCTCTGTGACACTGTTGTATGCTGATGCTTTGATGAGGACACTTTCTCACCACTTTATAATAAATATCACTGTATAATGAATAAGGCAACAGTTAGGTTCTAGAGGTATTTTTCCCCACATGAAATAGGCTGACAGGTTGAAAGTAAACCTCAGTTAAGTCAAATATAATCAAATCTTTTATAAGATTAGTTCTCAGGGTGACTAATCAATGTAATATAACACAGTTTTTATATAAGCACATATGTTTTCTGGGTCACTTGTTTAAATCCACAAGGTAAGAATTCACTGTAACTTTACAGTCCTTAAAACATGGACATAAGCATGTACTGATCTGAATAATAAAACTTTGAATTTCAAAAAGTAAACAAAATTATGTTGCCAAAATACTAGTTTAATCAGTTTAGGAAAAAATCCTCTTAGTCCTAATGCTATCATGAGTCAAAATTAGCAAACTTTACCTTTTTGAAATTAATTAACAAACTTTACCCACTTGAAACTTATTAACTTCAAGAGCATGGGATGATTTTACCTGGGACTTCAAAAATTTATTTGATGTTCATTCCTAAAACATTAAGTGCCTGTATGTAGAGCAGTTTTCTTGGCTCAATTTTCAACATTCTACAATAGATCTCACTTATACTGTTCACTATAATATCAGAACAAAGCTACATTTGGATTTCCTCACCCAAAGTACCAAAATAATGTTCCAAAATAACAAAAATCAAAATTAAGGGGTAGAAATACCTGTTTTTAGTCTCTCAGTGAGTAAGGTGGCTATAAGTTCTCTGTATACTCTAACAAAATCTCTGATTTCCCATGTAATGATAAAATTGATTCAGAACTTCTATCATAAATGAAATTTTAGTGATATAATTTATATATCTATAATGTAACACATATGTGTAAGTTATAGAATTGAGTGACATAATTATACTAGCTTTTAAGAAAAACAAGTGATTTTTGGATAGATAAAATTACCAATTCTACAGGAAGGGAAGTGCTCTTCTGTTGAGTCTGTAGCACTGAACCTTAAGGAACCTGTAAGGGATCCATGGCATCCTTACATGTTTAGCTTTTCAAGTGAAATTAGACCTATGCAATGTAGTGCCCACACCACGGGTTATTTATTTCATTCTCTTCAGCCTGGGAATAAACAAGGTTCCTGGCCGCAGTCTTTTCAGGATCAGTCTTACCATTAGGTCTGTATACTCAGCCAGTTTTGCATCATCAACAGTCTTGTTTGCTTTTTCCAGCAGGTCCTTCAGAAAGTTCTGTTAAAACAGAGAACACTCAGGTAAATTTCATCCATAACAAACAGTGGGCCTCTGTTTCACATGTTCTGAAACATAACATCTGCAGAGTGCAAAGAAAGTCTCTTTTTAAGGATGAAACTATGTGAAGAGGTTAGAAAGGAGATGAGATCATGTGGTCCTCCTGGCATTCCAGCAGAGATGCTGCCCTTGACAGGTACGGTGTCTGCCTTTCCCTGAGCTGCTCTATCCTAGTCTGTGCAACATTCTGCTTTTATGGTTTCAATGAATGAAGTATCTGAATTGTGCACTGCGTAGGAAGCTGAGTAAGTAATCGTGAACCCAGCCACCTCTGTGGATGCATTTCTAGATATTGATACCCTCACCAATACTTGAGTGACTGTGCAGGAACCTGAGGCTCATATCTGTATTTCATACCTTGTGTCAGAGACTATAAGTAAATCCTAATTTCAAGTATATCATTTATGGCCTGCATGAAGCTCCTTTCTCCAGAGAATAGTCATTAGCTTCAGGATGCAGTCATAGCACGAGGACTTTCTAACTCATTTGGGCACCAGAGATGTCCTCTCATCTCTGGAGGATATGTGATCATATTAACATGGAGAGGATGAAAAAGATGACTGTTCATTTGACAGCTGGAAGTGAGGAGTGAATGTAATTTTTTGAAACAGATGTAAAAACTTTACAAAAGCTTGCTATAGAAATGACAGTGTAACAAGAAGAGCAAACACCAGTCTTTCATTTTCGTCTAGTGCTATTCATTCTTACCTCTTTCTTGGAAAATGATTAATGCTGTTGTGGAATATAAGCATATCTGTGCATGTATGTTATGGAAGGATAGGATGTCTTAGGTTCTGCAGAGGTTTTTGTCCCTCCCAAATATACCAGTTCTTCAGGGCTGATGTAACTCATTCTTTTTGCAAGAGGAGACATTTGGGGATGGGGGTTGATAAATTTATTTTCACTTCAAACATTCGACTTCCAGTCCACAATGAAGCATTAAAAACTTAAAACTATCTGTTAGCAGTGAATTTTGTGAGAGGCTTTTGTCAGAGATTAATTGGGTTAAAAATCCTCACCAGAGACAAAAATGGTGGTCACAAAAATAGCCTGAGAGAAACCTCGGGACTGAGGTTTGAAGTTGTGTCTGAGAGCAAGTGATGTTTTACTCTATTATAGATCTTAAAATTAGCTTTCTTGAAAGATCCATTAAAAAAGAATGCCAGCTTATCTTCAAAATCCCCAGAGAGGAGGGCTTCTATTTAGAATCTCTTTCTGAGAACAAAATTTAGAACAAAGAAGGAGACTTTTAGAATATTTTGAGGTCAGGTGTTGGAAATGAGCTAAACTGTTCATTATAAACTTGAAGTAATTTTCCAAAGAATTTTTTTTGGTTCAATGGAATAAAAACACAATAGCTTAGCTGTCACCTTATGGGCTTTCCATTGCTGAACTGCAAGTTTATCAAATACCTTGTTTTTGGTGATTTCACATTAAAATGTTTACATTTTCAAGAAGCTATAGGTGAATAAATCTTAGCAATTTGAAGTGGTCCAAGTTCCAGGTGTCACTTTAACCATGTCCAAAGTGACCAAGAATGTGCATTTATATTCATATTTCCCTACAGCTGAAGAGGAGGCAGATTTCAGGAGGTAGGGGTGGCCCCCAGGGTTGGTAAAAATATTGTAATATCATTTAATATTCTGTCTAGGTCCACATGTGGTTCTTCTCCCAGGCAGCTGTGTAATCTTGAAAATTATCCAATATTCCTAAACTTCAGTTTCCTTGTTTGTATATTGAGAATAATGACACCTGTTTGGCAAATAAGGATTAAATGTTAAAATACAGTTCAAGCACCTCATAGTAGCAGTTCCTGCCACATAGGGAGACTCAGTAAATATAAATCCCTTTGATTACCATATTTTGAAGATAGTGACAATAGGGTCTCCTGGACTGAGAAGTCTTGCGATTAGTATAAGGACATAAAAAACAGATGCTTCCATGTTTCTGAAAGGCTAGCAAATTATTGAGTTCATGAGCAATAGAATTTATTTTACCTTGAATTCCACAAAATCTTTTGTGTGCAACATGTTGAGCTTTACAATAAATCTGAGAAGAAGGTACTGTTACCTCCGTAGTACAGATATAAAAATCAGACAGAATGATACAAAGATTTGTCCAGGGGACAACGATTTTAGATCTTCTGGCCTTTCTGTTATATACCCCTGCCCCTCCCCAGCTCCTCTATAGTCTGTGGATATGAACAGATATGTTCATTTTCAAAGTAGCATTTTTTAACAGTCTGATCAATTACATATGTTATACATATGAGGACTTTATTGTTGAGAAATGGCTGGGTGTATGGATGTCCAGGCTGTGAGGCCAGTGAAGCTGGGTCTATGCACTGGCCCTGCTTCTGATTTCTGGAGGCCATCGGGAGCTCACTCCACATCTTACCTTTTCCTCATGGGGGTAAAACTGATCTCACAGAGCTCACTCGGACATTAGACACAGTAATATGTAATGTACCTGGCAGATATTAGGTGTCCAATAATTGTCAATTTTTATTTCTCTTGAAAGAGAAATCTATCTATATAGTTGTTTAATTTATAAAATAACTATCAAGTTTCAATGAAAAGGAGTGGAATATTCTGCTTAGTATTTGTTATATCTATTTTATATAACAATTTGTGTTATTTAAATTGCTAATTTCTTGCATTGCTAAACAGAATTTGAAGAAGTACTTGAATACTCTTTTTTTGATCTGGTTCTTCATTAACAATGTGGAAATGTGTGTGAAAATGTGCCATTGCTCAACACCAGTTTTTTTCTTTGGAAGTTTATAAAAAGCTGCAAAGTTCATAGTTGTGTTTGTAAGGGAAGAACTTGCTTACCTTCAGCTCCTCTGTTTCTATGAAGCCACTGTGGTCAGTGTCATACTTTCTCCATGTCTGTAAGTAATTATGGACAAGGAAAACCAAGATGTTACAACAAAGCCTACACTCTGTCTAATATGAGCAGCATCTGAGCCTTGGCCCAGTGACAGCTGTCTCTTACCTTCATGAACTCCTCACAGGACTTCAGCTGCTGGCATCTGAACAAAAGCAGGAAGTTCTCTTCTGTGGGTAACACATGAGCCAACTGCAAAAGATTTAGAGAGTGTTTGAGGACCCAAAAACAAATCTGTGGAATTTGCTGCTTCTCATTTTTTCTTGAACATGTGCTTTGGAACAGTTTCATTGCCTAGAAAACCAGGAGAGGAAACACTTTAGACTTGATTTTCCCTTCCTGATACTTTGTTCCTGGAGAGCCATGCTTTTCCCAGCCTGGTTGCCTGTTGGACTGTTCCCTGGTGAGGGCAGTGGCTGCAGCTGGCCACTCCACTTTTCTGACATCATACAGCCCTGCCAGTGGCTTGTATCTTCCCTCTACTCTGTGTCACAGTCTCCTTTCAGGCACAAAGAACAGAACATAAAGGCCATGCACTTTATGTGGCAGGAAAGAAACAGTAGTATGAATGTAGGGAAAAGGGTCCTAGGGAGAAGCACATCTTTAAGTCTGAGGAGGAAGACGAGCCCAAGACAATTGTAAGGCTCAGGGAAGAGGTAAAGAAGGCAACTCTGATCAACAGTGAGGACTGAGGAGTGATAGGGTCTGTTGCTTGAGTTCAGGACTTGGGCTTAATTTATAGTCCTTTTTGGGACCCTGTAACATTTCTCCTTAGATCTCATTTCATAATTTCATTGTCTCCTTTATTTTTTGAGAAAAAAGAGGCTCCAGCTCTCATTCTAAGATGAGTATAATTTATCTCTTGCGTGCATGGAGAGAGGGAGCTGGATTGATGGCCTCACTGATGCCTGGGTTCTATTCCTGGCTCAGCTGCTAATTAGCTGTGGCCCTGGCAACTCCCTGGGCTATTTATACCCTCACCACTAAAAAGAGTTGACATAAAATCCAATGTCTCTTAAATGTAGTGGGTGCAAAAACACCGTGAGAATCTATTAGAATGGCTATATCATCACCATTAAAGAATGCACTCACACCACAGCTATAACTTCCAGAAGTTGAAAAACCCTGAACTTCAGGCATGGACCATGGTCACTGTATGTCAGACTGAGAACCTAGGGTTTAGATTAACCTTAAGATCAGTGTATGTTCAAAATTTCTAATAAACTATCAAAAGACCCTCACACTTTTTTTTCCAATTTTCATCCATTTAGGTCCACAAAAAATTTAATGTAAAATGTATTAGTCTACCTTATATACAAATACAAGTATTGTCAGCTCTTTTATGCCTGTATAGAAGGTCCTTTAACTTACCTTGTTTTTAGATCTTTAAAATAACATCTCAAAATAGAAGCATTCTATTTATTGGCACTACAAAGGGGACTGAAACTAAGGGTTGGGAACAAACATCTATAAGGATGTTTAGTGTGGCTCAGTCAGAAAATATTTGCTTATTTTTCTGAACAAAGGGCATTAGTTGACTGAGCATCAACATAAGCATTCATTTAGGAAGTGAGAACTAGCCAAAGCCAACTCTTCCTGTATTTGTTGGCACAGGACTTATGAAATATATTTACAAGGTTTGGTGGATGTCCCCATAGACTGTCCACTTCAGGAGGGTAGATGTCATTCTTGGTCTCCATTCCCTAAATGTCCCATGGAGGACTCAGCATCATATGTGCCTGACATAGATGCTGTGGATTGTTTGACACTTTTACTTTATGAAGATACCCATTTAACATGATTTATAGTGAATAATTTTTTCCTATGCTCATTGTAGTTTCCTATGCTGAATTTTCATAATTATTGTGCTTTTTTTTAACAACAAGAATACTTTTTCTTAAATTGTATTTATCAAAATATACCAAATACATGAAAACAGAAAAAATAAAAGAATAAGCTAGTAAGTAATGACCTAAGGTAAATTAGGAAAATTTTAACCATCTTTATTTCAAAAATTAAAATTAATATAACTCACATGAAGTTCAGAGATCTTCAGAATGTCAGACCTAGAGATGGCAAAATTGCTTTTAATTTTTGTGTAAATGTACATTTCTTTGCCCATGCCATTTGGTCCTACTTGTTTTAATTATTTAAAAAAACATGCAACATATTCCATCTTTTAGTTTCACTGACCTCTTCATGTTAATCTGAGTATAGTACCATCCTATTTTGTAGACATTAGAAATTATAAACATGTAGAAGGTAATAAAAGACACAAGCCATTTAGAGAGAAGCAGTGACTGTGTAGATAGCTTGGGGCTGCAGTGACAATGGGCACCAACTTTTCCAGGTGTGCTGCTCAGCATGGTGGCCCCAGGCCATGTGTGCGAAGTGCAGGGTCTCTCAGTACAGGTGTGAAGCCGTGTTGCCTTGTCTCAGATTTGCTAGGTTACTACAGACCAGAGAAGTGTCCTGTTGCCTGTCCCAAGATTACCAGTGATTTCTTAATCCTTAGGCTGCTTGTGTCCACTCTTTTATGAACTCCAAAACATTTTCATGGGCAGGAGATGAAGTGAACAATGTCAAGGTAATGAGTGGAAGGCAGATGGATGTGGCCACACAGAGACTCATCTGTGAGCATGGGTAGCTTGTCACTGAGTGTGGGGAAGCAAACATGTTCTCCCACTTGCCTGACTGCCCTACTAGTCTGTAGAAGCTTGGAGGACAGGGTCTGTTCCTCACTTACTGTTTCTTTGCCAAGCACCTCTAACCTTTCAGTCAACATTTTACTGACCAACTGAGTGAAGGCTGCTAGGATGGTACTAGCAGGATGGTACTAATAGGATGGTACTATACTCTGTAAGTGAAGTACAGTTCCTTTGCAGACATTACTGAGCTGTGGGTGGGGCAGGGTGCACCCTGTGACATGCCATCCAGAGCTGCTTTCAGGGGCTGGGAGCATTGCTGTGGTCTCAGCTTTCAGGTCTCTAGGAGGTGACCTGGGCTGAAAAGAGCTGTGTCTTCAAGAATACAAGGACAAAAAAGGCCCAACCTTCTCACTTAAAACTTGGGACGTGTTTGAAGGGTCTTCCGAGTGTGAACACACAGTGCAGTTTGCTGAAGCCTCTGAGGGGCTATATCACAGCCCAGTATCTCCCTCTGCCCAGTCCTGCTCTTTCCATTCCCCTTTGACAGGTACTGATCCCAAGAGCACGTATCTTATCTTCAAGGCAGGCCTGCTTCCCAGGGAGCTGACCCTGCAGTGAGTCTCTACTTCCCTCTTCTGTGGCTGTGATGTACCAGAACCTTTGCTTTATGTTTTCAGCCAACTGAAATCCCTGCTGTGACATGGAACTGTGCTGTGAGCATGTGCTGGGGTCTGGGTACCCAGTTACCCTAGGAAGAATCTTACCAGGAGGCAGACAAGTTCAAAGCAGGAAGTAGATAGAGCAAGAGTACCTCTTGCTCTAAGTACCAGGAAGGAGGACAGTTTCACTTGAAACAGTGACTGAACGAGACACAGCAAAGCACCCACAGAGTGTAACCCTAATGTTTAAGACAATCCTAGTGTGTGTTGACCTCCTTCCATAATGATTAGCAAAGCATTTAGTTTTCATTTGGGAACCAGAGAAATTGATTTTCTTAGCCAATAAAAAGGGGATCCAGAAAATTTGGAAGAAAACCCAGCTCATATACATTTAAGTCTAGTTGAATTTAACAATTTGAATTTGACAAGTTATATAAGATGTAGGGAAAAGGCTTGGCATTCAGAAGAGTGTAGTAGGTTTTCCAATGAATTATTTTTATTTTAAATAATAATAGCAAATACATTTATTGCATTTTGCAGTGTGTCAGAGTTTATCTATTTGCTTGGCATGTATTGTCACATTTGATGTCAATACTCAGATGTCACCCTTTGTTCACAGCCAAGGAGACTGAGGCTCTGAGGATAGATGGGCTACTATCACATAGCTTTTAGTTATGAAAAGCCAGATTTGAAGTTAGACAGCCTGACTCTTGATTTTGAGACCCTGGTTCTTTACCACCATGACCTTCAGTTAAAACCTTCAATCAAAAAAGTTTTTCTAACCTACCATTTAAAAAATCTATCCCAAGTGCAGTTTTAAATCAAATTTCATTGTCATTTCTCCAAGTTCTCAGGTGAAAAAGTAATCTGCCAGAAAATTATATTCACTGTGTCTGGATTCATATGGTCACATCCCATGATAGAAAGAGGGAATGGCTAGGGAAATGCTTGTTTCCCTGGGAAGGCTGTTACTCTTTTGAGATAAAAATAGCTTTTAGGTCTATCTCTTCAGTGGATTCAGTGACCTGGACAAATAGACACAATGAGAGCAGAGGGGTGGGTGGGTTCCCACTCATGCCCTGGGGTCAGGTGAAAGCTTGTGGATTCTACATCCCACCAAAGAAAGTATCTATAATTAATGTGAGCTTGGAGAGAATTTTCATTATCTGCTAAATCATTCATCTTCCTCAATAATTATTTTAATCAGATTTCTCTGAAATAGAGCCATTAGTCTCCATCAATTTAGAGCATTTTTAACTGTCATGGTATTTGTTAAATTATCTCAGAATTTAAATTCTCCTGTTTTGACTTAATATTACAGTCTCTTTATTACTTAATCATGTGTGAATTTTAAAATTTATTTAAATGTATGAAATTAAAGACATCAGAAGAAAGCACATTGTTGGAGAGTGTCAAGTCACCTTCACCAGAATAGAACTTTGAAAATTAAACACTATCCTTTCTGATCTTTTCCATAACATATTTCAGTTAGAGCTAATCAGTCTGGCCTGTCCCCATCAGGAGAGCAAACTGCTGTATGAATGTCATTGTGTTTATTTAGATTTGGTTTTTAAAATATTTTATTTATTTATTTTTAGACAGAGGTAAGGGAGAAATAAAGGGAGAAAAATATTGATGTGTGAGAGAGACATTGATCTGTTGTCTCCACTCATGACCCAATCGGGCACCAGGGCTACAACCCAGGCATGTACCCTGACCAGGAATCAAATTGGCAACCTTTTGCTTTGTCAAATGATGGTCAACCATGCCCTGAGCCATGCTGGTCAGGGCTTCAGATTAGGTTTTGATGAACCACAAGCCACATATTAAATAGGCATAACATTTAGACAAATCCAACTTTTTTTCTATGAACACCAGACTCATGGTGCAAGATGTGAATGGGTAGGTAAGTACTAATTTTGGATGACATAGATTTTCCTTTCCTTCATAGCTGGCTGGGACACCTGTGTTTGTATCCCATGCTATATATCAAATTATTTGGCAAGTGACACTTTATGACAGGTTGAAAAACAGAAGAGATGAACTTGATTTAATACTGCTTCCCTGTGACACCAGAAGGCATTTTGTAAATGCAGATACTCCCATTCTCCAACCCGCTTTCTACCTGTGATTTGGCAGTTTCAGTCTCTTTTTCCCAGTCTCCGTTCTTTCTTCACCTTGATTTAACTGCCCTGGATAAACCAACATTCACAGGTACCACTGCAGTAATCTCTCTCTTCTGTGTTCTCTTCCTCCCCTCCTACTGTCCTGCCTTCCCACCACCAGGTCCCTGATTCTCTCCTCTCCACCTGTTACCCCACCCCCACCTCCTGAGCCTATGCTGATGAACTTAGATTGATGAAAAGCATTTTGGGGTCAGAGTCAGATCTAGGTTTTCTCACTCCCATCAGTGGGGACTTGGATGTGTCATTTGACCTTTCTGGTGTCAATTTTCTCATCATTAAAATGAGGAATTTTGGCTAATTTTCCCCAGATATCCTATCTAGCAAAAGTTCCATGTGATGGAATACCTAAGCCTTCCAATCCATCCTATATGTCTCACTTCTCTCCCTTTAACTTTCCTGTTTCAGTTGATCTGAAAGTTATCTTCTTTCAGAAGATATGTTCCATGATTTCACATCTGGATCAGTTGGCCTCTTTCTTAATCTGTAAGTCCCATTATTATAAATTTATCTCTGTATGTAGCAATGAACTATACACAAGCAAAGGGAAAGTGCATACTCCAGAGAAATAGTTTAATTACAAAGATAATAATGGTATGTCCTTTAACTCTATCTGTAGTAGCTTTTTAAAAGTATGTGTATTTCACATTGATATCATAGCTGTTATTAGATCAATTATTGGAAAACCAGATAAATCTACAAATTAAAGGTAAATTGTGACTACATGTTGTTAATATCCTGAATATGTCACTATCTAATACATTAATACAATGTATATAACATACATTATATAAAGAACATAATTATGTTTGTGACAGCATAGTTTAAATAGGAGTTTATTAATTTTTCTGAAAGCTGTCCACTCAATTTCTCTAATAGAAATAAAATAGGTGGAGAGATTTTAAGGAGTAGCTGAGACACCAGCATCTGAAAGACTGGAAATGAAGGAATGTGGAAGCACTAATATGAGATCATGGTTTTGGCCTATGATTCATGGACAAAAGTCATCATCAAAAGGTAAGATTTGACATTCACATTTTGAACTTTTAGAGACCTTAAATAGACCATAGCATACTCACTCACTAAGGCTCACAGCCAAATGAAAATAGAATTTCAGAAACCAGGACTCAGCTTTTGGCTCTAATGTTGTCATAGGGACTGCAAAGATTTCATTTTATATTTAACAGAAAAGTCTGTTCTGTTGAATGATAAGAAACACCTGTGAAACATGCACATGGCTGGTGTTGTATGATGGGTGTGCACCTGGGAACTGGACACTTGGTTTGTGTAGGCAAAGCCCTTCACTCATCCAGATCTCGAGTGTCTCATGCCAAACTTAGTCCGGACTCTGAAAACTCTTGGATCCCTTTAATTTCTCAACAATTTTTAATTTTATATTTATGAACAGAATGTAACCTGTTACTTAAACAAAATAAGACTCCGAATGGGTCTTGCCATATCATGTTTGAGTTGAGCTTAATAAAATGAAGCCCATTTATAAAAACTATGTCTGAAAAATGCATGTTTCTTACCTCTACAATTCCTATTTTTCCATCATCTCTCTGCGCATACTGATCCACAAAAGTTTTCATCTCAGGTGATAACTCCTAAAATTATATAAAAATAAGTAATAAGTTTGTAAAAATAAAACCCAAATCAAATTATGCTTGTGATGTTGTCAATACCTTATTGCAAAGAAAAACCAGAATTAGAACCCTTTAGAATTGTGTATATTGATTAACTATTTTGTGAAAATTAAAGACTACTAATATATAGCATTTGCTGGTTTCCAGTGAAGGAGTTATAATTATCATGATCATTTCTGAATCAATCATTATGATTTATCTTCTGTTATTAGTTTTGAGAATATACTATCTTTAAAATATCATTAGAATTATTCAGTTTACAACCTTTAGTGAATTTAAGTATAATAATCACTGTTAATGTACTTCTAAACATTGCTTCAGAAGAAATTCTTTCTATTTCTATACTAATTGTCCTATAACATTGTCCTTGTTTAACACATTTCACCTGTGGAAGGTAATAATATATGTTTTCAGTTTGGACAAGCAAAAAAGTGAGCATTGAAGTGTGACTCACTTTGTAAGCAAAGAATGTTTCAGCATAAAAGTGGCATTAATTAATTCAATAAGGAAAAAAATTAAACATCAGAAAATATGTCAGATAAAAAACCAGCTTGTACTTTTATTAGAGACAGACAACATTGATGATCTTATTTTAGGGCACTGATTATGTGTACAGTGTTCCAGTGTTTCCTTCTTTCCATTTTTTTCTGAGATGATAGTCTCTCTCCCATGAATTTTAGTTCAATGAGACATGTTTAAGAGTGATAAAGTGAATTTTTTGATCACTTGATTCTACTCCCCCCCCATCTGTTCTGTTTCATATACAATATTTCCTTATATTGACAGGTTAGAGATCTATGAACTGTGAAGTGGTAATCTGAACAAAGGGCTAGTATTCAGGAGGTTGAATGTAGACTTGTGGTGTCCAGCACAGTTTGTTTAAAACAGCCCTTTTGCATTCACTGAAGCCTGTTTAAAGTAGGTCAGCCTTCATTAATGTTCTGTTCTTTATCCTTGTAGACTAAATTAAGGTTTCAGTTATTGTCATAACTAAAATAAAGTGGTATTTACCAGTCATTTGATCCAGAGATAGACTGATTAGTACAATTTAAGGGCTATATTGAGCCTGAATATCATTATTACAAGTTTTACAAAATCCTTTATGAACCAAAGTAAATATTGTGCATAGAACTGAGGTAGCACATAGTAATTAAGCAATTTAATTATAACAGTCTTTTAAAAAACATTTCTAGTATCAATCAATTTCAACTTGCATTTATTAAGTTTTGCTATAGCAACAATTATAAGAAAGTGAAAGTGGCAATAGTGGGATTGAAAGTTCTACTGCAAACTATTATTTATTAAAGTAAACAGAAGGCAAGGCATTTGTTCTTAAATCTTAAAATCCTGTATTACTAATAGCTTAACTAATGGAAATGACATTTATTTTTTGAGCTTTGTGGATGATAATGATGTCAAAATCAATGTTTTAAATAGTGCAAAACATAATGAAAATAATTATAGTAATAATGCTTTTATTCAAAGCTTTTAAAAATAAATGTAGTATAAGGACTAAATACCATGTGTAGTATAAAAAGGTAGACAATACATTGGGTTGTTATACTTCATGAGTATTATATTTAATTATACTTAACATTAGTGAACATTTTAAAATTTCACATTATTCATATGATGAGCCAAACAGCATTTCCATTACTACAGCAAAATCTGTTACCCTAAGGCCAAAAATGCAAAGAAATCTTGTGTATAAAGTCAATCTTTATGTTGTAAGGTAAAAAAGGGAAGAAATATGTACAAATAGGTTTATTGCAATGAGGCCAGTAGCACAATGAATTATTTTTCTGGTACATGAATCTTTCATTTCAGATCATTATTTAGACTTTAACTAACCAAAGACTATATTCATAAGCCAGAAAATGGTCAATAATCAAGCTACTAGGTGACTTGATATAATACTGTGTCTGTGCTCAGATTTGGTATTGTTGGATTATAATCTAACAATTAGAATTTCTAATATTCTAAAATTGGTGTCTAGGCAATAGAAAAAAAATAATTAAGGTCTACAATCTTTAAACCCTAACATAAAGTCATTATTTACAAAAAGTACAAATACTAAAATGGGACAAGGAAAAGAAAAACCTGAAAAATGTGTAGTTTCTAAATATTTGATTTTCTAAAGTGAAAATAAATTTCAATATTAAAATTAGTTCTAGAAAAATTAAATATAATCATTTAGCTGCTAGAAACATCTTATGAGATTTCACTTTGAAATTTTTTAACAAGTAAGAGTTTTTCAACCAGATACTTTAAATGACAAAGAGACTTGTTTTTGTTTTATTAAAGATACATAGATCTATAATGATATTATTACATGAATTTATTTACATGATAGCATGTAAGATGGGGGAGGGTATAAAGAGAAAGAATGTATAAAACATTTTCTACTTTATTTGATCCTATTCAATTATATTTTCAGATTTATATAATATTAAATCTGGGTAAAACAATCCCCAGAGCATTGTCTGGTTAATATTGATTTGGTCAATGATTTTAGCAACTGATACTTCTGTAATGTATTACATTCTCAAGTCCTCTGTGAGTCTTTTGAATATGTTAGACAAAGATGTGTATCAAATATAGAACAAAATATACCTCTAGTAGTAAGTTGTGTGTGTGTGTGTGTATATATATATATATATATATATAACATTTTATAATTATATATAACTCAATGTGATGATTGCCTAAAGGTCACACACACCTATATTTTCCTCCAAATGTGTGTGTATATAAATATATATATATATAATTATAGTATATATAAGTATTTATATATACTATAAATTTATTTAAATTTATAAATTTATTATTTAATTTAATTAATTTAGTATATGTACTTATAATATATATTATATAAATATGTAAATGTTTATATAATATATATATACACCCACATGGAGTGGGGCAAAAGTAGATTTACAGTTGCAAGTATGTGAAATGCAAACTTTATTTTTGTATTATTATTAATTAGTTTATTATTTTCCATATGAACACCTGTAAACCCTCTTTGCCACACCCTGTATATATAATTTGTTATGTAAAATCTCTTTCTAATGATAGTCAAAAAAGCCAAAGATTAACATCTAACTAGCCCAAATTCATCACTGCTTCAGAAATGCAGTCTTACATAAATCCCAATAGATTAGTGAAATTCTTAACCTATTTTCTTTTATATAATCTCCTCATCTATGATAAAAGCTGAGTATATTTTATTTTTATGCTGACATCTTTTCTTAACAGGTTAATTCCTTTGGTTAATTTATGACCAAAGGAAGTCATTCAGAATTAGTAAGAATTGTCATTTGTTTAATTAACTGACTTAAATTACAAATATAGGTTATTTTCAAAATGTCATTAAATGCTTATTATCAAAGTATCACTTTTTAAAAACAGATTGAATTGTTACAATTGCTTTACATTTTACATTTCTAACTTTTGGGTTTCTCCCTTTTGACAGAAATGTACACCTTTCTTTTTAAATTCTTCCTTATTATCATGGTCCAAGTTGCCCAGCTTTCCCCCAGTGAGGAAGGTCAAGACAGGCATTTTCCAGTCTCTCCAACCACATCAACATCACAACACCAATAAACAGCAATAGAAAAAAATACATAATCTGTAGATCTGCTTCCTGACCAGCAAGGGGCAGAGCTGTATTTCTACCCCCTTGCTTCTCACACAGTTAAAGAGAAGTTTAAAAAAATTACCTAGTCTGACACACCCCCAGGCTTGCTGACCTTCTGGGTATCCAGCACACACACTCTCCTCTTATGCACCATTAAAGCAGAGTAAGTATAGAAGTTGGACTGTTAAATGCTCTGGTTTCAGATTGCAAGGTTTTCCTCTTTAGGGAATCTCACTCTCTTTGACTCTGTCTTTCTCTCTCTGTGTCTCTGTCTCTGTCTCTCTCTGTGTCTCTTTTTCCTTTTGTCTCTCTGTATGTCTCTCTCTCTGTCTTTCTATGTCTCTGTATCTCCCTCTCTGTGTCTCTCCCCCTCTGTTTCACTCTCTCTTTGTCTCCCTGTCTCCCTCTGTCTGTCTGTCTCTCCTTTTTCCCCTACACAATTTGGAAAGGCCCTTTCTCAGTCAATAGATGTTTATATGCCCTGAAAACCACTGGACCCTCTTTGGCTCTTTATAAGAGGGTAGAATATCTATATATTCTTCCTTTGCAACTTGAACCTACCAGCCCAGCCTTCTTCCGTGCCTGCTGCAACTCCTGGATGAGGTTCTGCAGCTCCTTCCCTTCCAGGTACCCACTTCCTGCAAAGACAGAGGCACCAGTTGTCAGACATCCCAGTCCCTTCCCTATTCAGTGTCCAGGACAGATGTCTTTCTGGCTACCACAGAGGTTCTTTCCTGCTGGGACCTGAATTACCCAGAGGTGGGGATGCTGAGTATGGCCACAGGACCTTTGGAGAGCAGTGTTCTCCAATCCCTGCTCCCTTCCACTTTCTTGGAGAGAAAGAAATTTAAGGTTTAGGGTAACGTAGAAGCAATATATAAACTTCCAAGTTGACAGTCCCACCAGCTGCCAGTCGGGAGGTAAGATTGGGGAGTTGAGGGGTGGGGGAGAAGTAAAGTAAGGAAGCAGGGAAAGGGGTTAAGAGGTTGGCAGAGAAGGGGACAAAGGGGCGGGGTTGTTAGGTAGGAGAGGAAATAGTCACCGTCAGCATCGAAGTGAAGCCAGATTTCGAAAAACTGTGAGGCTGAGATGAGGGACGACTGCAGGTGGGACTCTGCCATTGTGCAGCGGAGTGTGTGTCAGGATGAGCTTGTCAGCGCAGGAGCCCCGGGCTGGGCGCTGTCCGAGGTGCTGCTCAGCCCAGTACAGCTTAGCTTAGCTCCGCGCCCCTGGTCGCCTAGGGCTCCAGCCTTTATCTCCCGCCCACCACCTGCCCCGCCCATTGCCTTCCTACCGCCTTTTTCTTTGCCCTCCCCTCCCTGGAAGCAGCAGGGGGTAGGCTATGGGGTGGAAGGCGGGGTGGGGAGGAGGATCCTAGCTCAGGCACTCATTCCCCACATTTGCTTTGTCCAGAAAATATCTCAGTCCTGAAAATTACAGTAAAATAATGTACATGCACAGGTTTTGATTTTCAGGTGGAGGAGGCAAGCTGATAAAGGGTGGAACCACATAAATAATCCTCATAGTGAGTGTGTGCATGTAAGTGTGATCTCCCCAAGATATTTAAGTGTTTATTTGAACAAAGTCAAGATAAAGCTAGGCAAATTTTAGATTGATCTGATTAGTGAATATAATGAAGTTATTTATATCAGTAACCCACTCTAATTTCTGCTGTGAGGCCATCGTATAAGTTTTTCTTAAACTGGTTTATATGAACAAGCTGTACTAAGAGGATTATGTTATTTTTCTGCTCAAAGTGAAATTATAATTGGAAAGTAATAGAATTAGATGACAAAATCTTAAAACGTTAGAGAAGAAAGTGATGTGGGAGATACTACGGCTTACCTTCTTGAGTTTGGAAAGAGAGTAAAGCAAAGAGAAATTAAGCATCTGGCCCAAACTCATCGATTAGTGACCCACATGGATTAGTGACTCAGCCAAAGCCTTGTCAGTGGATGAGCACACAGATTCTTTCTTTTCTCTGTGCTGAGAAATCCCTGTTACAGAATTTTTCAAAAACTGAAAATTACCATCAGAGTGGGAAAAAACCACCTAAGTAAATACATGTTATGTATTCTAATGTAATAAATGATATATTCACATTATTTCTTATTTACATAAATACTTCTAAAGAAATATTTGGTTTTGAATATTTTGAGAACTTGAAGTCCACTGAACATGTATAGTATGATTACAATGGTACAAAAGCAAAGTGAAGACCCAAGAAATAATCCAAATATAGCCAATACAGATTTAAAGTAAGTTAAAGTGAATTCACTAAGCTCTGTTTTTTATCCTTGTGTAATTGAGGATGGGGACCCTCAAATTTGTGTTTCTGAGACTATGACTCTTTGAGTAATGGATTTGAGGAATTTCTTATATGTGTCCTGTTTCAGAGACCCATTATTTCAAAGCTGGTCTATCTCAACAGTCTTCCTAACAGTGTTCTCTCTACCATAACACTTTACACTGCACAAATCATTTGTACTGCAGTTACCTTCCTTACCTGATGCTCACATTTAGTCTCAGAAGCTGTTATAGAGAGCTATACTTTTATTCTTCTTTTATACAAGGGGTAGATAAAATGTATTCTTGGACTATATAGGCATTTATTACATGCTCAGTTATTTATATTTTCATTCACCTAATGAACATTTATTAGTACTTATTATGTCAAACACTCTGCTAGACACTGAAAAAGAAATGAAGTAAAAGACCTGATATCTGCTTTATAAAAGTTTAGCCTTACAAGAATCAGGCCAAATGCCCACATGACAGGGCATATTGATATAACAGAAGTTTACACACAAGTTACTATGTTTGCATAAACCTCCTTATTTTTATGAATGTGTGGAATTGAAGCTAGAGTTATCTAAATTTGCTTAGAGGACAAGCACAGTCTTCCATGGTGCATATTGTTGTTTATAAGGAGAAATGGTCATGGGAGTGAAAGACCAATAGCTTGTGCCAGCCAGCTTATTGAAACTCCTGAAAAACTAATTATTCAAAAGGCCTTGTTTTTTTATATTCACAGCAGGATCTTTGGATGAGAAATGTGGTATGTGGACTTGGAAGCAAATACTAGAGGATAAACCTTGAAAATGGGCTGAGAAATCACTGAGTAGGTAATGATTTAGAAAAGCACTCTGACACTTTCTAGTCCTCATGGTGAACAATGTCTAGACTTGGATACAATGGAGACAAACAGGCCAGAGACAGAAGAAAAAAGGAACATGAACAAACTGATGGAAACGGAAATAACATTTTTAGTAGTTTTGGTAATTATAACTAATTTTCTTCCCACTCCCCAACCACAGCTTGCACATAGTGATAAAAATTCCTAAATAGTTCCACCACAATTTTTTAAAGTTTCATATTAAGTTCCAAAAATATTACATTACCATTTTTAAAAATCAGAAATATATGTGTATATATTTTTCACACACACATACACACACACACACACACACACACACACACACACATATATATATATATATATGCAATTGTTTTTCTATTTCAAGTCTATGAAACTACAGCAACTTCAGAATTACCATGTTGCAATGTTTAGGTCTCATCAGACCTAAATGCAGACTCCCAGTGCAGGGAGATTTGTGCAAGTAGCAAGTACTCTTTTTACTTCTTTTTATATTTAGGTGGAGAGGCCCTTGATTAGGGAGACCTAAAGCCTTCACCATCCTGAGGAAATCAGCATCAAAAGCTTCATGCTCATACAAACATAAAATTACACATGTATGGGGTTTTTGCTTTGGTGGTTATTTGCTTTTGCAGAAAAAAAGACTATAGTCTTTATATTACTCTGTAACTTTTTATTTTTAATTCAAGGTCATCCCTCCAGTATTAACACCAACATCTAATTTATATACTTTTTACAGTCAAATAATATTTGTCATTGTTTAGCCATAGTTATGTACATTTCAATTATTTCAGGTTTTTACTCTGATAAATAATGCTGCAACAAACACCTTCATACAAAAAGTAGTATTGCTAGTACAGAAGCATGCGATTTTATATTCTAGTGCACATTTCCAGGTGATTTCCTCTACTGTGTAGTGATCCTCAAATGACAAAGTCTGACTGTGACTTATTCTCATAATCTATGAATTTATTGCCTTTTAAACTTTGTATAAAAGGAAATAATCTATTTTTTACCTGTATAATCTAACAGGTAAAAAATGTTATTATTTTTTCCTTAATTTGCATTCACTACTATTTCTTAAAGTTTAGTTCTTAGTTTTTTAAGATAGAGTTTTATCATATATAGTTTTAATAGAAGAAATATAATTTTATACAAAAAATTTCTTGAAACTATTATTGGTCTATGTTCCAGACTGTCATCTCAAAAACAATATCTCTTTTCAGACTGTTTTCAGTCATTTCTAAATTAAATTATGCTTTATGGCACCAGATTTTAAGTGACTTGAGAAATACTTCACAGTATTATCTTCCAATCCCTTGGTTCTGTAATTATAGTAGGATCTTAAGTGTGTGGCAATCCTTTCATTTCTAGGATTTTTGAAGAACTACAGATGATTCTAATAGTGAGAAAGATTTTTTCATAAGATTGGAGTTTCTAAATATAGCATTGCAAGCAAAGCAACCTCATTACCCAAATATTGGCATAAAAGTAGAAGCAATTTATTTGCAAGGCAAAAAAATCTCTGGGGCAATTAAACTGCATTTCTCATTTCAGATTTCAGCTATTGAGTTACCAAGTCTTCATTCACACTCAGACCACTGTGGTTCAATTCATCATGTAAAGTAGGAGACAGAACTTCCTAGGTTACTGAATGCTTATTCAGCTTCCCTCAAGGACAGCTCCCAGAAATGTTCTACTGTGGGTCCAATTGCATGGGGGATGTGATGAATTTCTCTTTCTACATCCTAGCCTCTCACAGAGATTCTTCAACAGGTGAATTTAGCCTCTAGGAGAAGTTCATGGTACCTACCTGTGTGGCTTCATCAGCATCATCTACCATTTGAAGTACAAGTAATTTCCAAGAGTGTGAAAGACTTGGAAAAATTAGTCACAGAAAAGTCCCCTCTAGTCCTGGTAGGCAAAAATGGGAAAGAAGTGTATTTTATTCTGGGTGACACAAATTTTAGAACTGACCAGATGTAACCCATATAGGGTACAGTAGAAAGTTTTGCAAACAAAGATATGGGGCAAATTGTGCAATGAAATGTAAATGCTTGGCTTGGAGAAGAAGCTTTCTACAAGTATTTGCAAGGTCTGAATGTGGAAGGTGGGCAGGCATCATAAGAAGGCCTTTGAAGTGGCTTCTAATGTAGTTTAAACAATTTCACCAATTCCAGCTCTTACACAGATGGGTTGTATGGGCGCTACATACAATCCTCCCCATGCATTCACTGGCTCACAAGTATTTATTGAGCATAGGGGCCACATGGTGACAAGGCAGAGGCTTTGGCACTGGAGGACTACTCAAGACATAACATGAGTAGTCCTCATGGGGCTACTGAGTGGAGGCTGACTGCAGGCTATGACAAGGGGCAATTTCACTTTATAATTTCTGGGATCCTTCCCAACCCTTCAGTTTTGTGACTCTACTTGGTCTGGTGTTTTGTCAGAAATATTTGTATGCATTTGAAAAATAGATATCTAGTAAGGAATATAGAATGTGGCTTGAACAAAACTGATGTTCTTGGTGACTAACTGGCCAGCTTAGGATAATAGTGAAGTCCTTAGGCTCATTAAACCCGTGATCTCACCCCCTGAGTTATAGACACTAGTAAACACTGTTACAAATATTTTCATTTATGTTAGCCATATTTTCACTTTTTTAAAGACATATAATCCTCTGATCTATGGAGAGAAAAAGATATAAAAATTAACTTTCTTTAGGGTACATAGCTAAAGTCATTAGACTTCTGCAATTGATAACAGCTTTCAGAATTCTGAACTCTATTTTTTCTCATGTTACTGTCTCTAATACTGAGATGATACATTTTACAACTTGTAAGATATTTTATGTATCTTAAATTAATGGCATTTTAACCCTCATGGAAACAATTAATTACCCTCAAAAAATTTCAGTGAGTACCCATTTACATGAAGAATAGAATCTAAATCTCTCAGCCTGGAATCTAAAGACCTGCATGATATATTTCCATCCTTATCTCCAACACCATTCCCACAGTACCCAACTCCAGATCTGAGCCACCTATATATTTGAGTGAGTACTTGCTCATGTCATTCTCTTCTTTGGGAAATTTGCCTTTTATTCCCTCCATGTTTTCCTCCATGTTGCCCACCATAGCTCTCACCAGGCTCTGGGTCTCTCCCAGGAGACAAGGTTTCTGTCTGTACAGTAACTCTGAGTAGCTTGAGCTTCTCTGTCTTTTCTCTCTGGCCTCTCAATTGAATTATGCATTTAATTTATAAAATGGTTTTAAAGGCCCAGATAACAGAGACTATATTCGGAAATAAATTTGGCTAATAAATGGCAGGAAATTTATCACATCTTGATTTTAATTTTAAGTAATACCTGACAAGAAAAAAAGCTACTATATGTTAATATCTTTGAATTTATAATTGTACTGCCCCCCCAACAGACATTTATAAAATTTAAAAGTACACAAGGTGGAAATTTCTCTTCAATACATCTAATAAATTAAAAAAATAACCTTTAAAAATGTAATAGGAAATTTATGTGCATAGCTAGTTAATCAATGAAATAAATATGTACAGTTCAAGTATCAAAGACACAAAATCTGGTGTCTGACTTCTCTCTGAGCCCTCTCCAGCAGGTGGCCCTGTTGTACTCTGTGCCCCATCTGTACTGACCCTTTTTCTCCAGGAATTTGCACACCTGCTCCATCTCACAGAAGCTTCTTCAAATCCTCTCTTAGCTGGACTGACCCCTAACCATCATATGGGAAAACAATTAAGCATCACTTTTCCAGGGAGCACTTTCCTAAATGATGCCTATGGTGTTCCTGGTCAGCACCCTGCACAATCCTCATCATGATACTCTTCACTGTAACATCTCTTCTCACCAAATTCTAAGTTCTGTGAGGATGGGGACCAAGTCTATTATTTCTTTCATTTCTCCATAAGTACTGGGCACATAGTACATGATCAATAAATATTTAAAAAATGAGTTTTAATTATATATCTGAACCTTCAGTGTAGATCTTATCTTTTTAAAATTGTGTTCTGCCTTTCTAACTTCTGATGATTGAGAGAATGAAAAGGAGAGAGTAGGGAGAAAAGTTTAGGGGAAAAGGCACAATCATTCAAGGAAGCCTATATTGTAAAAACTTGTTAAAGAAAATGGACATGGGTGTGTGGCAGCAAATACTGAGGGTTATGAAATTCACCAAATTCACACCTAAATTGAATTCATTATACCAACACATACCATACCTCACCCAGTGTACTCTTTATTTACATTTTTGTAAATAGCTATTCAGTGCTCTAAGCCACAGATATGCAAATATTTCCCTCAGTTTGTTACTTGTGCTTTTATTTTCTTAACGCTGTCAGAACTTTTGATAAAGTCTATTTTATCAATATATTCTTATATAGGTTACATTTTTGTTTGGCTCCACTATATTCTCACTTGCCTTTTTTTAACTTTGTTTTTTAATTTAATCTATATTGTATTTTTTTATTTAATTCTTATTCAAGTACAGTTTTCTGTCTTATATTCCCAGTTCTGCCCCTGCCCAGTGCTTCCCACCTCCCTCCCATTTTATATTGTATTTTTTACATTACCTTTTAGTCCCCTTACATCCACCACTCCCAGCAGTCATCACACTGTTGTCCATGTCCATGAGTCCTTTTTCCTTTTTGCTCAATCCCCCCATCCCCTAACCCCTGCCACCATACTACCTGTCATCCTGCTGTCCATCTATGACTCTGTCCCCATTTTCTTTGTTAGTTCAATTTGTTCATAAGATGACACATATGAGTGAAACCATATGGTATTTGACTTTTTTTCTGGCTGGCTTATTTCACTTAGCATAATGTTTTCTGGGTCCATCCATACTGTCACAAATGGTAAAATTTTCTCCTTTTTTATGGCTGTATTCTGTTGTGTAAATGTACCATTGTTGTTTTATCTACTCATCTATTGATGGATACTTGGGCTGCTTCCATATCTTGGTGATTGTAAACAATGCTGCAATGAACACTGGGGTGCTTATGTTCTTCTGAATTAGTGTTTTGTGTTCCTTTGATATATTCCCAGAAGTGGGATTGCTGGAGCAAAAGGCAGATCCATTTTTTTATTTTTTGAGGTATCTCCATACTGCTTTCCACAGTGGCTGCAACAGTCTGCATTCCCATCAACAGTGTGAGTGTTCCTCTTTCTCCTCTTCAATAACACTTATTGCTTGTTGATTTATTTATTTTGAAGTGTACAAATAAATATTTTTATTCTTTAATATTTTTTTGAATTTTGGCAATTATTTCCTTTTTAAATTCTTTTTTTAGTTGTTCAGTTACAGTTCTCCTTCTTTTCTTTCTTTTGCTCACCCCTATGCCCCCACTCCCATAATCAGTTCCCACCCTTTGTCTATGCCCATGAGTCCTCTAATCATGTTTCTTGGCTTGCCCTTTCCCCCTTTTTAACCTTATTATCCCCTTTCCCCTCCTCTCTGGTCACTATCAATTTGTTCTTTGTTTTCTCTGTTGATTTATTGATGATAGCCATTCTGACAGTGTGAGATGGTATCTCATTGTGTTATTAATTTGCATTTCTCTGATGATTAATGATGTTGAGCATCTTTTCATACGTCTATTGGCCATTTGTATGTCCTCTTGGAGAAGTGTCTATTCAGGTCTTTTGTCCATTTTTAATTTTTTATTGAGTTTTGTAAGTACTTTGTAAATTTTCGATATCAGATGTATCTGCAAGTATGGTCTCTCATTCTGTGGGTTCTGTTTTTATTTTGTTAATGATTTCCTTTGCTGTGCAAAAACTTTTTAGTTTGATGTAGTCTCATTTGTTTATTTTTTCTTTTGTTTCCGTTGCCTGGGGAGATACATCACATAAAATATTACTACAAGCAATGTCCTAGATTTTGCTGCCTATGTTTTCTTCTAGGATTCTTATGATTTGGGGGCTGACATTTAAGTCTTTGATCCATTTTGAATTTATTATTGTGTATGGTATAAGAAGGTTGTCTAGTTTCATTTTTCTGCACCTATCTGTCCAATTTTCTCAACACCATTTATTGAATAAACTATCTTTAGCCAATTGAATGTGCTTGCTTCCCCTGTCAAATATTAATTGACTAGAAAGTTGTGGGTTTATTTCTGGGCTCTCTACTCTGTTCCATTGACATGTGCCTCTTTTTTTGCCAGTACCATGCTGTTTTGATTAATATGGCTTTATAATATAGTTTGATATTAGGTAGCATGGTCCCTTCAACTTTGTTCTGCTTTCTCAGGATTGCTGTTGCAATGTGGGATCTTTTGTTGTTCCATATACACTTTTGAAATATTTGTTCTAGTTCTGTGAAATACATCATTGGAGTCTCGATAGCAATTTCATTGAATCTATAGATTGCTTTGGGTAGTAAGGACATTTTGATGATGTTAATTCTACCTATTGATGAACACAGTATATGCTGCCATTTGTTTGTATCTTTTTCAATTTCTTCCTTCAATGTCTTAGAATTTTCCTTTTTTAAAGATTTTATTTATTTATCTTTAGAAGGGAAGGGAAGGAGAGAAGGAGAGAAATATCAATGTATGGTTGCCTCTCGTGAGTCCCCTGCTGGGAACTGGCCTGCAACCCAGGCATGTGCCCTGACAGGGAATCCAACCGCGATCGTCTGGTTCACAGGCCCATGCTCAATCCACTGACCTACACCATCCAGGGCTAGAATTTTCTTTGTATAGGACTTTTATGTCTTTGGTTAGGTTTATTCCTAGGTATTTAATTCATTGTAAAACAATTGTGAATTAGACTGTTTTCTTAATTTTCCTGTTAGTTCATTATTGGCACATAAAATGTAACTAATTTTGGATATTAACTTTGTATTCTACTACTTTGCTGAATTATTTATTAGTTCTAGTAGTTTCTTGATGGAATCTATAGGGCTCTATGTCTACCATGTCATCTGCAAATAATGACAGTTTTACTTTTTCCTTTCTAGCTTGGATGCCTTTTATTTCTTCTTGTCTGATTGCTGTGGCTAGGATTTCCAGTACTCTGTTGAATAAGAGAGATGAAAGCAGACATCGCTGTCTTGTTCTGGATCGTAAGGGGAATGCTTGTAATTTTTGCCCATTGAGTATGATGCTGGCAGTGTGTTTGTCATATATGGCCTTCATTATGTTTAGATATGTTCCCTCTATTCCCACTTTGTTGAGAGTTTTTATTATAAATAGGTGCTGGATTTTATCAAGTGTTTTTTTTTTTTTTTGCACCTATTCATATGATCATGTGGTTTTTATACTTCATTTTGTTTCTGTGGTGAATCACATTTATTGATTTGCAAATGTTGTACCAACTTTGCATTCCTGGAATAGATTCCATTAGATCGTGGTATATGGTCTTTTTAATGCATTGCTGTATTTAGTTTGCTAATGTTTTGTTGAAGATTTTAGTATCTCTATTAATCAGGAATATTGGCCTATAATTTTTCTTTCTTTGTAATGTCTTTATCTGGTTTTTGAATTAAGATAGTGTTGGCTTGTAAAATTCTCTTAATTTGCAGAGTTTGAGAGCCTTTCCTCCTCTTGAATATATTAAAATAATTTGAAATGGAGAAGTGTTAGTTCTCTTGATGTTTGATAAAATTTGCCTGTGAAGCCGTGTCGTCCGGGGCTTTTGTTTTTTGGGAGTTTTAAAAATATTGTTTCAATTTCACTATGTATAACCAGTCTGTTAACATTCTCTGATTCTTCCAGATTTAGTTTTCAAAGATTGTATATTTCTTGGATTTATCCATTTCATCCAGGTTGTCCAGTGTGTTGATGTATAATTGTTCATAATGTTTTCTTATAATCCTTTGTATTTCTTTGGTGTCAGTTGTTACTTCTCCTCTTTCATTTATAATTTTATTTATTTGGGTCCTTTCTCTCTTTTTTTTTTTGACGAGTCTGCTCAAAAATTTGTCAATCCTGTTTACTTGTTCAAAGAACAAGTTTTGGTATTCATTGATCTTTTGCATCAGTTTTTTAGATTATATTTTGCTTATTTTTGCTCTTATTTTTATTTTCTTCTTTCTGCTCACTTTGGGCTTTGTTTGTTGCTCTTTTTCAAGTTCCTTTAAGTATAAAGCGAGATTGTTTATTTGAGCTTTTTCTTACTTTTTTCAGATAGGTCTGCAGTGCTACAGATTTCAATTTTAGGATTGCTTTCCTAGTGCCCCACAGATTTTGGAATGTTGTGTCCTTATTTTCATTTGTTTCAACATATCTTTTAATTTCTTTCTTGATCTCATTGTTGACCTATTCATTGTTTAGTAACATATTCTTTAGCTTCCATATCTTTGCATGCTTTTCAGTGTTCTTGTGATTGATTACTTGTTTCACAACATTGTGCTCAGAGAAGATGCTTGATAGGATTTCAGTCTTCTTAAATTTATTAATATTTGATTCATGTCCTAACATGTTGTCTATACTAGAAAATGTTCCATGTGAACTTGAAAAGTATGCTCTGAAGATAACAATTAAATTCATGTGATCTAGTGTGTCATTTAAGTCATTGTCTCCATTTTGATTTTCTGCCTGGAAGATCTATCCATTGGAGTTAATTGGTGTTAAAATCCCCAACTATGATTGTATTTCTGTCAATCTTTCCTTTTATGTCCATCAAGATTTGCTTTGTGTGTATAGGTTCTGCTATGTAAGTTGCATAAATTTGACTGGGGTTGTATCTTCTTGTTGGATTGTTCCCTTTATCATTATGTAGTACCCTTCTTTGTCTCTTGCTATAGCCTTGATTTTAAAGTCTATTTTGTCAGATATAAGTACTGCTACCCCAGCTTTTTTCCTTTGTCATGTACATGAAATATCTTTATTTATTCCTATACTTTTAGTCTGTGTGTATATTTTGATTTGACATATGCTCCTTGGAGACAGCATATGTATGGGGCTTGTTTTCATATTCATTCAGCTATCCTATATATTTCTGTTAGAGCATTGAAACTATTTATATGTAAGGTGAGTTTTGATAGATACATATGTAGTGCCATTTTATTGTTAGGCTGTTTTCCACTGTTTCTTTCTTTTCTTTTCTTTTCTTTTCTTTTCTCTTCTTCTTCCTCTCCCTCCTCCTCCTCCTCCTCCCCCTCCTCCTCTTCCTCCTCCTTCTTCTTCTTTCTTCTTATTTTCTTCTTCATTCTTCTCCTTTCTTTTCTCCTCCTCCCCCTCCTCCTTCTTCTGCTAGAAAACCCTTTAACAGTTGTTGCAGTACTGGTTTGGTATTAACAAAGTCCTTTAGCTTTTTCTTATCTGGGAAGCTCCTTATTTCTCCTTCAACTTTAAATGATAGATTTTAAAGACAAGGATTTTCTACATGTCTTTAAGCTTTGTCATTTTAATTATGATTTGTCTTGATGTATGCCTCTTTAGGTCTAACTTGTTTGAAACATTTGAGCTTCCTGGACTGGTGTGTCTTTTTCCTTCTCTAAATCAGGGAAGGTTTTGGTCATTATTTCTTCAAATGGGTTCTCCACCCCTTGCCTGCTTTCTTCTCCTCTAGGTACTCCCATGGTGTGGTTGTCATTATGCTTCATGTTGTATAAAATATTTCTTAAGCTCTCCTTTTTAAATTTTTTTTCTTTTTGTTGCTCTGATTGGGTATTTTTTTTCTACTTTGTCTTCCAAATCACTGATGCAGTCCTCTGCTTCATCTAATCTACTGTTTATTCCTTCTAGGGTATTATTTATTTCAAATATTGCATTATTTATCTCTGACTGGTCCTTTTTTATGGTTTCTATGTCTTTTTTCATGCTGTTGAGTATCCTTATAATCATTATTCTAAACTCTCTATCTGATAGATTGTTTGCCCCTATTTCTTCTTGTTCTTTTGCTGGAGAATTCTCTTGTTCTCTCATTTGGGGTCTGTTTCTGTTTCTTTCTCCTCCCATTTTGGCTGTTTCTTTGTATTTTCTGTATCAGCTGTTAAACTAATCAGCTGTTAAATTAATCAAGCTGTAATCAGTCCAAGCACCGTAGGGTGAGGCATAGTAATCCTATGGGTGCGGCTATTACTCCTCCTCAAGCTGATGTCTCTTGCAGAGGAGTGTTCTGATGAGAAAGATGGGTTCTGTAGTATAGGGAATGACTCAGCTCAGGGATCCTGGTGGCTGTTCTATCAGTTTTCTTCCCAGGGCCACTATCCTCAGACTCTCTTCAAGCATCTCTTGTCCACTCTGCCCTCTCTCTGCAAGAGCCCAGGGTAAGTGGCTGCAGACAAAATTTTTTGTGTTGACCCTTTAAGAGGCTCTTTGCATTTCCAGCCATCTCTCCCTGGCCAACAGAACACCTGCTGCTTTTCACAGCTGGCTGTTATCTAGGTTCCTTTCTGGCTCTCATGCTGTATGCTGGGAATCCCAGCTTGGAATTTAGACCCCATACTTCACAGAGGGAACCCCCTGGCCACTGAAATATCCCTCTGGAGCTTCAGCACATGCTTCCTCCACACCCCCTACCAGTCTTGTTGTGGTTAAATGGCTTCTTCTGTCTGTCCTTAGTTATTAGACTTCTCTCCAGCTAGTATTCAGTGGATTATTAAGGATACTTTTTCTACAATTTAGTTTATTTCCAGATTGGACCTGGGAGGAGGTTAGTGTATCTTCCACTTATGCCTCTGCCGTCCAAAAATTTTTTGATCATCATTTCTTCACCCCCTCCCCCATCCTTTTGGAAACCCAATTATATGTACATTAGGTTACTTTAACTTGTTCCACTGTTTACTGATATTCTGTTTAGTTTTAAAATTACTTTTTCTATGTTTTATTTTGTACAGTGTATTGTTATGCATGAGAGTTTACTAATCTTTTCTCCTGCAATTTCTAATCCACTGTTTTTTTAAGATTTCATTTATTTATCTTTAGAGAGGAGGGGAAGGACAGGAGAGAAACATCAATGTATGGTTACCTCTTGTGTGTCCCCTGCTGGGAACTGGCCTGCAACCCAGGCATGTGCCCTGACTGGGAATCAAACTGTGATCATCTGGTTCACAGGCCCGTGCTCAATCCACTGAGCTACACCAGCCAGAGCTCTAATCCGCTGTTATCTGTGTATGTTTCATCTCATATGTAGTAGTTTTCATCTCTAGTAGTTCATTGGAGTGTTTTATATTTTCAGTGTCTCTACTTAATATTTTAGGTACATAGAGTTATAAATATCTCAGTGTCTTCATCTTCCAATTCTAGTGTCTGTCAGTTTCTGCTTAGTTTGACCAATTAGTTTATGTACTCAGTATGGATAATGTTTGCATGTTTCTTTCATGTCTGGTAATTTTTATTGGATTCCAGACATTATTAATTTTACCTCGTCAAGTGTTGCATATTTCTGTATTTCAATATGCATCCTTAACCACTATTGTGGGACACAGCTTAGATCATGAAAACTCTTTGCTCTGTTGGGATCCTGTTTTAAAGAGTTGTAGTTGAGGTCAGGTTTGTGTTTAGTGTGAGGCTGCATCTTTCCCAGCACTAAGATATGACCCTCTTGTGGATGCTACCTCACAAATGGCAAGGTTTTTCTGGGCCGATCTCAAATAACAGGCACTATTCTGGCCTTACCTGGCCCCCTTGTGGGTATGGACTGGTCATCACTGAGCTCAAAAGTTTAGAAGAAGCCTCTGTGGGTTTCCAATCTTCTCTCTGGAGAACTTTCTCCTCTCTAGGACTGTGGCCTCAAAATTAGAGCCACCTTGTTTCTCTTCAGACTTCTGGCATTGTCCCCTCCACTCAGATGTCTGGTGTCCTCCACCTGGTTTCCTCTTACCTGCTCCATGAACTGGGACCTTTTCAGGTGGTCACCTCAACAATAGTTGGGTTCACTTTACTGTCTCCTGTCTTGGGATTCCTGTGTACTGTTGCCTGATCACCAGTGTCTGAAAACTATGGTTTTGTACCTTTTATACAGTTCTTCTGTTTTTTTTTTAAAAGGGGTGTGTGTGTGTGTGTGTGTGTGTGTGTGTGTGTGTATGTGAATTTGGTTATTGTTGTTTCATGTTGGCCCTCAGGGAACATCCTCCAATTCCTTATTCACGATTCTGCCAGGTATCTTTGCTCAAGGACACATGTGACCATGTCACCTACAGTGGCTCCAAATCACATGCTATCTGAGGCCCTCTGCAGTTTCATCTTGCTCTCTGTCATAGGTGCTCTCAATTGTATCTTTTGTTTCCCAGTTTTTCAGCTGCTCTGAAATACTTGCTTTTCCTCCAATATGCTTTGCTTTGTATATTTCTGCTGTTATTTCCTCCCCTTCTAATCACTCAGAATTAAGAATCACTCGTTTAAATGACTCTAAACCTTTTATTTTGATGCTTAGAATTGACCACTCTTTTTTAATTGTATTTTAATTGTTGTTCAAGTATTATTTTATTATTGTATTTTAATTGTTGTTCCACCTTTTACTCCCATCCTACCCCACGCACCCAGCCCTCCCTACCTCCCTCCCATTTCCACCCCCCCCAGTTTTTGTCCATGTATCTAATTTTTTTCTTTGTTAAAAGTATTTTTTATTATGCTATTACAGTTTTCTCAATATTTCTCTCTTTATCCCCTGTGGCAGGTCAGAAATGTACTGTTGGTAAAAACAATCAGGGAGGGCTGCCTGGTATCCAGGGTACCCTAACCCCACTTATGGGTTCCAGGTTTTTCTCATGCCTCTAAGACTGCAAGGGGGGACTTGAAGCACCAGGTGACCAGCCTTTATATTGCGCTCCCTGACAGCTGAGAGTTAAATTACTGTGATTGGAATTCCCTATGAGGGCCCTTCACACCTCAGGGATTGACCCAAACACCTCTGCAAGGCTCCTACTGAGGTAGGAATGCTTGAGATCTGAAACTGAGGGAGGAATGCCTCTTATCTTTGGCGCCTCAGCAAGAAGCTGAGACACTCATAAACAACCCTGTTAACTAACTCTGAGTTCTCAAAGAAATCTTCAGGGTCTGTTGAAACTGAAACACTCATTTACTATCTGCTTTTCTGTTCACAGGCAGGCAGAGGGAAAAGGCAGAATCAGAAGGGCTGCAAAAAGCAACTTTTAAAGAAAGAATGTGCAGAGGCGCTTGTAAAAAAAAAAGCTAATTGAAAGGAAAGTTCATTGCTGTCTCTCCCAAGCCTAAACCTGATTGGGGATTGTGCCACAGGGATGGGCTTATGAGTGTCTTTTACAGTGTGCCTCTGGTTGCATGGACTTTTGCTTGCAGTTGGCAGGAAACATAGTGTTATTCCCTGGCCCAATGTCCATCTCAGCCTGTCACAGGTGACTTTGTTGTGGTGAGTGCTCTTATGGCTGGACCTGTGCCCTCAGGGTACGGTGATTGCCAGAGAGAGAGAGTGCAAGGCTTCTGCTTACTAAAGTAAGTGTGGTCTCAAGAGAGGGCAACCTTGGAAAGATACCCCTTTTCCCTAAAATACAACACATTCTATGCCCTCCCAAAAGCACTGGGAGTTGTCAGCCCTTACCTGGGCTGTTGTGCACATTCCACTCACATTGGAATGTGTTGACCACAATGGCTGATAGCCTTGGCTGGCAGCCTTTGCATCCCTGTTCCTGGGTACCAGATATGGTGGACCCTGGCCAGCAGAGTCCACCTGTTGTGGCTGACGATGAGAATGAATGCGCAGGCTACAACAGTCCTGTGGGGAAAAAAGGGAACGGCACAACTACTCTCTCAAGGGGAGAGTGCCTATGCATGCCTCAGCCACTCCCTCAAGAGGGAAGCACCTTGACCCTTGCCTAGACAGGCTTTAATTGTTTTTCTGAGGTCTTACATCAGAGAAAGATTTATTATCTAGTACATAGAATATTATTGTCTACATTTTAGGTACAATCAAGAAAATGAAAATAACATTCAGAGGGGAATGGCGATGAGCTGATTAGCTCTGTCCTTGGGAAAACTCATACAGGCTTTGGATATTACCTTGAAGATAGACAATACACATTTGTTGTATTGGGTGATGGAGTTTTAGCAAGAGCAAGCCATAACAACCTGTGTGCATTTTCTAGGCCTGATTCCCATGGGAAAACCCGGTTTGAAGGTCTGGCTCCTGCCCAGCGCTTCACTTCTGTAGGTTTTTCATACAGAGTTGAGTCACATTTGCCAGACAAAAACAAACTGATCCCCGACAATCCCCACTCCACCCTGCACCCCTCAACCCTCCAGCATCCCCACCCCTTAGTTCATGTCCCTGGGTGGGGCATATAAGTTCTTAGATTTCTCTGTTTCCTATACCATTTTTATCTCTCGCCATCTATTTTATGCCTACTAATTATGCTCCTTCTTCCCTGTACCTTTCCGCCAATTCCTCCCTTCCCCCTCCCCACTGAAATCTCTTCATGTGATGTCCATTTCTCTGGTTTTGTTCCTGTTCTAGTTCTTTGCTTAGTTTTTGTTTTCACGGTTTTTCTTTTCTTTTAGGTTAATTTGTTGAAAGTTGTAAGTTTGTTATTTTACTGTTCATATTTTATCCTATTTTTCTTAGATAAATCTTTAAATTTTATTTATTTATTTATTTGTTGTTCAAGTACAGTTTTCTGTCTCTTACTCCCATCCCAGCCCTCCCCTCCAGTGCTCCCCACCTCCCTCCCATTTTCACACCCCTTAGTTGTTGTCCATGTGTCCTTTATACTTGTTCCTGTAAACCCTTCTCCTTTCCCCCTGAAATTCCCTCCCCTCTCATGTCTGGTCACTATCAGCCTGTTCTCTATTTCAGTGTAATTAGTTATATTTTGCTTGCTTGTTTGTTTTGTTGTTTAGGTTCCTGTTAAAGGTGAGATCATATGGTATTTGTCTTTCACCGCTTGGCTTATTTTGTTTAGCATAATGCTTTCCAGTTCCATCCATGCTGTTGCAAAGGGTAGGAGCTCCTTCTTTCTTTCCGCTACATAGAATTCCATTGTGTAAATGTACCATAGTTTTTTTTTTTTTGTTTTGTTTTGTTTTGTTTTGTACTGTAGTTTTTGGATCCATTCATTTACTGATGGGCACCTAGGTTGCTTCCAATACTTGGCTATTATAAACTGTGTTGCTATGAACATTGGGGTACAAAGGTTCTTTTGGATTGGTGTTTTAGGGTTCTTAGGATATAATCATAGCAGTGGAATTACTGGGTCAAAAGACAGATCCAATTTTAGTTTTCTGAGAAAATTCCATACTGTTTTCCATAGTGGTTATATCAGTCTGCAATCCCACCAACTGCAGTAGGGTTCCCTCTTCTTCACAATCTCTCCAACACTTGTTGTTTGTTGCTTTGTATATGATGGCCATTCTGATTGGTGTAAAGTGGTATCTCATTGTGGTTTTAATTTGCATCTCTCTGACAGCTAGCAATATTGAGCATCTTTTCATGTGCCTCTGGGCCCTCTGTATGTCCTCCTTGGAGAAGTGTCTGTTCAGGTCCTTTACCCATTTTTTGAATTGAGTTGCTTGTCTTAGAGTGGAGTCATGCAACTTCTTTGTATATTTTGAAGATTAAACCCTTGTCTGAGGTATCATTGGCAAATATGTTTTCCCATACAGTTGGTTGTCTTTTTATTTTAATGCTGTTTTCTTTAGCTGCGCAGAAGCTTTTTATTTTAATGAGATCCTATTTGCTTATTCTTTCCTTTATGTCTCTTGCTCTAGGGGACATATCAGTAAAAATGTTGCTGTGTGAAATATCTGAGATTTTCCTGCCTATGTTCTCCTCTAGGGCTTTAATGGTGTCATGGCTTATATTTAAGTTATTTATACACCTTGAATTTATTTGTGTGTGGTGTAAGTTGGTGCTCAAGTTTCATTTTTTTGCATGTAGCTGTTCAGTTCTCCCAAAGCTATTTGTTGAGGAGGATATTTTTACTCCGTTTAATGTTAATGCCCCCTTTGTCAAATATTAATTGACCATAGAGATGTGGGTTTATTTCTGGGCTCTCAGTTCTCTTCCACTGGTCTATGTGTCTGTTTGTATTCCAGAACCAGGCTCTTTTGATTACAGTGGCCTTTTAATACTGTTTGATATCAGGTATTGTGATCCCTCTTACTTTGTTCTTCTTTTTCAAAATTGCAGCTGCTATTCAGGGTCATTTATGGTTCCATATGAATATTTGAAGTGTTTGTTGTACATCTTTGAAATATGCCATAGGAACTTTAATAAGTATTGCATTAAATCTGCAAGTTGCCTCAGGTAGTATGGACATTTTGATGATGTTAATTCTTTCAATTCATGAACACGGTATATGTTTCCATTTGTTTGTGTTTTCCTTGACTTTTTTTCTTCAGTGTTGTGTAGTTTTCTGCATACAGATCTTTTACCTCCTTGGTTAGGCTTATTTCTAGGTATTTTATTTTTGTTTTTGCTATATAGAATGGGATCTTTTTCTTGATTTCTGCTTTTGCTGTTTCATTGTTGATATACCAAAATGCATTTGATTTCTGGATACTGACTTTGTATCTCACTATTTTGCCAAATTTATTTATTAGGTCAAGCAGTATTTTGGAGGAGTCTAGCATTTTTTATGTACACTATCATGTTATATGCAAACACTGATAGTTTTGTGTTCTTCTTTCTGATTTGAATGCCTTTTATTGCCTTTTCTTGTCTGACCACTGTGCCCACAACTTCCAATACTATATTGAATAGAAGTGGTGAAAGTGGACAACCTTGTCTTGTTCCTGACCTTGGTAGAAAGGCTTTTAGTTTTTGCCCATTGCGTATGATGTTGGCTGTAGGTCTCTCATATATGGCCTTTGTTATGTTGACTAATGCTCCCTATCTTTCCACTTTGCTGTGTTTTTACCATAAATGGGTGCTGTACCTTATCAAATGCTTTTTCTGCATCTATTAATATGGTCATGTGATTTTTGTCTTTTGTTTGTGTGATGTATTACATTTACTGATTTTCAAACATTGAACCATCCTTGCATCCTCGGATGAATTCCACTGGGTCATGGTGTATGATCATTTTAATGTATTGTTGGATTTGGTTTGGCAATATTTTGTTGAGGATTTTAGCGTCTAGGTTCATCCCCAACATTAGCCTGAGGTTTTCTTTTTTTCTTGTGTTGGTATCTGGTTTTGGGATTAGGATAGTGCTGGCTTCATGAAAAGAGTTTGGGAGTATTCCATCATTTTGGATTTTTGGAATAGTCTGTGAAGGATAGGTTTTGGCTCTTACTTAAATGCTTTGTAGAATTCTCCTGTGAAACCATCTGGTCCAGGGCTTTTGTGTGATGAGAGTTTTTTGATTACTGCTTGAATTTCATCTGCTGTTATTGGTCTGTTCAAGGCTTTCTATTTCTTCTTCAATGAATTTTGGAAGATTATATTTTTCTAGAAATTTGTCTATTTCACCTAGGTTTTCAGATTTCTTGGCACACAGTTCTTCATAGTAACTTCTTACAATTCTTTGTCTTTCTGAGGTGTTAGTTGTAATCTCTTCTCTTTCATTTCTGATTGTGTTTATTTGTGTCCTCTCTCTTCTTTTCTTGATGAGCCTGCTTAAAGGCTTGTCTATTTTGTTTATCTTTTCAAAACACCAGCTCCTGAATTCATTGATGTTTAGAAGTTTGCTTTTAGTCTCTATGTCATTTACTTCTGCTGTGAGCTTTGCTATTTCCTTCCTTCTACTTGCCCTGGCCTGTCTTTTTGTTGTTGTTGTTGTTGTTGTTCTCCGAGTTCTTGTATGTGTAGGATTATGTTTATTTGAAATATTTGTATTTTTTTATATATGCCTGTATTGCTCTGGATTTCCTTCTCAAGACTACCTTCTCTGTGTCCCACAAGTTTTGGATTGTTGTGAATTCATTTTCATTTGTTTCCAGAAACTTTATGATTTCTTCTCTAATTTCATTTATGACCTATTCATTGTTTAATAGAATGCCATTCAATCTTCATGATTTTGACTATTTTTTTTTTCCTTTGGGATTGGTTACCAGTTTCAGTCTCTTGTGGCTGGAGAAAATGCTTGGGTTGATTTCAATTTTCTTGAATTTTTTGAGGCTTGTTTTATGTCCTATAATGTGGTCTGTCTTTGAAAATGTTCCATGTGCATTTGAAAATAGTGTGTATTTAGTTTCATTGGGATAAAGAGCTGTCTGTATATCAGTTAAGTCCATTTCATCTAGGGCATTGTTCTGTGCCACAATATCTTTGCTGGTATTTTGTTTGGAAGATCTGTGGTTTTGACAGTGGGGTGTTAAAATCCCCAATTATAATTGTGTTTATGTCAATATCTTTCTTGAAGTCCTCTAAGACTTTTATGTATTTGGATGTCCCTATGTTTGGCGCATATATATTTACAATGTTTATGTCTTCTTGGTGGATTCTTCCCTTGAGTGTTATGAAGCGAACTTCTGGGTATTTCTTTTTGGCAACTTTTTAAAATGTATTTTATCTAAAATGAGTATTGCTACCCTGGGTTTTTCTTCTGTCCATTTGGAATATTTATATCCAGCCCTTCACTATTAGTCTCTGTAAGCCTTTTGTTCTGAGGTGGGTCTCTTATAGGCAGCATTTGTGAGGGTCATACGTTCTTATCCATTCAGCTATTCTATATCTTTTGATTGGAGCGTTTAATCCATTTATGTTTAAGGGTATTATTGATAGGTACTTATTCATTGCCATTTTTGTGCCTCTGTTCTCTTTCTCTCTCTTTTCCTTCCTTTCCTTAAAGCAGTCTCTTGAGAACCTCTTGCAGAGCTGGTTTGGTGGAAGCATATTCTTTTAGACTTCTTTTGTCTTGGAAGCTCTTTATTTGGCCTTCTATCTTGGTTGAGAGCCTTGCTGGGTAGAGTAGCCTTTGTTGCAGGCCTCTGGTTCTCATTAGTTGGAATGTTTCTTGCCATTCTCTTCTTGCTTGGAGCGTTTCCATTGAGAAGTCAGCAGCTAACCTTATTGGGGCTCCCTCGTATGTTACTTCCTTTTGCTCCCTTGCTGCATTTAAGATTCTCTCTTTGTCTTGGAATTTTGCCATTTTAATGATGGTGTGTCTTGGAGTAAGCCTCTTTGGGTTCCTCTTGATTGGGACTCTCTGTATTTCCTGAATTTGTGTGACTTATTCTCTCATCAAATTTGGGATGTCTTCCCTCATTACTCTTCATATAGGTTTTCTACCCCTTGTTCTTCTTTTCCTCCTGGTATCCCTATTATTCAGATATTATTATGTTTCTGATTGTCTTGCATTTCTCTTAATCCCTCTTCATTCTTTCTGAGCCTGCTTTTTTTTCTTCCTCTTTCTGGGTGTTTTTTTCTACTTTGTCCTCCAAGTCACTGATCTGATCTTCTGCTTCATCAATCCTGCTTTTGATTCCTTCTACTGTGTTCTTCAGTTCAGAAGTTGTATTCTTCATTTCCTCTTGGCCTTTGCTGATAGTTTCTTTTCATGTTGATATAGTTTTCAGTGAGTTCATTTTAGTTCCCCTGTAGTTTCTGGCAGCTCATTGTGAGCTCTTTGAACTTCCTGATAACCAGTGCTTTGAATTAAATATCTGAGAGTTGCCTTCCACTATTTCATCTAGCATTATTTCTGAGGCTTTCTCCCCTCCAAACAATGAGGAGAAAGCCTCAGAAATAGGGGATTGTTTCTTTGTCCTCCCATTGTTTGTAAGACTCTTCTTGTTAGCTTCAGCTTCTTAAATTGATTTGTTCTTGCTCCCTCGGTTTTATCATGTGAACTTCAGTGATAGAATACCTGTAAGATTGAGTGGTGTGGTCTCCTTGATCTCCCAAGGTTACTGGTCTTGGACTGTTTTTTAAGTTGGCTCTCTGTTTGTTTTTTTGGTTTTGATTATTGTTGGGCCTTTGTTTAGTGGTTTCTTCCCACCAGCTGGTTAACTGAGGGTCACCTTGTCCATCACTTCTTATAATTTGTTGTGCTGGTTGGGGCAGGTTTTTTTGAAATTAACTCTTGTGTGTACAAGGTTTTGAGGATTCTCTCTTGGTCTTGTTCAGTTTGTACTGGGTAGTTTCTCCACCATTTTGTTGTACTTCCAGATAGGTCTTCTATTGAGGTTTGTATGATTTGTATGTCCTCCTTCACCTTCTTCTATTGTTATATGTTGGTGATTCCTTTGTTGTTGGGTTTCCCCTCCTAGTGGATATCCTGGTGTTAACTTCTTCCACCTACTCTTTTTTTGTGATCAGTTGGAGGTGAAAGGCAAAATGGTTTAAGACAGCAGGAAAGTCTTCTATGATATTTAAAGTAGCAGCCGGTAGAGAAGAGATAGGAGATCCTTTGGCTATGTGTAGTGTTAACCGTGATCTTCCGCCCAACTAACTAACTTTTAAGAAAGGATGGAAGGAAGATAAAACTCTTGTTGTGGAGGGAAGGATTGTGAGTTTGATCTAGAAAGCAGTGAGGTTGTGGGAGGTCAGATTTTGAGGTAAGGTGAGAGTAAAGGATAGTAAATAGGTGTAGTGTGTGAGAGAATATAGTTAACCACTACAGTAAGAGAGTTCAGGAAACCATGAAGTGGGCCAAGACCTGGGAGGGCTGGTATAAAGTATTTACAATTGTATTTAACAGCTATTATTTACAATAATATCTGAGCAACAATCATATGTCAGAATCTATGTGATCTGGATAACAAGAATAGGGAGTATAGGACCTTGAGTAGTGTGCTAATGGGACACTAGTGAAGTGAGGGATGGTAAATTAGCATTAGGATATGAAAGAGAGAACAGCATAAACCTGTCAAATGATACAATATAACCATCCAAGGCAAGGAGACTATACAGAAAGAAGAATACAAAAATACTATTAAAATAAAGGATGTAAGAATAATGAAAAAAATACAAATATGCAATAACTTGCAGGTTCTGTGTAATAGCAAAGTGAAATTTGTCACACTATCTCAGCTGTTGGAATGCCTCCTTTTTGGGTCCAAAACTCTGGTCTTTTCACAGTTCCAGGTTTTTTTGTCTCACTGTGGGTATTAAAAAAAGGCAGAAGAAGGAAAGAAAAAGAGATAAAATGGAAAGCAAGGAAGAAGGAATAAAACAAGAAAGAAGGAAAGAGAGGAAAAAGGAATTGAGAGATAAAAAATAATAAAAATTAAAAAATTACTTTAAAAAGGCCTGACTGGTGTAGCTCAGTGGATTGGGCACTGCGAAGCAAAGGATCTCATTTCAAGTCCCAGTCAGGGCATATGCCTGGGTTTCAGGCCAGTTCCTTCAGGGGACACATGAGAGGCAACCATATATTGATATTTCTCTCCTTCTCTCTTTCCTTTCCCCTCTAAAGATAAATACATAAAATATTTTTAAAAAATTACTTTAAAAAAGAAGGCTCTTTTTGTTTTCAAACTGGACAAACTGTTTTTTTCTGGTCTTGCTGGTTGCAGCAGGGTGAGGGGTGATTTGTATGGCTTTTCTCCCTTCCTAATCTGTACTCAGTCAGACTTACATGCTCTCCCCAGAGCTAGTCTGGCACCTCTCTCCCAAGACATCGGTGTAGGATCCTGGCCTTCCTAAGAGCGCTTTTTCCTGGGGTTACCACTGTGGTCTGGGATGTGGGCACCCATGCGCTTGGCCAGGCTGCCTTGGTCCTATGGGTTCCTGCACTCACCCTTCCCAGTGCTATGGGTGTGGCCAGGGTCTTCAGTGCAACCTTAAGCACAACCTTGGGATTTCTGCCCAGCTGGGTGGGGTGTAGGCCTGAGCAATTGCTGCAAGAGAGTTCCCCAAACAGTCTATTTTCATTTTTTTCTCCTACTCAAGCCTGCCACTCTGTACAGTGGCCTGGCTTTTCACACAGCCAATTCTCCAGCACAGCCAATTTTCCAGCCATACCAGGGACTATTGGGGTCAGGGCCCATCATTCTGTGACTCTCAACTCTCCCCAGCCACTGTCCACAGACTCCATGGGTGCTCATAGCCCCTGTGTGTTTGCCACTTAGTCCTTGTTCCCCTCTCTGTGACTTCAAGCAACTGGGTCTCTCCTGGTTTTATTCAAACCTTGTTTGGCAGGGGAGGGAGCAGTTCACCCAGCTCTCTCCCAAGGACCCTGTGGCAGACCCAGCAGGTGCTGGGCCTGGGGCTGTAGCTGCCCTGGTCCCTGTACTAGTCCATGGGACTTTATTATCCTGAAGCACTCTCCTTACAATCTGTTTTTCGGTGTCCACTTACAATTTTTGATCTCTTATTTTCATATATGCTTGGGTACTGTTGGCTGTTTGCTCTGTTCCTCCATAGGTTGGCTAGGTTTTTCTCCTGTGTGTAGAGGGAAGTGCAATCTGCTCCCTCCTACCTCATTGCCATCTTCCTCTGGCCACTCTTTTTTATTTGTACTTTTGGTTGTTTGTTTTTTCAGGTTTGGTTGTTAATAGCTGTGAGTTTGTTGTCATTTTACTGTTTATATTTTTTATCTTCTCTTCTTAAACAAGTCCCTTTAACATTTCCTATAATAAGGGCTTGGTGATGATGAACTCCTTTAACTTGACCTTATCTGGGAAGCACTTTATCTGCCCTTCTATTATAAATGATAGCTTTGCTGGATAGAGTAATATTCAATTTAGGTCCTTGTCTTTCATGACTTTGAATACTTCTTTCCAGCCCCTTCTTGCCTGCAAGATTTCTTTTGAGAAATCAGATAATAGTCTTATGGGAACTCTTGTGGGAATTAAGTCTTCAATTTCTTGCTTTTCCTCTTTTGGCATCCCTATGATTCAGATGTTGGAACATTTAAAGTTGTCCTGGAGGTTAGTAAGCCTCTCCTCATTTTTCTGAATTCTTGTTTCTTCATTCTGTTCTGCTTGAACGTTTCCTTCTTCTCTGCTCCAAACCGTTGATTTTAGTCCTAGTTTCCTTCCTGTCACTGTTGGTTCCCTGTAGGTTTTTCTTTATTTCACATAATGCAGTGCTCATTGCTGCCTGGGTATTTTTAATGCTATTGAAGTACACAGTGAGTTTCTAAAGCATCTTGATAACCAGTATTTTGAACTGTGCATCTGATGGGTTAGCTATCTCTTCGTCACTTAGTTGTAGTTTTCTGGAGCTTTGAACTGTTCTTTAACTTGGGCCATTTTTTTTTTGTTTCTGCACACCAATACATATAAGGGGCAGAGCCTTAGGTGTTCACCAGGGTTGAGAACCCCATGTGGCTGCATTGTGATACTGTATGTGGGAGAGGGGTATGAAAGGGAACAATGCATCTTGCTTCACTCTTGGCCAGTTTTCAGTCACTTCCCTCTGCTACCCACAAGCAAATTGTGCACCTCTGGTGCTGATTCCCGGTGGGTGGGTGGGTGTACGTTCTAGGACCCTGTGGGTCTCCCCAATGAACTCTGTTGTGAGGCTGGGAGTTTCTCCTGATGCCATAACCCCCACAGTTTTTTCAGTCAGAGGATTTGAGGCTTTATCTCCCCACAGTGGAACCCTGGGTTGTGGTGTCTATTTTGCTCTCCAGTTGTTCCTCCCAGTTTATCCTCATGCAAATGTGGGACTGCCCACTCCTCCAGCTGCTGCCTAGCTGAGTCCACTAGCCAGTGCCTTGCCATCCCAGCCCACCAGCCGCTGCCTTGCCATGAGTCCTCTCTACCCAGCTGCCAGTCTCTGCCCCTCCTACCTGTCTGGATGAATGTTTCTTTAACTCCTTGGTTGTTGGACTTCCACGCAGTTCAATTTTATGTCACTTCTGGTTGTTTTTAGTTTTTAAATTTGTTGTTCTTATTTTGGTTGTGTGAGGAGGCATAGGGTGTCTATGTATGCCTCCATCGTGGCTGGAAGTCCTTATTTGTACTTTCACTAACCTTGTACTTTGTTAAGAAACATCATGGTGCTGTACTTACTGGATTGTCCCTCTTTATGGTCCATTAATGTGTGAAGATAGAGATGAGGTCTTCCTTATTTTTTGCTCCTCAGTGTTGAACACCATGCCTGGCATACAATGAATATTCAGTAAATTGTTGAATATATTAACAGAGTTGGAATAGTGGGGTCTTCACACCATGTGCAAAGGGCTTCAAGAAACAACAAACCACAGCATTGGTTCTCAACCATGAATGTACATTTGAATCACCTGGAAAGCTCTAAACATTTTTTCTGGATGCCCAGATCCCAAGAATATTGAATCATAATATTAGACAGTGAGCCTCAGACATACATATATCATAAGAGTACCCAGGTGCTTCAAATATGCAACCAATGTGGAGGAATCCTGCTTGTTTAGTACTTTTTAATGGCTTTATTGAAATATAGCAAACGGTTCACCCACCAGTAGTGCATAATTCAGCAATTTTTATACACTTATAGAGTGTAAGACCACTATCACAATACAATTTCAGAACTTTTACCTCCCAAATTTATCTTAAGCCTGTTTGCTCTAAAGGTCTACTTACACTCCACCAGCCAGAGGCAGCTGACAATCTGTTTCTGTCTCTACATATTTCATTTTTCTTGATATTTTGTATCAGTGGAATATGTGTAGTCTTTTTGCATTTGCTTCTAATGCTTTGAGCTTCACCCATGCTATAGCATGTGTCAATATTCCCTTCTTCTTTGTTGCTGAATAACATCCCATTGTATGGTCAGATACAGCATACCTATTAATTCAGTTACCTGTCATTGAGCATGTGGATTGTTTCCAGTTACTGATTATTATGACTAATGCAGCTGTGAACATTCACTTACACTGTGGGTATATGTTCTAATTTCTCTTGAGTAGATTCTCAGGAATGGAACTGTAAAACTATAGGATAGATTTAACTTTTGAGAAACTTCCAAACTGTTTACAAAGTGGCAGTATAATTTACATTTACCCGCGCTAGCAATGTGTGAAGGTGGCAGTTCTTCCACACTCTTACCAGCAGCTGTCTGTCTCTATCTTCTTGATTATGGCTCTTCTAATTGATGTGTAGTGGTATCTCATTGTGGTTTTTTTCATTTCTTTTTTTTGAATTTCAGGATTTTACTATTAAAAGATAATGCAAAGATAAGGCATTCTTTTAAAATACTCTTGCTTACCAGCCTATATTTATACACATAACAGAGATGTGAGAGGCCCCAAAATGGAAATTATCTTCTGGAGGACAAGCCCTTTATCGTACAGGCTTCCCCTGCTAGGTTAGTGTTCTAGCAACCCACCTGTATCAGTGTACCAAGCTGGCATTGTTATGAGAGGCTGCTTTTGGCTTCGGTGAATTTTTTGTGAAGACTCTTTCAATGTGTTTGTCCATTTCATGATGGGTGATTTATGACCACACCTACCCACATCATGCTGAGTGTTTAGCAGTTTTTTACCAACACTTGGCATGACCCCTGTACCTCACCTTCCTTGTTCACCCCATCTTTCCCCAAACAACTTTCTTTGTTGTTTACCTGATGAAAAAATTCCTGAAAATGAAACTTCAACAAAAAGACTTTATTTATTTTTAAAGGGGAAGGGAGGGAGACAGAGAGGGAGATAAATTTCAGTGTGTAGTTGCCTCTTCCATTCCCCTACTGGAGATCTGACCCACAACACAAGCATGTACCTTGACTGGGAACTAGTAACCCTTTGGTTCATAGGCTGGTGCTCAATTCCCTGAGCCACACCAACCAGGGCTCAAAGTGAAACATTTTGCCAATGTGGAATAGGTGAAACAAAAAACAGCAGAAGCACTAAAAGAAATAAAAATCAACAAGTTCAAAGACTGTTTTGAGTAGTAGTAAAATGGTTTGAATAGGTGTATTGCATCAGGTGGAGAGTACTTTGAAGGTAACTAAAGTTTAAACATGTAAGAATAAATACACAATTTTTATTAAATAAATTCAGCCCTTTTGGTTATCCCCTCACATATAAATTAAAGACAATAAACCCCATACAAAACTGGTTGCATTAAATAATTATAGAAAGAAGCAGATCTACTCATAACCTAGAAAAGAAAGCCACTAATAGTACCTTCTGCAAAAGCTTGCTTTGTCTTGAAATTTGGAATAACAGATTCCTTCTTCACAGGCAGTTTTCCCCAAACCCTGAATGACCCCATGTAGCACACATAATAATTTGCAAATGAAGAACAGTGCCACCATTAGTTACATAAGCACATTTTACACAAGCATCATTTTCTTTTTTGTATAAAGAGCAGATGTACGGTAAGTGAAAAGAAGGCTTCACTCCTCTGTGTTGGTTTTTTTTATTGAATTTATTGGGGCAACATTGGTTAATAAAATCATACAGTTTCAGGTGTACAGTTCTATAATACACCAATCTGTATATTCTATTGTGTGTTCACCACCCAAAGTCAAGTCTTTTTCCATACCGATTTCTCCTCACTTTATCCTCTTCTACCACTCCCACTTTTCCTTTGGTAATCACTACAATGATGGGAGTGGGGGTTGAGTGAAAAAAGTAAAACAATTAAGCAGGAAAAAACCTCAGTGTGGTTTTATGATTTGCATTTCTTTATGAATAACGATTGTACATAGTTCATGTTCTTGTTAGCAAACTATGTGTCTCTTTAGGTGAAATGTCTATTTAGCCTTTGTCTTTTTGTAAGTTGGATTTGTCTTTTTGTTGAGTGTTGACTTTTCTTTTTATACTATATATATTTGTCACTAGATATATGATGTGCAAATACTTCCTTCCAGTCTGTGGCTTTCCTTTTTATTTTATTAATGGTATCTTTTGAAGTACAAAAGTATTAAGATTTAATTAAGTTTATGATTTAAAAAAAATTTTTCTGGGGTGGTGGGAGGAAGATGGCGGAGGAGTAGGACAAAGGCTTTCACTTCCTCCACTCGCCAGAGAAAAACAGGGTCGAATCGGGAGAGGAGCGCAGTGGATACCGAACAGGGACCCACCATATAGGAAGGCAGTACTCCAGAAAGTGTAGCAGATACTGAATGACCAGAGGTTGAGGAGAGGAGATGACCACAGATCAACAACGTACGAGGGAACAGCACAGAGGCTGCAGGCCCTCCGCCGGGCTGCACCAGGGCCCTGGCTGGGCCGCCTTGGTCTCTGAGAGCCAAAGACGGGCAACAACCACCCTGGGAGAGAACTAGTCAACGGCACCCTCCCTATCCAGCAGGGGACAGATCAGAAAACAACAGGAGAGATTGGTCTGCCTGTAGTGGCAGAGAGAGGAGTGGGCATTGGGAAGCAAGCCAGAGAACTCTGATAACCCCTAGAATCAGGCTGTGGTTGCCAGCTAGGGAACTGAGAGTCGCCCAAGAGTTCCTGGTAGAGCAGGACCTGAGCCAGCACTCCTACAGTCTCGGGGAGCTGTGGGCTGCTGGCAGGGCCCCTGGAAGAGCGCCAGTCTCTACCTCCTACCCTACCCAGCCAGCGAAGACTGAGAAGCACAAGGAGTCTGGCTGTGGCTGCTGGCTTGGAAAAATTGTGAGTTGCCCTGTGTGTTCAGCCACAGCACTGGGAAAAGTCCAAGCCAAAGCCCGCAAGACCAGGAAAGCCTGGCTGGCAGCACACGCCCTCATGCCAGGCCAGGGCTGGGAAGCCTTAGGAATAACCTGCTCTCAGTAGGGTGCTGGAGAGTAGCGCCAGTCTGGATCTTGGGAAGGAACTGGAGAGACCAGTTGAGTTCATCAAGATCAGAGAAAGGCCGCACTACTAGCCCCTCAGGCTGCTGCAGCTAGTGAGACCAGAAGAAAAGGTTTGACCAGATGGAAACCAACAAGAGGAGTAGGTCGAAGCTGAAAACACCAAGATACCTGCAGGAGACTATACCACTGAATTTCACAGGCATCCTATCACAGAAGTTCACACCATAAACCCAGGGAACCAGAACAGATCAATTTAAGAAGCTGAGGCCAACAAGAAGAGCATCACAAACAATGCGAAGACAAAGAAACAATCCCCAAATGAAAGGAAAGGAGGAAGTCTCAGAAAGAATGTTACATGAAATAGAGGCAAGTCAACTATCAGATATTGAATTCAAAGCACTGGTTATCAGGAAATTCAAAGAGCTTACAACGAGCTACCAGAAACTACAGAGGAGCTACAATGAACTCTCCGCAAACTATACCAACATGAAATAGGAGATAGAAACCATCAGCAAAGGACAAGAAGAAATGAAGATCAAAATTTCTGAACTGAAGAACACAGTACAAGGTATGAAGAGTAGGATCAATGAGGCGGAACTGTGCATAAGCAAGATCAAAGACAGGGTAGAAAGAATCTCCCAGATGAACCAAGTAATGGAAAAGAGAATCAGAAAAAATGAGGAGACTTTAAGAGAAATGCAAGAAAATATGAAATGTAATACTATGCGAATAATAGGAATACCAGAAGGAGAAGAAGAAGGACAAGGGATAGAAAACCTACTTGAAAGAGTAACAACAGAAAATTTTCTTAAGTTGAGGAGAGATAAAGTCACAGGGATCCAGGAATCCCAGAGAGTCCCAAGCAGGTGGAACCCAAAGAGGCCTACTGCAAGACACATCACCATTTAAATGACAAAACTCCAAGACAGAGAGAATCCTAAAGGCAGCAAGGGAGAAAAAGGAAGTAACATACAAGGGGGTCCCAGTAAGGTTGGCTACTGAATTCTCAATGGAAACATTCCAAGCAAGAAGAGAGTGGCAAGAAATATTCCAAGTAATGAGAAACAGAGGCCTACAACCAAGGCTACTGTACCCAGCAAGGCTCTCAATCAAGATAGAAGGCCAAATAAAGATCGTTCAAGAGAAAAGAAGTCTAAAGATTACATCTCCACCAAACCAGCTCAACAAGAAATACTAAAAGGACTGCTTTAAGGAAAGGAAGGAAAAGAGATGGAGGGGAACACAAGTACACAAATGGCAATGAATAAGTACCTTTCAATAGTAACCTTAAATGTAAATGGATTAAATGCACCATTTAAAAGACATACAATACCTGAATGGATAAGAAAGCAAGACCCACACATATGCTGCCTACAAGAGACCAACCTCAGGACAAAAGACCATCATAGACTAAAAGTGAAAGGATGCAAACAAGTTTCCAACCAAATGGACAAGAAAAAAAAGCTGGGGTAGCAATCTTCATATCAGAAGAAATAGACTTCAAAAAAAGGACCATAAAGAGAGACGGAGAAGATCACTTCATAATACTCAAGGGAAGAATCCACCAAGAAGACATTAACATTGTAAATATATATGCACCCAATATAGGGGCACCCGAATATATAAAGAAAATCCTAGAGGACCTCAAGAAAGATATTGACAGCAACACAATTATAGTAGGGGATTTTAACACCCCACTGTCTAACATGGACAAATCTTCCAAACAATATATCAACAAGGATATCGCAACATTACATGACACCCTAGATGAAATGGACCTAATTGATATATACAGAGCCCTCCATCCCAAAGAAGCTAAATACACATTCTTTACAAATGCACAGGGAACATTTTCAAAGACAGACCATATGATAGGACACAAAAAGAGCCTCAAAAAATTGAAGAAAATTGAAATCGTACCATGCATTTCCTCTGACCACAATGAACTGAAATCGGAAGCCAACCCTAAATTAACCCAAAACACCCAAAAGCATGGTGATTGAATGGTATGCTATTAAACAACAAATGGGCCAAAATTGAAATTAGGCAAAAAATTAAAAAAAAAACTTCTCAAAACTAATGAAAATGAACTCACAGCAACCCAAAACTTATGGGACACACTTAACGCAGTCCTGAGAGGGAAGTTCATAGCAATACAGGCTTACCAAAAGAAGATAGAAACATTTCAAACAAACAACCTAACCCTACACCTGCAAGAACTCGAAGAACAACAACAAAGACAGCCCAGAGCAAGTAGAGGGAAGGCAATAAGCAAGATCAGAGCAGAATTAAATGACATAGAGACTGAAAGCACAATTCTAAGGATCAATGAATCCAGGAGTTGGTTTTTTGAAAAGATAAACAAAATAATCAAACCTTTAAGTAGGCTCATCAAGAAAAGAAGAGAGAGGACCCAAATAAATACAATCAGAAACGAAAGAGGAGAGATTACAACTGATACCACAGAAATAGAAAGGATTGTAAGAAATTACTATGCAGAACTGTATGCCAAGAAATTTGAAAACCTAGGTGAAATGGACAAATTTCTAGAAAAATATAATCTTCCAAAACTCAATGAAGAAGAAGCAGAAAACCAGAACAGGCCAATAACAGCAAATGAAATTGAAGAAGTGATCAAAAAATTCCCATCACACAAAAGCCCTGGACCAGATGGTTTCACAGGAGAATTCTACAAAGCTTTTAAGGAAGAGCTAACACCTATTCTTCACAGACTATTCCAAAAAATCCAAAAGGAAGGAAAACTCCCCAACTCTTTTTATGAAGCCAGCATCATCCTAATTCCAAAGCCAGATAGAGACACAACAAAGAAAGAAAACTTCAGGAATCTAAACAACAAAATAAACAAGCATGCAAATATAACCAATGGCACTCAAATACAGAACAGGCTGACAGGGTCCAGAGGGGAGAGGGGAGAGGGGAGAGAATCATAGGGGAAAAGGGGATGGACTCACATGAACAAGTATAAATGACGTATGGACAATAACTAAGGGTGCGGGGCGGAAATGGGAGGGGGTGGGGAGCACTGGTTGGGGGGCAGGAAGGGATGGGAATATAAGACAGAAAACTGTACTTGAACAAGAAAAAAATAAAAATAAAAATTATTCATGGCTCATATTTCAGGTTGTATCTAAGGGATATTTGTTTAACCCAAGGTCATAAAAATTTCCTCGCAAATTATCTTTTATTTCTTTAGCTCTAGTTCTTATATTTAGGACTATAACCCTTTTGAGTTAAGTTTGTATTGTGATATAATTGACAATTAACATTATGTTCACTTCAGGTGTACAACATAATGATTTGATATTTGTGCATATTGCAAAATTACCATCTCCATAAATAAGGCTAGTTAACATCCATCACCTCACATAGCTACCGATTCCTTTTCTTGGGATGAGATCTGTTAAGGTCTACTCTTAGTAACTTGCAAATATGAGATACAATATTTTTAACCACAGTTGCCCTTTTGTACATTAGATCCTGGAACTTACTTATTTCATAAATCGAAGTTTGTATCTTTTGACCCCCTTCACCCTTTTTTCCCACTGCTCTCCCCAATCTCCCCTCTGGCAATCACAACAATCTGTTTCATTCTATGAGTTTTTGTGTTTTGTTTTTTGTTTAGATTCCACATGTAAGTGAAATTATGCTCTTTATGCCTTTTTCTGTCTTATTTTTTCCCTCAGCATACTGTCCTTGAGGTCTATACACATTGTCATAAATTATACGATTTTATTCTTTTAATGGCTGAATAATAGTCTATTGTATATATGTACTACATCTTTTTTTATCTCTTCATCTATTGATGGGCACTCAAGTTAATTTTTGTGTATGGTGTGAGTTAAAGGACTAGGTTTATTCGTTTATGTATCGATATCAAAATCTGCTAGCATTAAAGAAAAATACCTTCCTTTTTCTATTTTTTAAAAGATTTTATTTATTTTATTTTTGGACAGAGAGGAAGGGAGGGAGAAAGAGAGGGAGAAAAACATTAATGACTGGTTGCCCCTTGCATACCCCCTACTGGGGACCTGACCTAGCCTGCATTTGCACTGACTGGGAGTTGAACCAGTGACCCTGTGGTTTGTAAGCCAGTGCTCAATCCACAGCCACACCAGCCAGGGCTTCCTTTTTCTATTTAATTGCCTTGATACCTGTATTGCAAACCAATTGATTATAAAGGATACAATTTTGTCAGTTTTTGCTTCTTATATTTAGATAATCTGTTCTTAAATGTGTATACAAATAGAATTATTATGATTAGTATATATTCTGGGTGTATTGACCCTTTCATTATTATAAAATGTTCTGCTTTGTCTCTTTAATATTTCTTATTTTAAAACCTACTTGTCTAATGTTAATATAGCTACTTCACTTCTGTTACGGTTACTGTTTGCATTTTATATGTCTTTTTTTCCCAATTTTTTAAATTTAATTATTTTTCAAGTCCAGTTTTCTATCTACTACTCCCATCCCATCCCACCCCCATGTTCCCCGCTCCCTTCCATTTCCACCCTTCTCAGTCGTTGTCCATGTATCCTTTATATACATTCCTCTAAATCCCTCCCTTATTTCCCCTGAAATTCCCTCCCCTCTCCCCTCTGGTCATTGTCAGCTTGTTCTCTACTTCAGTGTCTTTGGTTATATTTTGCTGGCTTGTTTGTTCTGTTGTTTAGCTTCCTGTTAAAGGAGAGATCATATGGTATTTGTCTTTCACCGCCTGGCTTATTTCACTCAGCATAATGCTTTCCAGTTCCATCCATGATGTTGCAAAGGGTAGGAGCTCCTTCTTCCTTTCTGCAGCATAGAATTCTATTCTGTAAATGTACCATAGATTTTTGATCCAGTCATTGACCAATGGGCATCTAGGTTACTTCCAACTCTTGGCTATTGTGAATTGTGCTGCTATGAACATCGGGGTGCATAGGTTCTTTTGGATTGGTGTTTCAGAGTTCTTAGGATATACTCCTAAAAGTGGAATTGCTGGGTCAAAAGGCATGTCCAATTTTAGTTTTCTTAAAAAGTTCCATACTGTTTTCCATAGTGGTTGTAACAGTCTGCAATCCCACCAACAGTGAACTAGGGTCCCCTTTTCCCCACAACCTCTCCAGCACTTGTTGTTTGTTTCTTTGTTTGTGATAGCCATTCTGACTGGTGTTAAGTGGTATCTCATTGTGGTTTTAATTTGCATCTCTCTGATAGCTAGTGATATTGAGCATCTTTTCATGCATCTCTGGATCCTCTGCATGTCCTCCTTGGATAAATGTCTGTTAAAGTCCTTTGCCCATTTTTTAATTGGGTTACTCATCTTCTTTGAGTGGAGTCGAGTGAGTTCTTTGTATATTTTGAAGATTAAACCTTTGTCTGAGGTGTCATTGGCAAATATGTTTTCCCAAACTGTTGCTTCTCTTTTTATCTTGATACTGTTTTCCTTAGCCATGCAGAAGCTTTTAAGTTTGATGAGATCCCATTTGTTTATTCTTTCCTTTATGTGACTTGCTCTGGAGGACATATCAGTAAAAATATTGCTGCATGGAATATCTAAGATTTTCCTGCCAATGTTCTCCTCTAGGGCTTTAATGGTTTCCCAGCTTATATTTAAGTGTTTTATCCACCTTGAATTAATTTTGGTGTATGGTGTAAGTTGGTGCTCAAGTTTCATTTTTTTTGCATGTAGCTGTCAAGTTCTCCTAATACCATTTGTTGAAGAGGCTTTCTTTACCCCATTTTATGTTATTGCCCCCTTTGTCGAATATTAATTGACTGTGGAGAGTTGGTTTTATATCTGGGCTCTCTGTCCTATTCCATTAGTCTATGTGCCTGTTTTTATGCCAGTACCAGGCTGTTTTGATGACAATGACCTTGTAATACAGTTTGATATCAGGTGTTGTGATCCCTCCTAGTTTATTTTTCTTTCTCAACATTGCAGTTGCTATTCGGGGTCTTTTATGGTTCCATATAAATTTTTGAAATGTTTGTTCTATGTTTGTGAAATATGCCATTGAAACTTTAATAGGTATTTTATTGAATCTATAAATTGCTTTGGGTAGTATGGACATTTTGATGATAATTCTTTCAATCCATGAGCGTGGTATATGTTTCCATATGTTTATGTCTTCCTTGATTTCTTTCTTCAGTGTTGTATAGTTTTCTGCATACAGGTCTTTTACCTCCTTGGTTAGGTTTATTCCCAGATATTCTATTTTTGTTTTTGATATATCGAATGGGATTTTTTTCCTGATTTCTGCTTCTGCTGATTCATTGTTAGTACACAAAAATGCCTTTGATTTCTGGATATTGACTTTGTATCCCGCTGTTTTGCCAGATTCATTTATTATTTTGAGCAGTTTTTTGGTAGAGGCTATAGGATTTTCTCTGCACACTATCATGTCATCTGCAAGCAATGCCAGTTTTGTTTCCTCCTTTCCAATTTGGATGCCCTTTATTTCCTTTTCTTCTCTGGTCACTGAGGCTAGAACTTCTAATACTATATTGAATAGAAGTGGTGAAAGTGGGCAACCTTGTCTTGGTCCTGATCTTAATGGGAAAGGTTTTAGTTTTTGCCCATTGAGTATGATGTTGGCTGTAGGTCTTTCATATATGGCCTTTATTATATTGAGGAATGTTCCCTCTATTCCCATTTTTCTGAGTACCTTTATCATAATTGGGTGTTGTACCTTATCAAAAGCTTTTTCCGCATCTATTGTTATGATCATGTGGTTTTTTCTTTGCATTTGTTTATATGGTGTATTACATTAACTGATTTATGAATATTGAACCATCCTTGCATCCCTTGGATGAATCCCACTTGGTCGTGTTGTATGAGCTTTTTGATGTATTGTTGGATGCGATTTGCTAATATTTTATTGAGGATTTTAGCGTCTATGTTCATCAGAGATATTGGCCTGAAGTTTTCTTTCTTTGTTGTGTCTCTATCTGGCTTTGGAATTAGGATGATGCTGGCTTCATAAAAAGAGATGGGGAGTTTTCCCTCCTTTTGTATTTTTTGGAATAGTCTGTGAAGAATAGGGGTTAGTTCTTCCTTAAACGCTTTGTAGAATTCTCCTGTGAAACCATCTGGTCCAGGGCTTTTGTGTGATGGGAATTTTTTGATCACTTCTTCAATTTCATTTGCTGTTATTGGCCTGTTCTGGTTTTCTGTGTCTTTTTCATTGAGTTTTGGAAGATTATATTTTTCTAGAAATTTGTCCATTTCACCTAGGTTTTCAAATTTCTTGGCATACAGTTCTGCATAGTAATTTCTTACAATCCCTTTTATTTCTGTGGTATCAGTTGTAATCTCTCCTCTTTCATTTCTGATTGTGTTTATTTGGGTTCTCTCTCTTCTTTTCTTGGTGAGCCTACTTAAAAGTTTGACTATTTTGTTTACCTTTTCACAAAGTCAACTCTTAGATTCATTGATCCTTAGAATTTTTATTTTAGTCTCTATGTCATTTAGTTCTCCTCTGGTCTTGGTTATTTCCTTCCTTCTTCTAGCTCTGGGCTGTCTTTTTTGTTGTTTGTCAAGTTCTTGCAGGTGTAGGGTTAGGTTGTTTGTTTGAAATGTTTCTGTCTTCTTTATGTAAGCCTGTATTGCTATGAACTTCCCTCTCAGGACTGCGTTAAGTGTGTCCCATAAGTTTTGGGTTGCTGTGAGTCATTTTCATTAGTTTCGAGAAGTTTTTTTTATTTCTTGCCTAATTTCAATCTTGACCCATTTGTTGTTGAATAGCATACCATTCAATCACCATGCTTTTGGGTGTTTTGGGTTTTTTCCTATGGGGTTGGTTTCCATTTTCAGTCCCATGGATCAGGGAAAATGCTTCATATGATTTCTATTTTCCCATATTTGTTGAGACTGGTTTTGTGTCCTATTACATGGTCTGTCTTTGAAACTGTTCCCTGTGCACTTGAAAATAATGTGTATTTAGCTTCTTTGGGATGGAGTTCTCCGTATTTATCAATTAGGTCCATTTCTTCTAGAGTGTCGTTTAATGCTGTTATCTCTTTTTTGATATTTTGTTTGGAAGTTCTGTCCATTTTTGACAGTGGGTTGTTAATATCCCCTACTATAATTGTGTTGCTGTCAATATCTTTCTTGAGGTCCTCTAGGATTTTCTTTATTTATTCGGGTGCTCCTATGTTGGGTGCATATACATTGACGATGTTTATGTCTTCTTTGTGCATTCTTCCCTTGAGTGTTATGAAGTGACCTCTGGGTCTCTCTTTATAGCCCTTTTTTTGAAGTCTATTTTGTCTGATATGAGAATTGCTACCCCGGCTTTTTTTCTTGTCCATTTGGTTGGAAAATTTGTTTCCATCCTTTCACTTTTAGTCTGTGATAGTCTTTTGACCTGAGATGGGTCTCCTGTAGGCAGCATATGTGTGGGTCATGCTTTCTTAACCATTCAGCTATTCTCGGTCTCTTAATTGGTGCATTTAATCCATTTACGTTTAAGGTTATTATTGAAAGGTACTTATTCATTGCCATTTATGTACCTGTGTTCCTCTCTGTCTCTCTCTTTTCCTTCCTTTCCTTAAAGCAGCCCTTTTAGTAATTCTTGTAGAGCCGGTTTTGTGGAGGCGTATTCTTTTAGACTTCTTTTGTCTTGGAAGCTGTTTATTTGGCCTTGTATCTTGATTTAGAGTCTTGCTGGATAAAGTACCCTTGGTTGTAGGCCTCTGTTTCTCATTAGTTAGAATATTTCCTGCCATTGTCTTCTTGCTTGGAATGTTTCCATTGAGAAGTCCGTAGCCAACCTTATTGGGACCACCTTGTATGTTACTTTCTTTTTCTCCTTTGCTGCTTTTTGGATTCTCTCTTTGTTTTGGAGTTTTACCATTTTAATGATGATGTGTCTTGCAGTAGGCCTCTTTGGGTTCCACCTGCTTGGGACTCTCTGGGATTCCTGGATCCCTGTGACTTTATCTCTCCTCAACTTAAGAAAATTTTCTGTTATTACTCTTTCAAGTAGGTTTTCTATCCCTTGTTCTTCTTCTTCTCCTTCTGGTATTCCTGTTATTCGGATATTATTACGTTTCATATTGTCTTGCATTTCTCTTAAAGCCTCCTCATTTTTTCTGATTCTTTTTTCCATTACCTGGTCTGTCTGGGAGATTCTTTTAACTCTGTCTCGAGCTCCCTTATGCCGTCTTCCAGCTCATGAATCCTACTCTTCATACCTTCTACAGTGTTCTTCATTTCAGAAATTTCAATCTTCATTTCTTCTTGGCCTTTGCTGATGGTTTCTATCTCCTATTTCATGTTGGTATAGTTTGCGGAGAGTTCATTGTAGCTCCTCTGTAGTTTCTGGTAGCTCGTTGTAAGCTCTTTGAATTTCCTGATAACCAGTGCTTTGAATTCAATATCTGATAGTTGACTTGCCTCTATTTCATGTAACATTCTTTCTGAGACTTCCTCCTTTTCTTTCATTTGGGGATTGTTTCTTTGTCTTCGCATTGTTTTTGATGCTCTGCTTGTTGTCCTCAGCTTCTTAAATTGATCTGTTTTGGTACCCTGCGTTTATGGTGTGAACTTCTGTGGTAGGATACCTGTGAAATTCAATGGTCCAGTCTCCTGTAGGTATCTTAGTGTTCTCCACTTCCACTACTCCTCTTGTTGGTTTCCAGCCAGTGGAAACTTTCCTTCTGGTCTCACTAGCTGTAGCAGCCTGAGGGGCTGTTAGTGTGGCTTTTCACGAGCCTCAGTAAGCTCAACTGATCTCACCAGTACCCCCTCAGACTCCAGACTGGTGCTGCTCTAATGTGCCCTACTGAGAGCAGAATTTCTCCCAGTCTTTCCAGCCCTGGTCTGGTGTGCGGGTACGCGCTCACAGCCAGGCTTTCCTGCTCTCGTAGGCTTGGGTGTGGACCCTTCCCTGTGTTGTGGCTGAACACACAGGGCAACTCACAATTCTTCCAATCCAACAGCCTCGGCCTGACTCCCTGTGTTTCCCTGTCTGCGCAGGCTGAGAAGGGATGGAGCTGGCAACTGGGTCTCTTCCACGGGCCCAGCCAGCAGCCCAAGACACCCTGAGACTGAGAACCAGTGCAGGTCCCCTGCCACAGGGATTTCCTGGGCAACTCTCAATTCCTCAAGCCGAGATCGGGCCCTGATCCCGGGCCCCCGGGAAAGAAAGGTCGACCCGAGGTCAGTCAAGCGGAGGGTTGGTGCGGGCCCCTCTAGGGCCAGGAGGCGCAGGTGATGGGCAGTTGGTCAAGCCGAATGCTGGTGCAGTGGGCCCTGTGAGGGCTGGGAGGGCGCATGCACCTAGCGTTCATTTGGGCCAAGGTCCGGCGTGGACCTGCAGGTCCCGGCAGGCATGGGCGACCCACAGCCACCCAAGTTGAAAGCCACGGCTTGACTCCCAGTGCCTCCCAGTCTCTGCTGGCTGAGTAGGGATGGAGCTGGTCTTCTCTGGGTCAGTAGGGATGGACCTCACACTGACTCACTTCTAGAGGTCTTGCCAGCAGCCCGAGATTCCCCGGCACTGTTCGAGTTGGCACAGGCCCCGGGAAGCAGGGAATGCTCAGGCAAGGGAATGCTCAGGCAACTCTCAGGTCTCCCAAGCCGGCAACCTGAGTCCATGGGTTATCAGAGCTTTCTGGTTTGCTTCCGAATGCTCATTCCTCTCTATGCCACTACTGGCAGACCAATCTCTTATGGTGTTTTCCAGTCTGCGCCCTGCCAGATAGGGGTGGGGTCGACAGTGACCAGTTCTCTCCTAGAGTCCATTTTGTCCACCCTCAGCTCTCAGAGACCAGGGCGGCCTGCCAGTGCCCCAGTGTGGCCTGGCGGAGGGCCTGCTGCCTCCTCTGCGCTGATCTCTTGTGACTTGTTGATCCGCGGTCGTCTCCTCTCCTCAACCTCTGGTCATTCAGTGTCCAATATACTCTCTGGACTCCTGCCTTCTTATATGCTAGGTCCCTGTTGGGCATCTGCTGTGCTCCTCCAGAGATCAGCCAGGTCCTTCTCCGGTGCGTGGAGAGAAGTGAAATCCTTTGTCCTACTCCACCGCCATCTTCCCCTCAGGCCCATTTCAGGCTTTTTCCTGTACCATAGTTCTTTGATCCATTCATTTACTGACGGGCACCTAGGTTGTTTCCAACTCTTGGCTATTGTAAATTGTGCTGCTATGAACATTGCGGTGCATAGGTTCTTTGGGATTGGTGTTTTAGGGTTCTTAGGATACAATCCTAGCAGTGGAATTTCTGGTTCAAAAGGCAAGTCCAATTTTAATTTTCTGAGAAAATTCCATACTGTTTTCCATAATGGTTGTACCATTCTGCAATTCCAGCAACAGTGGACCAGAGTCCCCTTTTCCCCACACCTTCTCCAACATTTGTTGTTTATTGCTTTGTTTATGATAGTCATTCTCACCGGTGTAAAGTGGCATCTCATTGTGGTTTAATTTGCATGTTTCTGATAGCAAGTGATATTGAGCATCTCTTCATGTGTCTCTGGATCCTCTGTATGTCCTCCTTGCAGAAGTGTCTGTCCAAGTCCTTTCCCCATTTTTAATAGATATTTTATTGATTATACCATTACAGTTGTTCTATCCCCCCTTCATTCCCCTCCACCCGCACACTCCCTCCCCCAACATTCTCTCCCCCCTTAGTTTATAACCACGTGTCTCAAGTTCTTTAGATTCTATATTTCCCCTACTATTCTTGCCCCCCCTATCTATTTTCTACCTACTGTCTATGCTATTTTCTGTACATTGTCCCCCCTTCTCCTCCCACTCACCTGGTGCTAACCCTCCATGTGTTCTTCATTTCTATGGTTCCACTCCTGATCTAGCTGTCCTCTTGGTTTGCTTTTGTTTTAGGTGTCATTGTTAGTAACTGTGAGTTTGTTTTCCTTTCACTGTTCATATTTTTCATCTTCTTTTTCTTATATAAGTCCCTTTAGCATTTCATATAATAAGGGCTTGGTGATGATGAGCTCCTTGTACTTGCCCTTATCTGAGAAGCACTTTATCCGTCCTTCCATTCTAAATGAAATTTTGCTGGATAAAGCAATCTTGGCTGTAAGTCTTTGGATTTCCTGACTTGGAATACTTCTTTCTAGCCCCTTCTTGCCTGTAAGGCCTCTTTTGAGAAATCCACTGACAGTCTGATCGGTATTCCTTTGTAGGTGACTGTCCCCTTATCTCTTGCTGTTTCTAGGATTCTCTCCTTCATTTTTCATCTTGGCTAATGTAATTATGATGTGCCTTGGTGTGTTCCTTCTTGGGTCCAACTTCTTTGGGACTGTCTGAGCTTCCTGGATTTCCTGGAAGTCTATTTCCTTTGCCAGACTGGGGAAGTTCTCCTTTATTATTTGTTCAAATCAGTTTTCCACTTGTGGCTGTTTCTTTCCCCCTTCTGGTACCCCTATAACCCGGATGCTGGAAAGTTTAAAGATATCCTGGAGTTTCCTAAGCCTCTCCTCATTTTTTTGAATTCTCATTTCTTCATTCCTTTCTGGTTGGATGTTTCGTTCCTCCTCCTGGTCCATTCCATTGTTGCAAGTCCAAGTTTCCTTTCCATCACTATTGATTTCCTGTGCATCTCCCTTCATTTCAATTAATTTAGCCTTCATATGTTCTTCTAATTTGTGACTATAATCAACCAGTTCTGTGAGCATCCTGATAAACTGTGTCTTGAACTGTGCATCTGAGAGGGTGGCAATCTCTTGGTCACTTAGAGTTATCGGCTCTGGGACTTTGAGTTCTTCTTGCACCATCTTTTGGGCTTTTTGTGCCTTTTATCTAGCAGGATCAGAGCCCTAGGTGTTCACCAGAGCAAGGCAACTCAGTCCTGGGTTGTGAGGCTGTATGTGGGGGCGGGGTCAAATAGGAGCAATGATGTCCCATCTGCCACCTCCTGCTGCCCACGCCACAGGTGCTACAGCTGCCATCGTCATCAGGGCCCGCGGGTTTCATCTCACTGCATGGGATTGTTTCATCACCGTCAGCCCTCCACCACTGGGTTTGCCCTCTGGGTCCTTCGTGGTCTGTCTCACTGTGCGAGAATGTGCAACTGCGGTCAGTCTGCCCCACACCGTGACTGGTTCCTGGCTACCTGCGTGCCTAGGGTGGGGGATATTTCCTGGCCGACCCTGCTATGCTGCTAGCTCCGCCCCTCTTACCGTTGTGGTTAAATGGTTTGTTGTTGTGGGACTTCTCTACAATTCAATTTTCTGTTCTTTGGCTGTGTCTTTGTTCTCCAAACCTTTGTTGTATTCAAACTTCGTTGTGGGAGAAGGACAGTGTTTCCACCTGTGCCTCCATCTTGGTGGAAGTCCCCCTTTCTCCATTTTTTAATTGGGTTAATTGTCTTCTTAGAGTGAAGTCCTGTGAGTTCTATGTATATTTTGGGGATTAAACCTTTGTCTGAGGTATCATTGGCAAATGTTTTCCCATACAGTTGGTTGTCTTTTTATTTTAATGCTGTTTTCTTTAGCTGCGCAGAAGCTTTTTATTTTGATGACATCCCATTTGTTTATTCTTTCCTTTATATTCCTTGTTCTAGGGACATATGAGTAAAAATGTTCCTTTGTGAAATATCTGATATTTTCCTGCCAATGTTCTCCTCTAGGACTTTAATTGTGTCATGGCTTATATTTAAGTGTTTTATCCACCTTGAATTTATTTCGGTGTATGGTGTAAGTTGGTGCTTGAGTTTCATTGTTTTGCATGTATCTGTCCAGTTCTCCCAACACCATTTGTTGAAGAGTCTATCTTTACTCCATTTTATGTTACTGCCCCCTGTGTCGAATATTAATTGACTGTATAGACTTGGGTTTATTTATGGGTTCTCTATTCTGTTCCATTGGTCTAGGTGCCTGTTTTTATACCAGTACCAGGCTGTTTTGAATACAATGGCTTTGTAATACAGTTTGGTATCAGGTATTTTGATCCTCTTACTTTGTTCTTCTTTCTCAAAATTGCTGTAGCAATTCAGTTCATTTATGGTTCCATATAAATTTTTGAAGTGTTTGTTCTATGTCTGTGAAGTATGTCATTGGTACTTTAATAGGTATTGCATTGAATCTGTAAATTGCTCTGGGTAGTATGGACATTTTGATGATGTTAATTCTTCCAATCCATGACCATGCCATATGTTTTCATTTGTTTATGTCTTCCTTGATTTCTTTCTTCAGTGTTGTGTAGTTTTCTGCATACAGGTCGTTTACCTCCTTGGTTAGGTTTATTCATTGTTATTGTATTTTTCTTTTTGGTATATCGAATGAGATTTTTTTTTTGATTTCTGCTTTTGCTGTTTTATTGTTGGTATACAAAATTGCCTTTGACTTCTGGATATTGACTCTGTATCCTGCTGTTTTGCCAAATTCATTTATTAGTTCGAGCAGTTTTTTGATAGAACCTATAGGGTTTTCAATGTACAATATTATTTCAACTACAACAATGACAGTTTTGTTTCCTCTTTTCTGATTTGGATGCCTTTTATTTCTTTTTCTTGTCTGGTTGCTGTGGCTAAAGCTTCCAATACTATATTGGATAGAAGTGGTGAAAGTGGACAAACTTGTCTTGTTCCTGATTTCAGAGGGAAAGGTTTTTGTTTTTGCCCATTGAGTATGATGTTGGCTGTGGGTCTCTCATATATGACTTTTATTATATTGAGGAATGCTCCCTCTATTTCTACTTTGCTGAGTGTTTTTGTCATATATAGGTATTGTACTTTATCAAAAGCATTTCTGCATCTACTGATATGATCACATAACTTTTGTCTTTGCTTTTGTATATATGATGTATTATACTTGCTGATTTACGAATATTGAACTATCCTTGCATCCCTGGGATTAATTCCAGTTGGTCATGATGTATGATCTTTTTAATGCATTGCTGGATGTGGTTTGCCAATCTTTTGTTGAGGCTTTTATCGTCTATGTTCATCAGTGATATTGGCCTGAAATTTTCTTTCTTTGTTGCTGCATCTTTACCTAATTTTGGGTTTAGGATGATGCTGGCTTCAGAAAAAGTGTTTGGGAGTCTTCCAAAATTTTGGATCTTTTGGCATAGCCTTTGATGAATAGGGGTGAGCCCTTCCTTAAATGCTTTGTAGAATTCTCCTGTGAAACCATCTGGTCCAGGGCTTTTGTGCTTCGGGAGATTTTTTATTACTGCTTCAATTTCATTTGCTCTCATTGGCCTATTAAGGCTTCTTGCTTCTTCTTTATTGAGTTTTTGCAGATTATATTTTTCTAGAAATTGGTCCATTTCACCTACGTTTTCAAATCTTGGCCTACAGTTCTTCCTATTAATTTCTTCCAATACTTTGTGTTTCTGTGGTTTCAGGTTAATCTGTCCTCTTTCATTTCTGATTGTGTTTACTTGGGTTTTCTCTTTTTATTTCTTGATGAGCCTGCTTAAAGGTTTGTGAATTTTGTTTATATTTTTAAAAAACCAGCTTCTGGTTTCATTGATTCTTTAAGTTGTGCCTTTTGTGTCTATGCCATTAAATTATGCTCTGATATTTGTTTTTTCTTCTTTCTATTTGCTCTGGGCTGTCTTTGTTGTTCCTTGATTTCTTGTAGGCATAGTGTTAGGTTGTTTGTTTAAAATGTTTTTATCTTTTTTAGGGAGGCCTCTATTGCTATGAACTTCCCTCTCAGGACTGCCTTCACCATGTCCCCTAAATTTTGGGTTGTTGTGTGTTCATTTTTATTTGTTTCCAGAAACTTTTTGATTTTTTCCCTAATGTCATTTTTTACCCATTTTTTGTTCAATATTATGCTATTTATCTTCATGATTTTGTGGGGGTTTTTTTTTTGTACTTTGGGTTAGTTTCCAATTTCAGTCTCTTGTGGTTGGAGAAAATGATTGGTATAATTGCAATTTTCTTGAATTTGTTGAGGCTTGTTTTGTGTCCTATCATGTGGTCTAACCTTGAGAGTGTTCCATGTGCATTTGAAAGAAATGTGTGTTTAGTTTCTTTTGCATGAGGGTTCTCTATGTATCATTTAAGTCCATTTCATTTAGGGCATTGTTCAATGCCACAATATCTTTGTTTATATTTTGTTTGGAAGATCTGTCCATTTTTGTCAGTGGGATATTAAAATCCCCCAGTATAATTTGTTGCTGTCAATATCTTTCTTGAAGTCCTCTATCATTTTCTTTATATATTTCGGTGTTTTTATATTGGGTGTATATATATATTTACAATGTTTATGTCTTCTTGGTGGATTCTTCCCCTGAGTATTATGACGTTAGTTTCTGGATCTCTTTTTATGGCCCTTTTTTTGAAGCCTATTTCATTTAATATGAGTATTGCTACTTTTTTGCCAGCTTCTTTTTCCTGGCCCTTTTCTTGGAAAATTTGTTTCAAGCCCTTCACTTTTAGTCTGTGTAGGTCTTTTGTCCTGAGATGGGTCTCTTGTAGGCAGCGTATGTGTGGGTCATGCTTTGTTATCCATTCAGCTATTGTATGGCTTTTGTTTGGAGCATTTAATCCATGTACGTTTAAGGTTATTATTGATAGGTACTTATTCATTGCCATTTTTATACCTATATTTCTCTTTGTCTCTCTCTTTTCCTTCCTTTCCTTAAAGCAGTCTCTTGAGAACCTCTTGCAGAGCTGGTTTGGTGGAAGCATATTCTTTTAGACTTCTTTTGTCTTGAAAGCTCTTTATTTGGCCTCCTCTCTAGATTGAGCCTTGCTGGGTAGAGTAGCCTTTGTTGCAGGCCTCTGGTTTTCATTACCAGGAATATTTCTTGCTGTTCTCTTCTTTCTTGTAGCGTTTCCATTGACATGTCAGCAGCTATCGTTAATGGGGCTCCCTTGTGTGTTACTTCCTGTTTCTCCCTTGGTGCCTTTAAGATTTTCGCTTTATCTTGGAATTTTGCCATTTTAATGATGATGTGTCTTGAAGTAGGGTTTTTTGGGTTCCTCTTTATTGGGACTCTTTGTGTGTCCTGAATTCATGTGACTTTTTCTGTCATCAAATTAGGGAAGCTTTCCATGATTACTTTTTAAAATAGATTTTCTATCCCTCGTTCTTCTTTTTCTTATTCTGGTATCCCTATTATTTGGATATTATTATGTTTCATATTGTCTTGCATTTTTCTTAATACGTCTTTATTCTTTCTGAGCCTGTTTTCCTTTTCTTGCTCTTTCTGGGTGTTTTTTCTACTTTGTCCTCCAACTTGTTCATCTGATCTTCTGCTTGATCAATCCTGCTTTTGATTCCTTCCACTGTGTTCTTCAGTTCAGCAGTTGTATTCTTCATTTCCTCTTGGTCCTTGCTGATAGTTTCTATTTTTTTATTTTGATATAGGTTACAGTGAGTTCATTGTAATTCATTGTAATTCCCCTGTAGTTCCTGGTAGCTCATTGTGAGCTCTTTGAAATTTCTGGTAACCAGTGATTTGAATTCAATATCTGATAGCTGACTTGCCTCTATTTCATCTAGCATTCTTTCAGAGACTTCCTCCTTTTCTTTCACTGGGGGGTTGTTTCTTTGTCTTCCCATTGTTTTTGAGACTCGTATTCTTAGCTTCAGCTTCTTAAATTGATTTGTTTTGGCTTCCTGGATTTATCATGTGAACTTTTGTGGTAGAATACCTGTGAGATTCAGTGGTGTAGTCTCCTTGATCTCCCAAGATCACTGGTCTTGTGCTCTGTGGGTCTTTCCAATCAGCTGGTGAACTGATGGTCCCTCTGTCCACTACCCATTTTAATTTGTTTTGTTGGTGATGGCAGTTCGTGTTGAAGCTTGTTCTTCTGGGTGTGCAGGGTTTTGAGGATTCTCTTTTTCTCTTGTTCAGTTGTTTGCCCTGGGTAATTTCTCCACTATTTAGTTGTATTTTCAGATAGGTCTTAGGTTGAGGTTTGTGTGGTTTCTACTCTCTCCTTCACCTTCTTTTGTTGTTATCTGTAGGTGGTTCCTGTGTTGTTGGGTTTCCTCTTCCAGTGGGTATCCTGGTGTTTACCACTTCCACCTACTCTTTGTGTGTGTGTGTGTATGTGTGTGTGTGTGTGTGTGTGATCATTTGGAGGGGAATGCAAAATGGTTTATGACAGCAGGAGATTATTCTATGATATTTACTGTAGTAGCTGGTAGAGGAGAGATAGGTGATCCCCTGGCTATGTACAGCAATAACTGTAATCTTCAACCCAACTAGCCACTTTTTAGAAAGGTTGGAAAGGATATAAGGCTCTTGTTGTGGAGGGAAGTTGGATTTAGAAAGTAGTGAGGTTGAGGGATGTCAGATTCTGAGGTAAGGTGAGAATAAAGGATGGTAAATAGATGTAATGTGAGAGAGAATAGAGTTAACCACTGCAGTATTATAGTTCAGGCAACAATGAAGTGGGCTAAGATCTGGGGGGGGGGTTGTTGTATTTACAATAGTGTGTAATAGCTATTATTTATAATAATATTAGAGCAACAATCATATGACAGAATCTATGAGTTACAAAGATTAGGGTATATTAGACCTTCAATAATGTGCTAATGGAGCAAGGGGAAGTAAAAAACAGTAAATTACCAATACACTATGAAGGAGGGGAAGCCTGTCAAGTGATACAGTATATCCAGCCAAGGTAGAGAAGATTATACAGAAAGAGGAGGAATACAAAGATACTATTAAAATAAAAGATGTAAGAATAATGAAAAATAATGAAAAAATACAAATATGCAATAAGTTTAGTTTTTCTGCTATAGCAATGTGAAATTTGTCTCTCTGTCTCTACTGTTGGTATTCCCCCTCTTTGAGTCAAACTCTGGTCTTTTTGCCATTCCAGGTTTTTTGTCTCACTTGTCAGGGGTGGGGGGCTAAAAGAAAACAAAGGTGACAGAAAGGAGGAAAAAGTGCTAAGTTTGGAAAGAAAGGAAGAAGGAATAAAACAAGAAAGAAGAAGAGAGAGGGTAAAAGTAATGAAAGATACAACAATAATAAGATTAAACAAATAAAAGATTATTTTAAAAAGCACACAAAAACATAACAGAAAAAAACCCTCTTGTTGCTTTTTAGCTGGGCAAACCATTTTTTCCTGGTCACACTGGCTACAGCAGTCTGAGGGGTGATTAGTGTGGCCTTTCTCCCTTTTAGGTGTACTCAGCGGGTCTCACCAGCGCCTTCCCAAGATCTGGGCTAGCGCCTCTCCCCAGTACCCCACTGAGAGCAGACTTTCCCCAGGAGTCACAGTCCTGGGCTGGGGTGCGGCCACGCACTCCCAGCCAGGCTTTCCTGGTCCCGTAGGCCTGGGCATGAATCTTTCCCAGTGGTACGGGGCTGATACAGGGGTGACACTCAATTCTCCCAAGCTGGTGACCACAGACACCATGGGTGATCAAAGCCCCTTTGTTTGCTTCTTGTGCCCATTCCTCTCTCTGACACTTTAAGCAAACAGATCTCTCCCAGCATTTTCAAACCGAACCCGGCCAGGTAGGGAGGGAGCTGATGACCCGGCTCTCTCCCAAGGACCTTGCTGCTAGCCCTCAGCTCCCAAAGAGTTCATGACAGACCTGGCTCAGGCCCTGGCATGGCCTGGCAGAGGTGGCAGCCTCAGCCTGTGGCCTCTGTGCTGTTCCCTCAGATCTTATTGACCTGTAGCTGTCTCCTCACAGTCTGGTAATTCAGTGTTTGCTACAATTTCTGGACTCATATTTTCCTATATGCTGGGTCACTGTTGGCTATTTGCTGTGTCCTTCTGCAGATCAGCCAGGTTTTTCTCTCATGCATTGGGAGAAGTGGAATACTTGGCCTACTCCATCACCATTTTCTCCTATCTCTGTCTTCTACCCATATTTTCAATAGCCAATGGTCATATGCAAATTTGAAACTACAACTTTTATGTAGAATGAAATCTCTGTGTGGGTACACACTTCCATTGCATTTTCATGAACTTATCTATGTGCTACTGGTTGGGTTCTTCAGTTAATTCAATTTTAATATATTTATTAAAGGTAGAAAGGAGGATACACTTAATGAATGCATGGCTATGACTTGGATATTTAAGATCAAGATAAATAGAATGTAGTTCTTACTTTCAAGTAGCTTAGAATCAATTTTTGAAGACAGATATATGCCACAAGTCAGACTTGAATATTTTGGTAAGGTTGTTTTGTGAGAGTTAATTCCACAAGCTTAGAAATGGACTGAGCTTTTCTGCTTCTCTTTGTATGGCACTGATCCCTAGTCCAAGAAAATGTGCTTTTTAATCATGAGTCTGAGGGGTTTGGGGTGTCTTGTATTATTGTTTGTTGATAACACTTATATAGATAAATTGTGCCAGGATGTGGTGAGATCCCTGGAGACTCTGCTGCTTATTACATAGAAGGGAAATGCCTATATGACCAGCAAAATACAAGAAAACCCTAGTGATGACTTGATTTTAGGAGCTCTAGTTTCAGATTGTTCAGTGTTATGTTGGTGGCTCCTGGTTCAAGAAGGAAGGCACACGTTTCCATGGCCTTCACAGAGGGAGGACAGTAGGATTGTGCCATTGGCCTCTCTAGATCTTCTGCTGTGAGGTAGCCTTTGATTTTGATGCATATTCCTAATTTAATACTGTGTCTGTATTGTATCATTTTCCTGTGACAAACTGTAGATTTATGAGCATTGTCATTATGGGTCCTATAAGTTTTCTCGGGCATTCAACCCTGTATAACTTCCACCATTAGTGAGGAGGCCCAATGTGGGTAAGGCTAGTGGAAAATAAAGAGATTTCCCATTTGCATGCTGTGTGTGGGCCCATTAGTGCTTCTCATGGAAGGCATGGTCTGGAGGAACTAATGCAATTTTAAAAAAGAAGATAGTGGAGATAGAAGGGTACAATGGGCAAATGCATGGCCTTCAGGAATAATTTGGGGTGAATAGTACATTACAAAATCTGGAACTCGGGTCTAAGCTCAAGCCTTGAGATGCAATGCTGGAGGTCCATCCACTGCAAGGGAGTGAATGACATTGCTAATCATAATGGTGACTGGTCTTCATAAGTGGCTTCCTGATTTTCACATCCTCTGTAGTCAGCTCCAATGTTGAATATGGGCTTGCCATGGGCACCCAGTAAATGCAGAACTTGTACTACATAAGCTTTGAGGTCAGATCATGAGAGGATTTCCAGTTTCCACATTTTCTTAGAGCAAGTGTTCACCATGTAAGAAGTCTTATCTGAGACTATCTTCTTGTGAGGATGCTTGAACTGCCTTGAAGGGGTGCTGTGTGGAGAGTGAGAGAGAAGGGTATAGAGGGGAAGAGATGTGTGAGTATAACCAGACCCCAAATGTTCCAGGCATTTTACCTGGACTGACAGAGATATGAGTGAAGGAGGTAAACTTAAAATCTGGGCTAGACAAGACTCAGCCTTAGCAACCATCTGACTGCAGGTGGGTGAAACTTTCAGAGAGAATCACCTACCTGAGCCAATTCAACTCATGAAACCATGAGATATAAGAAAAAAATTTTGTTCTATACTACTGAGTTTATGAATAATTTGTTGAGCAATCATAAACAATTACAATCATGAATGTTGCAATGGAAAAATGCTGTTTATGTCTAAGTGATTGTTGCTTGCAATGATCTTTTGTCTTCTCAAAGTGACAGGTTCTACCAATTATTTTATAATTTAAGAGCTGTTGGAGAGCAGCAAGATGACAGAGGAGTGAGTGGAAGCCACACTAACCTTCTCCCAGGACAAATCTAGAATTACAACTAAATTGTGGAGAAATACACAGAACAAACAACTGAAATATAGTGAGAGAGAAGCCTTATAACCTCAGACAGACAGAAGAACAAGCTTTGGCATGACCTGTCTGGTAAGGAGTGTGGTGGAGACTTGAGAGGGCTGGCTGGGTGCCCACAGGTGGCAGCACTGGAAGGATAATTAAGCAGCAGGTTGAACCCTCCTGAGAAGAAGGGGGTCTAAACCCTAAGCTGAGATCCCTAGCTTAGAACACCAGAGCCCAAAACGTATACAGATAACAAATGGAAGTGAAAAATGGCACAGTTGCTCTCTGCCAGAGATGGATGGCTGAAGATGCAAAGAGCCATTTAAAGGGCCAACACACAAAATGCCATTTGTTGTCACTTGCCCAGTGTTCCAGCAGGGAGGAGAGTGGGCTAGAGATGCCTGAGGAGAGACTGGCAACAGAGGCTTTGAAGAGAGTGTGGAGAGAGTAGCTGCAGGGAATCTGGTACTGAGTCATTCCCCAAGTGGAAGCAGCCATTCTGCTTGGGTAGACCACTCCCCTCTGAGAAGCAGCAGCCTAAGGGAAAACAACAGCCCCTCCAAGAGAAACTCTGCCCTACACCTGTGTTGCTTAAGCCTCACTGCTGATGGCAAAGATGCTAGATTAATAACTACAGAAGATAGCCACATATGTAAATCCCTGGCAAAAATGGGTCACTGTGGACTAGAGACACTTGAGGAAATAATGGAGATGGACATGGCTTTGGGGAGAGAACTGAGAAAGAGGCGGCTGCAATCTCAGTTCTTCTCTAGGACTTTTATGGTGTCATGATTTACATTTAAATCTTTTATCTACCTTGAATTTATTTTTGTGATTGGTATAAGTTGCTGATCGAGTTTCTTTTTTCTTCTCAGATGTAGCTATCCAGCTCTCCCAACACCATTTGTTGAAGAGGCTAGTTCTTTTTTTTTTTTCTTACTCCATTTTATCTTTCCCCCTTTTGTCAAATATTAATTGACTGTAGAGTCTTGAGTTTATTTCTGGCCTCTCTTATTCTGTTCCATTGGTGAATGTATCCTTAAGCCTGTACCAGGCTGTTTTCATTACAGTGGCCTTGTAATACAGTTTGATATCAAGTATTGTGACCCCTCCTACTTTGTTCTTCTTTCTCAAAATTGCTGAAGCTATTCAGGGTTGTTTATGGGTCCATAGAATTTCTGAAGTCTTTGTTCTATATCTGTGAAATATTATATTGGTACTTCTTAAAAAATATTTATTTTTATTTATTTCTTGTTCAAGTACAGTTTTCTGTCTTAGGTAGCCCTGAGGTAGCCCTGCCTACCCCCTACCCAGTGCTCGGCACCTCCCTCCCATTTCCATCCCCCACCCTTAGTTATTGTCCATGTGTCCTTTATACTTGTTCATGTGAGTCCATCCCTTTTTCGCCTATGATTCTCTCCCCTCTGCCCTCTGGACCCTGTCAGCCTGTTCCATATTTGAGTGTCATTGGTCATATTTTGCTTTCTTGTTTGTTTTGTTGTTTAGATTCCTGTTAACGGTGATATCATATGGTATTTGTCTTTCACCGTCTGGCTTATTTTGCTCAGCATAATGCTTTCTACTTCCATCCATGATGTTGCAAAGGGTAGTAGTTCCTTCTTCCTTTCTTCAGCATAGAATTCCATTGTGTAAATGTACCATAGCTTTTTGATCCAGTCATTGATTGATGGGCATCTAGGTTGCTTCCAAATATTGGCTATTGTAAACTGTGCTGATATGAACATCAGGGTGCATAGGTTCTTTTGGATTGGTGTCTCAGGGTTCTTAGGATATAATCCTAGCAGTGGAAATACTGGGTCAAAAGACAGATCCATTTTTAGTTTTCTGAGAAAATTCCATACTGTTTTCTATAGTGGTTGTACCAGTCTGAAATCCCATCTACAGTGAACTAGGGTCCCCTTTTCCCCACAACCTCTCCAGCACTTGTTGTTTGTTTCTTTGTTTATGATAGCCATTCTGACTGCTGTTAAGTGGTATCTCATTGTGGTTTTAATTTACATCTCTCTGATAGCTAGCAATATCGAGCATATTTTCATGTGTCTCTGGATCCTCTGTATGTCCTCCTTGGAGAAGTGTCTGTACAAGTCTTCGCCTGTTTTTTAAATCAGGTTGCTTGTCTTTTTTGAGTGGAGTCGAGTGAGTTCTTTGTATATTTTGGAGATTAAACCTTTGTCTGAGGTATCATTGGCAAATATCTTTTCCCAAGCTGTTGCTTCTCTTTCCGTCTTGATACTGTTTTCCTTAGCCATGCAGAAGCTTTTAATTTTGATGAGATCCCATTTGTTTATTCTTTCCTTTATGTGCCTTGCTCTAGAGGACGTATCACTAAAAATCTTGCTGCGTGGAATATCATATTTCCCTGCCAATGTTCTCCTCTAAGGCCTTAATGGTTTGGGGGCTTATATTTAAATCTTTTATCCACCTTGAATTTACTTCGGTGCATAGTGTAAGTTGGTGCTCGAGTTTCATTTTTTTGCATGTAGCTGTTCAGTTCTCCTAACACCATTTGTTGAAAGGGCTATCGATACTCCATTTTATGTTATTGCCCCCTTTGTTGAACATTAATTGACTGTAGAGAGTTTGGTCTATTTCTGGGCTCCCTGTTCTATTCAATTAGTCTATGTGCCTGTTTTTATGCCAGTACCAGGCTGTTTTGATTACAGTGGCCTTGTCATACAGTTTGATATCAGATATTGTGATCCTTTCTACTTTGTTCTTCTTTCTCAGAATTGTGGCTGCTATTCGGGGTCTTTTATGGTTCCATAAAAATTTTTGAAGTGTTTGTTCTATGTCTGTGAAATATGCCATTGGTACTTTAATAGGAATTGCATTGAATCTGTAAATTGCTTTGGGTAGTGTGGACATTTTGATGATATTAATTCTACCAGTCCATGAACATGGTATTTGTTTCCATTTGTTTGTGTCCTCCTTGATTTCTTTCTTCAGTATTGTATAGTTTTCTGCATACAGGTCTTTTACTTCCTTGGTTAGATTTATTCCCAGATATTTTATTTTTGTGTTTGCTATATCAAATGGGATTTTTTTTCTTGATTTCTGCTTCTGCTGCTTCATTGTTAGTACACAAAAATGCCTTTGATTTCTGCATATTGACATTGTATCCCGCTGTTTTTCCAAATTCATTTTTTAGTTCCAGAATTTTTTTGGTAGAGGCTATAGAATTTTCCACGTACACTATCATGTCATCTGCAAACAATGACAGTTTTGTTTCCTCCTTTCTGTTTTGGATGCCTTTTACTCCCTTCTCTTGTCTGATCACTATGGCAAGAGGTTCTAATACTATATTGAATAGAAGTGGTGAAAGTGGGCAACCTCGTCTTGTTCCTGATCTTAGTGGAAAAGATTTTAGTTTTTGCCCATTGAGTATGATGTTGGCTGTAGGTCTTTCATATATGGCCTTTATTATGTTGAAGAATGCTCCCTCTATTCCCATTTTTCTGAGTACCTTTATCATAAATGGGTGTTGTACCTTATCAAAAGCTTTTTCCGCATCTATTGATATGATCATGTGGTTTTTGTCCTTGCTTTTGTTTCTGTGGTGTATTACATTAACTGATTTATGAATATTGAACCAACCTTGCATCCCTGGAATGAATCCCACTTGGTCGTGGTGTATGATCTTTTTGATGTTTTGTTGGATGCGATTTGCCAACATTTTGTTGAGGATTTTAGCGTCCATGTTCATCAGCGATATTGGCTTGTAGTTTTCTTTCTTTGTTGTATCTCTATCTGGCTTTGGAATTAGGATGATGCTGGCTTCATAAAAAGAGTCGGGGAGTATTCCCTCCTTTTGTATTTTTTGGAATAGTCTGTGAAGAATAGGGGTTAGCTCTTCCTTAAATGCTTTGTAGAATTCTCCTGTGAAACCATCTGGTGCAGGGCTTTTGTGTGATGCGAGTGTTTTGATTACTTCTTCAATTTCATTTGCTGTTATTGGCCTGTTCAGGTTTTTTGGTTCTTCTTCATTGAGTTTTGGAGGATTATATTTTTCTAGAAATTTGTCTATTTCATCTAGGTTTTCAAATTTCTTGGCATACAGTTCTGCATAGTAATTTCTTACAATCCCTTCTATTTCTGTGGTATCAGTTGTAATCTCTCCTCTTTCATTTCTGATTGTGTTTATTTGGGTCCTCTCTCTTCTTTTCTCGATGAGCCTACTTAAAGTTTTGCCTCTTTTGTTTATCTTTTCAAAAAAACCAACTCCTGAATTCATTGATCCTTAGAATTGTGCTTTTAGTCTCTATGTCATTTAATTCTGCTCTGATCTTGCTTATTTCCTTCCTTCTACTTGCTCTGATCTGTCTTTGTTGTTGTTCGTCAAGTTCTTGCAGGCATCGGTTTAGGTTGTTTGTTTGAAATATTTCTATCTTCTTTAAGTAAGCCTGTTTTGCTATGAAATTCCCTCTCAGGACTGCCTCCACTGTGTCCCATAAGTTTTGGGTTGCTGTGAGTTCATTTTCATTTGTTTCCAAAAACTTTTTGCTTTCTTCCCTAATTTGAATTTTGGCCCATTTGTTGTTTAATAGCATATCATTCAATCGCCATTCTTTTGGGTGTTTTCATTTTTTTCCTGTGGGGTTAGTTTCCAATTTCAGTCCCTTGTGATCGGAGAAAATGCTTGGTATGATTTCAATTTTCCTGAATTTGTTGAGACTCGTTTTGTGTCTTATCTTGTGGTCTATTTTTGGAAATGTTCCATGTGCATTTGAAAAGAATGTGTATTTAGCTTCTTTGGGATGGAGGGCTCTCTATATATCAATTAGGTCCATTTCATCTGGGGGTCATTTAATGTTGTGATGTCCTTGTTGATATATTGTTTGGAAGATTTGTTCATGTCAGACAATGGGATGTTAAAATCCCCTACAATAATTGTGTTGCTGTCAATATCTTTCTTGAGGTCCTTTAGGATTTTCTTTATATATTTGGGTGCTCCTATGTTGTGTGCATATATATTTATGATGTTAATGTGTTCTTGGTGGATTCTTCCTTTGAGTGTTATGCAGTGACCTTCTGGGTCTCTCTTTATGGCCCTTTTTTTGAAGTCTATTTTGTCTGATATGAGAATTGCTACCCCGGCTGTTTTTTCTCGACCATTTGCTTGGAAAATTTGTTTCCATCCTTTCACTATTAGTCTGTGATGGTCTTTTGATCTGAGATGGGTCTCTTATAGGTAGTATATGTGTGGATCATGCTTTCTTATCCATTCAGCTATTCTATGTCTTTTGATTGGAGCATTTAATCCATTTACATTTAAGGTTATTATTGATAAGGACTTATTCATTGCCATTTTTGTACCACAGTTCCTCTCTGTCTCTCTCTTTTCCTTCCTTTCCTTAAAGCACCCCTTTTAGTATTTTTTGTAGAGGTGGTTTGGTGGAGGCATATTCTTTTAGACTTCTTTTGTCTTGGAAGCTCTTTATTCGGCCTTCTATCTTGATTGAGAACCTTGCTGGATACAGTCGCCTTGGTTCTAGGCCTTTGTTTCTCATTACTTGGAATATTTCTTGCTACCCTCTTCTTGCTTGGAATTTTTCCATTGAGAAGTCAGTAGGCAACCTTATTTGGACTGCTTTGTATGTTATTTCCTTTTTATCCTTTGCTCCCTTTAGGATTCTTTCTTTGTGTTGGAATTTTGCCATTTTAATGATGATGTGTCTTGCAGTAGGCCTCTTTGGGTTCCACCTGATTGGGACTCTCTGGGATTCCTGGATTTGTGTAACTTTATCTCTCCTCAATTTAGGAAAATTTTCCGTTATTACTCTTTCAAGTAGGTTTTCTATCCCTGGTTTTTCTTCCTCTCCTTCTGGTATTCCTGTTATTCGGATATTATTACGTTTCATATTGTCTTGCATTTCTCTTCTAGTCTCCTCATTTTTTTCTCATTCTCTTTTCCATTACTGGTTTCGTCTGGGAGATTTTTTCTACCCTGTCTTCGATCTTGCTTATGTGCTCTTCCGCCTCATTGATCTTACTCTTCATACCTTCTACTGTGCTCTTCAGTTCAGAAATTGTATTATTCTTTTCCTCTTGGCCTTTACTGGTGATGTCTATTTCCTTTTTCATGTTGGTATAGTTTGCGGAGAGTTCACTGTAGCTCCCCTGTACTTTCTAGTAGATCAGTGTAAGCTCTTTGAATTTCCTGATAAGCAGTGCTTTGAATTCAATACCTCATAGTTGACTTGCCTCTACTTCATCTAACATTCTTTCTCAGACTTTCACCTTTTCTTTCATTTGGGGATTGTTCCTTTGCCTTCCATTGTTTGCGATGCTCTTCTTGTTGGCCTCAGCTTCTTAAATTGATCTATTCTGGTTCCCTGGGTTTATTGTGTGAACTTCTGTGGTAAGATACCTGTGAAATTCAGTGGTGCAGTCTCCTGCAGGTGTCTTGATGTTTTCAGCTTCCACCTACTCCTCTTGTTGTTTTCCAGCTGGTCAAACCTGTTCTTCTGGTCTCACTAGCTGCAGTAGCCTGATGGGGCTATTAGTGCAGCCTTTCTTCCATCTCGCTGAACTCAACTCATCTCGCTAGTGCCCTCCCAAGATCCATATTGGCGCCCCTCTCCTGCACCCCACTGAGAGCAGGTTATTCCCAAGGCTTCCCAGCCCTGGCCTTGCATGAGAGCGCATGCTGCCAGCCAGGCTTTCCTGGTCTTGAAGGCTTTGGCTTGGACTTTTCCCAGTGCTGTGGCTGAACACACAGGGCAACTCACAATTCTTCCAAGCCAGCAGCCACAGCCAGACTCCCGGTGCTTCTCAGTCTTTGCTGGCTGGGTAGGGTGGGAGCTGGCTACTGGCGCTCTTCCAGGGGCCCTGCCAGCAACCCACAGCTCCCTGAAAATTTGGGAGCGCTGGCTCACGTCCTGTGCTACCGGGAATGCATGGGCGACTCTCAGTTCCCCAATGGCAACCACAGCCTGATTCCAGGGTTTATCAGAGCTCTCTGGTTTGCTTTCCAATGTCCACTCCTCTCTCTACCACTACAGGCAAACCGATCTCTCCTGGTGTTTTCCAATCTTTGCCCTGCTGGATAGGGAGGGTGCCGGTGACTAGTTCTCTCCCAGTGTGGTGGTTGCCCACCTTCGGTTCTCAGAGACCAAGGCGACCCAGCCAGGGCCCTGGTGCCGCCTGGCAGAGGGCCTGCAGCCTCTGTGCTGTTCCCTCATACCTTGTTGATCTGTGGTTGTCTCCTCTCCTCAACCTCTGGTCATTCAGTGTCCGCTACACTTTCTGGAGTCCTTCCTTCCTATATGGTGGGTCCCTGTTGGGTATCCACTGTGCTCCTCCCCTTATCAGCCTTGTTTTTCTCTGGCAAGTGGAGGGAAGCAAAATCCCTTGTCCTACTCCACCGCCGTTTCCTCCCCCCTCATTCGTACTTTTATAGGTATTGAGTTGAATCTAAAAATTGCTTTGGGTAGTATGGACATTTTGATGATGTTAATTCTTCCAATCCATGAACTCGGTATTTGTTTCCATTTCTTTGTGTCCTCCTTGATTTCTTTCTTGTCTGTTGTGTAGTTTTCTGCGTATAGGTCTTTTACCTCCTTGGTTAGGTGTATTCCTAGGTATTTTGTTTTTCTTGTTGGTATATCAAATGGTATTTTCCCCTTTATTTCTTTTTCTGATGTTTCACTGTTGGTGTACAAAAGTGCATTTTATTTCTGAATATTGACTTTGAATCCCACTGTTTTGCCAAATTCATTTATTGGGTCAGCCACTTTTTAAGGAGTCTATAGGATTTTCTATGTACACTATCATGTCATCAGCAAACAATGACATTTTTTGTTCCTCTTTTCTGATTTGTATTCCTTTTATTTCCTTTCTTGTCTAATTGCTGTGGTTAGGACTTCTAATATTATGTTGAATAGAATTGGTGAAAGGGGACAAGCTTGTCTTGTTCCTGATACCAGTGCAAAAGATTTTATTCTTTGCCCATTGAGTATGATGTTGGTTGTAGGTATCTCATATATGGCCCTTATTATGTTGAGGAATCCTTCCTCTATTCCCACTTTGCTTAAGGATTTTCGTCATTAATGGGTGTTGTACCTTATCAAATGTTTTTCTGCATTTATTGATATGATCATGTGATTTTTTTCTTTGCTTTTGTTTTTGTGATGTATAACCTCTATTGATTTGCAAATATTGTACAATCCTTGCATCCCTGGGATAAATCACAGTTTGTCATGGCATATGATCTTTTTAGTGTATTGCTGGATGCAGTTTGCCAATATTTTGTGGAGGATTTTAGTGTCTATATTCATCAGCAATATTGGAAGGAAGTTTTCTTTCTTTGTTAAGTCTTTATCTAGTTTTGAGATTAGGGTGATGCTCGCATCATGAAAAGAGTTTAGGAGTCTTCTGTATTTTTGGATTTGTTGGAATACTCTGTGAAAGATACGTATGGGTTAGCTCTTCCTTAAATGCTTTTTAAAATTCTCCCGTGAAACCATCTGGTCCAGGGCTTTTCTGTGTCAGGAGTTTTTTGATTACTGCTTCGATTTTGTCTGCCATTTTCTGTTTATGCTTTCTGCTTCTTCTTCATTCAGTTTTGGAAGATTATATTTTTCTAGCAACTTATCTATTTCACCTAGGTTTTCAAATTTCTTGACATACAGTTCTTCATAGTAATTTCTTACAATCTTTTGTACTTCTGTGGTATCAGTTGTAATCTCTCCTCTTTCATTTCTGATTGTGTTTATTTGGGTCTTGTCTCTTTTTTTCTTGATGAGTCTACTTAAAGGCTTGTTGACTTTATTTATCTTTTCAAAGAACCAGCTCCTGCATGTATTGACTCTTAGAATTGTCCTTTTGGTCTCTATGTCATTTACCTCTGTTGTGAGCTTGGGTATTTCCTTTTTTCTACTTGCCCTGGGCTGTCTTTGTTGTTGTTCTCTGAATTGTTGTAGCTGTAGGGTTATGTTGTTTATTTGAAATATATATTTTTTAGGTAGGCCTGTATTGCTCTGAACTTCCCTCTCAGGACTACCTTCACTGTATCCCAGAAGTTTTGGGTTGTTGTCAGTTCATTTTAATTTTTTTTACTGAAAATTTTTTATTTCTTCTTTGATCTTATTTTTGATTCCTCATTGTTTAATAGCATGCTATTCAATCTTCATGATTTTGAGTGTTCTTGCCTTTTACTCGAGGTTGGTTTTTAGTTTCAGTACCTTGTGGTGAGAGAAAATGCTTCCTTTGATTTCAATTTCTTGAATTTTTTTTTGGTTGCTTTGTGTGATATCATTTGGTATATCTTTGAAAATGTGGCATGTTCATTTGAAAAGAATGTGTATTTTGCTTCTTTGGGATGAAAGGCTCTATGTATATCAGTTAAATCCATTTGATCTAGGACATTTTTCAGTGCTGCAATATATTTACTGATATTTTGTTTGGAAGATCTATTCATTTTCGATATTGGGCATTTAAATCCCCTACTATAATTGTGTTGCTGTCAATATCTTTCTTGAATTCCTCCAAGATTTTCTTTATGTATTTGGGTGCTCCTATGTTGGATGCATATATATTTACAATGTTAATGTCTTCTTGATGGATTCTTTCCTTGAGTATCATGAGGTGACCTTCTGTTTTAGGTCTCTTTTCATGGCTCTATTTTTGAAGTCTATTTTTTAATGATATCAATATTGGCTTTTTTTCCTGTTCATTTGCTTGGAAAATTGGTTTTTAGCCTTTCACTTTTAGCCTGTGTAGATCTTTTGTCCTGAGGTGGGTCTCTTGTAGTCAGCTTATTTGTTGGTCATGCTTTCTTATCCATTCAGCTATTTTATATCTTTTGATTGGAGCATTTAATCCATTTACATTTAAAGTTATTATTGATAGGTACTTATTTATTGCCATTTTTTTAAACCTGTGTTCACGTCTCTGTCACTGTTTTCCCTTGTTTTCTTAAAGCACTCCCTTTAGCATGTCTTGCAGAGGTGGTTTGGTGGACATGTATTTTTTTAGACTTATTTTGTGTGGGGAAACTCCTTATTTGGGCTTTCATCTTAATTTAGAGCCTTTCTGGGTAAAGTAGCCTTGGTTGCAGGTCTCTGGTTCTCATTACTTGGAGTATTTCTTGCCATTGTCTTATGGCTTGGAGCATTTCCATTGAGAAGTCAGAAGCAGCTAAGCTTATTGGGGCTCCCTCATATGTTACCTCCTGTTTATCCCTTGCTGCTTTTAAGATTCTCTCTTTGTCTTAGAGGTTTGCCATTTCTATTATGATGTATCTTGAAGTGGGTCCCTTTGGGTTCCTTTAGATTGGGCCTCTCTGTGTTCCCCAGATTTGTGTGACTTTTTCTTTCATCAAATTAGGGAAGTTTTCCATCATTACTTTTTCAAGCAGGTTTTCTATTTTATTTTCTCTTCTTTTTCTTCTTCTGGTATCCTTGTTATAAGGATATTGTTATGTTTCATGATGTTCTGCATTTCCCTTAAGAGCTCTTCATTCTTTCTGAGTCTCTTTTCCTTTTCCTGCTCTATCTGAATTTTTTTTATATGATTTGTCTTCCAGCTCACGGACTCTATTCTCTGCTTCATCCATCCTGCTTGTAATTACTTCCCATGTGTTTTTTATTTCTGAGATTTTATTGTTCATAACTTCCTGGGTATTTTTTTGTTTATAGTTTCTATTTCTTTTTTCATGCTGGTGTAGTTCTCACTCAATTCTTTGTACTTGTCTCTGAATTACTTGAGCATCTTTATTACCATCATTTTTCAAACTATGTCTGATAGATTGGTTATCTCTATTTCATTTAGTTCTTTTAGTGGGGAGTCTTCCAATCCTTTTGATTGCATGTTTTTTTTACATCTCACAAGTTTAGGTGACTCTTTTTATTTGTTTCTTTACTTCCTGATATTTCTATTTGCTAGCTGTCTTTGTGGGGTGAACTTCTATGGTAGGAATCCTATTGGGCTCCATGATGTGGCCTCTTTGATCTCTTTCTGTGGATGCTCTGCAATGCCCTTTCTTCTGTTTGTGAGGGCTCTCTTGTTGTACTTGGGTTTTTACCTTTTGGTAGTTCCGTTCTTGGTGGTTTTTCTCCTCCAGCAGGTATAGTGATGTTTGCAGCTTCCACTTCTTCTTGTATGTGATCAGTAGCAGGGGATAGGTAAAATGTATTAAGACAGCAGGAGAGTATTTTACGGGATTTAAAGTACCAGCCAGTAGAGAAGAGCCAGGAATTTATTTGGATAAGTATAGCAGTAACTGTGACATTTCATCCGACTAGTCATGTTTTATAAAAGATGAAAGAGAGATAAGACTGTTGTTAGAAAGGAGGATATTTGTGAGCTTAATCTGGAAAACAGAGCACTTGTGCAAGGTTAGATAATGGGATATAGTGGTAGTAAATCATAGTGCAAGAAAGAATGGAGTTAATCACAATAATAATAATGCTCAGGATTAAAGTGAATGGGCTAAGATCAGGGAGGGTTGCTGTGTAGCATGTAAAATTGTATGGAGCAACAATTACAATAGTACTGGAACAGAAATAATATGACAAAAAGATATGATTTGGATAACTAGAATAGAATGTACCCGATCAAGAACTGTGTGTATTGGAAAATGTGTGAAGTGAAAGAAGGAAAATTAAAATACAAGAAAGGGAGAATAAGACACACCAGTCAAACAATGCAATTAAACAAAGAAATAAAATGAGGTAAACTAAACATAAGAAAGAGAAATTTAAAAAATACTAATAAAATAAAATAAAATAAAAGTGGTAAAAATAATGAAAAAATAGTAATAATACACATAAAGAAGAAAAATTCTTGGCCTGTGGGCTAGCAAAGTGATATTTGTCTTAGTTTCTCAGTTTTTGGGGGTTAGCCTTGTGCTTTCCCCTTTCAGTCTGTCTCTGGACCCTTTATAACTTCAAGTCTTATTGTCTCACTTGGGGGAAGAAAAAAAGAAAGAAAAAATGAGAGAGGATCCAAAAAGGAAAAAAACTAAAACTAAAACCTCCTGCTGACTTTAATCTTGCTCAGTGAGTTCTACTGGTCTTCCTAGATGCCACAGAAAGAGGGGGTCTGGGATTTGCTTTTCTCCCTTCCTGTGGTTTTGAGAGTATAGGGAGCAGGACCGGCCTCAATATTCAGTTTCTCAGCTTGCAGCCCAGATCCTCTGTGAGCTTCCAGGCTAAAATCAGCCACTTAGTCTCTGGGCACCCAGCATGAGTCAATTTTGGGCACAGAGCCAGAGACAAGCTGGATATGTGCGGTTCTGCTCAGCTCTTCAGTCTCCCAGCATGTGCCACTGAAATCTCCCTTGGGGTATGCCAGCCACTGCTGAGAGCTCCCTACAGAGCTGCTCCCCACCATTCTTAACAAGCTCCCATATTTTCACACAGCCTAACTTTCCAGCCTATCTGGAGACTGTCCGATTCAGGGTACAACACAGCCCAACTCCTTCTTTCTTCAGGTATTGCCTGGCACCCAAATTTCTCTGGCTCTGGTAGCCACAGTCCCAGTGGATTTGTACCACCTCTGTGTGTTTCCCACTTCATCTCCATTGCCCCCAGCAACTTCCAGCATTTAGGTCCCTCCTGGGTGTCAGGCTGCCCTTCCTGCTCTGGTAGGGGAGGGAGCTGGTGATCTAACTCTCCTTCCAGTATCCTGTCACAGGTGCCATGCCAGAGGCTACAGCAGCCTGATAAGATCCCAGAGATCTTATTGTCTCAGTGCAATCTTCTCACCATCCTTTTTTCAATCTCCTCTTCAATTTTTTGCCTCCAAACTTCATATAAGCTGGGATTCCCTTGGCTGTTCCTCAGAAGATTGGCTAGGTGTTCCAGCTGGGCACAGGGAGAACTGGGCTCTGCTCCTATGTACCTCATGATCATCTTAATCCACATTCATTGTGGTTTTAATGTGCATTCCTCTAATGACTAGGTATGCTGAGCATCCCTTCATATGTCTCAGGGCCCTCTGTATGTTCTCCTTGGACAAGTGTCTGTTCACATGCAAGGCACTTAATTTTCTAAGGTCTGTGTTTCTCATCTATAAAATGGGTGTAGGAATATATTTCTCTAAAACTGTTATGAAAATCAGGTAACTTATGAAAAGATAATGTGCTAAGAGTACTTGTCTTGGACTTCCAGCCAAGATGGAGGTGTAGGTGGAAATACTGTACCTCCTCACACAACCAAATTTAAAGACAACAAAGATTTAGAAACAAAAGCACAACCAAAACAGACAAAAAATTGAACTGCACCAAAGTCCAACAACAACAAACCATTCATCCAGACTGATAAACCAGGCAAAAAAAAAAACAAGCAGTGAGACTGCACAACCCAAGCCCCCAGCAATCAAAATTAAAGCCTAAAAACACCAATTGAGAAAACTTTTGGGGATTGAGGTGCTGGGAAAGGCTCCTAGCCTCACAGGAGAGTTCGTTGGAGAGACCCACAGGGTCCTACAAAGTACACAAGCCCACACACCCAGGAACCAGCACCAGAAGGGCCCAATTTGCTTGTGGGAAGCAGCAGAGGGGACTGAAATCTGAGATAGGGAGAAACAAGTGCCATCACTGCCTCTCTGACCCTGCCCCCAGTCACAACCTAGCGCCGGGGTAGACCTGCCCCGGTGAACACCTAAGCATGCACTCCTCATACGTAACAGGTGTGAACAGACCAAAACATTATGGCTCAAGCATAAGAACAGCTCAAAGCCCCAGAGCCAATACTTCTAAGTGACCAAGAGATAGCCAACCTGTTGGATGCACAGTTCAAAATACTGGTGATCAGGATGCCCACAGAACTGGTTGATTTTAGTCACAAATTAGATTTAAAAAATTAAGGCTACACTAAGTGAAATGAAGCAAAATGCACAGGAAACCAATAGTTATGGAAACAAAACTGGGACCAGAAACAATCAAGTGGACCAGAAGGAAAAAAGAAACAGCCAAACAGAAAAGAATGAAGAAACAAGAATTCAAAAAATGAGGAGAAGCTTAGGAACCTCGAGGACATCTTTAAACGTTCCAACATCCAGATTATAGGGGATGTTGGAAGAGGAAGAGCAACAAGTGGAAAAGTTATCTGAACAAATAATAAAGGAGAACTTCCCCAATCTGGCAAAGGCTATAGACTTCCAGGAAGTCCAGGAAGCTCAGACAGTTTCAAAGAAGTTGGACTCAAAGAGGAACACACCAAGGCACATTGTAATTACATTAGCCAAGATGAAAATGAAGGAGAGACTCCTAGAAGCAGCAAGAGATAAGGGGACAGTCACCTACAAAGGAGTTCCCATCAGACTGTCAGCTGATTTCTCAAAAGAGACCTTACAGGCAAGAAGGGGCTGGAAAGAAGTATTCCAAGTCGTGAAATCCAAAGACCTACAGCCAAGATTGCTCTATCCAGCAAAGCTTTCATTTAGAATGGAAGGGCAGATAAAGTGCTTCTCAGATAAGGTCAAGTTCAAGGAGTTCATCATCACCAAGCCCTTATTATATGAAATGTTAAAGGGACTTACCTAAGAAAAAGAAGATAAAAAATATGAACAGTGAAAGAACAGCAATCTCACAGTTATTAACAACCACACCTAAAACAAAACAAACAAAGCAGACAGCTAGATCAGGAATGGAACTCTAGAAATGGAGATCTCATGGAGGGTTAGCAACAGGGGAGTGGAAAGAGGAGAATGGGGGAGAAGGTACAGAGAATAAGTGGTATAGATGGTAGGTAGAAAATAGACAGAGGGGAGGGCAGGAACAGTATGGAAAATGTAGAAGCTAAAGAACTGTGACACATGGACATGAACTAAAGGGGGGAATGGGGGCAGGATGTGTGCAGATGGAGGGGAATGAAGGGGGAAATAGGAAAACTGTAATGGCATAATTAATAAAATATATTTTAAAAAAGAATACCTGTCTCATACGAAATTTATTATTTGTGCTGATTATTGTTATTATTGCAGAAGGTCCATGCTGGCTGTTGCTTCAGTCACTGTTCACAAGAATACTAGCTTTGAAAATAATTCCTGTGATGGAAACAATACTATAGGATAACTGCTTCCTGAGGTGGTCATTTTCTGGGATGAGACTCACATGCTGTGTCCTGGGCTTTCTCAGGGGATATGAATTGAATGTTAGACCTCTTCAGAGTTTGTGTGGGTAAGTGTGCTGGTGTTTTGGTCATATTGGGAGGGCTTTTCTAGGAGGTGGGTTTGTTTATCTCTTGTCAAATCTTCAAAAGGTATAATTTCACTAAGCCCCACCACCATCTGACTCTTCTCCAATATTCTTGTTTTGACTCATTCTGCTTTAGAGAAACTTACTGATGTCAGTCATTGCTGCATGATATTCACTCCTGCCCCTGGCCCAGTTTCCTCTGAAGTTAATAACAAGTCTTGGATGTGCATTGACTGGACTCTGAACCTCTTCCAGTGTCCGTGGCTGTCCAAGGTATTGGAGCCCATCTCACCACCATGGAGTTGGTTCTGGCTTCATGTATCTTTTCCACCAGTCCTTTTGGGAAGGATTACATTTAAACTTTCTGTCTCTGATGTTTAACTGTGAGATATTGTAATGAGGTTTTGTGTTGTGAAATCAGGCTGGAGATGTTGAGGAGCCCCTCTACTCTGGTAGCCCTTCTACTCTGCCAAAACCCATTGTTGGTCTGCACAGGGTCAGTGTGAAACTGGATTAGAAATATTCATCATGTCAGTACATATGTATGGAGCCCAGTGACACTGACTATTAGATTATCTCCCATTCAGGACCATCCATGGCTGCAGATGCCATCTGTCAAGCTTCTAGTGATGGCCATGATTGTGGCTACATGGCCACTGTTCTAACTGGGATGCAGTCTCTGATCACACAGCAAGGAACCCTGAACCCACTTCTGGGTGCCAATAGCACCCCTGGCCCCCTGGCTTTACTGAGTTTGTTCTGCTGACATGATGTGATGTCTAGTGATCTCTGTCATTGGGCAGACAATTCCTGGGCACAAAGCTTATTTGTCTTCCTATCCCTAAAAATGAACCTAAAGCATGGCCCCCATACTTCTCAGTTAATATTTGTTGATCTGGGTAAAAATGTCCAATCTGGTATCTGGATATTTTGGTGGGACACTCTCTGTATTCAAAAAAGAATGCAAAGTTGGCTGTCACTATGAGAGCTGATTATATATTTACACCTTTGAAAGTTTCTCCTTGCTCAATGCCTGTAGAGAGATTTTCTTTGGATGTTGGGGGTGACAATGTCAGGGTTATGTCCTTGGCCAAGTACAGTCAGAGAAGTGAGACAGAGGAACAAACAGGAATTTGATGAAAGTCATTGAAAACCAAAGTTTGGTGTCAGAGGCTAAGCTGGAGAATAATTATACCTCTTTCCACAGAAATCAAGTGCAACAATGGTTGACAAAGACTCATCTTCCCCAGCACCTGCGTTCAGTTATGGACAGTCCAGAGGTACAGTTATGTTTACTGGAAGATGTCTGGACCTATCACAGACCATCAGTTACCTTAATGATCAGTTACTGTTATTGGGGATAAAGAAAAACAGGGCACTTAGGCAGCAATTCTGTCTACACAGAATAATGACTTTATATTTGTCCTGTAATAATTTGGTGCCCAACCCAAGCCTCTTTGTAGGTCCATGTTCCTTGAATGGGGAGAGTTTGATGTGATTGTCTTCAGGCTTTGGGGTGGGACTTGGGGGACTGTGGGGGTGATAATTAGGAGCATCAGATGTTGAACCAAACATATGTTGGTGAACATCCTAGTTTGTGCTTCCTGGTCTTGGGCTGGTTACATAACCCACCCATCCTGGAGTAACTCTATAGAGCTGGGGTGACAATAAAATACAATAATTTATGTGGGGGCTGATGCATGGCACCATGCTCTGTAATTAGTGATAGCAGCAGTAACACCACCGGTCATAGTAATGGGAGTGATGTGGGAATGGTGATGTGGTCCATTGTCAGGGGGAGGACATTAAGGAGGAAAGCAAACCAAATTCAGGAACCTGGGTGTTAGCAGGAAGAGAAACTGAGGGACACTGGGACTCAGAGGTTTCTGAATGAGTTCACAGGCAGGAAGGGAAAGCTGGGTGACTGCATGCCAGGATATAGATGGAAAGGGTGCCCTGTGGGAACTCTATCTGTGGGTAATATGAAATTGTGGCTGGTAGATCAGATTATCATATTACAGTCATTTTCCTTTGGTTCCTTTTTTGAGCATTTTTTTACTCTAGTTTAATTTTCCATCTCATCTCAGGTTTGCAATGGATCATGAAGGAAATTGGGATTTTCCAGATTTATTGGGGTTATATAGCAGTTAAACCTACTGCATCCCAAGAAGTCATTAGCTCTAAATTTCAATTTATAAAGGTTAAGTCAGGAACACAAGTTGCCATAAGGAGAGCTATTAAGCTTATGGAGGATGCTTGCAGGTGTTCTGACCCTGCATTTAACCAGGTGCCAGGGTGCACTCTTCAGTGTTTAGTGTAATCTTATTTTTTCTGTTATATTACAAAGTCCATGAATGTAGTGATTTGGTTGCACTTTATAAAAACTTTCTGTAGCATTTTGCACAGTGACCTGTAAGTGAATGTTCAGTAAGTATATGTTTACTCTTGATTTAAAGCATCCCATGAATTTGGGCATCAGCACTGTCCTAAGAACTAATCACATCAGTATTGTACTTACTGACTCCATTAGATCTTTGGAGCTGCAGATATTTCTGTAGATTATCAAAATTGTCACTACATTTGTGTTTTAACAAAATTGGAGCATGCCTTAGAAGATGTTAAATGCTATCTCAGATATAGCTGATGCAGAACTTAGCTACACTGGAAGTGACATTTAATTCACATCTTAAGAACATGAATTTCTGGAAATTTGCTGGATGGAAAATTAGAGGGCCTAGAAATGAGGTGAGTTGACCAAAGCAAGTGTGTCTGAATAATCCAGGGAGTGGCACTTCCACTCAGTTCTCAGTTCTCAGTTAACTACCCCAACAACCAAGGACAAGGCTGCAATACAACATGTGACCCCCAGCTGGCTTCCTCGTGAGTGACTGTGGCCATGCTTCTTCCCCATTGGGTTGTAAAGTAGTATTAGAGTGAGATTTCATGTTTTAAACCCAGTGACTACATCTTGATTTTAGTGACACTTAGAAGTTTATCATTTCTGTTTGATAAATAAGACCCTCCACTGCATACCTTGGGACTCTGTGACTGCAGTGCTCAGAGCATATGCCCTCCACTGTGAGGTAGAAGCTGCCTTTGTGACTTGTCCTGGAACCACAGGGTGCATAGAGCAACAGTAACTGCCAGGACCCCAGCAGGCATGGGTACAGAGTCAGAGTGATGGGAGATGAGGGCCAGCTGTCAGCCAACTCACTTGAAATGGCTCCAATTCCAAGGAACCTAGTCCTTTTAAACATCTTCTGTTCTTAACATGAGGTTAGCAATGTCCAATACTGAGTAGGCAGGAACCTGGGTAGGTGGAGTAGGCTCAGACTGAATGTTTGACTTAGGCCTAGGATCCTCAGTCTCACACTGCCTGGGCTTCCCTCAAAACTAAGGTGATCTCTGGCCCTCAGTCAGTCTGACAGTCTCCTTTCTGGAGCTATAAGCTCAAAGTTGATTTATAAGACAAGATTAAAAATTTTCATTAATTTTAAAACCTCAATACCTTACTAAGTTAGAGTCAAAATATCCCTACAAATCCGTATGTAAGCCTATACAATCACATAACGTTTTTAATGTCACTTTTTATTTTATAAATATTAGAAGATCCTAATAGGAACAGTCAGAGAAAGCATGCATATTACATGCCACAACTTAAGAAATTTATTCAAACCTTTGATAAAACATCAACACTTATAGATTATTTGGTTTTCTCTAGGGAGTGTGTGTTTCTGTGGGTGATAGAATAAGACAGGTCTTGCCAGAGAGCTCACAGCCTGCTAACAAAGTGATGATTATGTTTACCACAAGTTATCATGAAGTTGGGCAATGAACATATCATAGGACAGGGCTGGAAAACTAACTTCAGTTGGGTCAGTTCTGGCTTTCTGCTTCCTTGGCACTTAGATGTTTTCAAGTGGATCCTCTGCTACATCAGGCCTGAAGTTTCTTCCCAGGTCCTGACTGTTCCCAGTTCCTTCCCAGTGTGACTGCCACACCATCACAAGCCACAGTCTTCCCTTTCCTTACCCTTTTCCATGCTTACAGTTGATTGTCTTAAGATGGACAGCTTTTACTTTAAGGGAAATTTTCTGGAATCAAAGTGAAAGTTAGATATCCCTGGTGTATTTTTGGAAATAACTTGTAAGAAAATTGTTAGAACCATAAAAATCTGCACCATAGGCTTTACAGTCCTATCTTTTATGCTATTTTTTCTTTAAAGAGATTATAAAAATCTATATACATAGTAATTTTCAAAAATATTCTGGCAACAAAAATTTGAGAATATCTATTTTGCCAATATCTATTTAAAGATAGAGCTGAAAATAAAGACAGTTAAAAAACCAATGACAAGGGTATCTAACTAAATCCTTTCTAAAAACTAAGGAAAAAATAATTTTCTTTTTCCAAAAGTGAAATATAAGCTACTCTGATTATAATGATGTGACTACTGATTAGTAAAAGGATTTCACTGGCACCAATCTAAAACTTTCTGGAAAATGTCACTTTCTATTTAAAATTAAAAATAAGTTTGAACATACTGTCTTTGTTCTTTTAAATAGGTTTTCTGTCCTGGAATTCTCTGAGCACAGACTGAGTTTTCTACTCTCTAGATTTTGTAAGTGCATCAGCTGTTTGCTGGTCTCTCCTGGGAACCACACAATTGTGTGATTTTCTATTTCATCTCATCTCTGTTTTCTTGATTATAGATAGGGATGCAAATTCCAGCTTTGGACATCTAGCCTTTTCTTTTTTCTAAATTATTCCTTTCATCTTTTCATGGTAAAACAAGGCCTTTTAACCAAATTGTATTACATAGTTGAAATATGGTAAATGGGTGATAGCATTTCACCTGGTACCAGGGCCCCTCTGTACATGATGATGGCTCTGGTTTACTACACTTGCACATGGAGAGCACAGGTTCTTCATGAACACTTCCTTGTGGGAGCCCGCCAGGCCCCAGGGGACCAAGGACAGAGCCCCCACTGTGAAAATGGTGGCGGGACTTGGTTTCTGGTCCCTGGAGCCGGCGGGTATCTTGACATCTTCCGGACCTTCTCCTTCTCAGCCTTGAAGGAAAGAACAAGATCTTGGCATATGCGTCATGTTCCAGGAAAGTGATAGTCATGAGGACACTGTTATCTTTGGGCTCATGTTCTCAGGATATGAGAACATCTTGCCCTCTTGATAGCCTTCGGGAATGTACAAACTTTTGTAAAACAGCATTGTTCTCAGGCCACTGCAGTTCTGCATATAAGCCAGCAGTTCCTTGAATAAAGTCGCCATTTGCCAGCAGAGCACTTGGACCTCTCCATTCTTTTAATTAAGTTAAGTCCATCGCCTCACCTCGCGACCACCCTTGCTGCCGCGGGCGGCGGCACTTCCTTGCTAAGCCAACTTCCTTAGACAAGATATTTCCTACTCTAGCATCTCAGTTCTTGGTCTCAGCTCCAACAACTGCCTCCTTCACAGAGTCATATCCCAATAACAATAAGACCCATTCCCAAGACCTGTCTCATATAAGTCATTCTCTTTTCCCTCTGCCTCCCTTACACTATTAATTCTATGCCACCATTTCTCCAACTTTACTGAGACTAATAAGTTTCCTACCACTGAGGTCACCAATGATTTACACTTTGCCTGCATTTTGTGGTCTCTCAGCTCTGTGACACAAATGTGCTTGAATCTTTGGGATTATCTCCTTAGATCCAGCTGTGGTGCCCATAGATGTCATCAATGAGAGATGAGTTGACATTTTAGTATAAACATCCACACAACAAAAGAAAAAGAGCAGCATGCTTCAAAGAGCAGACACTGATATAATGAGGGATCTGAGTTCTTGCATCCACATACCTGCCATTGTCTGAGCTTTCACACAGCTTCACTATCATTCCTGCAACCTGGGTGGGTGATCACAGAACTGTTTCTCCCAGATAGTAGGTCAAAGCGATGTGAGAGTTAACTTAGTGTTCTAGAGGAAAGTGTGTGGGTATGTGTTTGTGTAGAAGCATGCATGCACACACTTTTGTGTATGTGTTGCACACGTGCGCACATTGTACACATGAACACACATGGGTGTGTGCTCACACATGTGTGCACACGTATGTGCATGTGCACTCATGCCACACTTGTTCTCCCACTTCAGGAGGGCTAGCCATGTGGGATGAGTAAAAGGCATTTTGTAACAGCTACTCTGCCTCCCACTGTGCTGCTGGGACCACTTGACTCCCACACTTCAGTCTAGGTTCAGCTTGACCCACACAAACATTAAAGCAAGGGACTTTAACAAAAACTGAGAGAATTGAAATATTAACTAATTTGTGTGCTCATGCTATAGCTATCTTAGAATCAAGAGAAGATGGTCGCTTCTCCTGTTCTCTGGGAATGTTTTTCACCAGAACTGGAATCACTTGCAAAAAAGTGACCATCAGCATTAAAACCTATCTTATGAAAACAGGAGCTACTGTACTGTCACTCATGTCTGTGACTCTAAAAAACAACTTAATTTTTTGAAAAAAATTAAAACCCTGACCTTGGGTCTTGCCACTTGCATTTTTAAGAGACTAACATGTTAAAGAAAGAAGATCTTTATGGATTTACAAAGGCTCAGGAAAGTCAAATAACGGGAAGAAAGGTGATCCTTTGAATTCCCAGGGATATGCCTGGTCATACATGACAGAATTTACTTATAAGTGAAGTAGGTTGGAGATACAGACCCATGGATGGGTCCTACTTGGGATTTTTTTAACAAAGCATTTTTGAGCAGAATGGTGGCAATGGAGGCATATACAAAATGGGGTCCATCTGTCTACAGCCTCAAATAAGAAATACCTCATCACAACTAAGTTAATATTAGTTAATCTTTGCCCAGGAAACCATAAAGTGGCAAATCACCTCTCTTCATTGTGGAATGGTGCTTACTTGTAGCAGGAAAATTATGTGAAAAAATATGATAGATCTTGAAATATGGTTTATAAGGACCTTGTTAAACAAATTCTTCTGACTTTGTTGGTTAATGTTATATGCTCAGATCTGAGCAGAATTGTGAAGAGGCTGGGGTAGGTGGGGTGGATTAGGGGGCAAAGGGGAAATTTTGGAACAACTGTAATAGCATAAAGAACAAAATATTTAAATTAAAAAAGAATTGTGAAGATGCAGAGTAAAATTATTTTACCAATCTTTTTAAACACCCCCATGTCCCAAGGACAGACCAGGAGTGTGGTCTATGGCTCCAGGATGGATTCAGCTCCTCCTACCCAATAGCACATGTCATATGTGCATCCAAAAGTGCCAAGAAAGCACAGTGGCCAACATGACTGGCTTCTTCTATGTGCAGTTTAAGAGAAATTAGGAAGAGATCCACATACTATTCACCCTGTCCTTCCCAGTGTGACTGCTCTATCTTCTCTTGGGCATTCTGTGCCCTTTCTCACATTTGCAAACTCACCTTGTTTCCAGAACTTCTTTAATCCCAGAGACAACCCAGTGATGAGATGGGGGTGCTTATATCCCTGCTACTGCAGTTAGTTGGGGGAGGGTTAAGCCAGATAACAATGAATATTCATTTCAGCTCTAATTCTGTAGAGGGAGATAATTAGTTTATAGACATGATACAGTGTGCTGAAATTACTTAATACTGGCCTGCAACTTCACATTCACTGACATCTGGGGGATAGCTTAGCCACAGTGGGAGCATTTACACTAAGAAAATTGGTAAATGCTACAAATCAGGGATTTAATTTTTTTTTTCAGAGAATGGTTTAACATGCACATCACTGGAAAAACTGCAGTTGTCTTGTATATTCACAGTAAAGGACTGGACTTCATGTCACTTGTCCACCTGGATGTGTGAGAAATCTTGCTAAATGAAAAGAGTGAGGACATTTGTTTATGAACTTTCAGAGTTTTGGTCCTGAGAAGATCAGAAAATCCCATCTTCACTCTAATTTACAACACCCCTTGTCACTATGAAACTTAGAGGAGATTTAGACAAACCTGGGGCACAGGAGGGTCACTTGGGTAGGAAGGTTGCAGGTAGCAGCAATTATCAGTGTCCTATAAACCCAAATTCTGCCCTGGACTGTTCATTTGTGTGGTGAGTGGAAACTTCCAGGCATCTCCATTTCCTCCTCATTTTGAGTGTCTAAGTTTCATAGTTCTAAGTGTCATAGTTTTTTTTCTCTAAAATTCTTAACTTTACCAATATGGCTATTATGATGTGTAATGAGTTCTTAAGCATCTTTGTTCAGAGGGACTTCCTCAGATTTGAAATTAAAAAAGCCTTCTTCAGTGTCTGTGTAACAAACTTTATTTGCCAGAAAAAAAGGGAAGCTGGGATGGGTTATTTTTTACTTGAAATTATGGTATTTTGTGATAAAGAGAAAAGCAACATGGAGAGGAAAAATGGTGTGGAGTTAAGATGTTTCTCACTCTGTTGATTTCATTTACCCTCAAACACCCTCTTGAGAGACTTATGACGTGTTTTAGGTAAATCATTGTAATGTCTCTCCTTCAATCAAGGTGGATATTTATTTTGATTACACTTAACAGCTAACAAAAATTCTGAAATTATTGAACAGGTTTAAGAAAGCACAGATGTTCCCAGGTGGACGAGAGGAAGAGATCCAGCTCTACACCAGACCAGACTGTGGGAGGGTGGAGAGGAAGAACAGATGCCAATCATACAAAAAGGTGAACATTTATGGAGCACTTCTTGGTTGGCTGATTTTCTAAGGGCTTTGCATATCTAAAATTTATTTCATCCTTGCAACAACCCTATGAGTAGTAGTAATATTGCAAATTTACTAATGTATCCATGTGAGGTTAAGTTGTCAAACACACACAATGAATAAGCGGTGAAGATTGCTGAGAACCTAGGAGAGCTGTTTTGGTTACCATGGTGCTGTGTGCAAAGAGAGACTTTTATTCATGTCTCTATGAGTATAGATGCACATGTATTAATTAAGTTATAAATCCTTGTTTCTGCATTCTGCTAGTTCTAGTGATATAAAGAAAAATTAACAATGGTGTATGTCCCCAAGCATCTCAAAGTCTAATGGACTTGACATTTCAGCACCTAAAATTGATAGATTCTGTGAAGCCACCTGCAAAGCTGGTCAAAGGACATATAAGGGACTCTTACCTGCAGGTAGGTGTCTTCCAAATGTTTATTAATTTTATTAGTTTTATATGATATGCCTACTTCTAAAAAGAATGTATTTAGGAAGACTTTCAAAGATGCAGGGAATACGGCATCTTTGAAATGCCAACTATTCTTTGATTGAGACCTTTGATCCATTTATTTTATTATCTTTTCATCATCACTTATCTCCCCTGCTGAATCTCTAGACTAAGTGGAATCCAGACATCTGTTTACTTTGCATCTGGGTCTTCACAGTGGATGCTGAAAAAAAAACAAAACCCAGAACTCACCTACAGTATATATGAAGTCAAGTGAACCTGTCCTGCTATTTAGCAGGTGTGTCTGGACCACTCTTTCTCCCTCACCCTACACCAGTGGTTTATACCTTTTCCATGCTTCTCACACCTCTGAGGTTTCCTTGAACATTTTCTCTTTCAAACTCATAACTTTTCTTCTTGTTGTGTATAAAACTAATAGAAGCAGACAGAAGGGAATATCCACAAGCCCTGAACACTTGTTACTTTTCCACCTGTATCAGCCCCAGGGTGCAGGATGACTGTTTTCACCTGTTCTGCTCTTCTTGGGCACTACACTTCACCCCTGCTTGCATTCCCAATCCTTCCCTCTCTAAAGGACTGACTTTGCTCTTATTTCTCCTGTCTTAAAAGACAATCACTTTCACCCTGGCTATTTATCTCCTTCCTCCTATGGCAAAACTCCTCAAAATAGTGATCTATATAATTATTTCCAAATGCAGTTCCCTGTCCTCTCTAAGCTTACTTACTTGGTAGTTCTTAAAAATTTTAGTAGTAATAATTTATCTGCATGTGAATGTGTAATCACAGTCAGCCAGCCATCTTGTGCCCTTACTGGGTCTGCCCATTGCCACCCCATGCCTGAGATCGGCCAACCGCTGCCTGTGCATCCTCTTTAACCTGGCCGATTTTTCCTGCTCAACCCTGCTCCACCACCCCTTTTACTGGTCTGGCTGAATGGTTCATTGTTGTTGGACTTGGACTTCCTTACAGTTCAATTTTCTGTGTTTTGGTTGCGTTTTTGTTACTAAAGCCTTTTTGTCTTTAAACTTTGTTGTGCAAGGAGGCACAGTGTTTCCACCTATGCCATCTTGGCCAGATGTGTGAAGGAGCCAGTAGTGAGACAGACCGTGCAGGCCCCAGAAGCTTGTGAGAAGCAGCAGAGGGGACCACCATTACCCTTCTCTGATCCTGCCCCCACATACAGCTTCACAACTCAGTGACCTGGGTTGCTGCAACCTGCGTTGCCCTGCCCTTGTGAACACCTAAGGCTCTGCCCCTTATATGTAACAGGCGTGAATAGACCAAAACATTATGGCTCAAGAACAACTCAAAGCTCCATAGCCAGTAATTCTAAATGACCAAGAGGTAGCCAACCTTTCAAATGCACAGTTCAAAACACTGGTGATCAGGATGCTCACAGAACTGGTTGATATTAGTCACAAATTAGAGGAACATATGAAGGCTAAACTAATTGAACTGAAGGGAAATGCACAGGAAACCAATAGTGATGGAAAGGAGACTGGGACTCAGATCGAGGGAGTGGACCAGAAGGAAGAAAAAAATGACCAAACAGAAAAGAAGGAAGAAACAAGAATTCAAAAAAAAAAAAAACGAGGAGAGGATTAGGAACCTCTAGGACATCTTTAAATGTTCCAACATCTGAATTATAAGGGTACCAGAAGGAGAAGAGGAAGAGCAACAAGTGGAAAACTTATTTCAACAAATAATAAAGGAGAACTTTCCCAATCTGGCAAAGGAAATAGAATTCCAGGAAATCCAGGAAGCCCAGAGAGTCCCAAAGAAGTTGGACCCAAGAAGGAACACACCAAGGCACATCATAATTACATTAGCCAAGATTAAAATGAAGGAGAGAATTCTAGAAGCAGCAAGAGATAAGAGGACAGTCACCTACAAAGGAGTTCCCATCAGACTGTCAGCTGATTTCTCAAAAGAGACCTTACAGGCAAGAAGGGGCTGGAAAGAAATATTCCAAGCCATGAAATCCAAAGACCTACATCCAAGACTGCTCTACCCAGCAAAGCTTTCATTTAGAATGGAAATTAATGAACAGGTTTAATGAAGGGCAGATAAAGTGCTTCTCAGATAAGGTCAAATTCAAGGAGTTCATCATCACCAAGCCCTTATTATATAAAATGTTAAAGGGACTTATGTAAGAAAAAGATGAAAAGTATGAACAGTGAAAGGAAAACAAACTCACAGTTATTAACAACTACACCTAAAACAAAAGCAAACCAAGAGGACAGCTAGATCAGGAGTGGAACCATAGAAATGAAGAACACATGGAGGGTTAGTACCAGGTGAGTGGTAGGAGAAGAAGGGGGGACAATGTACAGAAAATAGCATAGACAGTAGGTAGAAAATAGATAGGGGGGAGAGCAAGAATAGTAGGGGAAATATAGAATCTAAAGAACTTGAGACACGTGGTTATAAACTAAGGGGGGAGAGAATGGTGGGGGAGAGAGTGTGTGGGTGGAGGGGAATGAAGGGGGAAATAGGACAATTGTAATGACATAATCAATAAAATATATATTTTAAAAATTTTAGTAATAATAATAATAAAAACAACAACTATATTTATTCTATACCCCTCCTTTGAAGTATGTTTAATTGACTATTTGACCTCTCTACTTAGATACATAATAAATATTCAAGCTTAATATGAGCAAAAATTTCCATACCCATGCCCCACAATCTGTTCCTCTCACAGTATTCCACACCTCACTTGAAGGGAATTCCATTTTTCCAATTTTCACACAAAAAATCTTGGCATCATTCTTCAGTTTTGTCTTTATTTGAAAATCAACCATTGATCAATGAGGAAGTAATATAAGCTGTTCCTTGAAAAAATGTGTCCAGAATTTGTCAATCTCACATCTATGGCTACCTTCCTGAACAAGCCATCACCTTGCTCACATACTTATGCCCTAAGGTTTGTTCTCAACAGAAAAATGAGAGTGAGTTAGATTATGTCAATCTTCTGCTCAAAAATCAGTAGATTTCTATCTCCCTCAGAGTAGAAACCAATGTTTTTAATAACCTTCAAGATATGAACACTGTTGCTCCCATAAGCTAGCTTACTCTTACCTGCTTCAAATCTTTAATCTCACTTTCTTGATGAGTCCTTCCCTTTATAATATTCTTGCTTCTTACCCTTGCAGCCTCTCAAATGTCCTACCTGTCTTTTACTACAAAATATCTTCTTTGCAGGTATTATCACTTAGTATACTCAGTACTTTTTAAATCCTCACTTGAGGATATATTTATTGATCTGAGGGAGGGAGTGAGGGAGGGAAGGAGGGAGGAGAGAGAGAGAGAGAGAGAGAGAGAGAGAAAGAGAGAAACATCCATCAGTTGCCTTCTGTACTTTCCCTGGCTATGAATTGAACTTGTAACCTAGGTATGTACCCCACCCAGGGACTGAATGCACAAACTTTGAGTGCACTGGATGATGCTCCAGTCAACTGAGCTACCTGGCTAGGGCACATGATCAGTATTTTAATTATTAACATTTTCTGTTGTCTTCCTCCCCATCTAGAATATAAGCATCACAAAGCTTTTATTACTTAGTATTTTTCTTTTGTTCCCAGAACCTAGTTCTTGGCACATAATATATGATCTATAATTATGTGTTGAATGAATGAATGAATAAATAACACTTGAGAGGCAAGATAGCAGGGGAATAAATGGAAGCCTACTAATCTCTTCCAAGGACTAATCTGGAATTCCAACTAAATTCTGGAGAAATCACCCATAACAAACTGAACAATAGTGAGAGAGAAGCCTTATAACCTCAGATAGAAAGAAGAATCAACTTCAGAACAACCTGTCTGTGAAGAAGTGCAGTAGAGACTCAAAAAGATTGCCTAGGTGCCCACAGGTGGCAACACTGGAAGGATAATTAAGCAACTGTTGAATCCCCCTGAGAAGTGTGGCATCTAAACCTAAGCTAGGATCACCAGCCGAGAGCACCAGAACCCAGAAGGTACACAGGCAACAACCAGTGGCAAAAAGGAACAGGGTTACTCTCAGCTAGAAATGGCTTGCTGGAGATACAAGGAGCCACTTAAAGAGCCAACACACAAATTTTTATTTGCAGAATCTTACCCTAGGCTCTGGCAAAGGTGGTGGCAGATAGTGCTAGAATCGCATGAGGAGAGACTGAGGATGGAAGCTTTGGGGAAAGAATTGAGATAGTAGATGCCAGGATCCTGGTGCTCTGTCATCCTTCATATGGCAACACCCATCATACCATTCCTCTCCCAGTGACAGCAGTCTGAGGGGAAACAATAGGTGTAATGCTAGAAAGGATTTTGCCCTGGCTCTGTGGTGCGTAAGCCTGACTGCTGAGTCCAGAGTGATTATATTAAAAATTGAAGGAGTCAGCCACAGATAGTAGATTCCTGGCAAAGGGGGTCACAGTGGACTAGAGATGATTGGGTAGGGACTGGAGATGGAGGCTCTAAGGAGGTAACTGTGAGAGTAGCAGCTGGGGTCCCAGTGCTGAGTCACTCCTGCTTAGGCAGACCAATCTCCTACAAACAGCAGCAGCCTGAGGGGAGATAATAGCGCCAACACCAGGAGGGGTTCTCCACGACCCTTTGGGGCTTAAGCCTGAATGAAGAGTGGAAAATGACTAGATTAACAACTGTAGGAGACAGCCAGAGACAGTAAATCCCTTGCAGTCACAGAGAAGGCTGCCTAAGGTCAGATGGGGTCACCATCTCACATCACCAGAGGGGTATCCACAAAGAACAAACAGTGGTAATTACTAGAGGCTACTGAAATGAATGTCACTGTGGTCTCCATAATTTGTGATATTTTCTTTCCTGCATAGCTTTTTAACATTCATTTCTTGCCCATCAAATTTGTGCATAGTAAGTCACTAGATTTTAAACTATAGTATGTTTCTCTCCTTTCTTACAATGGTATTAATGTCCTTATAGCCTTATTAATACTGGTTTATTTGTGTTAATAGTGGGATAGCAGGGGGAGGGGCAGAGTTATTTTTGAGGATGTGGGTTTGTTTCCTGGGCTTTGAGGTTTTGTTCTGGCAGCACCTGCACAACAGCACACAAGACTTGGTGGGTGGAATGACAGTCAGCTAGCTGGAGAGAAGGACCCATCAAAGAATGACCCAACAAAAATCAAAACCCAATTACATCCAGGGGTCAACATAAATGGCATAAATGGCATCCCTAGAGCATCAAGTTCAGGAGATTAAGAAGACTGCTCCACTGAATTTTACAGGTCTCCTACCATAGAAGATCATACCACAACTTGGAAAATTAAAACATCAATATAAGAAGCAGAATCAAACAAAGTCTCACAAATAATGGTAATATAAAGACATGATCCTTAATAGAAAGGAAAAATCCTCAGAACGAGCACTCAATGAAATGGAGGCAAGTCAATGATCAGATACTGAGGTCAAAACAATGTTTATAAGGAAGCTCAATGACATCAGTGAGAATTACCAGAAACTACAGGGAAGCTACAAGGAACTTACTGAAAACAATATGACCATGAAAAAGGACATAGAAACAATCAATAAGTGCTGACAGGAAATGAAGAATACAGGTTCTGAATTGAAGAACACAGTAGAAGAAATCAAAATAAGACTCAAATCTGTTTGAGTCTATCGAATCAGCAAGCTAGAGGACACGGTAGAAAAAAACACCCAGAAATAGCAAAAAAAGGAAAAACACTCAAGTGAAGAGGTATTAAAGAAACTGCAGGACAATGTGAAATGTAATAATATCCCTATTATAGGGATACCAGAAGGAGAAAAAGAAGAACAAGGGATAGAAAACTAGTTTGAAAAAGTAATGATGGAAACTTCCCTAATTTGATGAAAGAAAAGTCACACATGTCCAGGAAGCACAGAGGGTCCCAGTGAAGAGGAACCCAAAGAGGCCCACTCTAAAACACATCATAATTCAAAGATAAAGAGAGAATTTTAAAGGTAGCAAGGAAGAGGAAGTAACATACAAAGGAGCATACCTAACCAAGGGAGTAACATACCTAACAAGAGTCTTAACTATTTTCCACCCATTCTAAAAATTGGCTACTTTGTGAAATCCTTCACAGACTATTTCAAAAAAATCAAAAAAGATGGAAGACTCCGAAACTCTTTTTACAAAACAAGCATCACCCCAATACCAAAGCTAGGTAAAGACACAAGAAGAAAGAAACCCACTGGCCAATATCCCTGATGAACATAGAAGCTAATATCCTCAATTAAACATTGGCAATCACAACCAGCAATACATTTAAAGATCATACACCATGATCAAGTGGAATTCATCCCAGGGATGCAAGGATGGTTCAATATTCACAAATCAGTAAATGTAATACATCACATAAACAAAAGCAAAGACAAAAATCACATGATCATATCAATAGATGCACAAAAAGCATTTGATAAGGCATGGCACCCATTTATGATAAAAACACTGAGCAAAAGGGAAATAGAGGGAGCATTCCTCAACATAATAAAGGCCATATACGAGAGACCTAAAGCCAGCATCATACTCAATGGGGAATAACTAAAATCTTTCCCAGTTAAGATCAGGAATAAGATAAAGATGTGCACTTTCATCACTGCTATTCAACATCATGTTAGAAGTCCTAGCCATAGCAATCAGAGAAGACAAAGTAATAAAGGCATACAAATTAGAAAGGAGGAAGGAAAACTGTCATTTTCTGCAGATGACATGATAGTGTACATAGAAAATTCTATGGACTCCACCAAAAAACTACTTTACCTAATAAGTGAATTTAGCAAAACAGTGGGATATGAAGTCAATATTCAGAAATCAAAGATATTTTTGTACATCAACAATGAAATACCAGAAAAAGGAATCAGAGAAAAATCCCAATTTTTATAGCAACAAGAAAAATAAAGCAAATAGGAATAAGCCTAACCAAGAAGGTAAAAGACCTGTGCTCAGAAAACTGTACAACACTGAAGAAAGACATCAAGGAAGACACAAACAAATGGAAACATATACCGTGTTCATGGATTGGAAGAATTAACATCATCAAAATTTCCATAATACACAAAGCAATGTACAGATTCAATGCAATCTTACTAATATATCATGACATATTTCTAAGATTTAAAGCCTTTCAAAAATTTATATGGAACCATAAATGATCCTAAATAGCTGCAGCAATTTTGAGAAAGAAGAACAAAGCAGGGGGGATCACAATATCTAATTTCAAACCATATTACATAACCACTGCAATCAAAACAACAGGGTACTGGCATAAAAACAGACACATAGACCAATGGAATAGCATAGAATTCTGAGAAATAAACCCAAGTCTCTATGGTCAATTAATATTTGACAAAGGGGGCAGAAGTATAAAGTAGAGCAAAGATAGCCTCTTCAACAAATGATGTTGAAAAATCTGGACAGATACATGCAAAAAAATGAAAATTTATCATTAACTTACACTATACACAAAAATAAATTCAAGGTGGATAAAGACTTAAATAGAAGTTATGACATAATAAAAGTTCTAGAGAAAAACGTAGACAGGAAAATATCACATATTACATGCAGCATTGTTATCACGAATATGTGTCCTAGAGGAAGGGGCATAATGAAAAGAAAACAAATGGGATCTCATCAAAATGAAAAGCTTCTGTACAGCTAAAGAAAACTATTCAAATGAAAAGAAAACCAGCTGTATGGGAAAACGTATTTGCCAAGGTTACCTCAGAAAAGGGTTTGATCTCCAAAATATATAAAAAATTCACATGACTCCACACCAGGGACACAAACAACCCAATTAAAATAATGGGCAAAAGACTCGAACAGACACTTCTCCAAGGAGGACATACAGATGGCCCGGAGACACTTGAAAAGGAGTTCAGTATCACTAGCTATCAGAGGGATGGAAATTAAAACCACAATAAGATACCACTTCACATCAGTGAGAATGGCATCATAAACAAAGCAACAAACAAGTGTTGGAGTGAATGTGGAGAAAAAAGAACCCTAGTGCACTCTTGGTGAAATTGCAAACTGTTGAGGCCATGGTGGAAATCAGTAGGGAATTTCCTCAGATAACTAAAAATCAAACTGCCTTTCGACCTGCCAATTTCACTGGTAGGATTATATCCTAGGAACTCTGAAAAACCAATCCAAAAGAACCTATGCACCCCAATGTTAGTAGCAGCACAATTTATAATACCTAAATGCTAGAAGCAACCTAAGTGCCCAACAGTAGATGAATGAATCAAAAACTATGATACATTTACACAATGAAATACAATGCAGCAGGGAGAAAGTGGGAGCTCCTACCCTCTGCGACACTATGAACAGCACTGGAGAGCATTATGCTAGTGAAATAAGTGAGGCAGTTAAAGGCAAATACCACAGGATCTCACCTTTAAGTGGAACCTAATCAACAAAACAAACAAGAAAACAAAATATAACTAGCGACATTGAAATTAAGAACAAACAGACAGTTACCAGAGGGGAGATAGGAGGGGAGAACGGGGAAATGGGTGAAGGGTTTATTGGAGCATCTATAAAGGGCATGTGGACACCAATGGGGGGTTAGAATGAGGTGAGTGAGGTGGGGATGGCTAGGGTGGCAGGGAGCTGGGGGTAAGAAAGGGCAAACAACAGTACTTGAAAAAAATAAAACAAAATAAATTGGAAAAAAAAAAGGAAAGTGGAACCCCAGTGCACTATTGCTGGGAATGTAGACTGGTGTAGCCGCTACGAAAAATAGTATGAAATTTTCTCAGAAAACTAAAAATGGAACTGCCTTTTGACCTGGCAATTCCACTACTGGAATTGTATCCTAAGAACCCCGAAACACCAATCCAAAAGAACCTATGTTCCCAGCTTGTCATAGCAGCACAATTTACAATAGCCAAGTGCTGGGAGCAACCTTAGTGCCCATCAGCAAATGAATGGGTCAAAAACCTATTCATTTACACAGTGGAATTCTACTCAGAAGAAAGAAAGAAGGAGCTACTACCCTTTTAGCAGCATGGATGGAACTGGAGAATATTGTGGTAAGTGAAAAAAGACAGGCAGTGAAAGACAAATACCATATGATCTAACCTTTAATGCAACCTAATCAACAAAACAAATAAGCAAGCAAAATATAACCAGAGATGTTGAAAATAAGAACATTGACAGTAATGAGAGGGAGGTGGGAGAGTATAATGGCTAGAAAAAGGAGGAGGGTTTTCAGGAACAACTGTAAAGCACACATGGACTAAACCAAGGGGGCGTTGGAACAGATGAGGTAGGTGGGGATGGCTGTGGTGGGGGATAATGGTGAAAAGAAAATGCAGACAATTATACTTGAAGAACAATTAAAAAAGAAAAAATAAAACAAAAACAAAACAATATAAACATATATGAACTCTGCACAGGAACACCCAATTATATAAGGAAAATATTAGAGAGTTTTTATGGAAGGAAGATATTGACAGCAGCACACTTATAAGAGGGATTTTTAAACACCCTGATGCCAACAGTAGAAAGATGTTCCAAACAAAATAGCAACATGGATATTTTGGGACTAAACAAAACTAGATCAAATGAGCTTAAATGGTAAGTGTAGAAACATTCATCCCAAAGAAGCAAAATATACATTTTTTCAAATACACATAGAACATTTTCAAAGATAGACCACATGGTAGGACACAAAACTAGCCTCCACAAACTTAAGAAATTTGGAATTATATCAAGCATTTTCTCAACATAAGGACCTGAAACAAGAAACCAACCTGAAGAGAAAAACTCAAAAACATTTAAATTCATGGGAATTAAACAGTATTTTATTAAACAAAGAATGAATTAAGAATGAGACTTAGAAAAAATAAAAAAGTTTCTGGAAACAAATGAAATTGAACTCAAACAGTCCAAAACTTATGGGACAAAATTCCTGACAAGGAAGTTTGTAGTAACATAGGCCTACCTGAAAAAGTTAGAAACATTTCAGATAAACAACCTAACATTGCACCTATGGGAAATGGAGGAACAACAAACAAAGCCCAGAGAGTATAAAAGGAAGGAAATAACCAAGACCAAGGAGAATCAAATGACATAAAGATTGAAAGAATAATCCAAAGGATCGATAAATCCAGGAGCTTGCTCTTTGAAAAGATAAACAAACTGAAAAAGCCTTTAAGCACCTTCACCAAGAAAAAAAATGCGAGGACCCAAATAAAATCAAAAGTGAAGGAGGAGAGATGACAACTGACAGCATAAACATAGAGAGGATTGTAAGAAATTACTATGAACAACTATATGCCAAGAATTTTGAAAATTTGGGTGAAATGGAAAAATTTCTAGAAACATACAATCTTCCAAAACTGCATCAAGAAGAAACAGAAAGCCTGATCAGACTGATAACAGCTGGTAAAATTGAAGCAGAAATCAAAAAAAAATCTTGGCACACAAAAGCCCTGGATTGCCGGATTTCACAGAAGAATTTTACAAAACATTTAATGAAGAGCTAACCCATATTCTCCTCAGACCTTTCCAAAAATCCAAGAAGAAGGAAGACTCCTAAACTCTTTTTATGAAGCTACTTTTATCCTGATTCTTAAACCAGATAAAAACACAACAAAGAAAGGAAACTACTGGGCAATACTGTTGATGAACATAGATGCTAAAATCCTTAATTGAATATTGGCAAACTGCATGCAGCAATATATTAAAATGATTATACACCATGATCAAGCATGATTCATCCAAAAGATGCAAAGATGGTACAATATTTGGAAATCAATAAATACATCACATAAACAAAAGGAAATACAAAATCACGTGATCATATGAGTGAAATTGGAAATAGCATTTGATAAGGTACAGTATCCATTTATGATACAAACACTCAGAAAAGTGAGAGTAGAGGGAGAATTCTGCAACATGATAAAGGCCATATATGAGAAACCTACAGCCAACATCATACTCAATGGGGAATAACTAAAATCTTTCCCAGTAAGATCAGGAACAAGACTAGGATGTCTGCTTTCACCAGTTCTATTCAATGTTGTGTTGGAAGTCCTAGGCACAGTGATCAGACAAGACAAGGGGATAAAAGACATTCAATTTGGAAATGAAGAAGCAAAAGTGTCATTGTTTGCAGATGATAGTAGGATACATAGAAAATCCTATAGTCTCCATAAAAAAACTACTTGACCTAATAAGTGATTTGGCAAAACAGAGGGGTACAAAGTCAATAGTCAGAAATCAAAGGCATTTTTGTACACCAACAATGAACTACCTGAAAGAAAAATCAGGAAAGAAATCCTGTTTTCTCTAGCAAGAATAAAAATAAAGTACCTAGAAATAAACCTAAGCAAGGAGGTGAAACACCTGTACTCAGAAAACTACAGAACACTGAATAAAGAAGTTAAAGAAGACATAAATAAATGGAAGCATATACTGTATCCATGGATTGGAAAAATTAACATAATCAAAATGTCCATACTAACCAAAGCAATTTATAGACTCAATGCAATCCCTACTAGTATACCAATGACATATTTGTAAGGCTTAGAACATTTAAAAAATTTACATGGAATCGTAAATAACCCAGAATAGCAACGATAATTTTGAGAAGAACAAAGTAGGAGGGATCACAACTCCTGATATGAAGCTGTATTACAAGGTCATTGTCATCAAAACAGTCTGGTACTGGCATAAAAACAGACACATAGATCAATGGATCAGAATAGAGAGCCCAGAAATAAATTCAAGACTCAGTAGTCAATTAATATTTGAAAAAGGGGATAGAAGCATAAAATAGAGTAAAAATAGCCTCTTCAACAAATGGTGTTTTGGGAGATCTAGACAACTACATGAAAAAAAATGAAACTAACCACAACTTACACTATATACAAAAATAAACTCATGATAAATAAAAGACTTAAATATAAGTCAAAATACCATAAAAGTCCTAGAGGAGAACACAGGCAGGAAAATCAAATATCCCTCGGCAATATTTTCTGCAAAATGTCCCCTTGAGCAAAGGAGATAAAGGAAAGAATAAATAAATGAAACCTTATCAAAATAAAAAGCTCCTGCATTGTGTAAAAATATCAGCAAAGTGAAAAGGAAACCAATTGTATGGGAAATATATTTGCTAATGATACTTCAGAGAAGGTTTTAATCTTCAAAATATGTAAAGAGGTCACATGACTTCACTGCAGAAGATGAAGTATCCAGTACAAAAATGGGTAAAGGACCTGAACAGACACTTCTCAAAGGAGACCATACAGAGAGTCCAGAGACATATGAAAGAACCCTCAGCATTACTAGCCATCAGAGACCTACAAATTAAAATTGCAATGAGATACCACTTCAAAATGGTCAGAATGACCATCATAAACAAATCAAGAAGAAACTATGCACCCTGATATTCATATCATTATTTACAATAGCTAAGTGCTGGAAGCAACCTAAGTGCCGATCAGTAAATGAGTGGATCAAGAAAACTATGGTACATTTACACAATGGAATACTACATAGAGGAAAGAAAAGGGAGCTTCTACCCTTTGCAACAGCATGGATGGATCTGGAGAGCATTATGCTAAGTAAAATAAGCCAGCTGGTGAAATCAAAATACCATATAATCACACCAGGAGTGGAAGCTAATCAACAAAACAAACAAATAAACAAATAAACAAAAAAATATAATCAGTGACATTGAAATGAAGAATAAACTGACAGTAGCCAGAGAAGATGGAGGAGGGGAAAATGAGGGAAAGAGGGAAGGGCCACGAAAACATCTATAAAGAACACACGGGTGAGGGAGGGAGCACTGGGAGTGGGATGGGATGGGAGTAATAGAAAACTGTACTTGGAAAATAATTAAATAAATTAAAAAAAAGAACACACAGGCAAAGCCACAGGGGTTTGGATGGAAGGTGGTAGGTTGGGGTGGGTGAGGCAGGGTAGAGTGTTGGGGAGGAAATGGAGACAACTGTATTTTAAGAACAATTAAAAATAAAATATGTTCTGCCCAAGATGGAGGTGTAGGTAGAAATGATTCACTTCCTCATGCAACTAAAAGATGGATAAGCCAATTTAAAAACAATAAATAACCAGAAGTACCAGGAAATCAGACTACACGGAAATCCACCAACCAAGGAGTTAAAGAAATATTCACCCAGACTTGTAGCAGAGGCAAATATGTGAGAGGCAGCAGAGCAGAGAGGACACATGCTTAGTGGTAGACTGCACTGGCTGTTTGGGGCTGGCTGAACAGGAAACTAAACATTGAAAGCAAGCTGTAAAACACTGCTTGGGTTGCAATGGCAGGAGAACCTCCAGTCTCACAGGATAATTAGTTGGAAAGTGGGGCTAGAGCAGAGCAAGTGAGCAGCATTGTTCCCTCTCTGACTTCTCCCCTACAGACAGCACCAGGAAGTAGCAAAGAGGGTTGCCCTGCCCTATTGAATACTTAAGGCTCTGCCCCCTTACAACATAACTGGTGCACAGAGACAAAGAAGTAAGGCCCAAATGAAAGAAGAGATCAAAACTCCAGGAAAAGAGCTAAGTGATGAGGAGATAGACAGCATATTAGATGCAAAGTTCAAATCACTAGCAATCAGGATGCTCACAGAAGTGACTGAGCTCAGTTTCAAGAAGGAAAAAATGAAGGCTATTCAAAGTGAAATAAAGCAAAATATACAGGGAACTAACAGTGAAGGGAAGGAAACTGGGACTCAAATCAGTGATTTGGGAAACAAGAAAGAAATAAACATCCAACCATAACAGAATGAAGAAAGAATTTAAAAAAATAAGAAGAGGCTGAAGAACCTCTGGGACAACTTTAAGCACTATAACATCTGAATTATTGGGGTGCCAGAAGGAGAAGAACAAGAGCAAGAAATTGAAAACTTATTTGAACTAATAATGAAAGAAAACTTCCCCAACAAGGAGAAGGAAATAGACTTCTGGGAAGTCCAGGAAGCTCAGAGAGTCCCAAAGAAATTAGAACCAACGAGGAACACACCAAGGCACATACATCATAATTAAGTTTCCCAATATTAAAAATAAAGAGAGAATCTTAAAAGCAGCAAGAGGAGAGTTACCTGCAAAGGAGTGCCCATAAGGCTATCAGCTGATTTCTCAAAAGAGACCTTGCAGGCAAGAATGGGCTGAAAAGAAGTATTTGAAGTCATGAAAGGCAAGACCTACATCCAGATTACTTTATCTCACAAAACTATCATTTAGAATGGAAGGGCAGATAAATTACTTCCCAGATAAGATCAAGTTAAAGGAGTTCATCATCACCAAGCCATTCATTTACTGATGGGCACCTAGGCTGCTTCTAGTGCCTGTCTATTGCAAATTGTGCTACAATGAATATTGAGGTGCATAGGTTCTTTTGTGAATTCTAATCTTTATTCTACCATTATTTTTTCCTATGAGATGCAGAAATATTCCGGTATAAAACCTCTGGAAAATGCACCCACTTAAAATTGGGCCAAACATAGCAAATGTTGGTTATTATGAGAATGTTTGAACCTGGGATGCATTGCCACATCCATAGTTTTTGATTCTGGCTGACAAGGATGGGCACTTGCCAGCATAGGAAAGTTGAGGAGTTGTAAGAAACACTCGAGTCACTTTTGTTTCTTCCTTCCCTTGGGGACATGGTCAGCTGGAACAGTGGCATGCATGGCCCCATCAGTGGAACCCAGGAGTCCCCAATGTGCTCCAGTCCACCGATCACTGAACCTCTGACTCCTTGTATCTAAGACAAAGACATTTGAACCTTGCAAGGACAAGTATTATGTGTAACCAAAGTTCCATTAATAGTTAGCTGAGCAACTTTTCCTGTGATGAGAGACCTTGAATATATCAGAGAAATAGTCTTTTTGTCTTTGTTTCTTCACATATAAAACAGAGTCAGAGAATGATCTCTGGGATGGCTTCGGGAGGTTGTGGGTCAGTTAGACACTGTGCATTATGAATAGTGTCAGGAAGCTGTGAGATCAATTAGAGCACAGCCCATATTTAATGAAGTGCCCCTGCCACCCAGCCTCATGTGAGTTCTCACAGGGCACATGCTTCCAAAAATTTTGAGAAACTGGTCAGGAGCTTTCTGTTGGATAATTAGAGCTTCTTTAATAGATGCCTTGTAAAAATTAGAAGGCTGTTGACCCCAAGATAGCTGAACAGAGAAATAATTAGTTTGCAAGACTGAGAAAGGGTGTACTGAAGGGCAATCTGTTCTAACCTTTGGGGACAATATGATTTGTCCTTTGGGAACAATTTAGTGATATTTCCACATTGGCCAACACAGCTTCTAAGCAAACCAGCTGTTTAGCAAATCATATTGAAATGCCACTGAATTAAGTGCTATTTTAAAGAACACAAATCTTTATAGCTATTACCCACCAGGAATAACTCATTACAGAATATTCTTATAATATCAAGCAGGGTTTAATTCTAACTCATCTACTTACTAGTTTTATGATTTGATTCAAGTTATTTAAACCTTTGTGTCCCAGTTTCCTCACCTGTAAAATGGAGATAACAATGGTAATTATTTTAAAAGATTGTCAAGAGGAATAAATCAGTTGATACACATAAAACATTTAGAACACTATTTGGTCTGTATTAAGGATTCAATAAATATTGGGTGTTATTAATTTTCAGTATTTTGAGAATTTTCTAAATATCTAATCAGACCTTTAATCATACTAATTATAAATACTTAGTCTATTTAGAGTCAAAGTTTGGAAACATTAGATAACTTTACATTACATAATTTACTTATATAGTAGCTTTTGTTATCTGTGCTTCAATTAATGTGTACAGTACTAATCATCATGATATTTTTTTTATTATTTTATTAATGTTTGAATACAGTGGTCTCCATTTTCCCACACCATTCTCCACTGCCCTACCCACCCCCACCTCCCACCCTAAATTCTACTCTCTTTGGCTTTTTCTGTGGGTCCTTTATACATGTTCATTTTTGACCCTTTCCCTTCTTTTCCACATTATTTTTATTTACACAGTCTAGATTGTTCGGTATCATAGGCAATGTCTTCACTAGAAGCTTAGAAACTAGCTTTGTTCCCAAGAACTTAAAATAGATTACTAAACATGCATCCTTGATGGGAAGGGGAAACTTATGTAAGAGACATTGATCTTTTTACTGGGTGAGAGAGAGCTTTTTTTATGAGGAAAGGTCACTGACCCACTCAAGGTCAAGGTAAAGGTCAGTCAGAGACAGAGTGGCTGGGATGAGACTGACTTCTGTTTTTTCTGACTTCTATATCTAGTTTGTTTTGCTTTGTTCTTCTAAAAAGGAAAAATAATTCAGTAACAATCAGTGGAAAAAGAGACATTTCACCCAAATAACCTGCTTCATAGATTTTAGAAATAGCCCTACTTTAATTATGTAGTCATCACGACTGCACTTATTACTCAGAACACATAGAAGAAAGGACATGAAATAGTAAACTTACCTGCTTATGTCCAGTGATTGAGCTCATTTCATCCTAGAAGCTTGGGATTCTGTATTTTGTAAAATTGTCTGAGTTTCTGCTCAAAACTAGACACTCAGAAGTCTTTCAGAGTGAAGGTGGCCCTTTATCCCAGTCTTGGCTAAGGAACAGTTTGTTCAAGCTCTGTATTACAGATAGACTGTTCATTACCTGGTGCTTCCAAGATAGCCCACTTCAGCAAGATCCCAATGGAGGAGCATTAAAAATTCAAGCTGTGTGAGTGTCCAAGAGCCAAATTTTCTAGCTTAGTAGCTTCTTGCTTATAGATTCTAAAGGGTGTAAGTAGAAAGTCTAAGTCTGTGGGGAAATCCTATCTGTGGGGTGACTTTCCAAGTGTGTAGGTGTGTGATTCTGCAAGAGTTGGTCCAGTCATTTTACCAGAGGTTTCACTGGACATGCATGAGTGGCAAAACATTGGCTAAACGTGGTCCCTGGGATCACAGAGTGGACACCAGTTTAAAGCTTAGGAAGGAAGTTCCATTGACATGGAATGACTTCTTGGAGTTTGTAGGTATTAGAGCATAAAACCCCAAACTTCACATTTGTATTTGAGATGAATTTTTGAACACTTTAAATTGTGCTGTCTGTGAGGAAATCCCATTTGGTTCATCAGCAAAGTGCAGGTTCCTACCAAGAGAGAATCAAGCCCCATGAAGATGCCACATTCCTCCAAAGATGATGGCTCACATTGCAGCCACTCTGATTAAATGGCTTTTGTTCAGATGACTGTGTGGTTACTCGCTGATCAGCTCATTCAAGTGGGTTTGTTGTGTGTCTGTCTCTGGACTCATTTTATGGCTCATTTGTCTGAAATCTAAACATTGCTGTACAAATTGACAGTTGCCAGAGTGAAGAGCATTTGGGGACTGGATAAAAAGTGTGGAAGCACTTGTACACAAGATGTACAAATTGGTAGCTACAGAATAGTCATGGGGATATAAAGTACAGCATAGGGAATATAGTCAATAATATTGTGACAACTATGTATTGTGTCAGATGGGTACAGTACTAGATTTATCAGGATAATCACAGTAAGTTAGTTATATAAATGTCTAACCACTATACTGTACCTTTGACACTAATATAATAAAGAATGTCAATTGTAATTTGAAAAAAAATAAAAATTCATACCTTAATATTGAGGTGTAAAAATGTGGAAGGCACAAAATCTGCCATCAATATGAAAATATGAGACTACTGCAATATTTTCAGGTTATTTTTTAGGATTGTGTATTGATTTGGGTCATGCATGTAAGTCCTTTGGCTGCTCCATTTCCTATACTACACTTTACATCCCCATGGTTACTCTGTAACTACCAATTTGTGCTTCTTACTTCCCTCACCTCTTCATTTATTTCCCCACACCCTCTCCCATATGACCACCATCAAAAAAATCTCTGTATCAATGACTCCCTGTTCTTGTTTGCTTAGTTTATTTTTTAGATTCAATTGTTGATAGATATGTATTTATTGCCATTTTATTGTTCATAGTTTTGACCTTTTTATTGAATAAGTCTCTTTAACATTTTATATAATAATGGTTTGGTGATGATGAACTCCTTTAGTTTTTCTTGTCTGAGAAACTCTTTATCTGCCCTTCAATTCTAAATGATAGTTTTGCTGGGCAGAACAATGTTGGTTTTAGGCCCCTGCTTTTTATGATTTTGACTATTTCTTGTCAATCCCTTCTTGCTTCTGTTTTCTCACCTTCAAATGATGAGCAAATATTGGTAGTTAATAGACAATTTTGAAAGATCCCTGTTTTTCAGAATTTAGGAAATGCAATGGCCATTTTGAGAGGTCTAAATAGCATATAAACATTTTTTGTTAGTTTATAGCAGACCATAATGGAAAAATAAATGCAGATTTTAATATCAAGGATAATCTGGTTTGCTTCCCATTTATAATACTTACCCAGGTGTCATCATTAGTATAATCTAATGATGGTTTCTTAATCTCTTTGAACTCAAATTTTACAATCTATAAAGTGAGGATAAGAATGCCTAGTTCATAGTGTTATTTTTCTGAGAATTCATTAAGTTAATTATCTGAAGAATGCACATAGTATTAGGCTTTTGGAACCAGAACACCTAAAAGTGAGTTGACAGGTAGAATTTCTTTAAAAAATGATTCTAATAGGTGGTTATTCATAATCCTAAACCATTTTCAGTCACTACTCAATGAAGTCTTGATTTTTAGGTTTAAGCTTGTATTTTTTAGCTTGGTAGTAGATGAAGAGGCTGATTACCAAAGTCATCAAGAACACAAAATTTGAAACAGACTATTCTTTTATACTTGCAGATTTGAGATGTTGAGCAAGTTGCTTATGCTCTCTGTGCCTTGGTTTCTTCATCTGAAAAATGATGGTATAGTTCTTATCTCATAGATTTGCTTTAAAGATTAAATGGTATGATCTTTGTAAAGTGCTTGAATACTTTAGGCAATTGTGGTGGAAAAAAAAATAATATCTCCAAGAAAGAGGCAATGTCAGGGTTGTTTGCTATCAAAAGTACCTTCACATATTTTTCAACTTTGTGGTCCTTTCATACATGATAAAGCCACTGTCTTAAAATCTTACCTCTGCTCTCCTCACCCTTTTCTTCTGATCCTTCAGGTCTCAGCTTTAACTTAATTTTCTCCAGCAAATATGCTTGGGTCTCGCTGAGGAGGCTGGATGAGGATTAATACCTCTTCTTACCCAGAAGCTTCATGAAGGCAAGAATTGGACTGTCTTGTTCATGGGTGAAACGTTCCTCAGCCATGAGCCTAGTATTGTCTACTAGAGAAGGTGCTCTCCCTAGTTCCCTATACTCCCCTCACTCAACAGCATGTACACTGTCCACTGGGAAGCAGACAGATGCAAACAAAAGTGAAGGCTAGATATTTTTCATGGCTTCTCCTTTGCCTGAAAGACACAAGATGTTTTCTGATTCTCTGATGATTTCTTCTTGCCACAGACGGGAGAGGCTGGTAGTCCCACTTGATGTCAACAGCATGGGCTCCCATGCAGGCCTCATACCACTGAATGGAGTAGTTTGTTTTCTGTCACAGGAGGAAGGAATCTTTTCCTAACAGGAAAGCCACAATCTGCTGCACCTTCTCTGATATCTGCAGGTGGTGTAGACTCGGTTTCTCCTCTGTCAGTTGAGGTTGCCCTGGCAACCATCTCCTGCATCTGAGTCCTACTCCTGGTTTCTGAAGAGCTGGATTCCTTCAAAACTAAGGTATTAAATCATATCAAATTCTGGTTGGATATCGGCCCACAGTGGCTTTTTTTCCAAGATTCAAATAACCTAATTCATTATGGATATTGTTGGCTTCTCACTCAAAAATGCTGTCGAGACAAACTTGTCAAGCTCCTTCTTTTTGAGGAAGACATTTGGAGAGAGATTTGTGATATCTTGGATGGCACTCAGATGACAGGCAGAGTAAACATACTCAAGTACTTGCTTTCAATCAACTGTTTAATCATCACTGAATAAGAAAGACAAATAAGCACCACAGTTATCACCACCATTTCAAAATATAAATGGATACAAATATGATCAAATAAGATTTCACCACTATTACTCACAATTATAAAACATCTAAAGTAAAAAAGTCGTAAGTAGAAAAAGAAATGGCCCTGATTGTCATGGTTGTTAAATATAGTAAAAAAAAAACTGCACTTGATCATAGCAATGCATACATATTACTTTAAGTAGTGCTGAGATGCCCAGGAGAAATAAACCCACAGAAATAATCCTGTGAATTCACATAGAAAAGGAGAGGAAGATGTCTGCAATGACTATAAGGTGTCTGTCTTTGGAATTTGGAAACAAAGCATCAATATTTAACAATATTCAGAACCATCTATTAAGTCTAAAATTGGCTACATATTATTGGTCATTACAGTGCTTTATGCATGACATGTAGCCATGATAAACTAATGAAACCTTTTCATAAAAACTTCTATAACAAAGGCATAATGTTATTTGGAATTTGTGGAGTCACCCTAAAAATAGAAATTATACTTCATCTGTTAATGATGATATAGGTGCATGTCAGCAATATGAAATGTCAATTTTATGTCTCCTAAAATCTTTCCTATAAGGTCAGTAGCAGTTATTTTTGTTCTGTGTTTGTGTGGTATGAGATAGCCTGTTGACAACATTTAATAAGTGTTCACCATGTGCTCTGGGGAGTTGTGAAAAGAAACAGCTGCTGTCTTTGATGAATTTACAGTGAAATGAAAGAGATGAGGCAAATACATACAAAAATACATAGTAGTTGTCAGAGTCTGGGGCTAACTTTCCAATAAAAAAACTAACAAACAAAAACCAAAGGACATTTAGGATTTCCATTTTATTAGGTTGGAAAGTTCAGAGGAAAGTGTTACTTATTTTTCAGGAGTATCTATAGGACTATTGAACAAATATGAGAATTTATTTTAACCATTTTAAGAAAATGCCTCAGATTTTTAAGTCAATGTGAGTTTAGCATTGTTGAACCCTTCAGCAAGTATCTTTACCCACCTATAGACAGAAATCTTCACTTTGGCTCCTGAGGTTGGAACTGAATATAGGAAAAACAGACCTACTTTAAAACTGCTGATATTTCTGCTTTCACAATTTTGATGTCAGCAGTTAGCAGCTAGCTGATTAAATAGAAAATTAGAAGTTATAAATGGTATAAAGTGACAACCCCCCCCCCCCGCATATATCAGATGGGTGAGATTAAAGTCTGATTTCTGGGTCATTGAGAGCAAAGGCTGTAGGTAAAGCTGCATCAATGCTTAATCTATAACAGTTCTTACTGAAGGTGTGGTCCTGATTTTATGACCACTTTCATGCAAGTGTTTCAGATTTGCTCACTTGGCTTATCTTCACCTACCCAAGTGTCTCTCCCATTGGAATATTCTGGAAAGGGCTGCCATCTTACAGAAACTTCACGTACCAAACCTTCTCTTGTATTCCCAAATGTACCTGTTCCTTCAGATGATGCAACAATAAGTTAACCCACACTAATGTGCTGAAAGTTTATTGTGATATTCTAGTATTTTTATGGTAGTAGGGATTTCTGAAGGTAAAATGAATCTATTTCTCTTATGGAATCTTAAAACCTTATGCAGATTCTTGGGAAAGACCTTTCTGGGTAGGAGGGCTTGTCTTGTTCCTGGGTTAATGCCCTCAGACTGTGATTCTCACTGTGATGGGGAATCCATGTCAGTGATGGGGTGGGAGATGATTTAGGGTAAGATCTAGGAGGGTAATTTCATCACCCCTTCTCCATCACAATAGTTTGTCATTATACTCAGAATGAAATTCAGACTCTTCACTGTGGCCCTAAACTATACTCCTGCCCTCCCTCTGCTCTTATCATTTCCTCAATTACCCTCATCACTAGGTCACAACCTCCCTAACTTCTTTTAACCTCTCACCACCCCCTCTTCACACTGGAACATCAGCTCATTCCTGGACTGGGGAGCCCAGAGAGTCTTGGGCTGGAATCTTCTCAGCAACCAAATTTCCTATCAAAAGCCACCTTCTCAAAGAAGCCCTCAGAGATAATCCTATCTGGACAGATTCTTTCTACCTCCTCTGCTTTGTCTATTTCCCTTCGAATTTTTCCTCCTCAATTATTCAACCTTCCTTAATTTTTTGACAATCTGTTTCCTTGTACCATTGTGCTATATCACCCCAGGAGAAATCTCCATCAACTTGAAGGTCAACAATGGTACCATGTTAATCTGTATTTCTTTGATGATTTGGGAGCTGAAAAAATTTATGTGTTTGACGATTTGTTTCTTCCCTAGAGTATCACCTATTGTAAGATTCCCTTGTCTTTGTCTTTTTTCCCTATTAGAGTGCATCTGTTTTTCTTAGAGCTCAGTGGTTAAAATCACAGGCTCTTTAGAGTTGATGTCCTGAGCTCCACAATGGCTCTGCAGCCTTGGGACATGAAGCTGCATGACAGAGTCACAGCATTCACATGTTCTCCCCTTTAAAATGGAGAATAAGAGTTACTGTTGTGCCTCAGTGTTGTGAGAAATAATTATACATTACCTCCCAGAAGCTCATGGTTTTCTGGATCCAATTCATAACCCTTTTCCCTTCCTCTAACAAGAGTCTTATCTTTTTTCCACTCTTTCTAAAAAGTGACTAGTTGAATGAAATATCACAGTTAACTATTCATATACAAAGGATCTCCTATCTCTTCTCTGTGAGTTGGTACTTTAAATATCATAGGATACACTCTGGCTGTCTTCATTCATCTTGCCTTTCCCCTTACAACTGATCACATAAAAGAGTAGTTGGGAGCTGTGAACACCAGTATACTGTTGGAAGAGAGAACCCACCAACAAAGGAACCACCAATGGATAACAATGGAAGAGGGTGAAGGAGGGAGTGGAAACCACATTAACCTCAACCTAGGACTCATCTGGAAATAAAACTAAATGGTGGAGAAATTACCCAGATCAATAACAAGAGAGAAGCCTCAAAACCTTGAGGAAGATAGAAGAACCTCCTTCAACACAACATGTCCACATCTGCACAACAGAATACAGCATGGTGGGCAGTGTGACCCTCAGTTAACCAGCTGCAAGGAAGGACCCACCAAAGAAAGATCCAACAAAAATCAAAACACCAAGATATCCAGAGAGCTACCATAAACAACAGCCTAAGAGCAGCAAGTTCAGGAGATCAAGGAGATTGTGCCAGTCAGTCTCACAGGTCTCCTACCATAGAAGTTCACACCACCAACCCAGGAAGTCAGAACATATCAATTTAAAACAGAGAGACTAACAAGAGTTTCACAAGCAATGGGAAGACAAAGAAACAATCCACAAGTGAAAGGAAAGAAGGAAACTTCAGAAAGAATGCTAAATAAAATAGAAGCAAGTTAACTATTAGATACTGAGTTCACAGCAGTGGTTATCAGGAAACTCAATGAGCTCTCAGAAAATTACCAAAAAATAAAGGAAAACTACAATGAACTCACCGCAAAATATATCAACATGAAAAAGAAAATAGAAACTATCAACAATGGTCAAGAGGAAATGAAGAATACAATTTCTGAATTAAAGAACACATCAGAAGGAATCAAAACAGGCTAGATAAAGCAGAGGATCTAATCGGCGAGATGAAGAAAAAAGTAAAAAAAAAAAAGCCACCCAGAAAGAGCAAGAAAAGGAAAAGAGACTCAGAAAGAGTGGGAAGGTGTTAAGGGAATTGTAGGACAACATGAAACATAATAATATTCTTATAATAGGAATGCCAGAAGGAGAAGAGCAAGGGATAGAAAACCAGTTTGAAAAAGTAATGATGGAAAATGTTCCTAATTAGATGAGAGAAAAGTTACACAAGTCCAGGAAACACAGAGAGTCCCAAGCAAGAGGAACACAAAGGGGCCCACTTCAAGACACATACTAATTAAAATGGCAAAATTCCAAGACCAAGAGAGAATCTTAAAGGCAGCAAGGAAGAATAAGGAAGTAACATACAAGGGAGTCCCGATAAGACCAGCAGCTGACTTTTCAATGAAATCACTGCAATCCTGAAGGAATATGCCAAGTAATAAAAAACAAAGGCCTGCAACTGAGACCATTCTATCCAGCAAGGCTCTCAATTAAAATGAAAAAAAAAAAAAACCTAACAACCCCCCCCCAAAAAAACAGTATGGTGATTACCACAGGAAAAGGGGTTGGGGGAGGTAAAAGGGGGTACAAGGAGGATAAATGGTGATGGAAGGAGACTTGACTTGGGGAGGTGAACACAAAATTCTATATAGAGATGATGTATTATAGAATTGTATTCCTGAAAACTGTATCATTTTTTAACCAGTGTCACCCAATAAATTCACCCAATAAATTCCTTTCAGCGGAGCCTAGGGCCGGCAGTGGGTTCCTTGGAAGAGAGCTGGCTCCCTCCCTCCCCATCTAGGCAGGGCTGGGTGGCAGAGACCTGTCTGCCCAGGCTTGCAGTGAGGGTGGCAAGGACAGGGGGCCATGTTCAGTTGCGATCTCTGTGGTTGCCAGCCCACCAGCCTGCCAGCCCAGGAAATTTGAGAGGAGCATTGTCCTAACCAGTCAGGTTGGGGATTGGGCTGGGCTGAGAGGCACGCTTTCTGGAGAAGTTTTTACTGGAAAGTGGACTGAGGTGTTCTCCTGTAAAGGCAGCTTGACTTGCTTCTCACCCAGCCACAGGACTGGGAAGGACCAGTACCAGATCCCGTGGGACCCACACCTGAGTGGGCGGGCTCCCACACCTGAGTCTGGCAGCCTGACTGGCAGGTGGGAGTGTGCCTCGGCCTACAAGCCAGCCCACAGAGGAATCCTTCTGAAACAAGAAAAACTGGATTGGGCAGTTTGAAACCAACAAAGGAGGGTTTTTTTTAACTTTTTAAAAAACTTTCTTTTCAGTAATCGTATATTTTTTAAATTTTATTGTTGGTGTATCTTTCAGTACAGTGTTCCTCTCCTTTCTTTTTCCATGTTTTAGTCCTTCTTCCTTTCATTCCAAGCTTATTGCTTTTTCCTCACTTCTCCTGCCGATTTTTTCTGTGTTTATTGGTTTGTTTGTTTGTTGCTTTCTATACCACTGTAAATACTTCACAACATATCTCTCTGGTCTTAGCCCACTTTACAGGTTACTGAATTCTATTACTGTAGTGATTAACTCTACTTGCTCACATGCTATGCCTATTTACTATTCTTTCCTCTCACCTGACCTCAAAATCTGACCACCTGCAACCTAACTGCTTTCTAGATACAACTCACAAGTCTTCCCTCCCCAACAACAGACTTGTCTTTGGTCTATTCTTTCTTAAAAGTGGTTGAAGATTACAGTTAACGCTGTATATAGCCTAAAGATCTTCTATCTCTTGTCTACTGGCTGTGACGGTAAATATCATAAAGTACTCTACTGCTGTCATAAACCATTTTGCCTCCCGCTCCAACTGATCACACACACACAAAGAAAGGAGTAGGTGGAAGCGGAGAACATCAAAATACCTGCAGGAGACTGCACCACTGACTTTCACAGGTATTCTACCACAGAAGTTCACACCATAAACCTAGGGAGTCAGAAAAGATCAATTTAAGAAGCTGAGGCTAACAAGAAGAGTCTCATAAGCAATGGGAAGACAAAGAAACAATGCCCAAATGAAAGAAAAGGTGGAAGTCTCAGAAATAATGTCAGATGAAAGAGAGGCAAGTCAGCTGTCAGATACTGAATTCAAAGCACTGGTTATCAGGAAATTCAAACAGCTCACAATGAGCTACCAGAAACTAGAGGGGAGCTACCAGAAACTAGAGGGGAGCTACAATGAGGTCTCTGCAAACTATATCAACATGAAAAAGGAAATAGAAACTATCACCAAAGGCCAAGAGGAAATGAAGAATACAATTTCAGAACTGAAGAAGACAGTAGAAGGAATGAAAAGCAGGATTGATGAGGCAGCATATCAGATCAGCGAGTTGGAGGACACAGTAGAAAGAATCTCCCAGAAAGAGCAAGAAAGGGAAAAGAGGCTCAAAAAGAATTAAGGGAAATGCAAGACGATATGAAACGTTAATAATATCCAAATAATAGGAATACCAGAAAGAGAAGAAGAAGAACAAGGGATAGAAAACCTATTTAAAAGAGTAATGATGGAAAGTTTTCCTAATTTGATGAGAGAAAAAGTTACACAAATCCAGGAATCACAGATAGTCCCATTCTAGAGGAACACAAAGAGGCCAACTTCAAGAAACATCATCATTAAAATGGCAAAATTCCAAGACAAATGCAGAATCTTAAAGGCAGCAAGGGAGAAAAAGGAAGTAACATGCAAGGGAGCCCCAATAAGGTTAGCTACTGACTTCTCAAGGGAAACACTCCAAGCAAGAAGAGAATGGCAAGACATATTTCAAGTAATGAGAACCAGAGGCATACAACCAAGGCTACTTTAACCAGTAAGGCTCTCAATCATGATAGAAGGCCAAGTAAAGAGCTTCCAAGACAAAAGAAGTCTAAAAGAATATGCCTCCACCAAACCAGCTCTACAAGAAATACTAAAAGGGCTGCTTTAAGGAAAGGAAGAAAAAGAGAGAGACAGAGGAACTGTGATACAAAAATGGTAATGAATAAGTACCTATCAATAATAACCTTAAACATAAATGGATTAAATGCACCAATTAAAAGACATAGAATAGCTGAATAGATAAGAAAGCATGACCCACACATATGCTGCCTACAAGAGATGCACCTCAGGACAAAAGACCATCACAGAGCAAAAGTGAAAGGATGCAAACAAATTTTCCAAGAAAATCGTCAAGAAAAAAAAACCAGGGTAGCAATTCTAGCAATCAGACTAAATGGATTTGAAAAAAAAGGGCCATAAAGGGAGACCCAGAAGGTCACTTCATAATACTCAAGGGAAGAATCCACCAAGAAGACATTAACATCATAAATATATATGCACCCAACATAGGAGAACCCAAATATATAAGAAAAATCCTAGAGGATTTCAGGAAAGTTATTGACAGCAACACAATTATAGTACGGGATTTTAACACCTCACTGTGAAAAAAGGACAGATCTTCCAAACAAAACATGAACAGAGATATAGCTGCACTAAACAACAGCCTAGATGAAATGGACTTGACTGATATATATAGAGCCCTTCATCCCAAAGAAGCTAAATACACATTCTTTTCAAATGCACATGGAACATTTTCAAAGATAAACCACATGATAGGACAGAAAACGAGTCTCAACAAATTCAAGAAAATTGAAATCATACCAAGCATTTTCTCTGACAACAAGAGACTGAAATTAGAAACCAACCCCACAGGAAAAAACCCAAATCACCCAAAATCATGGAGAGTGAATGATATGCTATTAAACAACGAATGGGTCAAGACTGAAATTAGGGAAGAAATCAAAAAGTTTCTAGAAATAAATGAAAATGAACTCACAACAACCCAAATCTTACAGGACACGATGAAGGCACTCCTGAGCTGGAAGTTCATAGCAATACAGGCTTACCTGAAGAAAATAGAAACATTTCAAACAAACAACCTAACCCGACGCCTGCAAGAACTCAAAGAACAACAACAAAGACAGCCCAGAGCAAGTACAAGGAAGGAAATAACCAAAATCAGAGCAGAATTAAACGACATAGAGAATAAAAGCACAATTCTAAGGATCAGTGAATCCAAGAGTTTGTTTTTTGAAAAGATACACCAAATAGACCACCCTTTATAGGCTGCTCAAGAAAAGAAGAGAGAGGACCCAAATAAACACAATCAGAAATGAAAGTGGATAAATCACAACTGATACCAGAAATAAAAGGGATTGTAAGAAATTACTATGAAGAACTGTATGCCAGGAAATCTGAAAACCCAGGTGAAATGGACAAATTTCTAGAAAAATATATTGTTCCAAAACTCAATGAAGAAGAAGTAGAAAGTCTGAACAGACCATTAACAGCAGATGAAATTGAAGCAGTAATCAAAAAACTCCCATCACACAAAATCCCCGGACCAGATGGTTTCACAGGAGAATTCTACAAAGCATTTAAGGAAGAGCTAACCCCATATTCTTCACTGACTATTCCAAAAAATCCAAAATGATGGGAAATGCCCAAACTCTTTTTTGAAGCCAGTGTAATCCTAATTCCAAAGCCAGATAGAGACTCAACAAAGAAAGAAAACTTCAGGCCAATATCACTGATGAACATAGATGCTAAAATCTTCAACAAAATATTGGCAAATGGCATCAAACAATCCATCCAAAGATCATACACCATGACCAAGTGGGATTCATCGCAGGGATGCAAGGATGGTTCAATATCCACAAATCAGTAAATGTAATACACCACAGAAACAAAAGCAAAGACAAAAACCACATGGTCATATCAATAGATGTGGAAAAAGCTTTTCATAAGGTACAGCACCCATTTATGATAAAAACACTCAGCAAAGTGAGAATAGAGGGAACTGTGGGAGCCCGCCAGGCCACAGGGGATCAAGGACAGAGTCCTCCACTGTGAAAATGGTGGAGGAACTTGGTTTCTGGTCCCTGGAGCCGGCGGGCGCCTTGACATTTTCCTGACCTTCTTATCATCTTGTTCTCAGCCTTGAAGGAAATAACAGGATCTTGGTATATGCGTCATGTTCCAAGGATATGAGAACATCTTGCCCTTTTGATAACTCTAGGGTGTGTACAAACTTTGAAAAACAACATTGTCTCCAGTTCCTTGCGGTCTTGCTTTAGGCCACAGCAGTTTGTATATAAGCCAGCTATTCCTTGAATAAAGTTGCCATTTGCCAGCAGAGCATTTGGTCCTCTCCTTTCTTTCAGTCCCTCTCCTCACCTCTCGACCACCCTTGCTGCAGCGGGCTGCGGCAGGGAACATTCCTCAATATAATAAAGGCCATATATGAAAGACCTACAGCCAACATCACACTCAATGGGCAAAAATTTAAAACTTTTCCAGTAATATCAGGAAAAAGACAAGGTTGTCCACTTTCACCACTTCTATTTAATATAGTATTGGAAGTTTTAGCCTCAGTGATTAGGCAAGAAAAGGAAATAAAAGCCATTAACACTGGAAAGGAGGAAACAAAACTGTCACTGTTTGCAGATGACATGATCATGTACATGGAAAATCCTATAGGCTCTACCCAAAAACTGCTCAAAGTAATATATGAATTTGGCAAAACAGCGGGATACAAAGTCAATATCCAGATATCAAAGGCATTTTTGTATACTAACAATGAATCAGCAGAAGCAGAAATCAAGAAAAAAATCCCATTCAATATAGCAAAAACAAAAACAAAATACCTAGGAATAAACCTAACCAAGGAGGTAAAAGACCTGTATGCAGAAAACTACACAACACTGAAGAAAGAAATCAAGGAAGACACAAACAAATGGAAACATATACCGTGTTCATGGATTGGAAGAATTAACATCATCAAAATGTTCATACTACCCAAAGCAATTTACAGATTCAATGCAATTCCTATTGAAGTAACAATGGCATATTTCACAGACATAGAACAAACACTTCAAAAATTTATATGGAACCATAAAGGACCCCGAATAGCAGCTGCAATATTGAGAAAGAAGAACAAAGCAGGAGGAATCACAGTACCTGATATCAAAGTGTATTACAAGGCCACTGTCGTCAAAACAGCCTGGTACTGGCATAAAAACAGGCACCTAGACCAATGGAACAGAACAGAGAACCCAGAAATAAACCCAACTCTCTATAGTCAATTAATATTCGACAAGGGGGCAGTATCATAAAATGGAGTAAAGATAGCCTCTTCAACAAATGGTGTTGGGAGAACTGTACAGTGACATGCAAAAAAAAAATGAAACTCGAGCACCAACTTACACCATACACCAAAATAAATTCAAGGTGGATAAAAGACTTAAATATAAGCCGTGACACCATTAAAGTCCTAGAGGAGAACATTGGCAGGAAAATATCAGATATTTCACGCAGCAACATTTTTACTGATATGTCCCCTAGAGCAAGTGACATAAAGGAAAGAATAAACAAATGGGATCTCATCAAAATAAAAAGCTTGTGCACAGCTAAAGAAAACAGCATTAAAATAAAAAGACAACCAACTCTATGGGAAAACATATTTGCCAATGATACCTCAGACAAAGGTTGAATCTTCAAAATATACAAAGAACTCACAGGACTTCACTCTAAGAAGACAACTAACCCAATTAAAAAATGGGGAAAGGACTTGAACAGACCCTTCTCCAAGGAAGACTTACAGAGGATCCAGAGACACATGAAGAGATGCTCAATATCGCTTACCATCAGAGAGATGCAAATTAAAACCACAATGAGATACCACTTTACACCAGTGAGAATGGCCATCATAAACAAAGCAACAACAAATTGGAGAGGGTGTGTGGAAAAAGGACTCTGGTCCACTGTTGGTGGGATTGCAGACTGGTACAACCATTATGGAAAACAGTATGGAATTTTCTCAGAAAACTAAAATTGGACAAGCCTTTTGACCCAGCAACTCCACTGCTAGGATTGTATCCTAAGAACCCTAACACACCAGTCCCAAAGAACATATGCACGTCAATGTTCATAGCAGCACAATTTACAATAGCCAAGAGTTGGAAGCAACCTAGGTGCCCATCAGTAAATGAATGGATAAAAAAACTATGGTACATATACACAATGGAATTCTATTCCGCAGAAAGAAAGAAGGAGCTTCTACCTTTTGCAACAGCATGGATGGAATTGGAAAGCATTATGCTGAGTGAAATAAGCCAGGTTTTGAAGGACAAATACAATATGATCTCACCTTTAACAGGAAGCTAAACAACAAAACAAACAAGCAAGCAAAATATGACCAAAGACACTGAAATAGAGAACAGGCAGACAGTGACCAGAGGGAAGAGTGGAGGGAATTTCAGCGGAAATAGGGGAGGGATTTAGAGGAACAAATATAAAGGATACATGGACAACAACTGAGAAGGGTGGAAATGGGAGGGAGGGGGGAGCACACGTGGTGGGATGAGAGTAATAGATAGAAAACTGTACTTGAAAAACAATTAAATTTAAAAAATATTTTTAAAAAGAACAGGAAATATTCCCAATACTCTGGGAATAAGTCATTATGCACAGTTAAAATAACATAAGTCATTTCATTGCTTTTTAACATTTGGATTATCAGCAATCAGTAAAATTCTAGTGTTGATGATTATTAGCTAGTTAAAGAGGCAGGGGATGCCCTGATTGGCATGACTTAGTGGGCTGAGCACTAGCCTTGGACCAAAAGTTTGGTAACTCAATTCCTGGTGGGGGCATATGCCTGGGTTGCAGTCCAGGTCCCCATTTGGGGGCATGCAAGAGGCAACCGATCAACATTTTCCTTATACATCAATATTTCTCTCCCTCTTTTTCTTCTCCTTTCCTTTTCAGTATAAATAAATAAATAAGTAAATAAATAAATAAATAAATATTTAAAAACATAGACAGACTGTGAAATCCACATTTCAAAAAATCAGTCACAAAAAAAAAATTGAAATCTAGTGTCAAATGTCACCCTAAATATAATGTTTATCTACTTTTCCTCCCATGACCTAACAGCAACAGTAATGATACTAAGGAGGTATTATTCAACAGAAACAAAGACCTGAACAAGAAATCATCAGTGAACATGATATTAAAATACTAACAGAATTCAAAGAGTGGAAGGAGAGGTGGTGACTAATGATCTTACTGAAGGAAACCCTAGTCTAGCAAATCCTGAGTGTTGCTACCATCAGATATATCATCTATATGGTGGTAGACGAGAGGTTGCAGATTTGGAGAAACATTCGTACATTCTGGCAAGCATTCTTCTCAACATAAACACATTCTGTCAGTCATATCCAGCAACTCACACAGGGACCTGGGAAGCCTTTATATCATGACACTTCTATACGTAAATAAACAACAAAGGACAGAGTGATTTGAGAAAAGCCTGCAACATGAGAATGACTAGATAAAAAGAAAATGCAGCAAAGAAAACAGAAATGTCCAAGAATAGAAAAAAGAATTAAAATGTTAAATTAGCAACCTTGGAAATATCTATAAAGACTCTGAACATGTAGGATAAGATCAGCACATTGTGAAACATGAACAGTCAATTCCAGTTCAAGGCACTGACTGATCATGCACATTTCTATCTTCCTCTTCACTCCATGAAAATATAGTAAAGACCAGAAAAAGATGTAAACCTTCATGAAAACAGTGGGATATCCCCTGGAAAATATGAGATTAGAATAGGTTTCAGGATGATAGGAGTAAACCCAGAGAGCACTGAGAAATAAGGAAGCAGATTGTGAGATCATGAGCTAGAGACATTTGAGTTCTTATTGTTCACATGCCCCTGGTGAGGTCCAGGGAACATAAGTTGTAATAGATTATTGCAGAAGTCTAGGAGAAAGGCATTGAGAGCCACGATGAGACTTTTATCTGTGTAAACCTATCTTATACGGTGGTCAATCCAGTAGGGGTTGGTACTAGAGAGACAGATAGAAAAGAGGCAATAATTTGGGAGGAAACACATCTTCCAATCATTAGCAAGAGACTTGAATAGGGGCTGCATAGCATGAGGTGAGGTCATGGACAGGTATGCCACAGACAAGCTGGAGACCTAACAGGAGTGGTCAAGGTTTAAAACAACTGTGGATGTAAATATATAAGGGGTGAAGACAAAGAACAGGAAATAGTGACAGAGTTAAAAAACAAAATTTTGTTAAGAGAAAGCTGTCCTAATAGCAGTGTGTGACATTCGTGGCTTCAGTAGTATTTAGAGGAATGAAAAAAATACTGGAGTCCCCTTTTTTCATGAATTTGCAATGACTCATCAAGACTGAGCATTACCATTCTGATCTTCTCATGGATTACTATTTTCAGTCATTGTGTTTGGTTCATTGTTCCATTACATCAAATACCAAGGTAGAAATAACTTTGGGGATTGTTCAGCATTCAGTACTGGAGAATTGTCTTTTAAATTAATATACACAAGAAGTGTTAAGCACAAGAAATCAATTTGAACAACCAATTTCTCATAAAAAGTTTTTATTTTTATGTACTAAAATTAGGTTATGTGTAAAAAACTTATTTAGAGAAAGACTTCTTAATAAGAGTCAAGAAAATACTAGCTCTATAAAAGAGTTGCTGCTTTGGAGTACATAAAATTTAGGAACATCTTCTGTGAGAGGACACCTTTAAGACCAATAAGGCAGGTAAGGTGACCAACTAGCCTGATTTGCCCAGGACTGAGGGGTTTCTCAGAATGTGATTTTTTTGGTGCTCACACTGAAAGAGTTCTAGAAAAACCAGAATGTCACTCCAAAGTCCAGCAATGCAAGGTGTGCCAATGTTTGCAACCTCTCTCTGACAAAGGGCTTGTAAACTGAGATCACCCATGTTAACAGAGTTTAATTCTCAGGACTGAAAACATACTTAAAATTTCTTCCTGAACACTTTTGCTGAAAAAAATGATGAGTGTAACCCAGAAAATAACTTCATTGGTAACTTCAGGAAATTAAAAAAAAAAAACTAGCTTGTCCAAATAGTAGATTGACCATCTGGAAAACCAGTTTCGTTCTCAGTACAATAGCCTGCTCATTTGGTTATAAAGCTCCCATGAAACATGCTTATTTATGAAGGCTCACTTCAACCCTTATCTAGTTATGTAAACCAATCTCACACTGTTCTTATTATGAATTTTTCTCAATCCCAAACAGATATTTATATTGAAAGATTCTCCTTAAATTGCTTGATTTTAGGTATTAAAACTTCATGGAAAGCTAACCCCAACTCCCTATCTTTACTGGCACAGATTATTTTAGCAGTCTTTTACAACAGTTGGCTCTTGAGAAATCTCTTAAAAATATATAATAAACTCCTGTAAATATACCCAAAAGATAAGGCCAACTAATATAAATATTGCCAAAAGCTTGAACAAACAACTTACAAGAAAATACAAATACCATAACTAGTAGAAAAAGATGTCTGCTTCATCAGACATCAGGAAAGTTCACATTAAGATCACCCAGCAGAGGGGATCTGATGCAGACACAGGCCAGCAGTGTCTGCAGCATTATGGATGAGACAAGACAAATTCACATAGACTACCGAGTCCTGTGGAGGAAAAGGGATGGCACAGCCACTGTCTCAAAGGGAGAGTGCCTCGGAGCACCTCAGCCATTCTGTCAAGAGGAGAGCACCCTGACCCTTGCTTGGACAAGCTTTTATTGCTTTTATGGACACATTACATTTCTGGGCATAGTAAATGAGGATAGTCCTCATTTATTATGTACAGGTTCACTTTAAGTGGTTACCTTTTGTAGAAAACAAAGGAGAGGGTGTTGCTAATTACATAAAAGAGAAAGATATTTGCAAATGTAAAGGAAAAGGTGATTGAACTGGTTACACTCATCCTTGGAAGGTTTAGCATAGATTTTGGGAAGTTACTTTAAAGGTATGCAGTAAATGTTTCCTGCCTCAATTCAGGGTGAGGGAGTTTTAGCAAAAAGCAAGTCTCAAAGCAGCCTAGGTACAATGCAGACCTGATTCTCCATGGGAGAACCTATCCATGGGCATGGGTGTTGTGTTTTGGACCTCGCTTTCCACTTCCTGAGTGGAAGCTGGGCCTATGCTACACAGAATGGTCTCCTATAGGGTTCAAATTAAAAAGTTTATACACTGTTGTGTGGTGATTGCCTGGGGAAGAGGTGGGGGGAAGTGGAGAAGAGTGTAGGGGGGATAAAAGGTGGTGCACAGAGGCTTGATTTGGGATGGTGAACACAATACAGATGATGTCTTGTGGTATTGTGCACCTGAAACCTGTATAATTTTTAAACAAGTGTCATCCCAATAAGAATGTAAAAAGTTAAAAAATATAAAGTTTGTATACTGTTGATGGGAGGGTTGATTGGTATAGTCACATTCAAAGGTATACTGTTGATTGGTATAGTCACATTCAAAGGTAGTTTAGTATTATAAATAAGATATGAATATTTATATATTCTGTTATCCAGAATTTGCACTCCTACCTATAAGTCCCAAAGAAATTATAATTATATATACTAAAAGACATGTACCAGAATATTAATATCAGTATTATTGTTATAACCTCAAATATCTACCAATGGTAGAGCAGAGAAAGTATCATACATATGTAAAATAGAATACCATATAGAAATAAAAGTGAATGAACCACAGCTATATACAACAATATAGATTAATTGCACAAACAATATTGAAGAAATTCATCACAAAAAGAATAGTTATTATATAATTTCATTAATATAGAATTTAAAATTGTCCCCCAAATTTTCTAGTGTTGGAAATCAGGATAATGGTTACCTTTGGAGTGTTGCAACTTGAAAGTATCTGAATGGGTTTATGGGATGCTAGTAATGTTTTATTTCTTGATCTGAGTAATTATTACACAGGTGATGTCTTCTTGTTATCCACTTTTCTGTGTGCTTTTCAGTTGTCTATTGCTATGTAACAAACCTCTCCTAGCTGAGTAGCTTGAGACAATTATAATTATTTATTTATTTCCATGAACTTATTATTTGGTCAAGGTTTAGCATGGTAAAGTTTTCTCTGTCCCTTGTCATGTGCTGGCTTGAAGAGCCAGGGTGACTTGGAATTATCTGAGGATGGTTTCACTCACCATTGTTGCAGTTAATGTCAGCTATTGGGTAGACATACAAGTGGCCTTTCCATAAGGCCTCTGATCTTCCTTACAGCATGGTGGCTGAGTTCCAAGAGTCAGCACACTAACAGAATAGGGAAGATATGTGTGACATGTTAATGACCTACTGACTTAATGTCACTTCTATCATATTGCAGTGGTTAAGGAAATTACAAAAGTCTGTCCAAGAGGAGAGGCATACACCCTACCACTCAGTGGGAAGAATGTCAATGTCACCCATAGGCAGACTATGTGAGATGGAATGTATTTCTATTATTGTGGCTTTCTTTGGAAAATGCAATTTGCAGCTCTATTTTATAGTTTTAAAAAGCATCAGAGTAATGACAAGTTAAAATATAAAATACCAGTCTCTGGTGATTATTTTAAAGTAGGAGTCAATAGGACAAACAATTACCAAAGGTGCAATGGAATGACCTTCATAAGGAAAGTTTACTGAGTCCCAGGAATGTAATTGAGTAGACAAGGTCCTTTTTCTTAGGAAACTCACATAGGAAGACACAACTTCATCATAATTTCAATGCTTTTGTTTATCTTTGGTGTGTGCAGGGTGCTGCACAGTAGCTTTTAGAAGAGTTTGGTCTCTGATGGAAGGCACCTGAAAACACTATCCATCACACTGCTTCTCACTGGGTGTTGCCTACTTTTATGCGGCCTAAATAGTCCATGTGTGTTCATTGTGTCTTTGAATTTGGTGTGTGAGTCTGCTGATTGCTGGCCCCCAGTGAGCCCCATTCTTGCTGTTTAGATTATCATCATTTAAATAACCATGGTACTTAGTCTCCCAAGTATACCACTCTGGAGGTTGTACAGATTCAGCTGAAATTAAAGCAAACTGGGACAGTGCATTTGGTTACAGAATACAGCAGTGTGTCCTACAAAGAGCAGCATCTCTGTCAGAAGAAGGCTATATTTAACTCACTCTTTTTAATTTCTTTGATGTAGCACTATGAGCATTGAAATTTAATCTCATAAGAACCAGTCTCTTTTTATAGATTTTAGGCCCTTCTCAGGTTAAAAAATGCATTTACCTCATTTCAGCTAAGAACAAATACTCTATCATGCATAAGAATATTCACTTAAAGTGATGCCTGTTACAGCAACACTTAAAGCATAGATTATAAGTGAATAAATGGCACAGTAAATGTGTTTGCACATTACTTCCTCTGTTATGAATGCACATGAAAGCAGGTCATGGGGTGTGTTTGTGTGAACTGTGAGCAGTAGCTACATGGAGACCTTGAGAACATGTTTCTGTGCCTGTGTTCACAACATGAGCAGTGTGAATGTGACAGCCCATGTGCAGGGCACCTGTGGTCGGAAAACTGTGTGACATGCATTCACACTTTAGAGCACATTTCTTGCCCTTGGCTTTTTCTATTGTTGGGACATTTGGGTCTGAATCCAAATCTTGCAAATTACTTCTTTTTAGATCAATAAGTAAAAAATTGTGTTAAGATGAGTCCAGGGATGGCCACCACTTCATATGTTTGGAGATGGTTCTCACTCCCCTTTTCCAGAGGGGACATTTCCATATTCTATGCCAGTTCTCCCTTTTAATGTTGTAAGGTCCTTCCCTGTCTTTGACATAGTTGAGTCATCACTACCAGATGTTTCCGTTCTCTGTGATGCAATGAGGAGCCTGTTGTCGGGGCTGTGTTGGGCATTCACACACATGTTTTCACTCCATTTTCACTTAACCTGATGAGATAGATCATGTGAACCAGGAATCTGAACAGCAAGGTTGACAAATTGCCCCAAAATCACAGAGGATGATGGCACAGCAGTTTTCCCCATCAGAGCCATTAAACATCACTTTGGGTTTCCCTATTTCTCCCCAGATTCTGGATGGGTAGTTCTCACCAATACTGATGAAAGGAATTTGTATTGTGTACACCAGCCATACTCATATTTAAATGACACCAGAAATCCCTGGTAGGTATAAAAACAGATTTACAAATCTTCCTCAGTTTCAGATGCAGCAGGTCTGGGAGAAGCCTGAGAATCTATTTCTAACAAGTCCCTGAGCTGTGATGCTACTGGTCTGAGGACTAGGTGGAGGAGCACTAATCTGGGGAGTCCCTGGTGCTGGTGGCAAGACCCTGTTGTCAGAGCAGCACCACAGCAATTAACAGGAAAACAGTAGAAACACTGCCTCCTCCAGGAGGCCTGCCCTGATGCAGCAAGGTCCTGTGCCCATTACACCACCCACCCCCAGTTTCCCCATAGGTACCACTTCTGATGCCACAACCCACTTAGTAACCTCTGTTACTACATTAATCACACTATAGTAAAAATATTTTCTCTCCCTTCCCTATGTTAGACAGGGGAGTTTGTGAGGGCAGAAGACACTTTATTTCTATCTGTACCCCTGCCACCAAATCAAGCACTTGAGATTATGTAGACACTCAGTAATTTCAGAGTGAATGATATAATACATTTGACATGGTAATTACTTATGTAGGTAACAAACAGCTATGAAAATATCTAGTATGTCTGACAACATAAAGATTCAAAAAATTTTAAAGGTGTGGCATGAAGTGAAAGAGATAATACAGAATTTCAAATTCAGGCTCAAAAGGCATTTGAAACAGTCTCTGTTGAAGCTGATCTAACATCTTAGGGGTTTTAGTCAAATCTCAGATCAGTAGAACCAATAGTCTGAAGTAGCAACTAGAACAATTAATAAACCATAAGGTTTGTATGTAAGTGAGAGTGTTTATGTTTAATGTAGTTGTATAATTTGCTGCTTTTTAGTCTAAGGGCAATAGCAACATTGAAAGAGCAAAGCCCCATAGGAGCATTGTACTAAAGCCAGGTTAGCTGACAAGTAGGAATCTACTGTCTGTTTCCATTTCAATTTTACTTCAGAAAGATTGCGTTGATTTTTTTTAGTTTAAGAGCTTCAAACTTTCAAGTTCAGTTTTCTTTTTTTATTCCTCACTTAGAGGAAGCTGTAGGCAAATTTTTATAATAGTGTTCATCATTGAAAATAGGCTTTCATTGTTCATGACTCTTTTTACTGACTTCTAATGTTTTCAAATGGACCTCTTTTGAACTAAAAGTTCACAAATTGAGTATTAGTTCAGGTGAGAGCATTGCTGAAGGGAAGAATGTTTAAATGAAACCATTTACTTTTTCCAGCTATTGATGTAGAGATAACTAATTTCTTGTTAGAAAAATATAAGCAAGGACACTGAAATTGAGAACAAGTTGACAGTGACCAGAGGGGAGAGGGGAGGGAATTTCAGAGGAAAGGGGTGGAGCATTTGCAGGAACAAGTATAAAGGACACATGGACAATAACAAGGGGTGGGGTGGAAACAGGGGAGGGAGGTGGGGAGAGCTGGGATGGGGGAAAAAGGCAGAAAACTACTTGAACAACAATTAAAAGAATAAATACATCTAAAACTAAAAAAATCCTGATAAATATTTTAGGAAATATTGGAATTTAATAACTGACATTTAAAATTTGTATTAGCTTCAGAAAAAAAGTAAGAATGGAATAAAGAAGTGGAAAAATGCTAGTATTTTTCAAGAGGGAATAATCAAGTATTCCCTCTCAGGATGGATTGGGATGATCAACATGAATGCCAGAGAGAAGCTGATGCTCTTTTATTTTTATGACATAATTCTATTCCTATTTTTCTTGTTGTACATCTCTGAATACTCATTCTCTGTTTTTCCTGATGGGCATTTATTTCTGGGCCACCAACCCCTCCAGTCCTGGGGTGTCTGTAGTCTCCTCCAGAATGAGTCCTTTTCCATGGTACTTCTTAACAACTTTAAATTTTACCATTATCTAGCCCATTCTAGTGCAGAATATCTAGTTTTTTTTTACCACCTCAAATCCAATCACACATTTCTGCCTAATTTGACATAAATGTCCTTCCTTTCCTCAAACTCATTTTCTCAAATGGGATTCTTTGCCCTTCTGTTCCAATCAGATCTCCCTCCTATATTCTCTGGCCATATGAAAGCACAAGAATTTTCTCACTCACTTAAATTTAAACTTTTACACCAGCTTTGGAATATTCTATTCTTCCATACAAATCTTATTGGTATTTCTAAGAAGACCGCCTCCTTCTCTTCCATACCATGTCTATTGCCCAAGCCCACACTCTTCTGCTGACTTCTTCCATTGTCTCACTGTCCTGAGCTTACCCACTCTTTCCCACTAAACCCATGGCGACACCTACTGCATCTTGTGCATGTTGATCTGACCAGAGCATGCTTAGGACCTCACTCAAGCCAGAGCTTCAAAGTGGTGATTAGATGGACAAAAGGGGTGTTGGATTGGGACAGCTGAGGTTTGTACCTGTGTTTCTAGGTGACAGGCAGGGCTATAGAACACCAAGAGAAGCAGAGACACTAAGCCACCAATGGAGAAGTGCTAGATTGAGAGAGAGAGAGAGAGAGACGAGCCTCACCTGCTAGCATTCTTGTCCTTAGATGTTTGAACCTGCAGTTTGTATTCTTGCAGTGTCTATTTTTTAAAAAGTTACCTGAGATTTGGGGTTTTTTTTTTGAACAAACATGTCCCTATTCAGATACCATCTTTCCAGTCACATGTGGACATTAGCCACCACTTATTTATTTTTTAAATATTTTATTTTATTTATTTTTAAAGTGGGAGGGAAAATCAGGGAGAAAGTGAGGGAGAGAAACACTGATGTGTGGTTGCCTCTCGTGCACCCTGAAACACAGGTGTGTGCCCTGACTGGGAATACAACTGGCGACCCTTTGGTTTGCAAGCTGGTGTTCAATCCACTGAGCCACACCAGCAAGGGTGAGCCATCACTTCTTAATTCACCTCATTAATGCTGAGATCTGGGGATTTAAACCATCTTTTCACACCTGCTAGATTAATATTCCTGAGTAAATATAGCAAGGCCCTGTTAAGAAACCTAACCCTTTAGATGTGCCCCTCTGAAAGTTACAAAAACCAAAGATCCTCTTCCTGGCTTTTATTGCTTAGAAAATATAGATTCTGATTTACAAGTCCAATCTAATTTCTCCATTTTACCAATATAAATTCTCCACTTGGGCTGGTTTGATGTTGGGTTTGTCCCAGAAATATCACATTTTTCTCTAATTGCATACCATAAATAATAATGCTGCCTTCATCTGTCATGCTTTTCTATTATCTCCATTACCTGTCCAGGTCCCACCTGTTCACACCACACCATGGGTGTGATAAGACTATAAACATGCACTTGACTATGCCTACTAATTATTTAAGACTCAGATCACATGTTATCGAGTTCAGAAAGCTTTCCCTAACCCTGTTATTTTAAAAAATATGTACAGTTTTTATTTTATTTTTTCCACTACATTTTGTCCCCTCATTACCTCCTCTAACCATAAATTACCAATTTGTTGTACATGCCTATGAGTCTTTTTGCTATTTTGCTCAATCCCTCCACCCCCCTGCCCTCTAGCTGTCATCTGTTTTCCATCTATGAGTCTCTCTGTTTTGCTTGTTAGTTCAGTTTGTTCATTAGAGTTCACATATGAGTGAAATCATATAGTATTCATCTTTAACATATTCACTTAGTATAATGTTCTCCAGGTCCATCTGTACTGTTGCAAAGGGTGAATTTTCCTTCTTTATCCACTCATCTGTTGATGGATACTTGGGCTGCTTCCATATCTTGGCAATTGTTAATAACACTGCAATGAACACAGGTGTGCTTATGCTCTTTTGAATTATTGTTTTGGGTTACTTCAGATATATTCCCAGAAGTGGAATTGCTGGGTCATAAAGCAGATATATTTTTAATTTTTTGAAGTATCTCCACACTGTTCTCCACAGTGGCTGCACCAGTCTGCATTCCCAACACTCTAAAAGGGTTCTTTTTCTACACATCCTTGCCAGCAATTGTTTTTTGATTTATTGTTGGTAGCCATTCTGACCGGTGTGAGATGGTATCTCATTAAGGTTTTTACTGGCATTTCTCTGATGATTAGTGATGTTGAGCATATTTTCATGTCTATTGATCATCTGTATGTCTTCTTTGAAGTGTCTACTCAGGTCATTTGCCCATTTTTAATTGGGTTGTTTGTTTCCCTGGTGTTCAGTTTTGTAACTACTTTGTAAATTTTGGTATTAAACCCTTATCAGATGTGTCAGTGAATATATTCTACAATTCTGTGGGGTGTCTTTTATTTTGCTTTTTTCCCATTTTAAAAATTGTTGTTGTTCAAGCACTGTTGTCAGGCTTTTCTTCCCATCTCCCCCACCACCCCAGCCATCCTCACCTCCTTCCCCTGAATCCACCCACCTTGGTTTTGTCCATGTGTCCTTTAAAGATGTTCCTGAGAACCCTTAACCCTTTTCCTCCCATTACCCCCACCACTACCACCCCTATAGTTACTGTCCATTTGTGCTTAATTTTAATGTCTCTGGTTATATTTTGCTTGTTTGTTTGTTTGTTTTGTAGATTAGGTTCCACTAAGAAGAGATCATTTGGTATTTGTCTTTCACTGTCTGCCTTATGTTTTTACTTAGCATACTGCTGTAAGGCTCTATCCATGCTGTTCCTAATGTTAGAAGTTCTTTCTTTCTTTCTGTACATAGTATTCCATTGTGTAAATCTACAATAGTTTTTGGACCCATTCATTAACTGATGGGCACTTAGGCTATTTCTAGTACTTGGCTATTGTAAATTGTGCTGCTATGAACATTGAGGGGCATAGGTTCTTTTGGATTGGTGTTTCAGGGTTCTTAGGATATAAGTCTAGCAATGGAATTGCTGGGTCAAAAGGCAGTTCCATTTTTTAGTTTTCTGAGAAAATTCCATGCTGTTTTCCACAGTGGGCACACCAGTCTACAATCCAGGCAACAGTACACAAGGGTTCCCTTTTCTCTCCAGCCTCTCCAACACATGTTTATTGTTTTGTTTATGATGGCCATTCTGACCAGTGTGAAGTGGTATCTCATTGTGGATTTAATTTGCATCTCCTGATACCTATTGATGCTGAGCATCTTTCCATATGTCTCTGGACCCTTTGTATGTTCTCCTTGAAGAAGTGTCTGTCCAGGTCCTTTGCCCATTTTTAATTATTTTTTGTCTTCCTAGACTAGAATCATGTGAGTTCTTTATATATTTAGGAGATTAAATCTTTGTCTGAGGTACCATTGGCAAATATGTTTTCCCATACAGTTGGTTTTCTTTTCATTTTAATGCTGTTTTCTTTAGCTGTGCAGAAGCATTTTATTTTGCTGAGATCCCATTTGTTTGTTCTTTCCTTTATGTCTCTTTCTATAGGGGATATATCAGCAAAAACATCCTTGCATGGAGTATCTGAGATTTTCCTGCCTATGTTCTCCTCTAGAATTTTTATGGTGTCAAGACTTATATTGAAATTTTTTATCTACCTTGAATTTATTTTTGTGTATTGTGTAAGTTGGTGATCAAGTTTCATTTTTTCCCCATGTAGCTGTCTGGGTCTCCAACCACAATTTTTTGAAGAGGCTATTTTAATTCCATTTTATGCTGCTATCCACTTTGTCAAGTATTAATTGACCATAGAGACTTATTACTAGGGCTTATTACTAGGATCTCCATTCTGTGCCACTTGTGTATGTGTCTGTTCTTATGCCAGTACCAGGCTGTTGTGATTACAGTGTCCTTGTAACATAGTTTGATATCAGGTATTGTGATACCTCTTACTTTGTTCTTCTTTCTCAAAATTGCTGCAGCTATTCAGGATCATTCATGGTTCTATACAAATTTTTGAAATGCTTGTTCCATATCTGTGTGATATGCCACTGGTACACTAATAGGTTTTGCATTGAATCTATAAATTTTGGGGGGTAGTATGGACATTTTGATGATGTTGAGTCTTCCTCTCCATGAACATGGTATATATTTCCATTTGTTCATATAGTTGTTTGTACCTTAATGTCTTTCTTCAGTGTTGTGTATTTTTCTGTGTACAGGTCTTTTACCTCCTTGGTTAGATTTTTTCCTAGGTACTTTATTTTTCTCGTTGGTATATCAAATGGGATTTTTAAATTTCTTTTTCTGATATTTCACTGTTGGTGTACAAAAATGCCTTTGATTTCTGGATATTGACTTTGAACCCTGCTGTTTTGCCAAATTCGCTTATTAGGCAGAGCAGTGTTTTGGTGGAGTCTATAGGATATTCTATGTACACCATCATGTCATCTGCAAACAATGGCGATTTTATTTCTTCCTTTCCAATTTGAATGCATTTTAATCATTTTCTTGTTTGATTGCTGTGGCTAGGACTTCTAATACTATGTTGAATAGGAGTGGCAAAAGTGGGCATCCTTGTCTTATTCCTGATCTTTGTGGGAATGTTCCTAGTTTTTGCCCATTGAGTACAATGTTGGCTGTAGGTCTCTCATATATGACCTTTATCAGGTTGAGGAATGCTCCCTCTATTCCTACTTTGCCTAGTGTTTCAATCATAAATGAGTGCTGTACCTTATCAAAAGCTTTTCTCACATCTGTTGATATGATTATGTGAATTTTGTTTTTTGTTTTTTATCTGATGTATTACATTTATTGATTTGCGAATATTGTACTATCCTTGCATCCTTGGGATGAAATCCACTCGATTATGTGTATGATCTTTTTAATGTTTAATATTATTAATATTTTGTTGAGGATTTTAGGGTCTATGTTCATCAGCGCTATTCACCTGAAGCTTTCTTTCTTTGTTATGTCATTAAATGGTTTTGGGATTACATGATTCTCACTTCATAAAAAGAGATTGGGAGTCCTCCATCTTCTTGTATTTTTTTGGAATAGACTGTGAGGGATAGGGGTTAGCTCTTTCTTAAATGCTTTGTAAAATTCTCCTGTGAAACCATCTAGTCCAGGGCTTTTGTGTGTTGGAAGTTTTTGATTACGGCTTCAATTTCATCTGCTGTTATTGGTCTGTTTAGACTTTCTGCTTCTTCTTTTCACTTTTATTAGATTATATTTTCCTAGAAATTTGTCCATTTCTTCTAGGTTTTCAAGTTTCTTGACAAAGAGTTCTTCATAGTAATTTCTTACAATCCTTTGTATTTCTATGATATCAGTTGTAATCTCTCCTCTTTTATTTTTTATTGTGTTTATTTGAGTCCTCTTTTTTTCTTGATGAGTCTGCTTAAAGGCTTGTTAGTTTCGTTTATCTTTTCAAAGAACCAGCTCCTCTATTTATTTATCCTTAGAATTGTTTCTTTAGTCTCTATGTTGTTTACTTTTGCCCTGATCTTGGTTATTTTCTTTCTTCTACTTTCTCTGGGCTCTCTTTGCTGTTGTTCCTCCAGTTCTTTTAAGTGTAGAGTTTGGTTGTTTATTTGAAATGTTTCTATTTTTTTTAGGTAGGCCTGTATCACTATGAACTTCGCTCTCAGGACTGTCTTCTCTGTGTCCCATAATTTTTGGATTGTTGTGAGTTCATTTTCATTTGTTTCCAAAAACGTTTTGGTTTCTTTCTTGATGTCATTCTTGACCCATTCACTGTTTAATAGCAAGCTATTCAATCTCCGTTAGTTTAAAGGTTTCTTTTGAATTTTTTCCTTGAGGTTGATTTCTAGTTTCAGGCCCTTGAGGTAAGAGAACATTTTAAAAGTGATTTCAGTTTTCTTGAATTTGTTGAGGGCTTGTTTTTTGTCATATCATGTGGTCTATCTTTGAAAATGTTCCACGTGCATTTGAAAATAATGTGTATTTTGCTTCTTTGTGATGAAAGGCTCTCTATATACCAGTTAAGTCCATTTGATCTGGGACATTGTTCAATGCTGCTATATCCTTGTTGATAGTTTGTTTGAAAGATCTATTTATTTTTGATAGTGGGGTGTTGAAGTCCCCTACTGTAATAGTGTTGCTGTCTATATCTTTCTTGAAGTCCTCCAACATTTTCCTTATGCATTTTGGATACTCTTATTTTAGATGCACATATATTTACAATGTTTTTTTTCTTGGTGTATTCTTTCCTGAGTGTCCTTCTGGGTCTCTTTTTATGGCCCTTGTTTCAAAGTCTATTTTGTCTGATATGAGTATTGCTACCTGTTTTTTCATTCTTGTCCATTTGCTTGGAAAATTTGTTTCCAACCTTTCACTCTCAGTCTGTGTAGGTCTTTGGTTCTGAGGTGGGTCTCTTGTAGGCAGTATATGTGTGGGTAATGTTATTTTATCTATTCAGGTATTCTATGTCTTTTGATTGGAGCATTTAATCCATTAACATTTAAGGTTATTATTGATAGATATTTGTTCTTTCTTATCCCCTTTGTACCTGTGTTTCTCTCTCTTTCACTCTTTTCCTCTCTTCTCTTATATCAATTCTTTTAGTAAATCTTGTAGGGTTAGTTTGATTGGGATATATTTTTTCAGCCTTCTCCTATCTTGGAAAATTCTTATTTAACCTTCCATTTTAATTGAGAGCCTCGCTGGATAGGCTAATCTTGGTTGTAGGTGTTTGTTTTTCATTACTTAATATATCTCTTGCCCTTCTCTGCTGGATTGTAGTGATTATTATTATTATTATTATTATTATTATTATTTTAGAAATCAGTTGCTACCCTTATTGGAGTACCTTTGTATATTGCTTCTTGTTTCTCCCTTGCTGCTTTTAAGATTCTCTCTTTATCTTTAATACTTGGCATTTTAATTATGATATGTCTTGGAGTTGGCCTCTTTGGGTTCATGTTTTTTTATTTTTATTTTTATTTACTTCTCATTCAAGTACACTTTTCTGTCTTATATTCCCAGCCCTGCCCCCCCAGTGCTCCCCACCTCCCTCCCATATCCGCCCCCCACCTTAGTTATTGTCCATGTGTCCTTTATACTTATTCATGTAAGTCCATCTCCTTTTCTCCTATGATTCTCTCCCCTCTCCCCTCTGGACCCTGTCAGCCTGTTCAGTATTTGAGTGTCATTTGTCATATTTTGCTTGCTTGTTTGTTTTGTTGTTTAGATTCCTGTTAAATGTGAGATGATATGGTATTTGTCTTTCAACGCCTGGCTTATTTCGCTCAACATAATGCTCTCCAGTTCCATCCATGATCTTGCAAAAGGTAGGAGCTCCTTCTTCCTTTCTGCATAGAAAGGAAGAATTCCATTGTGTAAATGTACCATAGCTTTTTGATCCAGTCATTTACCGATGGGCATCTAGGTTGCTTCCAACTCTTGGCTATTGTAAATTGTTGGGTTCATGTTGATTGGGACTCTCTGTGCTTCCTGAACTTTCATGTTTTTTCCCCCCTCTTTAGGTTTAGAAAGTTTTTCTCATTATATTTACAAACAGGGTTTTTATCCCTTGTTCCTCTTTTTCTCCTTCTGGTATCTTATGATTCTAATGTTTTTGCATTTCAAGGTGTCTTGGAGTTCCCTTAAGCTATCTTCATATTTTTTTAGTGTTTTTTTCATGCAGGTGGTCTAGCTGGGTGTTTCTTCCAACCTTGTCTTCCAGCTCACTAATTCGGTCCTGTGCTTCATTCAGCCTGCTTGTAATTCCTTCTAGTTTGTTTTTTATTCCTGAAAATTTATTGTTCACTTTTTGCCGGTTTTTGTTTTTAGCTTCTATTTCGTTGTTCATGCTGATGTAATTCTCACTCAGTTCCTTGTAGTTGTCTGTGAGTTCCTTGAGCATCCTTGTAACCATTATTTTGAATTCTATATCTGCTAATTTGCTTACCTCAATTTCATTTAGCTCTTTTAGTGGGGAGTCTTCCATTCCTTTTGACTGCAGGTTGTGTTTTGTTTCCCCATTTCAGGAGACTATTGTTGTTTGTTTCTGTGCTTCCTGATGTTTTGCTAGCTGTCTTTGTAGGGTGAACTTCTATAGTAGGAATTCTCTGGGATTCAGTGGTGTGTTGTCTTTGATATCCTTGTCTGGATGCTCTAAGTTTGCCTTTTCTTCTGTTTGTGTGAGCTCTCTTGTTGTACTTCGGTTTTACCTTTGGTGGTTCCTTTGTTGGTATGTTCTCTCTTCCAGAGAGTATACTGATGTTTGCAGCTCCCACATATTCTTGAATGTGATCAGTGGCAGAGGGTGGGCAAAATAGATTAAGACAGCAGGAGAATATTCTATGGGATTTAAAGTACCAACAAATAGAGAAGAGACAAGAGATTCTTTGGGTAAATACAGTGTTAACTGTGATATTTCACCTAACTAGCCACTTTTTATGAAAAGTGAAAAAGAGATAAGACTCTTGTTAGAGGGGAGGATGATTGTGAGCTGAATCCAAAAACAGAGCACTTGTGCAAGGTTAGATGATGAGATATAGTGAGAGTAAGGGATAGGAAGTCAGGGTATTATAAGAAAGAATAGTGTTAACCACAACAATAGTAAAGCTCAGGAATACAGTGAAATGGGCTAAGGTCAGGGAAGGGTGCTCGGTAGTATTTACAATTATATGGAACAACGATCAGTCACAGTACTACTGGAACAACAATAATATGACAAGAAATATATGACTTGGATAACAAGAATAGAAAGTACACTATCAAGAGTAGTGTGTTATTGGAATATGAGTGAAGTGAAAGAAGGAAAATTAAGATACAATATGAAGGAGATAAAAAGAAAAACCAGTCAAACAACCCAATTAAACAGAGAAATAAAATAAAGTAATCAGAAAAAAGAGAAATAAAAATATTAATAAAATAAAACATGTAAAAATATTGAAAAATAATAATACAAATAAACAATAAAATGCCAGTTCTATTGGATAGCAAAGTGAATTTGTCTCAGTTTCTCAGTTTTGGGGGTTAGCCTTGTGTTTCCCCTTTGGATCTGTTTCTGGCTCTTTCACAACTCCAGGTCTTATCGTCTATTGTCTCACTTGGGGAAAGAAAAAAAAAGGGAGAGAGAGAGAGAGAGAGAGAGAGAGAGAGAGAGAGAAGCCTCCTGCTGACTTAAAACCTATCCATCGAGTTCTACTGATCTTCCTGGATGCCTCAGGAAGAGGAGAGTTGGGCTTCACTTTTCTCCCTTCCTACATTTTTGCCAGGATGGGAGCCAGGTGTGGTTTACAATATTCACAGTTGCCCAGCCTCCATCCCAGATCCTCCTTGAGCTGTGGGTGCCCCCACTGTCCATCTGTACCAGGCCTGTGCCTTTAATCCACCAGTTGCACCAATATTGTGTGGTGTGTCTCCTCCTTGCTCTTTGCAAGCTGACTGTGGCCAGAGCCACCACCAGCAAGCAGTGCCAGTCAGCCTCCAGGTGAGCAGTGTGATATGCCCTCAAATCAGCCTTGGGGCAAATGGTGCCTGGAGCAGGAGCAGCCAGAATCAGCTGCAGGGAAAGAAGCACCACTCTTCCAACAGGCAAGTGTTGCCACTCAGCTACCAGCTAGCAGCCTGAGCCAAGCAAGGGTGAGCATCTCAAATCACCTTAGGGGAAGGCCAGCTGCTGCCCAAAAGTTCCTTACAAAGCAGCTGCCAGCCATTTTTTTTTGGGGGGGGGGAGCCTCTTGTTTAAACCTGCCATTCTTACCAAGTGCCAGGCTTTTCACAACAGCCCAACTTACTTTTTTAAAAGTATATTTTATTGACTTCCGCCAAGATGAAGGCATAGGTGGAAACACTGTGCCTTCTCCCACAACCAAGTTTGAATACAACAAAGGTTTGGAGAACAAAGGCGCAGCCAAAAAACAGAAAATTGAATTATACGGAAGTCCGACTACAACTAATTGTTCCATGGGGACAGTAGGAGGGGCAGAGAAAGCAGCGGAGCAGGGTCGGGTAGGAAAGATCCCCAGACCTAGGCGCGCAAGTGGCCCAGACCCAGGGTGTGGGGCAGACTGACCACGGTCGCACATTTGTGCACAGTGAGACAGACCATGCAGGCCCCAGGGGGCGAGGGCTGACGGTGGTGGCACACTCGCATGCAGTGGGATGAAACGCGTGGGCCCGGTGACGGTGGCAGCTGCCACACCTGTGGGGGCCGTGGCAGGAGACGGCAGATGGGACGCCATTGCTCCTCTTTGACCCCGCCCCCACATACAGCATCACAACCCAGGACTGAGTTGCCCTGCTCAGGTGAAGACCTAGGGCTCCAATCCTGATACGTAACAGGCACAAACAGCCCAAAACATGGCACAAGAAGAATTCAAAGTCCCAGAGCCGATAACTGTCAGCGACCGAGAAATTGCCAGCCTCTCAGAAGCACAATTCAAGGCACTGTTTATCAGGATGCTCACAGAACTGGTTGATTGTAGTCACAAATTAGAAGAACATATGAAGGCTAAACTAGTTGAAATGAAGGGAGATGTCCAGGAAACCAATAGCAATGGAAAGGAAACTGGGACTCAAATCAATGGAATGGACCAGAAGGAAGAATGAAACATCCAACCAGAAAGGAATGAAGGAATGAGAATTCAAAAAAATGAGGAGAGGCTTAGGAACCTCCAGGACATCTTTAAACATTCCAACATCTGGACTATAGGGGTACCAGAAGGGGGAAAGAAATAGCCACGAGTGGACAATTTATTTGGACAAATAATAAAGGAGAACTTCCCCAGTCTGGCAAAGGAAATAGACTTCCAGGAAATCCAGGAAGCCCAGAGAGTCCCAAAGAAGTTGGACCCAAGAAGGAACACACCAAGGCACATCATAATTAGCCAAGACTAAAATGAAGGAAAGCATCCTAGAAACAGCAAGAGATAAGGGGACAGTCACCTACAAAGGAGTTCCCATCAGACTGTCAGCTGATTTCTCAAAAGAGACCTTACAGGCAAGAAGGGGCTAGAAAGAAGTATTCCAAGTCATGAAATCCAAAGACCTACAGCCAAGATTGCTTTATCCAGCAAAACTTTCATTTAGAATGGAAGGACAGATAAAGTGCTTCTCAGATAAGGGCAAGTTAAAGGAGTTCATCATCACCAACCCCTTATTATATGAAATGCTAAAAGGACTTATATAAGAAAAAGAAGATGAAAAATATGAACAGTGAAAGGACAGAAAACTCACAGTTATTAACAACCACACCTAAAACAAAGGCAAACCTAGAGGACAGCTAGATCAGGAGTGGAACCATAGAAATGAAGAACACATGGAGGGTTAGCAACAGGGGAGTGGGAGGAGGAGAAGGGGGGAGAAAGTACAGAAAATAACATAGACGGTAGGTAAAAAATAGATAGAGGGGAGGGCAAGAATAGTATGGGAAATATAGAATCTAAAGAACTTGAGACATGTGGTTATAAACTAAGGGGGGAGAATGGTCGGGGAGGGAGTGTGCGGGTGGAGGGGAATGAAGGGGGGAATAGAACAACTGTAATGGTATAATCATAAAATATATTAAAAAATAAAAAAGTATATTTTATTGATTATGCTATTACAGTTTTCCCAATTTCCCCCCTTTATCCTCCATGTGCACTACATTCCCCAACCCTTCATAATTTCCCCCTTTAGTTCATGTCCATGGGTTTTTCATATAAGTTCTTTGAATTCTCTGTTTCCTGTACCATTCTTGACCTCTCCCCATCTACTTTATCATCTATCAATTATGCTTCTTATTCCATGTACCCTCCTCCCTCATTCTTCCCCTCCCCTCCCCACTGAAAAGCCTTGCATGTGATGTCCATTTCTGTGATTCTATTCCTGTTGTAATTGTTTGCTTAGTTTTTGTTTTTGTTGTTTTTTTTTAGGTTCATTTGTTGATAGTTGTGAGTTTGTTGTCATTTTACTGTTCATAGTTTTTTTATCTTCTTCAATTTCTTAGATAAATCCCTTTAATGTTTCATATAATAAGGGCTTGGTGATGATGATATCCTTCAACTTGACCTTATCTGGGAAGTACTTTTCCTGCCCTTCCATTCTAAATGATAGCTTTACTGGATAGACTAATCTTGGATGTAGGTCCTTGCCTTCCGTGACTTCAGATACTTCTTTCTACCCCTTCTTGCCTGCATGATTTCTTTTGTTCTCAGCTAATAGTATTATGGCCATTCCTTTGTAGGTAACCCTCTTTTTCCTTCTTGCTGTTTTTTAGATTCTCTCTTTATCTTTATTCTTGGGTAACTTAATGATGATGTGCCTTGGTGTGTTCCTCTTTGGGTCCAATTTCTTTGGGACTCTCTAGGCTTTCTGGACTTCCTGAACTCTATTTTCTTCATCAGATTGGGGAAGTTTTCCTTCATTATTTGTTCAAATAAGTTTTCAATTTCTTGCACTTGTTCTTCTTGTTTAGACACCCCTATAATTCGGATATTGGAATGTTTAACATTGTCCCAGAGGTTCCTAAGCCTCTTCTCTTTGTTTTGAATTCTTGTCTCTTAATTCTGTTCTCATTGGATGTTTAATTCTTCCTTTAGTTCCCAATTGTTAATCTGAGTTCAGGTTTCCTTCCTATCACTGTTGGTTCCCTGAATATTTTACTTTATTTCACTTTGGGTATTCCTCATTTGTTCTACCATTTTGTGACCAAGCTCAATCAGTTCTGTGAGCATTTTGATTACCAGGACTTTAAACACTCCATCAGATAAGTTTGCTTTCTCCTCGTTGCTTTCTGGAGTTTTGCTCTGCTCTTTCATTTGGGTCATATTTCTTTGGTACACCTGAGAAGTTGAAAAGGGTGGGGCCTTAGGTGTTCTCTAAGGCAGAGCAACCATCTTGCTGCATTGTGGCACTGTCTGTGGGGGAGAGGTCATAGAGTGAACTATGCAGCTCACTTGCTTGATTCTAGCCCCACTTTTCAAAGAACTCTTGTATGAGACTGGGAGTTTCTCCCACCGTGGCAACCCCTGCTGTAGTCCACAGTCAGCTCTGAGTCTCAGTTTCCTGTGCATTCAGCCCTGCCCAGGTGGTATACTGCTTTGCCGTGGGTCCTTTTAGCCTGTCCTGCCCTCATGGTCCATCTCCTTGTAGGGGGTTCTCTCCGTCCTCCTGGCTTACTTTTCTGGTGGGTTTAGTTGACTGTTTCCTTAATTCCTTGGTTGTTAGAGTTCCATGAAATTTGATTTTCTGGCACTTCTGGTTGTTTATTCATTTTAGGTTGGTTGTTATCCTCCTTTTGGTTGTGTGAGGAAATGAAAGGTTTCTACCTATGCCTCCATCTTGGCCAGAACAGAGCCCAACTTTCTAACCAGACTGGAGACTATCTGGGTTAGGGTCTGACATGGTCCAACTCTTCTCCCTTCTTCAGGTGTCACCAGCTACCCAATTTCTCTGGTAATGATGTAGCTGGTGTCCACAGTTCCAGCGGATGTACACCGCCTCTGTGTGTCTCCCACTTCATCTCTCTTCCCCCCAGCAATTTCAAGCATCCAGGTCTCCCCTGGTGCCACACTGCCCTCCCAGCTTTGGTTGGGGAGGGAGCTGGTGATCCTACTCTCCTCCCCATATCCTGCAGCAGGCGCTGGGCTGGGGGCCACAGCAGCCTAGGTCCCTGTGCAGATCCCAGACACCTTAGAGTCCCAACACAATCTCGTCACTGTATGTTTTTCAATGTCCTCTATAATTTTTGGCCTCCAAACTTTATATAAGTTCAGACTCCAGTGGCTGTTCACTCTGTTCCTCAGAAGATCTCCTTGGTGTTCCCACTGGGCACAGGGAGAACTGGACTCTGCTCCCACCTACCTTGTCACCATCTTCTGTCTCTGTCTTTTATTTGGTTGACAATTTCTTTTGCTTTACAAAAGCTTTTTAGTTTGATTTAGTTCCATTTGTTTATTTTTTCTTTTGTCCTGGCCCTGTTCTTCAACAGTTCTCTCTTATTTATATTATCACACTAATATGGTATCAATATCAAATCTTGTACTTAGTGCCAGCAGTTTTCTGTTAGCACCACTTTAGATATATCCATTTATTACCTTATGGATACATTTTCATTCAATTCTACATATTTTTATTTTCCTTGTCTTTGACTAGTAACTTATTTAGATTAGTTTAGTTTCCAAAATTTCAGATTTTTTGGATAGCTTTTTCATTAATTTTTAAATTAATTTTAATATGATCAGAAAACATACTTTGTATGATTTTAGTTTTTCTAAATGTATCAAGGATTTTGTGGTGCACAATATCGTCTCTCCTGGTCAGTGTTTCATGTTCTCGAAAATCTGTGTTCTGTGGATGTCAGGTTGAGGTTTCTATAAATGCCAGTTTGGTAAAGTTGCTTGTTCAGAACCTCTGTATCCTTGATGATTATTTTGTCTACTTGTTTGGTTAGTTATTGAAAAAAGAATGTTTCACTATTCCATATTAATTGTTAAGTTTTGTTATTTCTCCTTTCATTGCTAAGTTTTTGCTTTAGGTATTTTGAAACTGTCTTGTAAATATATACACATTTAAGATTTTTATCCATTTTGGTGAATTGGCTCTTTTGTTCATGTAAGTACCTCTATCTCCTGACAGGTTCACAACAATAGAATTTGTAGTTTCTTTTGATTTTTTTTGTTAGTGAGAGAGCAACACTTCTTCCAACTACATTCTATAAAAAGCTTACTTTATTTTTATTTATTATATAGTCAATTACAGTTAAACATTTCTTTTTTCCCCAGTTTTTAATTTAATTATTGTTCAAGTACAGTTTTCTATTACTCCAATCCCATCCCAACCCGGGATCCCCCTCCCTCCCATTCCCACCCTTCTCAGTTGTTGTCCGTGTATCCTTTATATTTGTGCCTCTAAATCCCTCCCCTATTTCCCCTGAAATTCCCTCCCCTCTCCCCTCTGGTCATTGTCAGCCTGTTCTCTATTTCAATGTCTTTGGTTATATTTTGCTTGCTTGTTTGTTTTGTTGTTTAGCTTCCTGTTAAAGGTGAGATCATATGGTATTTGTCCTTCAACACCTGGCTTATTTCACTCAGCATAATGCTTTCCAGTTCCATCCATGATGTTGCAAAAGGTAGAAGCTCCTTCTTTCTTAATGCAGCATAAAATTCCATTGTGTATATGTACCATGGTTTTTCCATCCATTCATTTACTGATGGGCACCTAGGTTGCTTCCAAATCTTGGCTATTGTAAGTTTTGCTGCTATGAACAGTGGGATGCATATGTTCTTTGGGATTGGTGTTTTAGGGTTCTTAGGATACAATCCTAGCAGTGGAAATGCTGGGTCAAAAGGCAAGTCTAATTTTAGTTTTCTGAGAAAATTCCATACTGTTTTCATAATGGTTGTACCAGTCTGCAATCCCACGAACAGTGGACCAGAGTCCCCTTTTCCCCACACCCGCTCCAATATGTGTTGTTTATTGCTTTGTTTATGATAGCCATTCTCACTGGTGTAAAGAGGTATCTCATTGTGGTTTTAATTTGCATCTCTCTGATAGCAAGCAATATTGAGCATCTCTTCATGGGTCTCTGGATCCTCTGTATGTCCTCCTTGGTGAAGTGTCTGTTCAATTCCTTTGCCCATTTTTTAATTGTGTTGCTCACCTTCTGTGAGTGGACTCCAGTGAGTTCTTTGTATATTTTGGAGATTAAACCTTTGTCAGGGGTATCATTGGCAAATACGTTTTCCCATAGAGTTCGTTGTCTTTTTATTTTAATGCTGTTCTCCTTAGCTGCGCACAAGCTTTTTATTTTGATGAGATCCCATTTGTTTATTCTTTCCTTTATATTCCTTGCTCTAGGGGACATATCAGTAAAAATGTTGCTGCATGAAATATCTGATATATTCCTGCCAATGTTCTCCTATGAGACTTTAATGGTGTCACGGCTTATATTTAAGTCTTTTATCCACCTTGAGTTTATTTTGGTGTATGATGTAAGTTGGGGCTCGAGTTTCATTTTTTTGCAAGTAGCTGTCCAGTTCTCCCAACACCATTTGTTGAAGAGGCAATCTTTACCCCATTTTATGATACTGCCCACTTTGTCAAATATTAATTGACTGTAGAGAGTTGGGTTTATTTCTGGGTTCTCTGTTCTGTTCCATTGGTCTAGGTGCCTGTGTTTATGCCAGTACCAGGCTGTTTTGATTACAGTGGCCTTGTAATATACTTTGATATCAGGTATTGTGATCCCTCCTACTTTGTTCTTCTTTCTTAACATTGCAGCTGCTATTCGGGGTTGTTTATGGTTCCATATAAATTTTTGAAGTGTTTCTTCTATGTCTGTGAAATATGCCATTGGTGCTTTAATAAGTATTGCATTGAATCTGTAAATTGCTCTGGGTAGGATGGACATTTTGATGGTGTTAATTCTTCCAATCCATGAACACGGTATATGTTTCCATTTGTTTGTGTCCTCCTTGATTTCTTTCTTCAGTTTTGTGTATTTTTCTGCATACAGGTCTTTTATCTCCTTGGTTAGATTTATTCCTAGCTATTTCATTTTTGTTTTTGCTATATCAAATGGGATTTTTTTCTTGATTTCTTCTTCTGCTGATTCATTGTTAGTATACAAAAATGCCTTTGATTTCTGGATATTGACTTTGTATCCCGCTGTTTTGCCAAATTCATATATTACTTTGAGCAGTTTTTGGGTAGAGCCTATAGGATTTTCCATGTACACTATCATGTCATCTGCAAACAGTGACAGTTTTGTTTCCTCCTTTCCAGTGTTAATGGCTTTTATTTCCTTTTGCCTAATCACTGAGGCTAAAACTTCCAATACTATATTAAATAGAAGTGGTGAAAGTGGACAACCTTGTCTTCTTCCTGATATTAGTGGAAAAGCATTTAGTTTTTGCCCATTGAGTATGATGTTGGCTGTAAGTCTTTCATATATGGCCTTTCTTATATTGACAAATGCTCCCTCTAGTCCCACTTTGCTGAGTGTTTTTATCATAAATGGGTTCTATACCTTATCAAAATCTTTTTCCACATCTATTGATATGACCATGTGGTTTTTGTCTTTGCTTTTGTTTATGTGGTGTATTACATTTACTGATTTGTGGATATTGAACCATCCTTGCATCCCTGGGATGAATCCCACTTGGTCGTGGTGTATGATCTTTTTGATGTATTGTAGGATGCGATTTACCAATATTTTGTTGAGGATTTTAGCATCTATGTTCATCAGCTATATTGGCCTAAAGTTTTCTTTCTTTGTTGTGTCTCTATCTGGCTTTGGAATTAGGATGATGCTGGCTTCATAAAAAATGTTGGGAAGTTTCCCATCATTTTGGATTTTTTGGAATACTCAGTGAAGAATAGGGGTTAGCTCTTCCTTAAAAGCTTTGTAGAATTCTCTTGTGAAACCATCTGGTCCGGGGCTTTTGTGTGATGGGAGTTTTTTGATTACTGCTTCAATTTCATTTGCTGTTACTGGTCTGTTCAGGCTTTCTACTTCTTCTTCATTGAGTTTTGGAACAATATATTTTTCTAGAAATGTGTCCATTTCACCTAGGATTTCAAATTTCTTCGCATACATTTCTTCATAGTAATTCCTTACAATCCCTTTTATTTCTGTGATATCAGTTGTAATCTCTCCTCTTTCATTTCTGAGTGTGTTTATTTGGGTCCTCTCTCTTTTTTTCTTGATGAGCCTACTTAAAGGTTTATTTATTTTTTTTTATCTTTTCAAGAATCAACTCTTGGATTCATTGATCCTTAGAATTGTGCTTTTAGTCTCTATGTCGTTTAATTCTCCTCTGATCTTGGCTATTTCTTTCCTTGTACTTGCTCTGGGCTGTCTTTGTTGTTGTTCTTTGAGTTCTTGCAGGCGTCGGGTTAGGTTGTTTGTTTGAAATGTTTCTGTTTTCTTTAGGTAAGCCTGTATTGCTATGAACTTCCAGCTCAGGAGTGCCTTCATCGTGTCCTGTAAGATTTGGGTTGTTGTGAGTTCATTTTCATTTGTTTCCAGAAACTTTTTGATTTCGTCCCTAATTTCAATCTTGACCCATTCATTGTTTAATAGCATACCATTCATTATCCATGATTTTGGGTGNTTCCCTACTATATTTTTGTTGCTTTCAATATCTTTCCTGAGGTCCTCTAGAATTTTCTTTATATATTTGGGTCTCCTTATTTGGGTGCATATATATTTATGATGTTAATGTCTTCTTTGTGGATTCTTCCATTGAGCAATATGAAGTGACTTTCTGGGTCTCTCTTTATGGTTCTGATTTTGAAGTCTATTTTGTCTGATATGAGAATTGCTACCCCAGCTTTTTTTTCTTGTCCATTTGCTTGGAAATTTTGTTTCCATCCTTTCACTTTTTGTCTGTGATGATCTTTTGACCTGAGGTGGATCTCTTGTAGGCAGCATATGTGTGGGTCATGCTTTCTTATCCATTCCGCTATTCTGTGTCTTTTGATTGGAGCATTTAATCAATTTACATTTAAGGTTATTATTGAAAGGTACTTATTCATTGCCATTTTTGTACCACAGTTCCTCTCTGTCTCTCTCTTTTCCTTCCTTTCCTTAAAACAGTACTTTTAGTATTTCTTGTAGAGCTGGTTTGGTATAGACATATTCTTTTAGACTTTTTTTTTGTCTTGGAAGCTCTTTACTTGGCCTTCTATCATGATTGAGAGCCTTACTGGTTAAAGTAGCCTTGGTTGTATGCCTCTGGTTCTCATTACTTGAAATATGTCTTGCCATTCTCTTCTTGCTTGGAGTGTTTCCCTTGAGAAGTCAGTAGCTAACCTTATTGGGGCTCCCTTGCATGTTACTTCCTTTTTCTCCCTTGCTGCCTTTAAGATTCTCTCTTTGTCTTGGAATTTTGCCATTTTAATGATGATGTTTCTTGAAGTTGGCCTCTTTGTGTTCCTCTAGAATGGGACTATCTGTGATTCCTGGATTTGTGTAACTTTTTCTCTCATCAAATTAGGAAAACTTTCCATCATTACTCTTTTAAATAGGTTTTCTATCCCTTGTTCTTCTTCTTCTCTTTCTGGTATTCCTATTATTTGGATATTATTAACGTTTCATATCGTCTTGCATTTCCCTTAATTCTTTTTGAGCCTCTTTTCCCTTTCTTGCTCTTTCTGGGAGATTCTTTCTACTGTGTCCTCCAACTCACTGATCCGATATGCTGCCTCATCAATCCTGCTTTTCATTCCTTCTACTGTCTTCTTCACTTCCGAAATTGTATTCTTCATTTCCTCTTGGCCTTTGGTGATAGTTTCTATTTCCTTTTTCATGTTGATATAGTTTGTGGAGAGCTCATTGTAGCTCCCCTCTAGTTTCTGGTAGCTCATTGTGAGCTGTTTGAATTTCCTGATAACTAGTGCTTTGAATTCAATATCTGATAGCTGACTTGCCTCTCTTTCATCTGACATTATTTCTGAGACTTCCACCTTTTCTTTCATTGGGGCATTCTTTCTTTGTCTTCGCATTGCTTATGAGACTCTTCTTGTTAACTCCAGCTTCTTACATTATTCTTTTCTGTCTCCCTAGGTTTATGCTGTGAACTTCTGTGGTAGAATACCTGTGACATTCAGTGGTGCAGTCTCCTGCAGGTATTTTGATGTTCTCTGCTTCCACCTACTCCTTTCTTTGTGTGTGTGTGATCAGTTGGAGCGGGAGACAAAATGGTTTATGACAGCAGTAGAGTACTTTATGATATTTACCGTCACAGCCAGTAGACAAGAGATAGAAGATCTTTAGGCTATATATAGTGTTAATTGTAATCTTCAATCACTTTTAAGAAAGAATAGACCAAAGACAAGTCTGTTGTTGGGGAGGGAAGACTTGTGAGTTGTATCTAGAAAGCAGTGAGGTTGCAGGTGGTCAGATTTTGAGGTCAGGTGAGAGGAAAGAATAGTAAATAGGCATAGGTTGTGAGCAAGTAGCGTTAATCACTACAGTAATAGAATTCAGGAACCTGTAAAGTGGGCTAAGACCCGAGAGGTGTGTTATGAAGTATTTACATTGGTATAGAAAGGAACAAACCAACAAACACACACACTAAAAAGGGGCAAGAGGAGTGAGGAAAAAGCATTAAGTTTGGGGTAAAAGGAAGAAGGACTAAAACAGGAAAAAAGAAAGGAGAGGAACACTGTACTGAAAGATACATCAACAATAAAATTAAAAAATATATACGATTACTGAAAAAAGGTAAAAAAAAATAAAAAAAATACTCCTTCCTTGTTGTTTTCAAATTGTCCAATCCGATTTTTCTGGTTTCGGCAGGATCCCTCTGTTGGCCCAGTTGTAGGCCCAGGCGCACACCCGCCTGCCAGCCAGGCTACCTTACTGCGGTGCGGGCGCCCGCTCACCCGACAGGTTGCCTGGGTCCCACAGGATCTGGTACTGGTCCTTCTCAGTCCTGTGGCTGGGTGAGAAACAAGGCAAGCTGCCTTCACAGGAGAACACCTCAGTCCACTTTCCAGTAAAAACTTCTCCAGAAAGTGTGCCTCTCAGCCCAGCCCAATCCCCCACCTGACTGGTTAGGACAATGCTCCTCTCAAATTTCCTGGGCTGGCAGGGTGGTGGGCTGGCGACCACAGAGATCGCAATTGAACAAGGCCCCCTGTCCTTGCCACCCTCCCTGCACACCTAGGCAGACAGGTCTCTGCCACCCAGCCCTGCCTAGATGGTGAGGGAGGGAGCCAGCTCCTCCAAGGACCCCGCAGCTGGCCCAATGCTCCACTGGGTACTGAGCTCCCTCTGAGTCCTCAGTGGCACTGGCCGCAGACAGAAGCCTCTACACCCCTAAGGCAGTGGCAGCAGCAGCTCTGAGGCTTTTTGGGCGGGCGGAGGGCAGCTGGCCCTGCAGCTGCCACTTTTGTCTTTACTCACAGGTGCTGGGCTCTGGATGAGTCCTCTGTGACAGACGCCCTGACGCTGGCTGTAGACAGAAGCCTCTGAGCCCTGGAAGCTGCAGTAGCAGCAGCTCTGAGGTCTTTACGTGCTGGCCAATGGCTGCTGGTCCCACCGCTGCTGCTTTTGACTCAACTCTGGGGTGCCTAGCTCCTGAGGGCAGCCAGCCCTGCCGCTGCCAGTTTTGTCTTTACTCACAGGTGCTGGGGTCCCAATGAGTCCTCTGTGGCAGACGCCTCTGTCAGTGGGCGCAGGCGGAAGCCCCTGGGCCCCAACCGCTGAGGCAGCCATGGCTCCGAGAGTAAACATTTCTTTTAGAAATCTAATAACTAAAAGTGTCAGTTTTTTAAAATTTGGGTATCTGGCAGAGAGACTAAAATTAAGACTTTAGATATCCATTTTGTGTTATTCTTGGAGATACAGTTACTGAGCTCTGGTAGATATCCTTGTTTTTAAAGTAACCCTGATTCCCAATTCTGTTGTTCCCCTGACCAGTTATTGCAGTATGCAGTGGTCCTCTACCTAAAATGGTCATGACATGATGAACTTAGGAATTAAACTCCCTACCACATAAGAAATATAATTTAACTTACTAAAATTCAGGTTATTAAAAACTAATCAGGAACAATGTTATCAGGTGACGTCCTAGACAGAACTTGCATCTTAACAGACTCTCTGCCATGTGGGCATTTCAGCACTGGACCCTACTGACAATGTAGTAAGTAGCACAAGACACAGAACAACAAGGAAGTGCCACTTGTCAGTTAAGTGTTGCACATTTCCATTACTGACATAGTGAAGTAGGATTGTCAAAGAGGAACCGGACTATTTTTTTTATCACATAAAAGAGGAAACAATTAATTTGAAATATGCTCCCCTTTGGCTTCCCAAGCTGCAGAAGCCTCATGGGAACTTTCCTGATAGGAGCACTTAGTTGCTACAGTTACAGTGTCACTGCCACAGCAATCCATTGTGATGCCTATTAGCTTTTCATTTGGAAATATCAGACTTTTAAATTTACAAATATGGGGTGTGGGAGAGAGGTTATTAAGATGGTCCAAAATTGTATATCTCACAGTAGTGATAACAAAATCACATTTGAATGAGGATGAGTTACAATCTCCCTAGTGGATAGTTTTTACCAGAAAATTTTCATAAAAGGTTAGTTCTAATTGCATGAAGTTATTATTGAGAGGTGCTTTTGTTGACTTTTAAAATATCTCTGAACAAACTGAGCTTACAAGCAAAATAAAAACAGATATAGAGAGCAGGCTGACAATTTGTGGTGGGGTGGGGAGATGATGAAATTGAGCTAAAAAGAAAAAGAATTAATGGACATGGACAACAGTATGGTGATTGTAGGGGATGAGGGGTAGGTGGAGGTGGAAGAAGTTCTAAGGAGAATAAATGGTAATGAAAAAACATAGTAAAAATAGGAAAAAAATTGATTTAAAATTGTAAAGTAAATCTTCTGTTTTTAAAAAATGGATTAACATATTTAATCACAGTAACAGAAATCACATTATTTTTTACTGATAAAAATAAATATTTTCTATTTTTCAAACTCTCTAGATAGCACAAAATTATCATTTGAGGAACACTTTCTTATAGCCACCTGTCTAATTGATGTTGCTTCCTAAGGGACTGAAATATAACGATTACCAAGAAGTTTTGCAGGAGAAACAGCTACTTCAAGCAGTCCATGTGGAAAGTAATGTGTATTTCTGACTTGCTAGAAAATATCTTCATCCCTCATGAACACCATCTATGTAAAATATGGCCTATTTGTTTTATGTTGCAATGTAGACACCCACTTAAACCCAAATAAATAATTCCCAAAAGATCTAGGTTGCATTTTGTGCACCTTGTAGACTATTCTGCATCTAACAGCACATTTAAAATAGAGTGCACAGAGATAGGAGGCATAGTTTTAAAATGAAACTTCTAATAAAAGACACATGAATAGAATGTTTTAAAGATATCTTTGTTATGAATATATTACAATACAAATCTAGAAAGTTTGAAAATGTAGGTCTCTCTCTCTAATCTCTCAATTTTTTATTATTCAAGAAAAAGCTGCTATTAAGATTTTGGAGCATTTTCTTTCAGGTGTTTCTCTCTATGCACAGCAACTAGCCTGACAACTATTCCACATTTGCATTGTCTTCCCAGTACCTATGTTGGTAAAATAAAAATAAAGCCATGTCCACTGTTCACCCTGCTCCTCCAGGTTTTTGGTAGTGGAAAATCTCTTCTTATCACATGCTTTCTTACTAGAGAGTTAGTGGATTATGGAAGGCAGCTTGGTAAGTCCACTCCTTCCTTCTACTTATTCTGGTTTCCCATCAACTTGCTAATTTGCCCACATTTCCTGAGCTCCTTTTCAGTTTTCCTCTGTTCCATATGGAACTGGAAATAAAGGACATTAATGTCGACAACATCTATGCCTTTAACATGTCAAGTCTCACCCACAGTGAACTGTTTCCATTTAAATCCCAATTCTTGGGATGGAGAATTTTTGTTCCTTTCTAATTTTGTTTTGTTTTTTAAACAGAGCTTCTTCTCATTATTCCTTTAATGAAAATGACAAAAAAGGAATAATAATAAAGTTATACCTGTTTTGTCCTTCTAGTCCTTGGAATCTCTTGATTCTCTTTTCCTCACCTATCTCATATGTACAAATATTGCTCTGAAATTTTAGAACTCTGCAACATTCAATTACTTAAAACATCATGATTTCCTCTACAAAATAATAACTACACACAATAAACTAGGATTCTAAGTGAAAGAGAGCTGGATTTAGGTACATCGAGTTCCAAATCTTTCGCTTTACTGTAACCTCCAATGTTTTCCTTGAATATTATAGTCTTTTTTCTTTCTGTTTCTGTTTGGCTTGTTAGCTTAGTTTGTTTTTATTTTTTAAATTTTAATATATTTTATTGATTATGCTATTGCAGTTGTCTCAGTTTTTTCCTCCTCTTTATCCTCCTTCTATCCTACATCCCCCGCACTCCACCATCCCCCAACCCCTTATATAATGTCCATGGGTTGTACATATAAGTTACTCGGTTTGGGTCATCTATTTCCTATACTATTGTTAACCTCCCTCTGTCTATTTTTTAAAATATATTTTATTGATTATACCATTACAGTTGTTCTATTCCTCCCTTCATTCCCCTCCACCCTACACACCCCCTCCCCCACCATTCCCCCCTTTAGTTTATGACCACGTGTCTCAAGTTCTTTAGATTCTATATTTCCCCTACTATTCTTGCACCCCCCTATCTATTTTTTACCTACCATCTATGCTACTTATTTTCTGTATCTTCTCCCTTCTTCTCCTCCTCCCACTCCCCTGTTGCTAACCCTCCATGTGTTCTTCATTTCTATGGTTCTGCTCCTGATCTAGCTGTCCTCTTGGTTTGCTTTTTGTTTTAGGTGTGGTTGTTAGTAACTGTGAGTTTGCTGTCCTTTCACTGTTCATATTTTTATCTTCTTTTTCTTAGATAAGTCCCATTAACATTTCATATAATAAGGGCTTGGTGATGATGAACTCCTTGAACTTGACCTTATCTGGGGAGCACTTTATCTGCCCTTCCATTCTAAATGAAAGCTTTGCTGGGTAGACCAGTCTTGGCTGTAGGTCTTTGGATTTCATGACTTGGAATACTTCCTTCCAGTTCCTTCTTGCCTGTAAGGTCTCTTTTGAGAAATCAGCTGACAGTCTGATGGGAACTCCTTTGTAGGTGACTGTCCCCTTATCTCTTGCTGTTTCTAGGATTCTCTCCTTCATTTTAATCTTGGCTAATGTAATTATCATGTGCCTTGGTATGTTCCTTCTTGGGTCCAACTTCTTTGGGACTCTCTGGGCTTCCTGGATTTCCTGGAAGTCTATTTCCTTTGCCAGACTGGGGAAGTTCTCCTTTATTATTTGTTCAAATAAATTGTCCACTCGTGGCTGTTTCTTTCCCCCTTCTGGTACCCCTATAATCCAGATGTTGGAATGTTTAAAGATGTTCTGGAGGTTCCTAAGCCTCTCCTCATTTTTTTGAATTCTTGTAACTTTACTTTTTCCTGTTTGGTCATTTCTTTCTTCCTTCTTGTCCACTCCTTTGATTTGAGTCCCTGTTTCCTTTCCATCACTACTGGTTTCCTGTGCATTTCCCTTCATTTCAATTAGTTTAGCCTTCATATGTTCCTCTAATTTGTGACTATAATCAACCAATTCTGTGAGCATCCTGATTACCAGTGTCTTGAATTGTGCATCTGAGAGTTTCGCTATTTCCTGGTCACTTAGAGTTATGGGCTCTGGGGATTTCAGTTCTTCTTGAGCCATAGTTTGTATTGTTTGTGCCTGTTACATATGAGGAGCAGAGCCCTAGTTGTTCACCAGGGCCGGACAACCCAGTCGCTGGGTTGAGATGCTGTATGTGGGGGTGGGGCCAAAGGAAGGCAATGGCGAGCACCCTTTGCTTCCTCTCTCCGCCACCGCGTGCCTCACGATTCATCCCACTGCACGTGAATGGGCTCCGTGATTTGTCCCACTGCTCAAGAATGTGCGACTTTGGTCAGCCGCTGCTGGGTTCATTGCTGGGGGCTGCACGGTCCATCTCACTTCTCACTCCCGCCGTCCCAAGGCCTCACTGGGTTCGCCAGTGCTACCCCAGATGCCTGGGTGCCTGGGGTCAGGGGATCCTTCCTGCCGGACCCTGCTCCACTGCTGGCTCCACCCGGTAGAACGGTTTGTTGTTGTTGGACTTCTGTATAGTTCAATTTTCTGTTCTTTGGCTGTGTCTTTGTTCTCTAAACCTTTGTTGTATTCAAACTTGGTTGTGGGAGAAGGACAGTGTTTCCACCTAGGGCTCCATCTTGGCGGAAGTCTCCCTCTGTCTATTTTGTACTGGTCGTTCCCTGTACCTTTTCTCCCCCATTCACCCCTTCTTCCTCCCCACTGATAATCTTCCATGTTATCTCCATTTCTGTGACTCTGTTCCCTTTCTAGTTGTTTGCTTAGTTTGTTTTTCAGGTTCAATTTTTGATAGTTATGAGTTTATTGTCATTTTACTATTCATATTTTTTATTTTCTTTTATTTCTTAGATAATTTCCTTTAACATTTATATACTAAGGGCTTGGTAATGACGAACTCTTTTAACTTAACCTTATCTGGGAAGAACTTTAACTGCTCTTCTATTCACAGTGATAGCTTTGCAAGATAGAGTAATTTAGGATTACACTAGAGTAGGTAGATCTTTGCCTTTCATGATTCAAGTACTTCTTTCCAGCTCCTTGTAGCCTGAAAGGTTTTTTTTTTTTTTTTTTTTGAGAAATCAGTTGATTGTCCTATGGGAACTCCTTTGTAGAGAACTGTCTCCTTTTCTTTTGCTACTTTTAAGGTTCTCTCTTTATCTTTAATCTTGTGTAATATAATTATGATGTGCCTCAGTATGTTTCTCTGTGGGTCAAATTTCTTTGGGACTCTCTAGGCTTTCTGGACTTTCCGAAGTCTATTTTCTTCACCGTATTGGGGAAATTTTCCTTCATTATTTGTTCTAATAAGTTTTCAATTTCTTACTCTTATTCTTCTCCTGGCACCACTGATTGGGATGTTGGATCACTTAAAGCTGTACCAGAGGTTTCTAATCCTCTGCTCATTTTTTTTAGGCAGATTTTTTAAAAATAAATTTATTTATTTTAATTGTTGCTCAAGTACAGTTTTCTGTCTTTTACTGCAATCCCAGCCCTCCCCGGCAGTGCTCCCTACCTCCCTCCCATTTCCACACCCCTTAGTTTTTGTCCATATATCCTTTATACTTGTTCCTATAAAAACTTCTTTCCCTTTTCTCCTGAAATTCTCTCCCCTCTCCCCATCTGGTCCCTGTCAGCCTGTTCTCTATTTCAGTGTCTTTGTTTTTGTTTTGTTTGCTTCTTTGTTTTGTTATTTAGATTCCTGTTAAAGGTGAGATCATATGGTATTTCTCTTCTACCGCCTGGCTCATTTCACTCAGCATAATGCTTTAAAGTTCCATCCATGCTGTCGCAAAGGGTAGTAGCTCCTTCTTTCTTTCTGCTGCATAGAATTTCAATGTGTAAATGTACCATAGTTTTTTTGATCCATTCATTTGCTGATGGGCACCTAGGTTGCTTCCAACTCTTTGCTATTGTAAATTATGCTGCTATCAACATTGGGGTGTATAGGTTCTTTTGGATTGGTGTTTCAGGGTTCTTAGGATATAATCCTAGCAGTGGATTGCTGGGCCAAAAGGCAGATTCATTTTTAGTTTTCTGAGAAAATTTCATGCCATTTTTCATAGTGGTTGTACCAGTCTGCCCTCCCACCAACAGTGAATTTGGATCCCCTTTTCTCCACACCCTCTCTACCACTTGTTTGTTGCTTTGTTTATGATGTCCATTCTGACTGGTGTAAAGTGGTGTCTCACTGTGGTTTTTTAATTTGCATCTCTCTAATAGCTAGCGATATCGAGCATCTTTTCATTTGTCTCTGGATTCTCTGTATGTCCTCCTTGGAGAAGTGTCTGTTCAAGTCCTTTGCCTATTTTTTTAATTGGGTTGCTCATCTTCTTAGAGTGGAGTCATGTAAGTTCCTTGTATATTTTGGAGATTAAACCCTTGTCTGAGGTATCATTGGCAAATATGTTTCCCCAAGCTGTTACTTCTCTTTTTATCTTGATACTGTTTTCCTTAGCCATGCAGAAGATTTAATTTTAATGAGATCCCATTTGTTTATTCTTTCCTTTATGTCCCTTGCTCTAGGGCACATATCAGTAAAAATGTTGCTGCTTGAAATAGCTGAGATTTTCCTGCCTATGTTCTCTTCTAGGACCTTAATGGTGTCATGACTTATATTTAAGTCTTTTATCCACCTTGAATTTATTTTGGTGTATGGTATAATTTGGTGCTAGAGTTTCATTTTTTTTGCATGTCGCTGTCCAGTTCTCCCAGCACCATTTGTTGAAGAGGCTATTTTTACTCCATTTTATGTTGCTGCCCCCTTTGTCAAATATTAATTGACAACACAGACTTGGGTTTATTTTGGTCTATGTGCCGGTTTTTGTGCCAGTACCAGGCTGTTTTGATTACAGTGGCCTTGTAATACAGTTTGGTATCAGGTATTGTGATCCCTCCTACTTTGTTCTTCTTTCTCATAATTGCAGCTGCTATTCTGGGTCATTTATGGTTCCATACAAATTTTTGAAGTGTTTGTTCTATCTCTGTGAAATATGCCATTGGTGCTTTAATAGGTATTGCATTGAATCTGTAAATTGCTTTGGGTAGTATGGACAGTTTGATGATGTCAATTCTTCCAATCCATGAACACGGTATATGTTTCCATTTTTATGTGTCTTCCTTGATTTCTTTCTTCAGTGTTGTGTAGTTTTCTGCATGCAGGTCTTTTACCTCCTTGGTTAGGTCTCTTCCTAGGTATTTTATTCTTCTTTTTGCTATATTGAATGGGATTTTTTCTTGATTTCTGCTTCTGCTGATTCATTGTTAGTATACAAAAATGCCTTTGATTTCTGTATATTGACTTAGTATCCGCTGTTTTGCTAAATTCATTTATTAGGTTGAGCAGATTTTGGGTGAGTCTGTAGGATTTTTCATGTACACTATCATGTCATCTACAAACAATGCCAGTTTTGTTTCCTCTTTTCCAATTTGAATGCCTTTTATTTTCTTTTCTTGCCTAATCGCTGAGGCTAAAACTTCCAATACTATATTAAATAGAAGTGGTGAAAGTGGACAACCTTGTCTTCTTCCTGATCTTAGTGGAAAAGCTTTTAGTTTTTGCCCTTTGAGTATAATGCTGGCTGTAGGTCTCTCACAAATAGCCTTTATTATATTGAGGAATGCTCCCTCTATTCCCACTTTGCTGAGTGTTTTTATCATAAATGGGTGCTGTACCTTATGAAAAGGTTTTTCCACATCTATTGATATGATCACGTGATTTTTGTCTTTGCTTTTGTTTATGTGATGGATTACATATACTGGTTTGCAAATATTGAACCATCCTTGTATCCCTGGGATGAATCCCACTTGGTCATGGTGTATGATCCTTTTAATGTATTGCTGGATGCTCTTTGCCCATCTTTTGTTGAGGATTTTAGCATCTATGTTCATCAGCGATATTGGCCTGTAGTTTTCTTTCTTTGTTGTGTCTTATTCTGGTTTTGGGATTAGGATGATGCTGGCTTCATAAAAAAAGTTTGGGAGAATTCTATCATTTAGATTTTTTGGAATAGTCTGTGAAGTATAGGTGTTAGTTCTTCCTTAAATGCTTTGTAGAATTCTCCTGTGAAATCATCTGGTCCAGGGCTTTTGTGCTTCTGGAGTTTTTTGATTACTGCTTCAATTTCATCTGCTGTTATTGGTCTGTTCAGGCTTCCTGCTTCTTCTTCATTGCGTTTTGGAAGATTGTATTTTTCTAGAAATGTGTCCATTTCACCTAGATTTTCAACTTTCTTGGCATACAATCCTTCATAGTAATTTCTTACAATCCTTTTTATTTCTGTGGTGTCAGTTGTAACCTCTTTTATTTCTGATTGGGTTTATTTTAGTCTTCTCTCTTTTTTTCTTGATGTGCCTGCTTAAAGGCTTATCAACTTTGTTTATCTTTTCAGAATACCAGCTCCTGGATCCATTGATTTTTAGAATTGTGCTTTTAGTCTCTATGTCATTTAATTCTGCTTTGATCTTCTTTATTTCCTTTCTTCTATTTGCTCTGGGCTGTCTTTGTTGTGGTTCCTTGAGTTCTTGTAAATGTAGGGTTGGGTTTTTTTGTTTGAAATGTTTCTATCTTTTTTTAAATAGAGGGGAAGGGAAGGAGAAAGTGGGAGAGAAACATCAATGTGTGGTTGTCTTTCATATATCCCCTACTGGGGAACCGGGCCTGCAACCCAGGCATGTGCCCTGACTGGGAATCAAACCAGCGACCCTTTGCTTCACAGGCCTGCGCTCAATCCACTGAGCTACACCAGCCAGGGCTGTTTCTATCTTTTTTAGGTAGGCCTGTATTGCTATGAAATTTCCTCTCAGGACTGCCTTTCTGCGTTCCATAAGTTTTGGGTTGCTCTGAGTTCATTTTTATTTGTTTCTAGAAACTTGTTGATTTCTTTCCTAATTTCATTCTTGACCATTCATTGTTTAATAGCATGCTGTTCAATCTCCATGATTTTGAGTGTTTTGGGTTTTTTCCCTTGGGATTGGTTTCTAGTTTCAGTCCCTTGTGGTTGAAGAAAAGGCTGGGTATGATTGCAATTTTCTTGATTTTGTTGAGGCCTGTTTTGTGTCCTGTCACATGGCCTATCATTTGTAAATGTTCCATGTGTGTTTGAAGAAAAATGTGTATTCAGCTTCTTTGCAATGAAGGGCTCTGTATATATCAGTTAAATTTATTTCATAGGGCATTGTTCAATGCCGCAATATCTTTGTTGATATTTTGTTTAGAAGATCTGTCCATTTTTGACAGTGTGGTTATAAAACCCCTATCATTATCGTGTTGCTCTTAATATATTTCTTGAAGTCCTATCAGATTTTCTTTATATATTTGTGTGCTCGTTTGTTAGGTGCATATGTATTTACAATATTTATGTGCTCTTGGTGGATTTTTTTGAGGATTATAAAGCAACCTTCTGGGTCTCTCTTTATGGCCTTTTTATTTAAGTCTATTTTTTCTGATATGAGTATTGCTACCCTGGTTTTTTTTTCCCTGTTTACTTGCTTGGGAAATTTGTCTTCACCCCTTGACTTTCAGTCTGTGTAGGGCTTTTGTCCTGAGGTGGGTCTGTTGTAGGCAGCGTATCTGTGGGTCATGCTTTTTTATCCATTGAGCTATTCTACGTCTTTTGATTGGATCATTTAATCCGTGTATATTTTAGGTTATTATTGATAGGTACTTATTCATTGCCATTTTTGTACCTGTGTTCCTCTCTACCTCTCTCTTTCCCTTCCCTTCCTTAGAGCTGTCCCTTTAGCATGTCTTTCAGGGCTGGTTTGGTGGAGGTGTATTTTAGATTTCTTTTATCTTGGAAGCTCTTTATTTGTCCTTCTATCTTGGTTGAGAGCCTTGCTGGGTAAAGTAGCTTTGATTGCAGGCCTCTTGTTTTCATTACTTAGAATATTTCTTGCCATTCTCTTCTTGCTTGGAGCATTTTCATTGAGAAGTCAGCAGCTATCCTTATTGGGGCTCCCTTGTATGTTACTTCCTTTTTCTCCTTTGCTGCCTTTAAGATTCTGTCTTTGTTTTGTAATTTTGCCATTTTAATGATGATGTGTCTTGAAGTGGTCCTCTTTGGGTTCCTCTTGATTGGGACTCTGTGTCCTGGATTTGTTTGACTCTTTCTCTGAGAAAATTAGAGAAGTTTTCCATCATTACTCTTTCAAATAGGTTTTCTATCCCTTGCTCTCCTTCTCCTTCTGGTATCCCTATTATTTAGATATCATTTGGAAGTTTCCTCTTGTCTTGCATTTCACTTAATCCCTCTTCATTCTTTCTGAGCCTGTCTTACTTTTCTTGCTCTTTCTGGGTGTTTTTGTCTACTTTGTCCTTCAAGTCACTGATCCAGTCTTCTGTTTTATCGATTCTACTTTTGATTCCTCCCACTGTGTTCTTCAGTTCAGAAATTGTATTCTTCATTTCCTCTTGGCCCTTTTTGATATTTTCTATTTTCTTTTTCATGTTGATATAGTTTGCAGTGAGTTCATTGTAGTTTCCCTTTAGTTTCTGGTAACTCATTGTGAGCTCTTTGGACTTTGAATTCAATATCTGATAGCTGACTTGGCTCTATTTCATTTCACATTCTTTCTGAGGCTTCCTCCTTTCCTTTCATTTGGGGATTGGTTCTTTGTCTTTCCATTGTTTGTGAGACTCTTCTTGTTAGCTTCTGCTTCTTAAATTGATTTGTTTTGGCTTCATGTGTTTTTGATATGAACTTGTGTGGTAGAATGCCTGTGAGATTTAGTGGTGTAGTCTGCTTGATCTCCCAAGCTCACTGGTCTTGGGTTGTCCTTTAAGTTTGCTCTATGTTTTTCTTTTCATTTTGATTGATTTGGGGTCCTTCTTTGGTGTGTCCTTCCCACCAGTTGGTTAACTGATGGTCATTTTGTCCACCACCTCTTGTAGTTTGTTTTGCTGGTGAGGGCAAGTTGTGTAGAAGCTAGTTCTTCTTTGTGTACAAGGTTTTGAGGATTTTCTTTTGCTCCTGTTCAGTTGTTTGCACTGGGTAGTTTCTCCACTATTTAGTTGTATTTCCAGATAGGTCCTGGATTGAGGTTTGTGTAGTTTCCACTTCCTCTTTCACCTTCTTCTGTTGTTATCTGTTGGAACCACCAACAGATAGGAGTTGGTTGGTTTCCTCTTCCAGTGTGTATCCTTGTGTTGACTGCTTTCATTTGCCCTTTTTTTTTGTGATCAGTTGGAGGGGAAGGCAAAATGATTTATGAAATCAAGAGAGTATTCTATGATATTTACAGTAGCAGCCAAGAGAGAAGAGATAGGAGATCCTTTAGCTATGTATAGTGTTAATTGAGATCTTCAACCAAGCTAGCCACTTTTAATAAAGAATGAAAAGAAGATAAGACTCTTGTTGGGGAGGGAAGGTTTGTGAATTGGATTTAGAAAGTAGTGAGGTTGCTGGGAGGTCAGATTTTGAGGTAGGGTAAGAGCAAAAGATAGTAAATAAGTGTAGTGTGTGAGAGAATAGAGTTAACCACTAACTAATTGTGTAGTTAACCACTACACAGTTTCCTAGAGACAGGAAACTGTGAAGTGGGCTAAGATCTGGGAGGGGTGTTATGAAGTATTTACATTTGTATGGAACAGCTATTATGTACAATACTATCAGAGCAACAATGATATGAGAGAATCTATGTGATCTGGATAATATAAATAGGGGGTATAGAATTTTGAGTAATGTTCTAAAGGAACACAAGTGACATGAAGGATAGTAAATTAGCAATACACTGTGAAAGAGAGAACAGGGGAAATCTGTCAAATGATACAATATAACAAGCCAAGCTTAGAAGACTATACAGAAAGGAGTACAAAAGTACTTTAATGTAAGGATAATAAAAATAATAATATTACAAATATGCAGTAGCTCGTAGTCTCTCTGCAATAGCAAAGTGAAATTTGCTTCACTGTCTCAACTGTTGGGATTCCCATTCTTTCGGTCCAACTCTGGTCTTTTCATAGTTTCAAGTTTTTTGTCTTACTTGTGGGTATTTTAAAAAGGCAGTAGAAGGGAGGAAGATGAGATAAAATTGGAAAGGCAGGAAGGAGGAATAAAAGAAGAAAGAAGGAAAGAAAGCAAAAAGGTATTGAAAGATTAAGAATAATAAAAATTAATAACTAAAAAAACACCTCCAGTTGGTTTCAAACTGGCTGAACCAGTTTTTCTGGTCTTGCTGGCTGCAGCAGGCTGAGGGGCATTTGGTGTGGCCTTCCTTTTGTACTCAGTCAATCTTGCAAGCACTCTCTCAAGAGCTAGTCTGGCACCTCTCCCCAGTGCCCCAGGTGGGAGATCCAGGTTTTTTTTAGAGTGCTCATTCCCTGGGGGTCATCATGGTGGGCTGGGGTGTGGGTGGGTGTGCACACCCAGCCAGGCTGCCTGGGTCCTGCAGGCTTGGGCAAGAACCCTTCCCAGTGTTATGAGGACTTCAGTGCAACTTTTGGATTGCTGCCCAATTGGGTGGGGGATGAGCCCAGCGGTTGTCACAGGAGAATCCCCCAAACAGTTTTACTTTCTGATAAATTCCTTCTAGTCAAGCCTGCCGCTCAGTACATCCCAATTCTCCAGCCAGACTGGTGACTATCAGGGTCAGTGATCCACACTGCAGTACTCTCAACTCTCCCAAGCCAGCCACCACAGACTCTGAGGGTGATCACGGCCCGTGTGTGTTTGCCTCTTCGTCCTTATTCCCCTCTGAAACTTCAAGCAACAAGGTCTCTCCTGGTGATGCTCAAACCCTGCTTGGCCAGGGTGGGAGAGAGCAGTTGTCCTGGCTCTCTCCCAAGGACTCTGTGGCAGGCCCCTGGCTCCCAAAGAGTCTGTGGTAGACTCAGCACTAGGCACCGGGCACTGGGCCTGGGGCTACAGCTGAGTCTCCATGCTGGTCCCTGGGACCTTATTGACCTGTAGTAGTCTCCTTACCTTTTGGTTTTTCAATGTTCACTACAATTTCTGGTCTCTTATTTTCATATATGCTGGGGTATTTTTGGCTGTTTGCTCTGTTTCTCCATAGATTGGTCAGGTTTTTCTCCTTTGCATAGGGGAAAGTGGAATGTACTCCCTTCTAGTCTATTGACATCTTCCCTTCTCTGCTCATTTTTTTAAAATTCTTGTTCCTTAATTCTGTTTTGTTTTGATGTTTATCTCTCCCTTTTGTTCCAAATCATTGATTTAAATCCCAGTTTCTTTTCCTTCACTATTGGTTCTCTTTATTTCAGTTTGTGTAGCCTTCATTTCTTCCTTCATTTTGCGGCCAAGCTCAATCAGTTCTGTGAGCATCCCAATTTTACTAATGTTATGAACTCTGCATCTGATAGGTTGTCTATCATCTCATTGCTTAGTTCTAATTCTTCTGGAGTTTTTATCTGTTCTTTCATTTGGGCCATATTTCTTTGTCTTGGTGCATTTGTTATATTGTAAGACAAAGGAGCCTTAGGTATTCACCAGGGCAGGCCAGCCTATGTTCACTTTGTTGTGGTGCTGTCTGTAGGGAAGGGGTCAGAGAGGGAACAATGCCGCTCACTAACTCCACTCTAGCCCCACTTTCTAATGAACTTCCCCATGAGAATGTGAGTTTCTCCTGCTATTGCAACTCATACACTATTTTACAATGAGAGATTTTGAGTCTTTAGTTTCCTAGTCAGCCAACCCTGCCTTGCCTGTGTGGATTGCTGCCTTGCCTTTGGTCCTCTCCACCAAGTTGCCCATCTCCACCTCCCCTACAGATATGGATGAATGTATCTTTAACTTTTTGTTTGTCAGAGTTTCATGCAGTTTTATTTTCTGGCAGTGATGGTTGCTTATTGTTTTTAAATTTATTGTTATCCTTCTTTTGGTTTCATGAGGAAGAAAAACATTTCTACCTATGCCTCCATCTTGGCTGGAACTCTGAAAATTATACTTTTTAACATGGTTCTTAATGAAGAGGTATTAAAATGCTAAATCACTGCACACTATTGAAAAAATTTGATTTCAGTGCTAAATTACAGCAACAATTTCCTTTGCCTTTGAGGATGCACTGAGATCTCACCTATACAATGGCCCATTTCATGGCCTTCAAAAAGAAAAAAAATCAATTGTGTTACTACCTTGTACTAAAATGGGGCACCAAAGAGACAGTCTTACATCTCCCAGTGAAGGTCTGCAATGACAATAAAATAATTATTTTTAATGAAAGTTTAAAAAAGTTACAGGGACAAAATAGAATAGAAATGACAGTATTTAGAAGAGCTTGGGGTAAAAATTGTATATTACATTTGAAGAGAAATGCATCTCTCATTTTAAACATGATATTTTGCCAATAGGTGAATCTGTATAGTAGAAGTGCATGGGATCTCCCTCAGATCCACCTTGCTTAATGATTAAGTTTAACAACAGAGGAGACAATTAAAGCCATGTGTTGCTTATCTGAGATGTTAGCAATGTTTCCAGAAACAATGTTGATGGAGAATTGTTTTATTTAAACACATTTTAAAAAATACCACATTTTACTTTAAAATTCAGAACTTCTAGCAGAATAATAAGCTATCCCAGTTATAAAATTGGGACTCTGTTTTGGGGAAATAATCTCCAGATTTGGTTGGGAATGTAGTTCCCAATTATTGTGAGTTTTTAATATTGTCTGATGCAATAATTTTGCTGCTATTATGGCTCTGTGACCTGAGTTCCAACTGCACAAGGAAGTCTTGATTCCCTAGACTGTCATGACAACTGGGGACTGATTAGTGGTAGATCATTTCTCTTTTTGAACATGAAGAACCTGAGGCCTCTTCCACTGGGGCCAGCATTCCAGGACAGCAGGGCATTCTAGATTTGTACTGATACAGAAGGATTAGGGATATCTGTCAGTCAGTGTGAACAGTGTCTCAGAGGAAATTTAATAGGAAATTTATTAAATTTAATACAACTTAATATTTGCATACAAGAGATAGGTAAAAAAGAGAGAGAGAGAGAGATAGGTAAAGAAAAGAGAATCAAGAGATTCCAAGGTCTAGAAGGACAAAAAAGGAATAACTAAGGAGAGGAAGCTCTGTTTGTTACCAAGGTGTTGCGAGAACCCACAAGCAAGCGGAGAAAGGGGAGTTAACTGGGTGGATGGATCAGACTGTAGGGAGTCACAGCCTCTCTGAGTCCCTGAGGGAAGGCCTGTCTGATGAGCACAGAAACCACCAAGAAGGTGATGCCTTTTAGAAGATGCTGCCTGAAGCAAGGAGAAGAAAGCTCATACTGGCCTCTCTTCTCCTTCCATACCTTTCTTTTCAGGAACCTCCTAGTAGGAAACCAGTTAGGGAGGGAGCAAGAAAATGTAATGTACAGGCATCAGAACAGAGCAGAGGCAGGAGGAGAAACTGAGGCAAGGGGACCTGTGGCCACATGGCTGTATAATACTCACACCCCCAAGCTAGACTTGGGACATTGCCTGTCATTTACTCACCAGACAGACTTGTACAACCAAGTTTCACTGTTTGACATGAGTCAGGTTGTCTCCAGGAGTGAGAAGTGAAGAGAGATGCTTCTTCCCCAGGGCAGATGGGATGGGTTCTCTGGGGGGTGGTTGGAGGTAGGAGTCTAGACGCTGCCACTGAAGGGTCAGCAGGTGGTGCTGTGCAGAAGTGCAAGGGCAGCTGATGCAAACAGTTCATGCTCAGGGAGGCTCAGCCCCAGTAGAGTGTCTGTCACAGGCTGACCTGAGAAAAGCAGCAGCATGCATCTCCTAAAATCAACAAAAGAGGATGTTGGAAGGGATTTCTGAACCTGTTTACATAAAATGGTACAAGATTGTCACTGAGACCAGGGAAATAGATCCCCCACTGTTAGAACTCACATAACTGTCGTAAGAACCCTCACTAGTTACTTAAGTATGTGCCAGATGGGCAGGGTGCTGAGCTCCCACAGTGTCTCATTTATTCCTCACAGCCATCAGTGGAGTAGATTTGCTTCTAACTCTTAGGTTCTAGACCAGGACAGAAAGGTAAGTCCTGTAGTCACAGGAGGCCATTTGGACTCTGGAAGTGGCTGTCTGACCTCAGCAGCATTTTATTCACCTGCTGTGCTCAGCTCTTTCACTATGCAACCTTCGTGCTGTGGTTTTATCATTTCAACAATGCTAATACTGGCTATGCTTTCAGTTTTTCCTTGAACAGATAAATTTGGAAGGTTTTCTAGGTCATTACAGAAAGAAGGTTAAGTTCCTCAAGCAGTTTGTATTATCCCAAATGATAGGATAAGACAGGCCTTTCTTAACTGAAAACCCTAGAAAAGGTGTTTTGACCTTAATTCAGTCTGGCCAGGTGTTAATGTCTGGATGTTTCCTGTCCAACTTTCTTAGTGATTTGAATCACTGAAGTGTGCAGAAGCAGCCAGTGAGAACAACAGCGAAAACCCTACATATGTGTAACCAAGCTGATGAAAGTGAGGGAGTTTCTTGTTGAAAAGCACTGCCTGTCCTTTCCCATCATCTGAAATTAGAATGCCAGGAGAAAAGCTCTCACTTGTGACAAGACGAACATTCTTTCCCAGGGAGCCCAGCCCTTGGGACAGAACAGACCCTGAACAGCCATGGGCTCAGCCCCTGTTCATATGAATGAATTTCAGTTTCTGAAGCAAGTCTTTACAGAATACCAGCAGCCAAACTGAAGCTGGTAGTAAGATGTTTTGGACCTGTTGTCCTTTTTGGAGGAGAAAAACAAATAAAGGGTCTTACTGTGCTTTATGTCCAAGGCCTATATGAAAGGACCTTTTGTTCCTTTCCCTCTGTGTGCAGTACAGACCTCGTTTCTCTCAGCCTTGTTTTTTAAAGCTGACATAAAGGTTGATGAATTGGTATCCAAAAACAGAAATCACAAATAAAACAATGGCAAATTCAACTTCATGAAAATGAATATATTTTCCTTTATGAATAAACATATTTAAGAAAATAAAAACCAAACGTTGACATAAAATACTCATTAAACACCTACTTAGTAAAGACTGGTACCCAGAATAAGAGCTGTCACAGCTCAATAGTAAGAAAACAAATACCCTAATTTTTGAAAATGGGTAAAAACTTTGAACAAGCTCTTTAGCAAAGAACATTGGTAGATGGCAAAATACAAAAATAAAACCAAAACAAAGCACCATTTGTCTTTAGGGAAATATAAATTATAACAACAGTGAGAGATCACACAGCCTAGCAGATGGCCAAATTTAAAATCCCATGATTGTAAGACCTCATGGTAACAGGAAGGCAGGAATCTCACTGCCACTTTGGAAAATGGCCTGGCAGTGTATTTTAAAGTCACACACACTGTGACAATGCAAGGAGCATATTCTGGGAACAATAGGGTTGTGACTCAGAATGGCTCAGGGTGGTGTATGGCAACATCATTACCACAGAAGAAACTGAAGCAAGTATTTTATCAATGGAGGATCCATACTCTCTCCTCACAATCAGCTCCTTTCCTTTTCTGTAGTTCGTATCACAATGTTGATGAAGGATGAGGGGAATACAGTTTCTGATTTAAAGTATTAAACTAGACAGAGAAGCTATTAAAATACTTTCTTGCTATGGCTGACCTGTATCCTAAGTTGCACTGATGTTTGACTCACTAGTGATTCCTTTTGAGCACACTTAGTGTGATATCACTTTGTTGGGTCCTATCGGAAAGGAAATAAATGACAGCTAGAGACTTACCTGGGATTTATAACAATAACTCACTGTTCCATGCTGACTGTGTTCAGCAGAAGTGCTGAACTCTGTACATAGATCTCTCCAGATTTGCACTTCTAAGAACTTAGCAGGTGAGGTGTCCTGTGAGTTCAGGAACTGTACTGTGATGCCCATTTCCACAATTTATTAACCTATGGCATCTACTACCATTCATTAATTTATGCCTAGTTCATTACTTTTATCAGAGGGTAAACTGCTTGAAACTGCTTTCAAGGATCAGAGGCTAATCATTTTTCATGCCTCTCCTATGACAGTGGCAAGTAAGGGCTTTTAGTGATGTGTGGCTGAATGAATGTTAGTGGTGTGGGAGGACTACTGTAGTGTTGGAGCCCAAAGAAAGTGCAACACCTTGTTTTGGGGCTAAAGTCATAGCTGTTGTTCTTATATCAGCGGGTGTGGACTCATTTAAAGTGGTAGTAAGTAGTAATTCAAGTATGTATACTGATTCGACTTCATGTAATTTCTGCCTAGTAGGGTCTAAATTTAAAAATATATAGGTCTTAATTGAGAATCCTGGGCAGAAAATCAAATTAATTTATCAGATTATACATAGGGAATGGTTAAACTCAATATTTTAGGATTGTTCGTACTCAGATTGGCACATGTATTTCCATCATTTCAAAACTGAAGGTGAAATGAAATAATATGTAAGACACCGAAAAACCAGATTTTCCCAACACAAACACACTGAATGACAGAAAGAAAACCAAAGTAAAATACCCTAAAGTGAGGAAATTGGGTTAGAAAAAGCATTTTATAAGTAAAACTATTGGCTTTCAAAATTAAGATCCTTGGTTGCTTTTCAGTTTTTTGTACTTAGATTTAAATATATACATAGTCAGGCTCAAATGGTGCAATAAACATCTGTAATAAAATACAAGGATATTCAAATAAAGCTGTTTTGTAGTGATAGTAGTTATAGTTTTTCTAGGCATTTTAAGTGATTTTAAAGTACCAATGTTTTTTGGCTACTTAACTCTTTGGCCACTTTATTTTAAAAATGTGTTTTAAAAGCAGAAGTGGATGGAAGTGTCTGTGGAGGGATGGCTGACTGGGGTAAGGGTAGGAAGAGGAAGGGCCAGGGGTGTCCAACCTTTTGGCATCTCTAGGTCACACTGGAAGAAGAAGAGTTGTCTTGGGCCACACATTAAATGCACAAACTATCAAAAACTAATGAGAAAAAAAGGGTTTTAAGTAAATTTATGATTTTTTATTGACCTGCATTCATAGCCTTCCTGGGTCACATGTCACCCATGGGCCATGGGTTTGGACACCCCTGGGACAAACCTGCAATCTGCAATTTAGTCTGAATGCTCCTGGGTGAACTCCTGAGTCAATGACCAGTGCTTGTTTAATCATCGAAATACCCTACTCTTCAACTATTTCAAATAATGGTGGTCTTGCATTCTGCTAAGAAGTAGATGAACATTAGGATAATAATTGGAGCTACATTTAGTTATCCCTGAGATAAGGTGCACTGAGATTCCAGAAAACTATATAAGATTCCAGGGACCATGCTCTAAAGTTCCAAATCAAACATACCCCTAGTGATTCTGGCAGCTGAACTTTATTGCAGCATTATGGATACCATGGAAAAAATTTATTGTGATAAATATATGGTGATTCATTATTTTTCCTGTGTTATGATTTTTTAAAAGGTGATAATCAATAACTAGGTACAGAAATAAGTTCAAATAAAACATGTTCAGTGAAGTCTCAGCCTATAAGAGAGAAATAACCTTGGCTTAAAGTTATAAAAATAGAACAAGTAACATTAAAATCGCATCTAATTTATCACAATAAAATAGGTTATATCAAGATTTAGTGAAGGTTGATGTCACTACTTACTAAATAGAGGTCTATTGGCTTAATGAGGTATGAGCTTCATAAATGTGATCCCTATAAGGACAGACTTTCCCCATGTTATCAAGCAGCTGGGGCCCATTCATGTGTTGCTTTGGTGTAAAACCCAACAATTAATGCTGGAATGAGCAGGTCTTTATTTACAACATTCGAACCTTGGCAGAGCTTAGAGTACCCATGCTCTGAGACCAGTTGTTTCATGAGATCCACCACTTGCCATGTTCCCCACCAGGCTACTAGCCAAAAACCGTAAAGGTTCCCCATGGTCTTATCTGGTTTTATTTTTTTTAAAGATTTTATTTATTTATTTATCTTTAGAGGGGAAGGAGAGGGAGAGAAACATCAATGTATGGTTGCCTTTTGTGCGTCCCCTGCTGGGAGTTGCCCTGCAGGGAATGGGCCTGCAACCCAGGCGTGTGCCCTGACTGGGAATCGAACTGTGATCCTCTGGTTCACAGGCCTGCGCTCAATCCACTGAGCTACACCAGCCAGGGCCCTTATCTGGTTTTAATCCAGCTGCAGGAACAGTTTTCTAGTCCCTCCAGAAGGTACCAAAGCCATCATCCTCGCACAGTAGTTCTCTCCTTCAGGCTATGGGGTATGTGGTCATCAGCCTCCATTTAATTGTCCAAAAAGGCACAAGTCTCTAGAGTCCAGGTAAAATCCAGGCATAGCAAAACAGGATCTTGCAAGAAAGTCCTTTGCAGCTCCAGAGTCAGCTAGAGCCGGCACCATCACAGTAGCAGCATCTCCTTTCTTATGAATTTAGATCACATGGCCTCCTTCCTCACTTTAAACTACATAGCTGCCTGCTTCCTTCTCCCTTCTGAACTGCCGTGGTAAAAATCCATTACTATAGACAGCATGCCTCCTCCCTTCCTACTACTCCCAACATGGCCAGGAGAGTGAATGTCTGCCATACTTGAGTTTAAATTATCACCCTGGACTTCCTCCATAATCCATTTCTGACTCATCCCACAATGCAATACATTCTACCAGTCCTTTGTATAGTTCACATTCTTTCAGCTGCCCTCCCAGTCAGGGCAGGTGTGTCTCTGTGATGCAGAGTGAATTCCCCATTGCTTCTTGCACTGGTACTGTAACTGGGAAACCATCTCCCAGCTTAATGCATGCTCTGTAAGCTCCCAGGCTGTTGCAAGCAAGGATAGTTATTCAGAAAGTTATGCCCATCTCCCTTGCCTCAAACAGCTGCCACAGGTTTTTAATATAACTATGAAGATAGCCAAATTGCCATAGTTATGTAAAATCTCCCAATTGCTGTGCTCAGCTTCTCCCATCCCCAAACCGTGGCTGTAGAGGTTTTGGTTGGGGATTTCTTTTTTTCTGACCCCTATTCTATCCCTGTTACATCTATAAGGAGATGTGGTCCCTATAAGGGGACACAGTACATGTCATGAAAATACTCTTTTTCTTGTTTCCAGTTTCCCTGTTCAATAATGTGTAACACACAATTTTCTGTGCAGGTTCCATTGAAAATCATGTATTTGGTGCTAGCCAATGAATATAAAATAAAAATTTATTTCCAATTGATGATTATATATGAACTTTCCCCCCCAAAATCACAGAGAAAATTATTGAAACTATTTTTTATAAAATGTATGAATTTCCATAAATGTCTCTCTTCCATAAATGTAAATGTGTTCCTTGGCAACCATTAATGAATGGTAGTCAGTTACTGATACTGTTGGTTTATGGAAGGAAATAGCACCTGTTGTGTATAGAAAGCAAGATGAACAAGTTTCACTCAGAGAGGGGAACAGTGGCTCATGAATGGGTGGGCTGGGTCCCTCTAGGTGACCTGAGCTCAGATAATACTTTCCAGCCCAAAATGTGGACTTTCCACATGGAGTTTCCTGAAAACCCTGACTATGATGTCGCCTTACCTTTACCATCACAGTATCCCCTGTGAATCCAATTTCCCACCACATCAGGCTCCTAGAGCACAGACTCGAGTGTCCTAAATGTGTCTGGGTGTTTTAAACCTCCAGATCACCCAAACTTTTATTTTCCAGTTTTAAAAAAAAGAAACAAAATGTCTTGAGTTCAATCAGAGACAGATGACCCATTAAAATGTGTGCCTATGTCTCTATAGCCCACAAATCCTGTGACATTTGTCCCTCTTGGTCCTCCTAGAATTTAAAAACCCTGTTGCTTTCACTCTGGTGAAAAGCATCCAATGGAATCATTTAATGCTCAAATGCTGAAATCTCCCATCAGTTTTGCCATTTTGTTGGCAGGCTTTCAGCAGAGACTGTCCTGACATTACTAACCTAATAATATGCACATCTCACTATCTTTATGGACCACAGGAAACTGTTAAACAATCATTAAAATGTCTGTTTTTGAAGCATAGAATTTTCTCAGAGAACTAAAAGTGGAACTGCCTTTTGAGCCAGTAATTCCATTGCTGGGATTATATCCTAAGAACCCTGAAACACCAATCCAAAAGAACCTATGTACCCCAATGTTCATAGCAGAGCAATTTACAATAGCCAAGTGCTAGAAGAAACCTGAGTGCCCATCAGTAAATAAATGGATAGAAAAACTGTGATACATCTACACACTGGAATACTATGCAGCAGAAAGAAAGGAGCTCCTACCCTTTGCAACAACATGGATGGAACTGGAGGCATTATGCTAAGTGAAGTAAGCAGGTGGTGAGAGACAAATACCATATTATCTCACTTTTAAGTGGAACCTAATCAACAAAACAACAAGCAAGTAAAATATAATCAGAGACATTGAAATTAAGAACAAATGGACAGTAACCAGAGGGGACATGGGAGGGGGAAAAAGATAAAGGGTTTTCAGAAACAACTATAAAGGACACATGGACAAAATCAGGGGTAGGGGGTGGAATCAGGGGAGGGAGGTAGAGATGGCTGGGGTGGGGGGCAGTGATGCGGGAAAGGTAGATAACTGTACTTGAACAATAATAAAATAAATAAATAAATAAAATAAAAAACCAAAAGGTCACACATAACAGTTACTTTAAAATGTGCAAAAATAAATCATCCTTGACAAATAAAAAATCCCTGTTTTGAGGGCTTATTGTTCTTTTTCTGTTAGTGGTGTTTGCACAAAAGTTAGCACACATCTTCCTGGTTTTCTTATAGCCTTTAATTTGCTAATGTGCCCCAGTGTTTCCTAGAAAGGGCTGTAGTGTCATTCACAAATACTTGACTGTAAATTATTATCTTTTTTTACAAGTATTAAAGGGATGGAAACTAGGTTCTATAGGGAAGTTCAAAGCAATTATTTTTTATTTACTCATTTATTTTATTCTGTTTTATTTTGTTTTTCAACAGGAAGAAAACAGTGAGAAGTTACTTTTTAATATATGAAGACAATTTGAAAGATCCTAAACAGGTTTTTTTGGCAGTGGCAAATAAAAGAACATACAACTGTAAGACCTAAGTGCTGTTCCCTTAGAATGAACTAGGTCTTCCTGACCACAAGAAGGAAATGTCCTGGCGCAGGTGCAAGCCAGGTGGGAACTGGAGTCTCTCATCCCTGTTTCAGAATTTTGAGGTTGGTTTAGACTCTAAGGAACCTACCACCCACCTGAATTCCTGTGATCCCAGAAGTATCCTTAGGACCTGACAAGGCTGTGGAGTGGAAATCTCCATTTCTGTTCAAGGCCTTGATTCTTTGAGAAAGTTACCATGGCAAGGCCAAACCATCTGAATATTTGCTCAGTGACCCAGTGCCCTTGTTGGTTTTCACAGGAGGGTGACTACCCAGCAACCCTTCACATGGCGGCTTCCAGAGCCCCCTATCACTAACCTTATCACAATGTGATAAGGTTACATTTCCTAGCCATTAGCCCATCTTTTTGATTTTGGGGAACTTACCTTGCTGCACTGAGGAAAGGTTTTAGGCTGCAGGTAGGTCTTTCAGACCGCATTGTAGGTAAATAACTGGAGTGATTTGATGTAGAGCCAAGCATCTTCTCAATGGGGTGCAGGGTCTCTGGACTCCTGGTTGGTGCAGCTGCTTCAGAACTGGGTCAGGGTGACTTTGCCAAGGGTTCAGACTTCTAAAGGGGCTTAAAGTTTATTTTTTCTATCTCCAGGCTTGCCTTTGTGTTTCCAACTTTGTCAAGGTTAAATGGACTGAAGGAAATGCCACTTTCTTGTCTGATGATGGGAGACAGCAACTCTGCAGTCAATTCCTTGCCTGTGACCTCAGGATATCAATAGACTTTTTCAGGAAATGAAATACATTTGGAATCCAGATGTGCAACATCTTTAAGTGTTAATTAAAATAAAATAAAAAGAATGGATTAAAATTATTATACCTGTTTAAATCAATGCTTTGAAAATATGTTCATATATAACAGAAAAAAAATTAATTTAATTTATTTATTTTAGACACAGAGGAAGAGACAGAGAAAGAGAAGGAGAGAAACAACAAAGTGTGGTAGCCCCTCTCATGCCCCCTACTGGGGATCTGACCTGGAATACAGGAATGTGCCCTGACTGGGAATCAAACTGGTGACCCTTTGGTTCAGAGGCTGGTGCTCAACCCACCGAGCTACACCAGCCAGGGCCAGAATTTTTAAAAACACATACTTTTATCTAATTTTGTATAATTTTAAAAAATATTTTATTTATTAATTTTTAGAGAGTAGGAAAAAGAGAGGGAGAAAAACATTGATCTGAGCCTCTCTGGTCAGGGCTAATTTTGTATCATTTCTGAAACAGGGTGGTATAGTTTAATTCCTGGGTTTGACAGTTTGCTTTTGTATACTTAAAAATTATTCTAGAGTCAGGATAATGATCTAAATACTACTAAACAATACAATCTTATTTGTATTTAGTACTTTTTAGCTTATAAAACATTTTTGTATAATTTATTTCATTACTCAACTCACACATTTAAATACTTTTCTTAAGCTTCTTTTAATACTCAAAATTAAAAAGTTTTGTTACCCTGACCAAAGGCCATTATTATCCTTTTAAATAAAAGCATCTTGGTACTTTACATAACATAAAGATTAACTGCTCACTGATTGCAATCTTTTTGGTAACTCTAACTCAAATTACAATGATAATTAACTTTGTTTATTCCCTTAGTTCATATAGCACACTTCTGAGAAAGGATCCAAGTTTATAGGTTTATATTAACATTTGTCTCCACAATGTTCCTCAGAATGTAGGTGGGGAAGATTTGACAACTTCCATTTTATAGATAGAAAAACAGTTCACAGATGTTTTTGGTTAACACTGACAAGCAAGGGTGGGTCCTCCTACAAGCACCTTGTGCTGTCTCCTCTCCTGGTGACTCAGGACAACCTTGGGGGCTCTGCACCCAGCTGTACCCATTGTCTAGGTTCTCAGGGCCCTTCAAAGCCCAGGTTCCATCCTGGAGCTGAAGGCAGTTAATAGTTTCACATGCCACTTGCTGCCATATGACAATGCATTTGTCTGCAGCGACCTCAATGCTAGAGAGGAAGGTAGTGTCTGAGTAGTTATAGGACTCCAACCTCAAGGGTCTTCTGAGTCCAGATCTGACTGATTCCTTAGCTGATTTTCCAGCACCTGGAAGATACCACTTGTTTGTTTATCACACACTCATTTTATTGACAGGGGATATATAAAAAAACACTATCCAAAAATATGCAGTGAACCAGAAAGTTGAGGTCTCCAAGTGTGACTGGGTAGGTGTTTCACAATTGTCCACACTTTTTTTCCATAGCAGTGGCTTTATTTCTAGCTCAGCTCTCTGGATTATGGAGAAATGTAAGTCAATGAACACTTTAGATACACTTTCATGTCCAGTAGCCTCAGGAGAGTCTCACAATTAGAAAGTTCAATTTCCTTTCTTCATTAAATGCCAGTAAGTACCAGAGACAGGCATGTGTAATACTCATGCAAAATATAATCCATTAATAGGCTCAGATGTGAAAAATAGGTCATTTTAGTAATTCCAAATTTGGATACATCAGTGGCCCAGAATTCCACTTTCCACTACTAAAATCTGTGCCATACTATGAAGGAGGTTGTACTATTAAATGCCATAGGAAAAAATATATATATTTAAGTATTCCAAAAGTGACAAAAAGTAGTATGCAAACTGAGGGAAATACACAATTAGTAGATTATTAAGAGATTAACATGTAAACTTCCTATTGGATTACTAAGACTTACCTCTCCAACATGTCGTGTGTTTTTCAAAGAGGCCAGTCATTGCCCAGAGGTAGTATTTAGAAAATATTTCTAATTAGATGCTTCTAGTTCCTCAAAAGGAGGTCCATCCATGTGTGTAAGACACAGACTAACCTGTCTTCATGCTGCCTATCAATCTTCCTGACTGCTCTAAATATTAGCACTTGTTATTAATTTATCACCCTCAGTCATGCCTCCCAGAAAACTCCATGTCACTTTGCAAGACTCCCCTCAAATGTTACCTTATTTGTTGAAACCTTTCTACCTTGCCTAGCTAAAGCAGAGATCTCTTCATGGATCTTGCTCATATCTTGGCTGTAACCCTATTGCCTAATATTTACAAAGAATATACTTGGTGCCATGGGATATACTAAATAATTTACATGAATTATCATGTTCAATTCTCACAAACTCCCAGTAAGATAGATATTGTCTCATCACACCTGGACTTGAACTTGAGAACATTGAGTCTAAGGCACCATAGGTAACATCAGTAATAAGATCTTTTGTAGAAGTTTATGTGAGCTCATCCAGTCTCAGGACAACCATCCCCTTCTTTGTGCTGTTATCCCCACTCCTCTCCCTTGGTTACTATCAATTTGCTTTTTATTTCCATGTCTCTGGTTCTGTTTTGCTCACTTGTTACTCTTGTTGATTAGGTTTCACATATAGGTGAGATTATATGGTGTTTGTTTTTCACCACCTAGCTTACTTTCCTTAGCATAATGCTCTAAGGCTCCAACCATGCTGTTCCTAACAGTAGGAGTTCTTTCTTTCTTTCTGCTGCATAGTATTCTATTGTGTAAATGTACCATAGTTTTTGGATCCACTCATTTACTGATGGGCACTTAGGCTCTTTTCAGCACTTGGCTATTGTAAATTGTGCTGCTATGAACATTGGGGTATATAGGTCCTTTTGAATCAGTGTTTCAGAAATCTTAGGGAGTAATCTCAGCAGTGGAATTCCCAGGTCAAAAGGCAGTTTCATTTTTACAACACAAGTGCCATTTTTATTTTTCTGAGGAAATTTCATACTGTTTTCCACAGTGGCTGCACCAGTCTGCATTCCCACCAGCAGTGTAATAGGATTCACCTTTCTCCACAACCTCAGCAGCACTTATCATTTGTTGATTTGTTTATGATGGCCATTCTGACTGGTGTGAAGTGGTATCTCATTGTGGTTTTAATTTACATCTCTCTGATGCCTAGTGATGCTGAACCATCCTTTTACATTTCTTTGGGCCCTCTGTATGTCCTCCTTGGAGAAGTGGTTATTCAAGTCCTTAGCCTATTTTTTTTATTGGATTGTTTGTCTTCCTGTGGTGGAGTCAGGTGAGTTTTTATATATTTTGGAGATCAAACCCTTGTCTGAGGTATCATTGGCAAATGTAAATTTTCATATAGTTGTTTCTCTTCTCATTTTAATGCTGTTTTCTTTAGCCATGCCGAAGTTTTTTTATTTTGAAGAGATCCCATTTGTTTATTCTTTCCTTTACTCCCCTTGCTCTAAGGGACCTATCAGTGAAAATATTGCTTTATGGAATATCTGAGATTTTCCTCTTTATGTTCTCTTCTAGGACTTTTATGATGTTGCAACTTATACGTAAGTCTTTTATCCATGTTGAGTTCGTTTTTGTGTATGGTATACTTTGGTGGCCAAGTTTCATTTATTTGCGTGTAGCTGGCCAGATCTCCCAACATCATTTGTTGAAGAGGCTATTTTTACTCCATTTTATGTTTCTGCCCCATTTGTCAAATGTTAATTGACCATAGAGAAATGGGTTTATTTCTAGGCTCTCTGTTCAGTTTCACTGATCTATGTGAATGTTCTCATGCCAATATCAGATTGTTTTGATTACTGTAGCCTTGTAATATAGTTTAATATCAGGTATGGTGATCCATCCAACTTTGTTCTTTCTCAAGATTGCTGTGGCTGCTCAGGGTAATTTTTTGTTCCATACAAATTTTTTAAACGTCTGTTCTAAATCTGTGAAATATGTCATTAGTATTTTAATAGGAATTGCATTGAATCAATACATTTCTTTGGGTGGTATGTACATTTTTTAAAATTTTTTTAAAGTTTATTTGTGTCATTTTTTTACAGCAGTGTTTTGTAGTTTTTCTTGTAAGAATCTTTTGTCTACTTGGTTAAGTTTATTTCAAAGTATTTTATTTTTTTAATAATTTAGAGTAAATTATTGGAACTACTACTGAAATAATATTGTTTTCCTAATTTTATTTTCAGATAGTTTATTAGTAGTGTATAGGAATTGAAATGATTTTTGTGTGTTGATTCTGTACCTTACAAATATGCTAAATTTGTTTATTTGTCCTAATGTTTTCTTTTTTATTACAATTTTTATTGTTTTTCAAGAACAGTTTTCTGCTTTTCCCCCGACCCCTTCCCACTACCCCACCCTTTCCCACTTCCCTCCCCCATTTCCACCCTTCCTGTTGTTCTCCATATGTCCTTTATAACTGTTTCTGTAAGCCCTTCACCCTTTTCCTCCTTTATCCCCTCCTCTCTCCCTTCTGATCACTGTCAGCCTGTTCTCAATTTCAATGTCTTTGGCTATACTTTGCTTGCTTGTTTGTTTTGTTGATTAGGTTCCTGGCTTATTTCACTTAGTACAAGGCTCTCCAGTTCCATACATGCTGTCGCAAAGGGTAGGAGCTCCTTCTTTATTTCTGCTGTGTAGTATTCCACTGTGTAAACATGCCACAGGTTTTGATCCATTTATTTACTGACGGGCATGTGGGTTGCATCTAGCACTTAGCAATGGTAAATTGTGCTGCTATAAACATTGGAGTGCACAGGTACTTTTAGATTGATGTTTTGGGGTTCTTAGGATATAATCTTAGCAGTGAAATTGCTGGGTCAAAAGGCAGTTCCATTTTTATTTCTCTGAGGAAATTCCATACTGTTTTCAACAGTAGTTGCACAAGTCTGCAATCCCACCAACAGAACACTAGGGTTCACTTTTCTCCACATCCTCTCCAACACTTGTTATTTGTTACTTTGTTTACAGTGGCCATTCTCACCGTTGTGAAGTGGTATCTCATTGTGGTTTTAATTTGCACCTTTCTGATGGCTACTGATGCTGAGCCATCCATTCATGTGTCTCTGGGCTCTCTGTATGTCCTCCTTCGAGAGGTGTTTATTCAAGTCCTTCGCCTATTTTTTAAATTGGGTTGTTTGTCTTCCTGAAGTAGAGTCAGGTGAGCTTTTATGTATTTTGGAGATCAAACCCTTGTCTGAGGTGTCATTGGCAAATATAAATTTTCATATAGTTGTTTCTCTTTTCATTTTAATGGTATTTTCTTTAGCTGTGCAGAAGTTTTTTATTTTGATGAGATCTCATTTGTTTATTCTTTCCTTTATGTCCCTTGCTCTAGGAGACCTATCAGTGAAAATATTGCTGCATGGAATATCTGAAGTTTTCCTTTCTATGTTCTCCTCTAGGACTTTAATGGTGTCAATCAAGACTTATATTTAAATCATTTATTCACCTTGAATTTACTTTTATGTATGGTGAAGTTGGTTGTGGAGTCTTGTTTTTTAGCATGTACCCGTCCAATTCTCCTAACACCATTTGTTGAAGGGGCTATCTTTGCTACATTTTATGCTGCTTCCCCCTTTGTCAAATATTAATTGACAATAGAGACATCAGTTTATTTCTGGGCTCTCTATTCTGTTCCATTGGTCCATGTGTCTGTTCTTATGCCAGTACCAGGATGTTTTGATTACAGTGGCCTTGTAATACAGTTTCATATCAGGTATTGTGACTCCTCCTATTTTGCTCTTCTCAAACAATTTCTCAAAATTGCTGCAGCTATTCAGCGTCATTGGTAGTTCCATTTAAATTTTTGAAATGTTTGTTCTATATCTATGAAGTATGCCATTGGCACTTTAATAGGGATTGCATTGAGTCTATAAAGGTGCAAAATCTAAAACCTGAATATTTTGTTCTTTTATTCTTCCAAAGATATTTTATTTATATTGCAAAAACTGTAGGAAATCATTCCGTGTGGCATGGGCCCAGCTCCCGCTTGGAGATGCATAGCACCCATGCCCATGGATAGGTTTTCCCATGGAGAATCAGGCCTGCAATATGACTAGGCCGCTTTGAGTCTTCTTTTTGCTAAAAACTCCCTCACCCAGATTTGTGGCAAACATTTACTGCAAAATAGCTTTCTAAAATCCATGCTAACCCTTCCAAGGATGAGTGTTACTGGTTCACCACTTCTGCCTTTTTATTTGAAAATATCCCTCTTTTGTGATGTGATTAGCTACATTGGCTTCTTTGTTTTCTGTAAAAGGTAACCACCTAAAGCAACCTGTGCATAGCAAATAAGGACCATCATCTACTGTGCTGAGAAACCCAATAAAGGCCAGTCACAGCAAAGGCTGTGGCTTTTGCTCCTCTTGAGAGAAAAGCCATGCTGTCCCTTTTCCTCCACCAAACTCGGTATTCCATGTGAATGTCTCATTTCATCCATAATGACGCAGGCACTGTAGGCTGGTGTCTGCATCAAAAACCAACATATTAATATATAGATACATAAATTTAAACATAATATAGGTAGAAATTTACTAGCTGGACAAATTACTAACAGTTTTGTTGATAGGATGATAATTTCTTTCACTGAGGTATTATCCTTTACAGGTTGAAATATGTATTTTTCCCATACTCAATACTATCAAGTCTTGAGCTGTACTCAGGTAGTTTGAGGAATTTCTAATACTGGAAACTTATCTATAGAAATACTCAGGAAGACCTTGGAATACTCAATATTTTGCATATTTTAGATGAGATAATAGAGACTTAAAGTATTATTGTGGATTCATTGAAAGTATGTAAATGCTAATAAAAGTAATCACTTATTGATGGGATTAGTGAAGAGGAATGTTATATATGACAGAATGGTTAAATAACATTAAAAAACAGACATGCAGTAATGGAATGGTCTGTAGATGGTCTGTACTCTGTGGTCACTCCTAACAAATCATGAGTCAATGAAACTTAGTTCACTTTAATTTTCTTTTCTCATTCATATTCTTTAGGTGTCTTGGCAATTGAACAAGTTTTTCAAACACATGAGTTATCAATTCTTCCCAGACACTATGTCTTTAAGAAAATGATAATTTTCAATATTCAAGTATTCAATTTCCATCTTTTTATTTGCATGTGGTTCCTACATAACTTGGGGAACTTTGGTCTTGCTGGTGTAGATTGAATAGAATGACCATTATCACCTTTTATGTTAATGTCTCAACTTCTAAATATGTGAAGAAATCACTAGAAAGTTAATATAAGTGGATCACAAGACAAGTTACTCTAACAATTTGCCACACAGCTGTTCAGTTGTCCCAACACCATTTGTTGAAGAGGTTATTTTTAATCCATTTTATGTTGCTGCCCCCTTTGTGGAATATTAATTGACTGCATAGACTTGGGTTTACTTCTGGACTCTTAGTTCTGTTCCACTGGTCTATGTGCCTATTTCTATGCCAGTACCAGGCTGTTTTGATTACAGTGGCCTTGCAATACAGTTTGATATCAGGCATTGTGATCCATACTACTTTGCTTTTCTTTCTCAAAATTGTTGCAGCTCTTCGGGGTCATTTATGGTTCCATATATATTTTTGAAGTGTTTGTTCTATGTCTGTGAAATATGCCATTGGTGCTTTAATAGGTATTGCACTGAATCTGTAAATTGCTTTGGGTAGTATGGACATTTTGATGATGTTAATTCTTTCAATCCCTGAGCATGGTACATGCTTAATTTCTTTCTTCAGCATTGTGTACTTTTCTGAGTACAGTTCTTTTACATCTTGGTTAGGTTTATTCCTAGGTTTTTTGTTTGTTCATTTGTTTCATTTTGTTTTGTTTTGTTTTGCTATATACAATGGGCTCTTTTTCTTGATTTCTGCTTCTGCTGTTTCATTGTTGGTATACAAAAATGCCTCTGATTTCTGAATATTGACTTCGTATCCCACTGTTTTGCTAAATTCACTTATTAGGTTGAGCAGTTTTTTGGTGGAGTCTATAGTGTTTTCCATGTTCACTATCATGTCATCTACAAACAATGACAGTTCTGTTTCCTTCTTTTTAATTTGGATGCCTTTTATTTCCCCTTCTTTTCTGATCACTGTGGCTAAAACTTCCAATACTATATTGAATAGAAGTGGTGAAAGTGGACAATCTTGTCTCGTTCCTGATACCAGTGCAAAAGATTTTATTTTTTGCCCATTGAGTATGATGTTGGCTGTAGGTCTGTCCTCTATGGCCTTTATTATTTTAAGGGGTGCTCCCTCTATTCCCACTTTGTTGAATGTTTTTATCATAAATGGGTGCTGTACCTTATCAAAAGTTTTTTCTGTACCTATGGACATAATCATGTGATTTTTGTTTTTGCTTATGTTTACATGATGTATTGCATTTATTGATTTGCAAATATTGTACAATGCCTGAATTCTTGGTATGAATCTCACTTGCTCATAGACTATAATCTTTTTAATGTATTGTTGGATGTGGTTTGCCAATGTTTTGTTGAGGATTTTAGCATCTATGTTCTTCAGTGATATTGGCCTGAAGTTTTCTTTGTTGTGTGTTTATTTGGTTTTGGGATTAGGATGATGCTGGCTTCATAAAAAGAGTTTGGGAGTCTTTCATTGTTTTGGATTATTTGAATTAGTCTGTGGATGACAGGGGTTAGCTTTTCCTTAAATGCTTTGTAGAATTCTATTGTGAAACCATCTGGTCTAGGGCTTTTGTGAGTGGGGAGTTTTTTTTATTACTGTGTCAATTTCACTTACTGATATTGGTTTGTTCAGGCTTTCTGCTTGGTCTCATTCAGTTTTGCAAGGTTACATTTTTCTAAAAATTTGTCCATTTCACCTAGGTTTTCAAATTTCTTGGCATACAGTTCTTCATAGTAATTTCTTACAATCCATCGTATTTCTGTGGTGTCAGTTGTAATCTTTCCTCTTTCATTTCTGATTGTGTTTATTTGGGTCCTCTCTCTTTTTTTTTTCTGATGTGCCTGCTTAAAGGCTTGTCGATTTTGTTTATCTTTTCAAAGAACCAGCTCCTGGATTCATTGATCCTAGAATTGTGCTTTTAGTGTCTGTGTCATTTAATTATGCTCTGATCTTGGTTATCTCCTTCCTTCTACTTGCTCTGGGCTGTCTTTGTTGTTGCTCCTTGAGTTCTTGTAGGCATAGGGTTAGGTTGTTTATTTGAAATGTTCCTATATTTTTTAGCTAGGCCTGTATTGCTACGAACTTCCCTCTTAAGACTGCCTTTGCTGTGTTTCATAGGTTTTGGGTTGTTGTGAATTTATTGTCATATGTTTCCAGAAACTTTTTGATTTCTTTCCTAATTTCATTCTTGACCCATTCATTGTTTAATAGCATGCTATTCCATCTCCATGATTTTGAGTGTTTTGATTTTTTTCCCTTGGGATTGGTTTCTAGTTTCAGTCCTTTATGGTTGGAGAAAATGCTTGGTATGATTTCAATTTTCTTGAATTTGTTGAGGCTTGTTTTGTGTCCTATTATGTGGCCTATCATTTGAAAATGTTCCATGTGTGTTTGAAAAGAATGTATATTTAGCTTCTTTGCAATGAAGGGCTCTGTATATATCAGTTAAATCCATTTCATAGGGCATTGTTCAATGCCACAATATCTTTGTTGATATTTTGGAAAATCTGTCTATTTTTGACAGTGGGGTGTTATAATCCCCTACTATAATTGTGTTGCTGTCAATATCTTTCTGAAAGTCCTCTAAGATTTTTTTCATGTATTTGGGTGTTCCTATATTGAGTGCATATATATTTACAATGTTTATGTCTTCTTGGTACAATCTTTCCTTGAGTATTATGAAGTGACCTTCTGGGTCTCTCTTTAAGGCTCTTATTTTGAAGTCTAATTTGTCTAATGTGAGTATTGCTACCCAGCTTTTTTTCTTGTTTGTTTAGAAGTTTTGTCTCCAGCACTTCACTTTAACCCTGTGTAGATCTTTTGTCCTGAGGTGGGTCTCTTGTAGGCAGCATATATGTGGGTCATGCTTTCTTATCCATTCAGCTATTCTATGTCTTTTAATTGGTGCATTTAATCCATTTATGTTTAAGGTTATTATTGAAAGGTACTTATTCATTGCCATTTGTGTACCTGTGTTCCTCTCTGTCTCTTTTTTCCTTTCTTTCCTTAAAGCAGCCCCTTTAGCATCTCTTGCAGAGCTGGTTTGGTGGAGGCATATTCTTTTAGACTTCTTTTGTCTTGGAAGCTCTTTATTTGTCCTTCTATTTTGATTGAGAGCCTTGCTGGGTAAAGTAGCCTTGATTGCAGGCCTCTGTTTCTCATTACTTGGAATATTTCTTGCCATTCTCTTCTTGCTTGGAGCATTTTCATTGAGCAGTCAGCAGCTAACCTCATTGGGGTTCCCTTGTATGTTTCTTCCTGTTTCTCCCTTGGAGAAATAAATAAATACACTGTTTAGTTGTATTTCCTTATGGTCTTGGTTTGAGGTTTGTGTGGTTTCCACTCCCTCTGTCACCTTCTGTTGTTATCTGTTGGTGGTTCCTTTGTTGTTGGGTGTCCTCTTCCAGTGGGTATCCTGGTGTTCACTGCTTCCACCTACTCTTTTTTTGTGATCAGTTGGAGGGGGAGGCAAAATAGTTTAAGACAGCAGGAAAGTCTTCTATGATATTTAAAGTAGCAGCCAGTAGAGAAGAGATAGGGGATCCTTTGGTTATATATAGTGTTAACTGTGATCTTCCACCCAACTAGCTACTTTTAAGAAAGGATGGAAGGAAGATAAGACTCTTGTGTGGAGGAAAGGCTTCGAGTTGGATCTAGAAAGCAGTGAGGTTGTGGGAGGTCAGATTCTGAGGTAAGGTGAGCGTAAAGGATAGTGAATAGGTGTAGTGTGTGAGAAAATAGAGTTAACCACTACAGTAATAGAGTTCAGGGAACTGTGAAGTGGCCTAACATCTGGGAGGGGTGTTATGAAGTATTTTCAATGTGTGGAACAGCTATTATTTGTGATATTAGAGCAACAATTATATGATAGAATCTATGTGATCTGTATAACAAGAATATGGAGTAGTGTGCTAATGGAACACAAGTGAAGTAAAGGACTGTAAATTAGCAATACACTATGAACGAGAGAACTAAGAAAACTTGTCAAATAATACAATATAACCAGCCAAGCAAAGCAGACTATACAGAACGAAGAGGAATACAAAAATACTATTAAAATAAAAGATGTAAGAAAAATAAAAATAATAATAATACAAATATACAATAACTTGCAGGTTCTCTGTAACAAAAAAGTGAAATTTGTCACTTTCTCAGCTGTTCGGATGCACCCTCCTTGGGTCCAACTCTCTTCTTTTCACAGTTCCAGTTTATTTTTGTCTGACTTGTGGGCATTTAAAAAACCCAGAAGAAGGAAAGAAGAAGAGGTAAATTTGGAAAGCAAGAAAGAAGGAATTAAACAAGAAAGAAGGAAGGAGAGGAAAAGGAACTGAAAGGTAAAAAATAATAAAAATAAAAAAAATATTTTTTTAAAAAAGTCTCTTGGTTTCAAACTCGCCAAGCCAGTTTTTCTGGCCTTGCTGGGTGCAGCAGGCTGAGGGACAATAGTATGGCTTTTTTTCACTTCCAGATCTTTACTCAGTCAGCCTGTGTGCACTTTCCCCAGAGCTAGCCTGACACTTCTCCCTGTTGCCTTGGGTGTGGGATCCAGGCCTTCCTGAGAGTATACTTTTCCCAGGTTTATCAATGTGGCCTGGGATGTGGGTGGGCACATGCTCAGCCAGGCTGCCTCAGTCCCACATTTGGGCATGCACGATTTGAAGTGCTATGGTGGTGCAAAGGGCCTTCTGAGAAACTTCTGAGCAACCTCAGAATTGCTGCTTGGCTGGGCGGGGAGGAGGCCAGAGCAATTGCTGCAGGAGAATTCCCCAGTGTCTCTCTTTTCACTCTTTCTTTTTGAGAAATTCCTCCTACTCACCTGTCACTCTGTACAGCAGCATGGTATCTGGCACAGCCCAATTCTCCAGCCAGATTGGGGACTATCAGGTTCAGGGCCCATGCATGACTCTCAGCTCTCCCCAATAGTCCCCAACTGGTGTCCATAGACTCCATGAGTACTCACAGGCCCTGTGTGTTTGCCACTTAGTCCTTATTCCCCTCTCTTCAACTCCAAGCAACCATGTCTCTCCTGGTGTTGCTCAAACCTTGTTTGGCAGGGGAGGGAGCAGTTGACCTGGCTCTCTCCCAAGGACCCTGTGGGTGCTGGGCCTGAGGCTGCAGCCCTCCTGGCGCTTGTGCTGTTTCCTGGGACCTTACTGTCCTGAAACACTCTCCTTACCATCTGGTTTTTCAGCGTCTGCTACAATTTTTGCTCTCATTTTCATATATTTTGGGATACTTTTGGTTGTTTACTCTGTTCTTCCTTAGATCAGCTAGGTTTTTCTCCTGTGTGTAGGGGGAAGGGGAATCTGCTCCCTCATATCTTGCTGTCATCTTCCTCCCCTTCTATTTATTTTTCAATTGGATTGTTCGTCTTCCTGGAGTGGATTCATATGAGTTCTTTATATATTTTGGAGAACAAACCCTTGTCTGAGAATCATTTTCAAGTATGTTTTATCATATGGTTGTTTCCTTTTTTGTTATAATACTGTTTTCTTCAGCTGTGCAGAAGCTTTTTATTTTGATCAGATCCCACTTGTTTATTCTGTCCTTTATGACCCTTGCTATGGGACATATTGGTGAAAATATTGTTGTGTGAAATATCTGAGATTTTCCTGCCTATGGTCTCCTTAAGAACTATTATGATGTCACAACTTATATGTAAGTCTCTTTTCCACCTTGAATTTATTTAGGTGTATGGTGAAAGTTGGTGATTGAGTTTCATTTTTCTGCATGTAGCTGTCCAGCTCTCCCAACACCATTTGTTGAAGAGGCTATTTTTGCTCCATTTTATGCTGATGCCCCTTTAGTCAAACGTTAATTGACCATAGAGACTTGGGTTTATTTGTGGGCTCTCTATTCTGTTCCATTGATCAGTGTGTCTGTTCTTACTCCTGTTATAGATTATTTTGATTACTGTGGCCTTGTAATACAGTTTGATATTGGGTATTGTGATTCCTCTTTGTTTTTCTTTCTCAAAATTTCTGTGCTATTTGGGGTCATTTATGGTTCCATACAAATTTGTGAAATATGTCATGGGTACTTCAATAGGGAGTGCATTGAATCTATATATTGCTTTGGGTAGTATGGGCATTGTTTTTCTTTCGTATTTATTTTATTATTTTTGTTCCTATTGTATAGCTAGTTTTTTTAATGCTGTTCAAGTAAGTTTTCTGACTTTCCTCCGTCCCTCCCCACCAGCCCAACCCTCCCCACCTTTAGATGTCACTTTTTGTTTCCACACCCCCCATTGTTATTGTATCCTTTATAATTGTTCCTGTAATCCCTTTACCCGTTTCTCCCATTATCCCCTCCCCTCTCTAGTCTGGTCACTGTCAGCCTGTTCTCAATTCCAATGTCTTGGTTAAATTATACTTCTTTGTTCAACTTGTTAATTAGGTTCCAGTTATATGTGAGATTATATGGTATTTTTCTTTCACAGCCTGGATTATTTTACTTAGCATAATGCTCTCCAGATTTTTTATTATTGCTTCAATTTTGTCAGCTGTTTTTGGTCTGTTTAGGTTTTCTGCTTCTTCTTCATTCAGTTTAGGATTATTATAATTTTCTAGAAATTTGTCCATTTCACCTAGATGTTCAACTTTCTTGGCACAGAGTTCTTCATAGTAATTTCTTACAGTCCTTTGTATTTCTGTGGTGTCAGTGTAATCTCTCCTCTTTCATTTCTACTGTGTACATTTGGGTCCTCTCTTGGTTTTCCCTGATGAACCTGGTTAGAGGCTTGTTGATTTCGTTTATCTGTTCAAGGAAACTGCTCCTATATTCATTGATTCTTAGAATTTTGCTTTTTGTCTCTATGTCATTTAATTCTGCTCTGACCTTGGTTATTTTCTTCCTTCTACTTGCTCTGGGCTGTCTTTGTTGTAGTTCCTCGAGTTCTTGTAGGCGTAGGGTTAGGTTGTTTGTTTGAAATGTTTCTGTCTTTTTTAGGTAGGCCTGTATTGCTATGAACATTCCTCTCAGGACTGACTGCCTTTGCTGTGTTTCATAGGTTTTGGGTTGTTGTGAATTTATTGTCATATGTTTCCAGAAACTTTTTGATTTCTTTCCTAATTTCATTCTTGACCCATTCATTGTTTAATAGCATGCTATTCAATCTCCATGATTTTGAGTGTTTTGAGTTTTTTCCCTTGAGATTGGTTTCTAGTTTCAGTCCTTTATGGTTGGAAAAAATGCTTGGTATGATTGCAATTTTCTTGAATTTGTTGAGGCTTCTTTTGTGTAATATCATGTGGTCTATGTTTGAAAATGTTTCACGTGCATTTGAGGAGAATTTGTACTTAGCTTCTTTGGGATGAAAGGCTCTCTATATATTTTAGTTAAGTCCATTTGATCTTGGGCATTGTTCAATGCCACAGTATTGTTGTTGATATTTTGTTTTGAAGAGCTATCCATTTTTGACAGTTGGGTGTTAAAATCCCCTAGTATAATTGTGTTGCTTTCAATATCTTTCTTGAAATCCCTCAATGTTTTCCTCATATATTTGGGTGCTCCTATGTTGGGTTCATATATATTTGCAGTGTTCATTTCTTCTTGATAGATTCTTTCCTTGAGTATTATGAAGTGACCTTCTCGGTCTCTTTTGGACCTGTTTTTGAAGTGTGCTTTGTCTAATATGATTATTGCTAACCCAGCTTTTTTCCTCTCTGCCATTTGCTTGGAATATTTTTTCCAGCCTTTCGCTTTCAGTCTATGTAGGTCTTTAGTTTTGAGGTGGGTCCCTTTAAGTAGCACATTTGTGAGTCATGCTTTCTTATTTATTCAGCAATTCTATAACTTTAAATTGGAGCATTTAATTGGTTTACATTTGTACTTGAATAAGAATTAAATAAAAAAATAAAGTTATTGTAGATAGGTACTTATTCATTGCTATTTTTCCTCATTGTATCTGTGTTCCTCTCTCTCTCTCATTTTTTCCCTTCCTTTTCTTAAAGCAGTCTCTTTAGCATCTCTTTTAGAGCTGGTTTCATGGAGGTGTATTTTTTTAGACTTCTTCTGTTCGGAAAGCTCCTTATTTGACCTCCTATTGCAATTGAGAGCCTTGCTGCATAGTTTAATCTTGGTTGCAGGCCTCTGGTTTTCATTACTTGGGATATTTCTTGCCATTCTCTTCTAGCTTGGAGCTTTTTCATTGAGAAGTCAGCTGCTAGTCTTATCAGGGCTCCCTTGTATTTTACCTCCTGTTTCTCTCTTGCTGCCTTTAAGATTCTCTGTTTGTCTTGGGATTTTACCATTTTAATTATGATGTGTCTTGAAGTGGGCATCTTTGGGTTCCTCTTGATTGGGACTGTGTTTCCTGGATCTGTGTGACTTCTTCTTTCTTTAGATTAGGGAAGTTTTCCATCATTACTTTTTCAAATAGGTTTTCTATTCCTTGCTTTTCTTCTTCTTCTGGTATCCCTATTATATGGATATTGTTATGTTTCATGTTGTCTTGCAGCTTCCTTACTTCCTCGTCATACATTCTGAGTCTTTTCCTTTTCTTGCTAATTCTGGGCGTTTGTTTCTACTTTGTCCTATAGGTCATTGATTTGATCCTCTGCTTTATCCACTGTATTGTTATTCCTTCCAATGTGTTTTTTATTTCTGAGATTTTATTGTTCATTTCTTCCTCTTTTTAAGGATAGTTCCTAGTTCCTTTTTTCATACTGTGTAGTTTTTACCCATTTTCCTGTTTGTAACTATTATTTTGAATTCTATATCTGATATTTTGGTTATGTCCATTTTATTTAGCTCTTTTAGTGGGGAGTGTTCCATTTTTTATTGCATTTTTTTGTCTCCCCATTTTAGGTGACTGTTTTTGTTTGTTTCTGCACTTCCTGATGTTTCATTTTGTTAGCTGTCTTTGTAGGATGAACTTCTATGGTAGAAATTCTATGGGGTTCAGTGGTATGGTCTCTTTGTTCTCCTTGTATGGTTGCTCTAAGTTTTTCTTTTATTCTTTTTGTGTGGGCTCTCTTGTTGTACTTGTGTTTTTGCCTTATGTTGATTCCTTTTTTGGTAGTTTTTCTCCTCCAGCAGGTATATTGATATTGTCAGCTCTTACCTATTCTTGTATGTGATCAGTAGCAGGGGATATGCAAAATGATTTAAGACTGTAGGAGAGTATTTTATGGAATTTAAAGTACTCACAAATAGAGAAGAGATAGGAGATTCTTTGGATAAGTATATCATTAATTGTAATATTTCACCCAACTAAGCTCCTTTTATAAAAAATGAAAATGAGATAAGATTCTTGTTAGGGAAGAGGAAAATTGTTAATTGAATGCAGAAAACAAAGCACTTGTGTAAGGTTAGGTGATGAGATATACTGAGAGCAAAGTATTGAAAGTAGGTGTAATGTGAGAGAGAATAGAGTTAACCACAACAATTATAATGCTCAGGAATAAAGTGAAGTGGGCTAAGTTCAGGGAGGGTTGCTGTGTAGTATATATAACTGTATGGAACAACAATTATTGAGAACAGTGCTGGAAGAACAGTTATATGGCAAACAATATATGATTTGGATAGCCAGAATAGAAAGAACCCAGTCAAGAACTTAGTGTTATTGGTATACAGGTAAAGTGAATAAAGGAAAATAAAAACACAATAAAGAAAGAATAAGTAAAACCAGTTTTACTTACATAAGTAAAAACTAACATAAGAAAGTCAAATAAAAATACTAAAAAAATTGAAATGGTAAAATAATGAAAAAGAATAATAATACACACAAACAATAAAATACCAGTTCCTTCAGGATATCAAAGTGACATTTGCCTCAATTTCTCAATTTTTGGAATTAGCCTTGTTCTCCCCTTTTAGATTCATCTCTAGACTCTTTCTTATGGACTCTCTAACTCTTATCTTCTCACTTGGGGGAAGAAAAAAAGGGGGGAAAAGAGGGGGGGGAAGAGAAGTCTCCTGCTGACTTTAAACCCGTTCAGTGAGTTCTGCTGGTCTTTCTAGATGGCACAGGAAGAAGGGTGCTGGGCTTCACTTTCCTCCCTTCTTATGGTTTTGAGAAGATTGGGACCAGGTCTGGGCTGCAATATTCACAGTTGTCCAGCCTCTGGCATAAGTCCTCCGTGAGCTACCAGGCTCCAATCAGTGACTCAGTCTCTGGGTGCACTACATGAGTCAAGGTCAGGTGCAGACTTCCACTCAGCCACTCAGTCCCAGGAGCCCGGCTCCAATCAGCCATTCAGTCTCTGAGTGTGAAGCTCAATTAAGCTCTGGTGTGCAATTCACTTCTGGAGGCTAGAAGTCCAAGATCAGGGGGCCATGATATTCTGATGAGGGCCTTCTTCTAAGTCGCAGTCTTCCAACTTCTTGCATCCTCACATTGTGGAAAGAGAGCTAAAATCCATTGGCCCTTTACACATGTTCATTGATGACCCTTTCCATTCTTTCCCCATTTTTTCCTACCCTCTCCCATCTGGTTACTGTGACTTTGTTCATTATTTCCATGTCTCTGGTTATATTTTTCTTGCTTGTTTGTTTTGTTTATTAGATTCCGCTTAAACATGAGGTCATATGGTCTTTGGCTCCCTGGTTTACTGCACTTAGCTTAATCATCTAAAATTCTATCCATGCTGTTGCAAAGGATTGAAGCTCCTTCTTTCTTTATGCTGTGTAGAAAACCATTGTGTAAATGTACCACAGTTTTTGATCCACTCATTCCCAGATGGCCACTTAGGTTTCTTCAATACTTAAAAGTTACAAATTGTTCTGCTATGAACATTGGAGTGTATAAATTCTTTTGAATTAGTGTTTCAGGATTTTTAGGGCACAATCCTACCAGTAAAATTCCAAGTTCAAAAGATAGGTCCATTTTTAGTTTTTTTGAGGAAATTCCATACTGTTTCCACAGTGGTAGCACCAGTCTCCATTCCCACTAACAATGTACTAGGGCTTCTTTTTCTCCACAATACCTGGAGCACTTATTGTTAGTTGATTTGTTTATGATGGCCGTTCTGATTGGTGTGAAGTGGCATCTCATTGTGGTTTTCACTTGCAACTCTCTAATGGCTACTGATGCTGGGTATCACTTCATATGTCTCTTGGGACCTCTGTATGTCCCCCTAGAGAAATGCCTGTATAGGTCCTTTGTCCATTTTTTTAATTGGATTGTTTGTCTTCCTGGTGTAGAGTCATGTCAGTTCTTTATATATTTTGGAGATCAAATTTTTGTTCAAGGTGTCATTGGCAAATGCATTTTCTCTTATGTTTGATTCACTTTTCATTTTGCTGACGTTTTCTTTGGCCTGCAGAAGCTTTATATTTTGATGAAGTCCCATGTGTTTATTCTTTCTTTTATGTCCCTTGCTTTAGGGGACATATCAGTGAAAATATTGCTGTATGGAACATCTGAGGTTTTCCCCTTAAATTCTCCTCTAGTACTTTTATGGTATTGCAACTTATATTTCAGTCTTTTATCCATTTTGAGGTTATTTTTTGGTATGGTGTGAAGTGATGGTTGAATTTCGTGGGTTGTTTTTTTTTTTTTTTTTTTTTTTTTTTTACATATAGCTGTCCAGATCTCCGAACACCATTTGTTGAAGAGGCTATTTTTGCTCCATATATGTTTCTAAATACTTTGTCAAATATTTTTTACTGTAGAGACTTGGGTTTATTTCTGGGCTCTATTCTGTTTCATTGATGTTTGTGTCTGTTCTTAAGCCCATACCAGATTGTTTTAAATACTGTGGGCTTGTAATATAGTTTTATGTCAGGTATGGTGATCCCTCCTACTTTGTTCTACCTTCTCAAAATTGTGGCTACTTGAGATCATTTATGGTTCTATATAAATTTTTGAAATGTTTGTTATATATCTGTGGAATATGTCATTGGTATTTTAATAAGGATTGCATCAAATCTATAAATTGCTTTGGGTGGTATGGAGATTTTGATTATTTTAATTATTCCGATCCATGAACATGATACATGCTTCCATTTGCTTGTGTCTTCCTTAATTTCTTTCTTCAGTATTGAGTAGTTTTCTGAGTATAGGTCTTTTACCCCCTCAGTTAGGTTTATTCCTAGGTACTTTATTTTCTTGTTGCTATAGAAAATGGGATATTTTCCCCAGATTTCTTCTTCTGATCTTTCATTGTTGGTGTAAAACTGTCTTTGACGCTTTTTTAAAATTTTATTTATTTATCTTTAGGGAGGAAGGGAAGGAAAGAAGGAGAGAAATATCAATGTATGGTTGCCTCTCTTGAGTCCTCTGCTGGGAACTGGCCTGCAACCCAGGCATGTCCTGACTGGGAATCAAACCACGATCCTGTAGTTCACAGGCCCACACTCAATCCACTGAGCTACACCAGCCAAGGCTGTCTTTGAATTTTTAATATTAACTTTGGATCCCACTGTTTCGCCAAATTCACTTATTATGCAGAGCAGTTTTTTTGATGGGATCTATAGGGTTTTCTATGTCATCTGCAAACAAGGACAGTTTTACTTACTTTCTTCCAATTTGGATGACTTGTATTTCTTCTTTTTGTCTGATCACTTGCTAGGACTTCCAATACTATGTTGAGTAAAAATGGTAAAAGTGGACATCTTTGTCTTGTCTTGATGTAAGTGAAAAAGCTTTTAGTTTTTGCCCAAGTATGATGTTGAGTGTAGGTTTTTATATATGGCCTTTATTATATTAAGGAGTGCTCCTTCTCTATTCCCATTTTGCTTAGTGTGTTAATCATAAATGGGTTCTGTACCACATCAATTGCTTTTTCTACATCTACTATGACATGATTGTGTGATTTTTGTCTTACCTTTTGTTTATGTGATGTATTATGTTTATTGATTTGTGAATATTGTACCATCTTTGCATTCCTGGCATGAACCCCACTTGATCATGGTGTATGATCTTTTTGAGGTATTGCTTGATGTAGTTTCCCAATATTTTTTTCCAATTTTTTAATTTAATTATTCTTCAAGTACAGTTTTCTGACTGTTATTCCCATCCCATCCCACCCCCGTGCTCCCCCTCTCCCTCCCATTTCCACCCTCTCAGTTGTTGTCCATGTATACTTTATATATGTTCCTCTAAATCCCTCTCCTATTTCCCCTGAAATTCCCTCCCCACTCCCCTCTGGTCACTGTCAGCCTGTTCTCTATTTCAGTGTTCTCTATTTCTTTGGTTATATTTTGCTTGCTTGTTTGTTTTGTTGTTTAGCTTCCTGTTAAAGGTGAGATCATATGGTATTGGAATTTTCTCAGAAAACTAAAATTGAACAAGCCTTTTGACCCAGCAATTCCACTGCTAGGATTGTATCCTAAGAACGCTAAAACACCAATCCCAAAGAACCTATGCACCCCAATGTTCATAGCAGCACAATTTACAATAGCCAAGAGTTTGAAGCAACCTAGGTGCCCGTCAGTAAATGAATGGATCAAAAAACTATGGTACGGATACACAATGGAATTTTATGCTGCAGAAAGAAAGAAGGAGCTCCTACGTTTTGCAACATCATAGATAGTTTCCCAATATTTTGTTGAGGATTTTAGCATCTATGTTCTTTAGCAATATTGGTTTTTATTTTTATTTTGCAGTTGTGTCTTTTTGGTTTTGGCATTAAGATGATGCTGGCTTCATTAAAAGAGGTTGGTGATCTTCTCTCTGCTTATTTTTGGAATAATCTGTGAATGACAGGGGTTAGATTCTTAAATGTAAAATTGTCCTGTAAAACCATCTGGTCCAGGGCTTTTGTGTGTTTGGAGGTTTTTGATTATTGCTTCAATTTTTCAGCTGTTATTGGTCTGTTTAGGCTTTCTGCTTCTCCTTGACTCAGTTTTGGAAGATCATATTTTTCTAGAAGTTTCTCCATTTCAACCAGGTTTTCAAATTTCTTGGCATATATTTGCTAATAATAATTTCTTACATTTTTTTTGTATTTCTGTTGTTTCAGTTGTAATTTTTTCTCTTTCATTTCTGATTTTATTTATTTGGGTCCTCTCCCTTTGTGTTTTAATGAATCGAGTTAAAGGCAGGTCAATTTTGTTTATTTTTACAAAGAACCAGATCCTGAATTTATTGATCCTTTGGATTGTTCTTTCATTCTCTAGGTCATTTTATTTTTCTATGATCTTGGTTATTTCCTTCCTCCGACTTGCTCTGGACTTTGTTACCCATTGTTCTTCTAGTTCTTGCAAATGTAGTGTTAAATTATTTACTTGAAATGTTTCTATCTTTCTAGGTAAGCCTGCATTGCTATGAACTTCTTTCTTAGGACTGTCTTCAGTGTGTCCCATAGGTTTTGAATTGTTGTGTGATCATTATCATTTGTTTCCAGAAGCTTTTTTATTTCTTCCTTGATCTCATTGTGAACCCATTCATTGTTTGATAGCATGCTATCCAATCTCCATAAATTTGAATATCTTTGAGTTGCTTTTTTAAGGTTTGTTTGTAATTTCAGTCCCTTGTGGTCAGAGAAAATGCTTGATATGATTTTGGTTATCTTGAATTTGTTGAGGCGTCTTTTGTGTTCTATCATGTGGTCTATCTTTGGAAATGTTCCATGTCCCCTTGAAAAGAATATGTATTTTGCTTCTTTGGATGAAAGGTTCTATATATATGAGTCAAGTTTATTTGATCGTCAGCATTGTTCAATACCACAATATTCTTGTTCATGTTTTGTTTGGAAGAACTATCCATTTTGACAGTGGGATGTTAAAATCCCCTAGGAGAAATGTATTTCTGTCTATAACTTTATTGAAGTCCTCCAAGATTTTCTTAATGTATTTGGGTGCTCCTATGTTGGGGTCATATAAGTTTACATTATTTATGCCATCTTGGTGGTGTCTTCCCTTAAGTATTATGAAGTGTTCTTCTGGGTCTCTTTTTGTGGCTTCTGTTTTGAACCCATTTTGTTGTATATAAGTATTGCTACCTCAGGGTTTTTTTTTCTGTTTGTTTGCTTTGAAAAAAATTTCCAACCCTTCACTTTCAGCCTGTGTAGGTCTTTCATTCTGAGGTGGGTCTTTTGTAGGCTACATACATGACTGTCATGTTTTATTATCCATTCAGCTACCCTATGTCTTTTGTTTGGAGCATTTAATCCATTTACATTTAAGGTTATTATTGATAGGTACTTATTCATTGCTATTTTTCTCGCTTTGTACCTGTGTTCCTCTCTCTCACTTTTTTTCTTGCTCTTAAGGCAGTTCCTTTAGCATATCTTCTATTGCTGGTTTGGTGTGGGTGTATTATTCTAGACTTCTTTTGTTTGGGAGCTCCTTATCTCGCCTTCCATTTTAATTGAGAGCCTTGTTGGGCAAGCAGTCTTGGTTTAGGCCTTTGCTTTTTGTTACTTGGAATACTTCTTGCCAATCCATTCTGGCTTGTAATATTTCTGTTGAGAGGTCAGCTGAGAGACTTATGGATGCTACTTTATATGTTACTTTCTGTTTCTCCATTGCTGCATTTAAAATTCTCTTTTTGTTCTGGAATTTTACTTTTTTACTTATGATATATCCTGGAGTGAGCCTGTGGGTTCATTTTGATTGTAACCATCCATGCTTCCTGTAACTTGCCTGACTTTTTCTCTCATCAAATTAGAAAAGTTTTCCATCACTACTTTTTCAAACAGGTTTTTTATCCTTTGTGCCTCTTTTTCTCTTTCTGGTATTTTTATTATACAGATATTGCATTTCATTTTATCCTTCTGTTTTCTTATCCCCTCCTTGTTCTTTTTGAGGTTTTTTCCTTTTCTTGCTCCCTTTTTTTCCTTTTCTTCCTTTCCTTTTCTTGTTCCCCTGCTCTCTGATTTGATCCTCTTCTTCATCTAGCCTGCTTTTGATCTTTCGACTATGTTCTTCAATTCAGAAATTGTATTCTTCATTTTTTCTCTTGGCCTATGTTGATTTTTCTTATTTCCTTTGTAATGCTGGTGTAATTCACAGTAAGTTCCTTGTATCTTCCCTGTAGTTTTGGTAATTCTCACTGAGCTTATTGAGCTTTCTTACAACAATTGTTTTGAACTCGATATCTGGTAGTTGACTTGCCTCTATTTGATTTAGCACTCTTTCTGAGGATTCCTCCTTTCCTTTCACTTAGGGCTTGATTATTTGTCTTCCTATTATTTGTGCTACTGTCCTTGTTTGCTTCTGTTTCTTAAATTGATCTATGTGCTTATTTGGGTTTATGTTGTAACTTCTATGGTAGAAAACCTGTGAGATTCAGTGGTGCAGTCTTCTTGCTCTCCTGAACTGGATGATCTTGGGGTGCCCTTTATGCCTTTTATGCTGTTTCTCTGGATATAATTGTGTTCTGATTGTAGTTCAGTATGTCTTTGGGTGGTTCTTCCCTCCAGCTAGCTGAGTGAAGGTCACTCCACCTACCATGACTTGTGTACTTTTGTGGTGGTGCTACCATAAAAAACCCACAAAGCCAAGGAATCAAACTCACACCTGCAAAGGTACTCCCCCTGACCCTGCAATCCCACTACCAACAGCAAATGAGTCAGTATTAATAATTTTGTAAATCAATTAAGATTATTATAAGAATGGAGAAAGGATATGAAATTACCTATTGAAAGAAAAACTATTTTGGGAGGGTAAAGGGAAGAGCACTAGTAAGTGTTGGGAGTTGGAACAATGCAAAGAGAGAAAGTAAAATTTACATCATGAGTAGAAAAGGGAATGAAGAATGTGGAATGGAGTATGAAAAGGGAAGCATATTGTGTTAGGTTTAAACAGAAATTTAAATAACATAACAATAAAGTGAGAGAGAGAAAGAAAATAAATCTAAAAATAGTAAATAATTAATAAAATATAGGAGATAAATTGAAGAGAAATATCCACCACAGTACTATTAACAACAAGCAAGCTAAAATTAATATAGGTGGTATGGGAATAAGGGGGGAAAAGAAACAAAGAAAAGTCTAAGAGAGTTTTAGAGGAATGGGAAGTTATTTTGAAATTATAGAGGGAGAGGGAGTACTAAGAGTAAGGAACAAAAACCAGGCTAAGAGAGGGCAAAATTAAATTTTGTGATGTAAGGAAAAGGAAAAAAGAAGAAAAATACAATAAAGAAAAATAAAAGGGCAGGGTGAAAGAGTAACAGAAGAAAGCCAAAAAAGAAAACAAAAGTTTAATATGTGAAAATTAAAATTTGAGGTGAAAAAAAGAGTAGGAGAGGGGACCAGTAAAATTTGATATTTAAAATACAGAATTAGTGAAGCTCTGGAGATAAAGTTGAAAAAAACAATGCAACAGTAACTACCCTCCCCACAACCAACTAGCAAAGATTGTTAAAGGTAAAGAGAAAACATGGTTATTTTAAGAGCAGGGCAAAAGGATGTGAGCTGGCTATTGACAAAAAATGGTTTTGTGTGTCTGGAAGGGAAAGAAATAGTAAGAGTGTGGAATGGAAACAAGTTGTAGGAAGAGAGAAAACAAAATTTGAAATTAAAATAATGCAAAGAAAAAAGAAGGAAAATGGGGTAAGAGAAGGGAGTGGTAAATACGTGAATTTAAATGTGCTATAGTATAAAATCTAGTGACTTAATATGTACAAACTTCCTGGACAAGAAATGAATGTTAAAAAGCTATGCAGGAAAGAAAATATCAGAGCTCATGGAGAAGATCACTTTGTCTTTTGTATCAGTAGCCTCTTGTATTTATCACTATTTTTTTTTTCTTTCAGGATCCACCTTTGGTGATGTCACATGGTTACCGTGTCTGACCTTAGGCAGCCTATTTAAGACTTCCAGGGTTCTACTGTCCATGGCTGTCTCCTTCAGTTGTTAATCTAGTCACTCTGCAGTCAACAGTCAGGTTTAAGCACCATATGGCAGGGCAGAATCCCTTCTGTTGTTGGAGCTATTGTTTCTCCTTTCGCTGCTGCCACTCAAAGGGAAGTGGTCTGCCTGAGCAAAATGGCTGCTGCCATAAGGGGGATAATTCAGCGTTGGGATCCTAGTGGCTATTTTCTCAATTCTCTCCCCAAAGCCTCCATCTCTAGTTTCTCCTCAAGTGTCTCTGGTCCACTCTGCTCCTCCTCTGCCAGGAATTTACTGTCTGTAGATGTCTATTCAATCTATTCAATCTGTACTCAGCAGCCAGGCTTAAGCACCACAGGGCCAGGGAAGAGATTCTCCTGGGGTGGGAGCTGTTGTTTTCAGTCAGGTTACTGCTGCTGGGAGGGGAGTGGTCTTCCCAAGCACTATGTCTGTTGCCATCTGGGGGATAACTCAGAACTAGGTTTCTGGTATGTGCTCCCTCAGTTCCCTAAAAAGTTTCCATCCCCAGCCTCTAGTCATCTGACCCCACCTTTGTCAGAGCTCAGGGTAAGTGACTGCAAATGAAAAATTTTGTGTTGTCCCTTTAAACTGTTCTTTGCATTTCTAGCTGTCTGTTTGTGGTAGAGAGCAGCCCTGCTGCTATTCACCGCTGGTTGTTATCTGTGTACTTTTGGGGCTCTGGTGTTCTAGGCTGGGAGTCCCAGCTTGGGGTTTAGACCCTATTCTTCTCAGAAGGGTCCAACTGGCTGCTTAATTATCCCTCTAGAGTTGCTGCCTGTGGGTGCCCAGCCAGCCCTCTCAAGTCTCTACCATGCTTCTTACCGGACAGGTGGTGCTGAAGCTGATTATTCTGTCTGTTATAAGGTTATAAGGCTTCTCTCTTGCTATTGTTCAGTTGTTTGTTTTGGGCAGTTTCTCCACAACTCCAAATTTGTCTTTAGAGGAGGTTAGCATAAGTTCCATCATTCCTCCACTACCTTACTCTCAGTCAGGTCCTTTCTAGCATGAGCAAGGTTGCCTATTGACATAGTTATTACAACATATTTCCTGGCATCCAATTCAAGCAGCTGGAGGTAACCAAACACTAGAATTTGGGGCATCATGAAAAGGGTTTCCTAACTGTCTCACCCATTCATTCCTTTCCCACTAGCCTTCCCCATCTCACATCTTCACCTAAGTTAGTGACTGTACTTCTTGCTTTTTCTGTGTCTTGTATACACACTTCTGCTACTGGCTCATCTCAGCAATGATAATGATTTTGCTCAAGTTCCTGCTCTGTCTTGTGTTGTGGGTGTGTGATATGTGGGATACAAGAGACACTTGTTATGGGTCTCTTCTAACAGAATTGCAACAGTGACAGCCCCAGACAAGTTTTGTTGAATTTTGATTGTCTTTTCTCATTTGCTGGCTGTAAAAGATAAACTATGAGACTAGGTAATGTGGATATTTTTGTAAAAAGTCAGATCTTTTACCCTGGCTGAGTTGGTTGGAGCATTATCCTTCTCACCAAAAGGTTGCAAGTTTGATCCCAGATCACAGGGTATATGGGAGGCAACCAATTGATGTTTCTCATATCGGTGTTTCTTTTTTTCTCTCTCTTCCTCACTCTCTAGAATCAATAAAAGCATGTCCTCTGGTGAGTATAAAAGAATAAAATTTAAATAAAAAGTAAATAGACATCAGATCTTTCAACACTACTAGCTCAGATGAAGATAAACTGAATTAAAGTAATGCTGCAACAAATTTAATTGAGAAAGTGTGACTTTAATTAGACCAGCTCATGAATGGAAGATGTTCATTGAACTCTGTACTCTGGAGATCTGGTAATAGCAGTTCATCTAATGTCATGTGAGCCTCAGTGGGGTGGACGATAGCCTATACCTATGATTTTCAGGTGATTTCTTAGATCAGCCCATGAATTTTAATCATCTTCAAAGATGTTGGAAATGATAGCAAAACAGAGCTGGAGAGGGCAAGGCAGCTGTTCATCAAATAAGCACTGGACTTGATCTCCTGCTGGGCTAACCACTCCTGAGAAAACAATGACTCATGCCTCCTGATATTTACCACTCTCCTTTCATTCAACCTCTGTGCAAGCAGGGCATGTGTCACCCACACATGGACATTATGGACACTGACTCAGATTGAGTATATAGTCAGCAACAGCAGGCTGCAGGTAAGCTAACCTGGTTACTCTTATTTGCTTCATTCCACATCTGTGCCTCTGGAATTCAGTTCAGGTTTGCAGCCTGTGATTCACCGATGCCAATGTGATTGCTGAGGTGGGGACAGAAGATACCAAGAGGAGAGGTGCAGAGACTGCCAGGCTGGACAGAGTACTGTGGGGTCCCTGCACTGTGGCAACACCCTGAGCCTAAAATGTAGGTTGGAGGCCTCAACTCAGGCTCTGCTCTCACCTCTGCAACCAAATGTCACTCATTTCTAGATCACTGTGCTCTTATCTCCTATGTTTGGAAAGGCAAAACAACTGATTTATTTGTTTCTCAGAAATGTCTGTAGAGAAATGCTGAAGTCCCAGTCAGGAGACAAGCCTAGCATGAGCTGTAAAGGCTCTGTTATTACCAAGGCAAGAAGGATGTCCCTGTGATCTTGCAAAAAGACCACATTTCTTTGTTTATTCTGGTTCTTAACTATTTGTTGGATAGGAATGGAAAGCCCATACAAATATTCTACACATAGTTCACAACAGGTAACAATAATTGATGAGTGATGAAATGATTCATGATAATGTAGAACCAAGTTTGCTTAATCATAAGTACTTCCTCAGAAATGCAACCATCGGGTTGTCTAATCAGACACCTGGCAGAGTGCCTGTGCTCCTTATTACTAGAAGATGAGGATTTGTGTATTTGAATATCCTGCCTTGAGTTTTTTATTCAGTTATTTTCCTACTTGGGCTTAATTGAGGGGCAGAAACACGATAGATGATGCTGAATAAAATGTCTGGGGCTGATTTAATTCCAGAGAAGACATAAAATTGAAAGGCATAAGGTGCATTACTCACTTGTATACTAATTCCATATTATGGGATATTTTATAATCAAATTTGAGCAAGACTAATGAGGTGTCATCTTTCTTAATGACAAATGGGATCCAACACTGACTCTTACACTAAATTTCACTGTATAATCAGCATTGTTCTTGGCTCTTTCTTGTCATTGACTTTTTTTACTTAAAAATATTGGATTGTGAGTATATGTGTAAGTCTATTTAGAAGTCACATACTTGGCATAGTAGATATTGTCTATTTTTACATAAAGGTGAAGAAAACTTCTCAAAGACCCTGAGATGAATTTGAGAGCAGACAACTTGACCAAAGCAAAATGCATCAGGTCAGAATAGGGGTATGAGAGAAGGCATGCGAATGTGAGCTCGGGCAAGTCTGGAAAAGACAAACTTGAGGCCAATTTGAATGACCCTGAAGGAACTCTTGGTTAGAGCTGTGGAACACAGGTTGTGTGAGGCATGTCACTGAAACATGCCACAGACACAGGAGTGCATCCACTTCAATGTGCTCCACATCAGCCATCACTCTCATTGTGTGTACCATCATGACATGTCTCCATCCCAGTGACATTGTAAGTTACTATAACCAATATTTTTCTTCTCAGTTGTGTTATTATTTCTAACTATAGCATCATATTTGCTGAATCTCAATCTTCTTGTGTTCACATTTCTTTAGTTACTCTGTGTCTTGCATCCTTTCAAGGCAGGGCAGTTTCACTCAACGTTTGGGAAGACAGAAGAAAATTCATAGAGCTGTGGGAATGCCTGACATGCCTTTATTCAAAGGTGGGGTGATCCACACATGCCACAAGCCATGTATCACACTGCAGGAAGACCCAATTCCTTTATATACTAAATGCGCACAAAACTTGCAGGATGCCAAGATATTATATAACAAATCAACCGCCTAAAAACAGGGCCAAGATAGCCATGAGGGATCCAAATGAGGTAGAATGGGCATGTTGCAATACTAGATCTCACAATCCTACCCTAAAGCATTCATCACTGGGGCCCTGGGTACTGGGATTGAACATAGTTGGGCTCATGCCCAGCTCCCACAGGATCTGCGCTAAGTGCGCAAAGGACTGCTCTTGCTTGCAGTGTTTGGCACCTCTTCTGCATCTTCTCAGACTGTACAAATAGCTGCCATGACCCACTCCAAAAGAGAATATGATTCCTGCCCCTGTCCGTGCCACCAGTTATTCTTCATCTGTTGTCTTAGAGAAGGGTGAGTTGTGACAGAAGCTAACTTTTTCATCTCATTATCAGTGTACATGGTGATATCCATTGCTAAATCCCAAAGGCATAAGAGCCATGCTGCTAAGAGTTCCCCAGGTTCCTGGTGAAACTGATTCATGAGATTGACCAGTTAAGCCTATGTATAGAGGCAATAGGTTGTATCTTCAACCATCTGGGAAGGGCTTGTGGTATTTCCCCTGGGCACCATAGGCTACTGGGACTTCATTTTTTTTTTTTTGTAGCACCACTGGGTGGGCCTGCAGATAACTCCCTACTCCTCTCCATCCTCCTCCTCTGAATCATCTACTATGACTGGGGAGGGAGAGTATCTCCACTCTGCCATTCAGATGTCATCCTTTGGGGCACAGATCCTTGCCTCTAAGGTTCCTCTTTTCCTTGGAGTTCACGTAACTTTGCTGTGTCACAAAGCAGTCTTTATCTCAGCTTGCAAAGCTGAATAGAAATACCTAGCCAACACCCTCCCTCCACTGCCCAGGCACTTGGATTCTCTAAGGTTTTCCCTACCACCCGCAAGGCCTCCTCTACCAAGTGAGGTGTGCCACTAACATCAGGCCAACTTCGGGGCAGAGCCCACACTTCCAGGAGACTTGCCATCAGATATTACGTAGCAGTGACTGGTCACCCTTCCAGGCTTCCCCTCTTGGGGTCCTGCAATTTCCTCCATATCCATACCACACTGTGACAAATCCTGCTAAACATGCCAATTGTCTTATAGCCTTTCAAGGCCAGGCAGTTTCACTAGGGATTCAGGCAGACAAAAGAAAATTCCCAGAGCTGTGCTAGTGCCTGACATGCCTTTATCCAAGGGAGGGGTGATCCACACTTGCCACAAGCCATGTGGCACACTGTAGGAAGTTCCAACTCCTTTATATACTAAATGCACACAAAGCTGGCAGGGTGCCAAGATATTATATAACAAAGAATGGTTCTGCACACGTGGGCGCATTCAAGGTTATGGGAATACTACTCATAGGCCCCATTCTCAAGGTTATGGGAATACTGCTCATCAGGCCTGGTGAGGGGGCCATTTCCCCTCTCCATTTTAGACTTTTTTTGGGGGGCACAAAAATACATGCATGCATTTTTGGCCTTACCCTTTTCCACAAACTATCTTCATTACCTCAAAAAAATTTGCAGCCTTCATTTATAATTTATTCTAATAGTATACTAGCCATTGAAAACACTGCCCTCTGCAAAGGACTCGAACAGACATTTCTCCAAGGAGGACATACAGAAGATCAAGAGACAAATGAAAAGAAGCTCAATATCACTAGTTATCAGAAAGATGCAAATCAAAACCACAATGAGATACCACCTTACACCAGTTAGAATGGCCATCATAAACAAAGCAACAAACAAGTGTTGGAGAGGGTGTGGAGAAGAGGGGACCCTAACCCATTGTTGGTGGGATTGCAGACTGGTACAACCGCTGTGGAAAACAGTATGGAATTTTTTCAGAAAACTAAAAATGGACCTGCCTTTTGACCCATCAATTCCACTGCTTGGATTATATCCTAAGAACCTGAAAACACCAATCCAAAAGAACCTATTCACCCCAATGTTCATAGCAGCACAATTTACAATAGCCAAGAGCTGGAAGCAACCTAGGTGCCCATCAGTTAATGAATGGATCAAAAAACTATGGTACATATACACAATGGAATTCTATGCTGCAGAAAGAAAGAAGGAGCTACTACCCTTTGCAACAACATGGATGGAACTGGAAAGCATTATGCTGAGGAAATAGGCCAGGTGGTGAAAGACAAATGCCGTATGATCTCAGCTTTAACAGGAAGCTAGCAACAAAACAAACAAGGAAGCAAAATAAAAACAAAGACACTGAAATAGAGAACAGGCTGACAGTGACCAGAGGGGAGAGGGGAGGAAATTTCAGGGGGAAAAGGGAAAGGATTTACAGGAACTAGTATAAAGGACACATGGAGAACAACTAAGGGGGATGGAAATGGGACAGAGGTGGGGAGCACTGGGGGGTGGGCTGGGATGGGAGTAAAAGACAGAAAACTGTACTTGAACAATAATTAAATGTTTAAAAATTTATTAAAGAAAAGAAAACACGGCCCTCTATTTAGTCCAAATCTTTTATGTTTCTTTCTTGAAAATTTAGTGGACACAAAGATATGTTATCATTTCCAAAATAACACAGGTTCTTCACGTGCTTTTCTTAGTCTCCACCCTACACTTGATCATAGACAGCCTATTCTAGGTCTTTAGTAACTGTGGTCTTTTTCTTGAACTGTTCATATACCCTATTCCTCTTGGTCAGAATACAGTAATAACAAAAATCTCTCTTTTTTGAGTGCTTACTCTTGCCAAGAGCTTTATGTAAATGATTTCTAGAGATCCATAGTAAGGGAGGTGATGCCCAGAAAAGTTAAATGATGTGGCTGAATTTACAGGGCATGTGTAGCAGGGCCAGAGTAAAATTTCATCTGGCAAATTCCTAGGTTTATGCTTTTAACCACTACACAAACCAATGATAAAGTATTTATCCAGTGTGTTTTCATGTATTTCTCTGGAAAGAAAAGAAAACAGAAATAATAAAACATGGTCCTGGCCCTTAATGGAGTCATAAACTGTTTGATGAGCACAGAACACTATAGGGGGAGTGTATTTAAGATATTCTAAATAATATTCTTATTATTAGGATACTTAATTATTAAAGTATTGGGGTCCTACATGAAGCTTGAAGTTTAACTGGACTAAATTTTGACTTGGAACTGGTGTAGAGCTATAAGCATGCTGAGTGGTCTTGCTGGACAGCAGATTGGGGTAAAGTTTCTTGGGGAAGATATGACCTTCGTGGAGTTAGTATCTTCACATTTAATTGCATTTTCACTCTCCAAGGAAATTTCTGGAAGATCCATGTTGAGCATGCTCAGCTTCTTCTGGGTCACTTGTGAATCCACCTGGATCCTATGGAACACAGGTCTTTCCCCCAGGTTCTGGCTGCCTCCCTGAGATAGAGACTGGTGAGCAGCCATCAACACTTTTTTGTTGGGCCATTCATGAGAATACTGAACATTTAGTCATTACCATTTTGTTGTGCAACTGTCCCATAGCTGTGCACTCAAATTCATATCTTCTAATACTTTTTTTTTCTGTTTACCACATGATTCAAAGTCTAACTCTTTGGTGGAATAAGATCATTAATCACATACACACACATTTGTGTCTCACTTTGCAATTCCTAAAGCATTTACAGACCCATTAACTTCCCCCAGCCCTGACATGTTTCATTTTTTGGATGTTCGTTTTCCCCACAAATGTTGAAAAACTCCCTGCACCTGCCATATGCTGAAGGTGAAGTTCAGGAAAGTGTGAGAGGTGAGCACATGGTTTCCAGGGACAGAGACAGAAATTCACACTGAGAGGAAGTTTCTTAGATGGACAATTTTCCCTATTAAAATTGTATCCCAGCAGCCATAGACTGGATTAGTATCAGAATTTCACATTTAAATACACTAGTCTCCTACAAGAATCCATGGCTCAAAAGCCACTGGTAGTATTCTATTTTTTGGTTAGGGTTAATATTTATTAAAATTCATTTCATTTTCCCTTTTGCTTGCTGTGTACTAATATTCAGGGGAAACTACTTATTTTCAATGTATGCACAAGGATGTCTGTAACATTACTTTGAGTTTTTAAGGAAAATTTTATTTGCACACATAATAGATACCTGTGTAGGGATTCACTCTGATTTATTTCATTTTATGTATAGCATCAATTATTACAGACATATTTGCTTTGTCACATTACTAGATAAGAATTAATTCAATTCATTTCATATTGTGGCCTGCTTTTTAGTTACTAGTGTTTACTGATTTTCCATATTTCCTCAATTCAAATTTTCATAATGAGGTTTATATCAAAATTTAATAATTTTACTTTATTTTTAATCAGTGAGGATATCTTTAGCTGTAAGGTACAGGAAAACACAAGATGTTTGAAGATAGAATTGTCCAGGGATGGTAATTTAGAAATTCAATTGCAATTCTCAGGACTCAGTTTTTTTCCATCTTTTTTTTTTTCCTGCCATTAGTTGCTTTTCATTCTTGTCTGTCATAGTCAGGAGATGAGTGAGAGTTCCCAATACAGGTATAGTCACTACAACATACAGTAAATAAATAAAGGGGAAGTTTCCACACATCTATTTATTACCAAGGACCCTTGTTCAGACATTGCCTTGAGGAATTCCTCCTGCCCTGTGCCTCTTCCTAGACTACTCTCCTTCAGTGCATCACTCATGAGAATTGGAGCCATTGGTCATCACTGACTTTGACATATCCCCATTCACTTACTGGGTTGAGCATGGGGTCACCTTTCTTGGGCCCATATCCCTGACACAGAAGTTAAATACCTGGGCCCTGGCTGGTGTAGTTCAGTGAATTGAGCACAGGCCTGTGAACCAGAGGATTGCAGTTCAATTCCCAGTTAGGGCACATGCCTGGGTTGCAGGCCGGTTCCTTGCAGGCCAGTTCCCCCCAGGGGATGCACAAAAGGCAACCATACATTGATGTTTCCCTCTCTCCTTCCCCTCTAAAGATAAATAAATAAATAAAATATTTTAAAAAAAGAAGTTAAATACCTGGAAAAACTGGGCATCTGTTGTCCAAAGAATGGAAAATATCTGGGAAGTTAGAAGTCACTTGGCCTTCCTAGTATTATCTATTATTCCTTTAAAGCACAATTCTTATTCCTGCATGATACTTTTTCTGTTGCTAGGTAACCCCTTCCAATACTTCAGAAAATGTAAGGGTATTTCTATGAATAATTTGAATAATTTGTTTTGTGGTTACAAGTAGGAACATGTTCTTGATCATAACAATCTATCAAGAGTCTGAAGTGAGAGTTTTATTTCTAGAGTTATCTGTCCATTCTGTTTCAGAGCCCCAATCCCATTTATTGGCTTCCACTTTGTCTATGTGATGATGAGTAAATCTGTTCTAAATTCAGTGTTTTCTGGGTCAAATCCATAAAGATTGCTGTGGCCCAACTTAATGCCTTGCCTGCTCTACTGGTACTGAGTTCACGGTTCTTGCACAGATCCTGGTAGGGCTTACAGGTGAGGGGGCCCTCCTTCTCTTCTCTTAGCTTCCACACTGACCTCAGTAATTAGGGACCATGTGGTATGTGCTCATGGAGTAAGTGCCATCCAGTGGTAGCTCCTATGGGTGTCATATTTGGTTCCTGCACAGCTCCAGGACATTGAAATTCCACATGGATGCAGTGTCAGTCCCCTACCCATGGGTGGGTAGTCCAGGTCTTTCACACACCACACCCTCCTTATATCTTTCCCTCCTCATTGGAGGTGCGCAGAAAGCTTATAAATCACTAGTACCTCTTGGGTACTCAATCAGTAAAAAGAAGGAGTATCTTGTTTTCCTAGGCCTGTCTTAACAAAATTGCCACACACTTGGTTGCTTAAAACAACAAAAGTTTATTCTGAAAAGTTCTGGGGGTGAGAAGTCTGCCCCTCTGAGCTTGGGGTAAATCAGGAGTTCTTGGGTCTTGGCTGTGTAATTTCACTCTTTGTCTCCATCTCCACGTGACTGTCCCCTCCCTGTGATTATGTGTCCTCTTCTGTTTTACAAGGTAATTGCCAATAGATTTAGGGCCCACTCACATAATTCAGGAGGGTCTCATCATGAGATCCTTAACTTCAGTCCATCTGCAAATACTCTTCTTCCAAATAAGGCTCCATTCATAGATTCCAGGATATAAGATAGGGCTGTATCTTTTTGAGAACCACTGTTCACCCACCACAGGGAATAGAAGTCTGAGGCTTATCTCATAATGATGTGTGGACCCACATGTAGGCCTGATTCTCTTACACTGCAGATAGGAGACAAGTCTCATTCCTCCCTCAGATGCTCCCAAATTTCAAGAGGGGTCTCTTTAAGTTTTATTTTCCCCTTTCCCTTATCAACTACTACCCCTCAATATTCTGCTCTAAGCAGTCAAGGGGTACAGATGCTGCTGGATGTCTCCCTCTGTGCTGTGTGTCCATGGACTGCCCCCACACCATTGAACCCTTTTCCTCTTGGTGATGGAGGAGAAGGGCCAGCCATCTCCAATTGTTTTCATTTCCCATCAAGAATAAGGCTTTTAAAGACAGCCATTTTGGTGGAAATCTCTGCTGTGAGGATGAGCCCACACCATTGTCATGGCCATTATTCAGTGGCCTCCAGAGGGACAAGCAACTAGCAAGCATGGGGACAAGTCTCCACCCTGACACTCACCCTCATCCTGACCCACTTACACGCCAATCACTCTTGTCACATTCACTCAAAATACTCTGCCTGCAGCTGCTTCAGGTACCTGGCAACTGCTCTTAAGTCAATTAAGTTATAAGTCTTTCATAGTAACTTAAGTCATTTAAGTTATATTTCTTTTCCACTTGGAAGTAGTATCATCACACACACAAAAAGTTGACTGCATGGAGTCTGAAGATGGTGATGAGGTAGATGGAAGCAGAATCTACTTCCCCCTGCACACAGGTGGAACACTTAGGCAATCTTCTGAGGAACAGAGTGAACAGCCAATAGTACCCCAGCAGATATAAAAGTAGAGGCCAAAATTGCAGAGGACATTGAAAAACAGTACCAAGGATGGTACAAAAGAAAAAACAGAAATTACATAATCGTATCAATAGATATGAAAAAACATTTAATAAGGTACAGCACACATTTATGATAAAAACAGTCAGAAAAGTGTGAATAGAGAGAGCACTCTTCAACATAATAAAAGTCGTATATGAGAGACTTACAGCCAATATCATATGCAATGGGCAAAATTTTAGACCTTTCCCACTAAGATCACAAACAAGATAAGAATGTCCACTTTTACCACTTCCATTCAACATTGTATTGGAATTCCTAGGCATTGGAATCAGACAAGAAAGAGAAATAAAAGTCATCCAAGTTGGAAAGAAGAGAGCACAACTGTCACTGTTTGCAGATTATGTGATAGTGTACATACACAACCCTTTATACTCCATCTAAAAATTAATAGACCTAAGAAATGAATTTGGCAAAACAGTGGGATACAAAGTCAATATTCAGAAATAAAATGCATATTTGTACACCAACAATGAAATATCAGAAACAGAAATCAGGAAAAATATCTCACTTGATATAGCAACAACAACAACAAAATAAAGTACCTAGGAATAACCCTAACCAAGGAGGTAAAGGATGTGTAATCAGACAACTATACCACTCTGAAGTAAGAAATTAGGATGACAAAAACAAGTATAAGCATGTACCATGTTCACAGATTGGAAGAATTAACATCAACAAAATGTTCATACCACCCAAACCAATTTATAGATTTAGTGCAATCCCTATTTAAAAAACAATGACATATTTCAGGGATATAGAACAAACATTTCACAAATTTATATGGAACCCTAAATGACCCAGGATAGGCACAGCAATTCTGAGAAAGAATAAATCAGGAGAAATAACAATACCTGATATAAAAGTGTAGTACAAGGCCTTTGTAATCAAAACAACCTGGTACTGGCATAAGAACAGTTACATATACCAGTGGAACAAGATAGAGAGCCCAGAAATAAACCCAACATTTCTATGGTCCATTATTATTTGATAAATTGGCAACAGAATAAAATGGAGTAAAAAATAGCCTCTTCAACAAATGTTGGGAGAGCTGGACAGCTACATGTAAAAAAATGAAATTTGATCAGTAACTTTATGCCATACATAAAATAAATTCCAGTTGAATCAAAGACTTAAATATAAGCTGTGGCACCGTAAAAGTCCTTCAGGAGAACATAGGAAGGAAAATCTCAGATATTCCATGAATCAATATTTTCACTGATATATCCCCTAGAGCAAGGAACATGAAAGAAAGAACAAACAGATGGGGTCTCATCAAAATATAAAGCCTTTGTACAGCTAAAAAATTACCATAATGAAAAAGAAACCAACTGTAAGGGAAGCATATTTATCATTGGTAACTTGGACAAGGCTTTGATCTCCAAAATACCTAAAGAACTCACAGAAGTCTACTCTAAGAAGACAAACAACCCAATTAAAAAATTAGCAAGAGACCTGAAGAGACACTTCTCCAAGAAGGGCATACAGAGGGCCCAGAGACATATGAAAAGATGCTTAGCATCACTAGCCATCAGAAAGATACAGGTGCAAATTAAAACCACAATGGGATACCACTTTACACCAGTGAGGATGGCCATCATAAACAAATCAACAAACAACAAGTGTTCTAGAGCATGTGGAGAAAAGGGAACCCTACTGCATTGTTGGTGAGAACACAGACTGATGCAGCCACTGTGGAAAACTGTGGAATTTCCTCAGAAAACTAAAAATGGAACTGCCTTTTGACCCAGCAATTACACTGCTAGGATTATATCCTAAAACCCCTGAATCGCCAATCCAAAAGAACGTATGCACCCCAATGTTCATAGCAGCACCATTCAAAATAGCCAAGTGCTGGAAGCAGCCTGGGTGCCCATCAATGAATGAGTGGATCACAAAACTATGGTATATTTACATGATGGAATACTACTCAGTAGAAAAAAGGAGAAACTTCTACCCTTTGATAGATGGAACTGGGGAGCATTATGCTAAGTAAAATAAGCCAGGCTGTAGAAGACAAATACCATATGATCTCACCTTTGAGTGGAACCTGATCAACAAAACAAACAAGCAATCAATATATAACCAGAGACATTGAAATTAAGAATAAATAGACAGTAAGCAGAGGGGAGGTGGGAGAGGATAATGGAAGGAAAGAGGAGAAGTGTTTTTAGGAACAACTATAAAGGACACATGGAAAAAAACCAAGGTGGATGGAATCAGGGGAGGAAGGTGGGAAGGATGGAGTCAGGGGGGAGAGGTAGGGGTAAATGGAGAGAACTGTATTTGAACAATATAATAATTTTAAAAATAAATAAATAAAATGAAAATAATTTTCTATTTCTTTCATATAGAATAAATATAATATACTTTGCTTAAAAACAGTTTAATGAATCTCTTGATAAAACAAATAAAGTCATTTGGGGCTGATAGCAGCTGAAGTACGTATTTCTCTTATTTTTAAATAAATGAATGCTTATCTGTCTTTTATGAGGATTTCAATAGTTTGTGCAGATTGTTATAAGACTGATTTTGCTGAAGTTTAGCAGAGTGGTTAAATAAATATGTCAGACACATGATCAGCACTTCAGGGAGGAAAGATCCCCTGGACTTTGTTCCTAGGGCCCCCAAATTTCAAATTCATAAGCACTGAAAATTTTAATTTAAAAGATGTATACTCTCTGTATTTCAGTCCATGACCTTTCCCAATATAGTAAATGGGTGCAGGGAGGGAAGAGGTGGAGGACAAGCACTTCTAGTATCAGACAAAATGGGCCACCCAGACACCACTGAGAGATTGATCTGGAGGTGGCAAGGTGAGAGGGTACAGGGCCGAGCATCTGGTGATTTGAGTGTGTATCATATTAAGGAGCTCTGTAATAACACCTGTTAATGGAAGAACTGTGCCTATAGGGATCCCCCAAAGCTGGAAGCATGCCCGCCTGACTGTTAAGTCACAACAGACTTCTGCAGCTTAAACAACACAAATTCAGATGTCAAACACAGATCTCATGAACTTGAAATGAAGGTGAATAGTAACAACTTCCTCTTTTTATTTATAACATATTCTGGTAACAAGATCCTATTTTGAGAATACTGATTGAAGCTGAATTTTTAAAGGAGGATTACATTTGAATCCCACCTGCATGGGCTTTTTAAAAAAATAAGAGACAGATAGTTGTTCTGTAGTCTGGGATGCCTTTTAGACTTTAATGAATTACGACTGAACAAAGAAGTTCTGTCAAAACTATAAAAAGTCATATGTTTGCAAGTTAACTCTGACCCCATCCATCACTCACTATGGCTTTGCCTGGCAGTGAAACCAGTATAAGAGGTATAACATTTTACATATTCTCAGTAGTTGGAGTCTCATTTTGAGTTCACATTTTATAGTTTGTTCTTGTCCTAAAATTTGATAATCAAATAAATCAGTCATCAATTTATCTTAGGAATTGAATTTGTATAAAACGTATGATGACAGGCCAGTTGAAAACCATGTAAAACAATTCATCTAATTTGGAAGGGCACACAGACTTCCTCAGATCACAGGCATTCAGAGTAAAGACACACAGCTACAACCAAATAAAGGAAGTTGGGCTTAAATATCAGTAAATGATATTTCAACTTTGGGAGGTCATATGTTCTACACTAGGAACACCCAAAGAAGATGTCCATAGAATCCTTGGTATATCTTTCTAGGCTAGAATGTAGATCTCATAAGGGAGATTTAGGTATTATGCAAAAGCCCAACATATATTGAAAACATTCCTAAAGCTAGGTTTGTTCTCAGTGGAGTGTTAGCTGCTAAACAGTACTCAGTATAAAGTGAAATGAGTCATTTAAACTAAGTCATCAGAGGGGCCACAAAATGGTGGTAGAGTAGAAATATCTTTCTGGCACATCATCTCAGACCCAAATTGGAAATTAAATTAAAGAGGGGAACAGCCCCCCAAAATAACCAAACAAAGACTACCTGAAGAGGAATTTTTATATCAAAAATTTTTAAAATATATTTTATTGATTATACCATTACAGTTGTTGTTCTATTCCCCCCCTTATTCTCCTCCACCCTGCACACCCCTCCCTCACCATTCCCCCCCTTTAGTTTATGACCACGTGTCTCAAGTTCTTTAGATTCTATATTTCCCCTACTATTCTTGCCCCCCCCCATCTATTTTGTACCTACTGTCTATGCTATTTTCTATACTTTCTCCTCTCTTCTCCTCCTCCCACTCCCCTGTTGCTAACCCTCCATGTGTTCTTCATTTCTATGGTTCCACTCCTGATCTAGCTGTCCTCTTGGTTTGCTTTTGTTATAGGTGTGGTTGTTGATAACTGTGAGTTTGCTGTCCTTTCACTGTTCATATTTTTATCTTCTTTTTCTTATATAAATCCCTTTAACATTTCATATAATAAGGGCTTGGTGATGATGAACTCCTCGAATTTGATCTTATATCAGAAGCACTTTATCTGTCCTTCCATTCTAAATGAAAACTTTGCTGGATAAAGCAATCTTGGCTGTAGGTCTTTGGATTTCATGACTTGGAATACTTCTTTCCAGCCCCTTCTTGCCTGTAAGGTCTCTTTTGAGGAATCCACTGACAGTCTGATGGGAACTCCTTTGTAGGTGACTGTCCCCTTATCTCTTGCTGCTTCTAGAATTCTCTCCTTTATTTTAATCTTGGGCAATGTAATGATGTGCCTTGGTGTGTTCCTTCTTGGGTCCAACTTCTTTGGGACTCTCTGAGCTTCCTGGATTTCCTGGAAGTCTATTTCCTTTGCTAGACTGGGGAAGTTCTCCTTTATTATTTGTTCAAATGTGTTGAATTTTTTAAATATGTTGAAATTTTTGAAATATGTTGAAATTTCCACTTGTGGCTGTTTCTTTTCCCCTTCTGGTACCCCTATAATTCGGATGTTGGAATGTTTAAAGATGTCCCGGAGGCTCCTAAGCCTCTCCTCATTTTTTGAATTCTTGTTTCTTTATTCTTTTCTGTTTGGTCATTTTTTTCTTCCTTCTGGTCCACTCCATTGATTTGAGTCCCAGTTTCCTTTCCATCACTATTGGTTTCTTGTGCATTTCCCTTCATTCCAATCAGTTTAGCCTTCATATGTTCCTCTAATTTGTGGAACCAACCAACCAATTCTGTGAGCATCCTGATCACCAGTGTTTTAAATTGTGCATCTGAGAGGTTCACTATTTCCTGGTCACTTAGAGTTATCGGCTCTGGGGCTTTGAGCTGTTCTTGAGTCATATTTTGGACTGTTTGTGCCTGTTACATATGAGGAGCAGAGCCCTAGGTGTTCACCAGGGTGGGGCAACTCAGTCCCTGGGTTGTGACGCTGTATGTGGGGGCGGGGTCAAAGATGGAGGCGTAGGTGGAAACACTGTGCCTTCTCCCACAACAAAGTTTGAATACAACAAAGGTTTTGTAAACAAAGGCTCAGCCAAAGAATAGAAAACTGAACTATATGGAAGTCCGACAAGGAACCGTTCAACTGGATGGTAAGAGAGGCGGAGCCAGCAGCAGGGCAGTGTGGGGCAGGAAGGATCCCCCGACCCAGGTGACCCAGGCGACCCAGGCGACCCAGGTGCGCAGGCAGCCGAAGTAGCATCGGGGACCCAGTGAAGGTGCTGGGCAGGCTGAGCATGGTCATACACTTGAGTGCAGATAAACCAGCAGAAGTGTGAGCCGTGAGACAGACCACGCAGGCCCCAGCAGCGAACTGCGCAGGTCCCAGCGGCAAATCCAGTGAGGATGCTGGGCAGGCTGACCACTGTTGCACGTTCTCGAGTGCAGATAAACCAGCAGAGTGAGCAGTGAGACAGACTGCGTGGGCCCCGGTGGCGGGAGGAGGCAGAGGTGACTGCCATTGAAGAGGAAATTTTTAATCAAGGACAACCAGAAACCACATTGAGACTGGTAGAAAGGGCAGGGACCCAAAAGGGGCCAGCCTTGCTTACATGGGTGGCAGACCAAAGTTAAGAAAGGATAGCTTGGATATGGGAGCTTCTCCCTGAGAAGAGTGAAGCCTGGACCCCAGACTGGGCTCCCAAGCCCAGAGCACAAAAGCCAAAATCAACCACTCACATAGTGTCTAACAGTGAAAGGACAGGGGTGGGTGGTGGGTGGGGGTGGGTTGTGTGCCCGGGAGGATGGAACCTGCTAGAGACAATGCCACTAATTTTTTAAAGGGCCACAGTTATTTTTTTTTCCTGCAGTCACTCACCTTGGGGTTTTCTTTCTGCAAACCTCACCTTGAAGGCCGAGATGTGTGGGTTGGAGTCCCCTGAGCAGAGTCTGGAGTGGAAAGCACTGGGAGGAGTGTGGGGGAGCAGCTTTTGAAGTCCTTGTGCTGGGACATACCTCAATACTGCAGCAGACATTTTTCTTGAGAAAAGCAAGCCCTTCCCAGGGGAAAAACAATTACCCCATCTGCTGCTATCCTGCTTGCCCCATCCTCTGGCATCCCACTCACCCACCCCACCCTCCAGAATACTGTTTGCCATACCCTGCATCTTTTTCTCCCAACCTACATCTTAACCATTATTGAGGAGTCAGCAAAATGGGCAGTCCCAGGGGGTGTCGGACATTGGCTTTAGGGCACAGCCATTTCATACACTTTCCTGGGAAACTGAACTGGTGCTTCCCCCTCATGGGAGAGAAACAGAAACATTGCCCTGGTTTCCAGCAGACCCAAACTCTGGACTCTGTAGGCTCCACCCTCTTTTCTACTTGTGGCTCTGCCTGCTAAATTCAGAGAAATAATCCAGGACGGATTCAGACATGTGACTCAGGGGCAGAGGAGCATATCTACTATCTTCCCTGAAGTCTGAACAGCAACTCCCCCCTCATGGAAGATCCAGGGGTTCCATCTCACTGATTCCACTAGAAGCCCTCTCAGAAACAGATCAGCAACAAAGACTGAAAGAAGGCCAGCTGGAAGAAGCAGGCAGAAGGAGATCCTGCAGTGCATTAGAACATTTTGCTGGCCCACTTCTGGACCCTGTGATGACTGGGTCAGCTTTGAAGCACAGCTTGGCCTATCATAGCTGGGTCCAGCCAAACCCAGAAAAGACAGCCACAAACTGGGGGTCATCTGTAGCTTCAAAAAGGCTGCTAAAAGCTCGCATGGAATGCATCTGACATTAGTTTACAATAGCTTCAGGCAACATCACAGCCATATCCAAATAGAAAATCCAACAGGCAGGCACTAAATTCTGCTGAGATGAAGTCCACTTTGTTCTTTTCATCATTTTCATTATTTTATATTTTTCATAGCATTTTTATCATTTTTTTCTTTTTCTCCTGCTTTATCTTTCTCTATTTTCCTTTCATTTCTTATTTTACTTTTTCCTTTTTTACTCTACTGCATTTCTTTTTTTAAATTTAATTCTTGTTCAAGTAGTTTTCTGTCTCATATTACCAGTCCTGCCCACCACCCCCCCAAGTGCTTCCCACCTCTCTCTCATTTCCACCCCCCACCTTAGTTATTGTCAAAGTGTCCTTTATACTTGTCCATCTGAATCCTTCCCTTTTTCCCCTGTGATTCTCTCCACTCTCCCCTCTGGTCCCAGTCAGCCTGTTCTGTATTTCAGTGTCTTTGGGCATATTTTGTTTGCTTGTTTGTTTTCTTGTTTAGATTACTGTTAAAGGTGAGATCATATGATATTTGTCTTTCACCTCCTGGCTTGTTTCACTCAGCATAATGCTTTCCAGTTCCATCCATGATGTTGCAAAGGGTAGGAGCTTCTTCTTTCTTTCTGCCGCATAGAATTTCAATGTGTAAATGTACCATAGTTTTTTGATACATTCATTTACCAATGGGCATCTAGGTTGCTTCCAACTCTTGGCTATCGTAAACTGTACTTCTCTGAACATCAGGGTGCATAGGTTCTTCTGGACTGATGTTTCAGGGTTCTTAGGATATACTCCTAACAGTGGAATTGCTGGGTCTAAAGACATTTCATTTTCATTTTTAGATATCTTAGAAAATTCCATACTGTTTTCCATAGTGGTTGTACCAGTCTGCAATTCCACCAACAATGGGTTAGGGTCCCCTCTTCTCCCACACCCTCTCCAGCACGTGTTGTTTGTTGCTTTGTTTATGATGACCATTCTCACCAGTGTAAACTGGTATCTCATTGTGATTTTAATTTGCATTTCTCTGATACCTACTGATATTGAGCTTCTTTTCATGTGTCTCTGGATCTTCGGTATGTGCTCCTTGGAGGAGTGTCTGTTCAAGTCCTTTGCCCATTTTTTAATTGGGTTGCTTGTCTTCATTGAGTGGAGTCCTATGAGTTCTTTGTATATTATGGAGATTAAACCTTTACCTGAGGTGTCATTGGCAAATATGTTTTCTCAAACAGTTGCTTCTCTCTTCATCTTGATAGATAAAGAGAGAAGAAGCTTTTAATTTTGATAAGATCCCATTTGTTTATCCTTTCCCTTATGTCCCTTGCTCTAGGGGACATATCAGGAAAAATATTGCTGCGTGTAACATCTGAGATTTTCCTGCCAATGTTCTCCTCTAGGACTTTAATGGATTCATGGCTTATATTTAAGTCATATACCCACCTGAACTTTATTTTGGTGTATGGTGTAAGTTGGTGCTCGAGTTTCATTTTTTTGAAAGAAGTTGTCCAGTTCTCCCAAAACCATTTGTTGAAGAGCCTATCTTTACTCCATTTTATGTTACTGCCCCATTTGTAAATATTAATTGACTGCAGAGAGTTGGGTTTATTTCTGGGCTCTCTATTCTATTTCATTGGCTTATGTGCCCATTTTTATGCCACTACCAGGCTGTTTTGATTACAGTTGCCTTGTAATACAGCTTGATATCAGATAGTGTGATCCTTCCCACTTTGTTCTTCTTTCTTAACATTGCAGCTGCTATTCAAGGTCTTTTATGGTTCCATATAAATTTTTGAAGTGTTTGTTCTATGTCTGTGAAATATGCCATTGGTAAATTAATAAGTATTGCATTGAATTTGTAAATTGCTTTGGGTAGTATGGACATTTTGATGATGTTAATTCTTCCAATCCATAAACATGTTATATGTTTCCATTTATTTGTGTCTTCTTTCAAATCAAAGAAGATTTCTTTCGTCAATGTTGTGTAGTTTTATGCATAGAGGTCTTCTACCTCCTGGGTAAGGTTTATTCCCAGATATTTTATTTTTGTTTTTGCTATATCGAATGGGATTTTTTCTTGATATCTGCTTTTGCTGTTTCATTGCTGGTATACAAAAAATGCCTTTGATTTCTGTGCAATGAGTTTGTATCCTGCTGTTTTGCCAAATTCATTTATTAGTTTGATCAGTTTCTGGGTAGAGTCTATAGGATTTTCCATGTACACTATCATGTCATCTGCAAACAATGTCAGTTTTGTTTCCTCCTTTCGGATTTGGATGCCTTTTATTTCCTTTTCTTCTCTGATCGCTGTGGCTAGAACTTCCAATACTATATTAAATAGAAGTGGTGAAAGTGGACAACCTTGTCTTTTTCCTGATCTTAGTGGAAAAGATTTTAGTTTTGCCCATTGAGTATGATGTTGGCTGTAGGTCTTTCCTATATGGCCTTTCTTATATTGACAAATGCTCCCTCTAGTCCCACTTTGCTGAGTGCCTTTATCATAAATGAGTGTTGTACCTTATCAAAAGCTTTTTCTGCATCTATTGATATGATCATGTGGCTTTTGTCTTTGCTTTTGTTTATGTGATGTATTACATTTACAGATTTGCAGATATTGAACCATCCTTGCATCCCTGGGATGAATCCCACTTGTTCATGATGTATGATTTTTTTGATGTATTGTTGGATGCAATTTGCCAATATTTTGTTGAGGATTTTAGTGTCTATGGTCATCAGCAACATTGGCCTGAAGTTTTTTTTCTGTGTTGTGTGTCTATCTGGTTATGGAATTAGGATGATGCCGGCTTCATAAAGAGTTTGGGAGTTTCCCATCATTTTGGATCTTTTGGAATAGTCTGTGAAGAATAGGGGTTAGCTCTTCCTTAAACACTTTGTAGAATTCTCCTCTGAAACCATCTGGTCCAGGGTTTTGTGTGATGGGAGTTTTTTGATTACTTCTTCAATTTCATCTGCTGTTATTGGCATGTTCAGGCTTTCTACTTCTTCTTCATTGAGTTTTGGAAGATTATATTTTTCTAGAAATTTGTCCACTTCACCTAGGATTTGAAATTTCTTGGCATACAGTTCTTCATAGTATTTTCTTACAATCCCTTCTATTTCTGTGGTATCAGTTGTAATTTCTCCTCTTTCATTTCTTATCATGTTTATTTGTGTCTTCTCTGTTCTTTTCTTGATGAGCCTACTTAAAGGCTTGTCTATTTTGTTTAACTTTTCAAAAAACCAACTCCTGGATTCACTGATCCTTAGAATTGTGCTTATAGTCTCTATGTCATTTAATTCTGCTCTGATCTTGGTTATTTCCTTCCTTCTACTTGCTCTGGGCTGTCTTCGTTTTTGTTCCTTGAGTTCTTGCAGGTGTCAGGTTAGGTTGTCTGTTGGAAATGTTTCTATTTTCTTTAGGTAAGCCTGTATTGCTATGAACTTCCCTCTCGGGACTGCTTCGCTGTGTCCCATAAGTTTTGGGTTTATGTGAGTTCATTTTCATTTGTTTCCAGAAACTTTTTGATTTCTTCCCTAATTTAATTCTTGACCCATTTGTTGTTGAATAGCATACCATTCAGTGTCCATGACTTTGGGTATTTTGGGTTTTTTCCTGTGTGGTTGGTTTCTTGTTTCAGTCCCTTGTGGTTGGAGAAAATGCTTGCTTTGATTTCAATTTTACTGAATTTCTTGAGACTTGTTTTGTGTCCTATCATGTGGTTTATCTTTGAAAATGTCCCATGTGCATTTGAAAAGAATGTGTACTTAGGTTCTTTGGGATGGTGGGCTCTATATATATAAGTCAAGTCCATTTCATCTAGGGTGTTGTTTAATGCCACAATATTTTGTTTGGAAGATCTGTCCATTTTTGACAGTGGGGTGTTAAAATCCCCTACTATAATTGTGTTGCTGTCACTATCTTTCTTGAGGTCCTCTAGGATTTTGTTTATATATTTGGGTGCTCCTATGTTGGGTACATATATATTTACAATGTTAATGTCTTCTTGGTGGATTCTTCCCTTGAGTATTATGAAGTGCCCTTCTGGGTGTCTCTTAGGTCCTCTTTTTGAAGTCTATTTTGTCTGATATGAGCATTGCTACCTGGCTTTTTTTTTTCTTGTTTGTTTGCTTGGAAAATTTGTTTCCATTCTTTCACTTTTAGTCTGTGGTGGTCTTTTGTCCTGAGGTGGGTCTTATTTAGGCAGCATACATGTGGGTCTTGCTTTCTTATCCATTCAGCATTTCTATGTCTTTTGATTGGAGCACTTACTCCATTTATGTTTAAGGTTATTATGGAAAAGTACTTCATTGCCATTTATGTACCTGTGTTCCTCTCTGTTTCTCTCTATTCCTTCCTTTTCTTAAAGCACTCCTGTTAGTATTTCTTGTAGAGCTGGTTTGGTGGAGGCTTATTCTTTTAGACGTCTTTTGTCTTGGAAGTTCTTTATTTGGCTTTCTATCTTGATTGAGAGCCTTGCTGGGTAAAGTAGCCTCGGTTGCATGCTTCTGTTTCTCATTACTTGGAATATTTCTTGCCATTCTCTTTTTGCTTGGCATGTTTCCATAGAGAATTCAGTAGCTAACCTTATTGGTGCTCCCTTGTATGTTACTTCCTTTTTCTCCCTTGCTGCCTTTAAGATTCTCTTTTTGTCTTGGGGTTTTGACATTTTAATGATGATGATGTGTCTTGCAGTGGGCCTCTTTTGGTTTCACCTCATTGGGACTGTCTGTGATTCCTGGATGTGTGTGACTTTTTCTCTCATCAAATTTGGGATGTTTTTCCTCATTACTTTTCATATAGGTTTTCTATTCCTTCTTCTTCTTTTCCTCCCAGTATCCCTATTATTTGGATATTACTATGTTTTATACTGTCTTGCATTTCTCTTAATCCCTCTTCATTCTTTCTGAGCCTTTTTTTGTTTTCTTGCTCTATCTGGGAGATTCTTTCTACTCTGTCCTCTAACTCACTGGTGCGATCTTCTGCGTCATCAGTCCTGCTTTTTATGCCTTCTACTGTGTTCTTCAGTTCAGAAATTGTATTCTTCATTTCTTCTGGACCTTTTCTGATGGTTCCTTTTTCATGTTGATATAGTTTGTGGTGAGTTCATTTTAGTTCCCCTGTACTTTCTGGTAGCTCGTTGTAAGCTCTTTGAGTTTCCTGATAACCAGTCCTTTGAATTCAGTATATGATAGTTGACTTGCCTCTATTTCATCTTACATTCTTTCTGAGACTTCCACCTTTTCTTTCATTTGGGAATTGTTTCTTTGTCTTCCCATTTTTTATGGTACTCTTCTTGTTGGGCTCATCTTCTTAAATTGTTCTGCTTCTTAAATTGTTATGCTTCCCTGGGTTTATGGTGTGAACTTCTGTGGTAGAATACCTGTGAAGTTCAGTGGTGCAGTCTCCTGCAGGTATCTAGGTGTTCTCTGCTTCCACCTACTCCTTTCTTTGTGTGTGTGTGATCAGCTGGAGAGGCATGCAAAATGGTTTATGACGGCAGAGGAGTATTTTATGTTATTTACAGTCGCAGTCTGTAGAGAAGAAATAGACAATCTTTAGGCTATGTATGCTGTTAACCATACTTTTTGACCCAGCTTGCCACTTTTAAGAAAGAATGGACAGAAGATAAGTCTCTTGTTGGGAAGGGAAGTCTTGTGAGTTGGATCTAGAAAGCAGTGAGGTTGCGGATGGTCAGATTTTGAGGTAAGGTGAGAGTAAAGAATAGTAACTAGGTGTAGCATGTGAGCAAATAGAGTTAATCACTACACTAATAAAAGTAAGGAACCTGGAAGGTGGCCTTAGACCCAAGAGATGTGTTGTGAAGTATTTACCATTGTATAGAACAGCTATTATTTGCAATAATATTAGAGCAATATTCACATGATATACTCTATGTGATCTGTCTAAATGGGGGTTATAGAGCTTGGGTAGTATGCCAAATGAAAGCGAGTGGCGTGAAGTATAGAAAATTAGCAATACACTGTGGAGGAAAGTACAGGGGAAACCTGGCAAATAGTACAATATAACCAGCCAGGACTAAGAAACCTATACAGAAAGAGGAGGAATACAAAGATACTATTAAAATAAAAAAAGAAGTGAGAATGATGAAAAAACAATAATAATACACCTATGTAGCAACTTGAGGCTTCTCTGCTATAGCAAAGTGAAATTTGTCTCTGTGTCACTATTGTTAAGATGCCCCCTCTTTAGGTCCCACTTTGATCCTTTCTCAGTTCTCAGTTATTTGTGTGTCTTGTGGGTAAAAGAAAACAAAAGCAACAATCAATCAAACAATCCAATACACACACACACACACACACACACACACACACACACATACAGCCCAGAGAAAGGAAGAATAGGCAAAAAGTTTGGGAAGAAAGGAAAAAGGACTAAAACTGGACAAAAAGAATGGGGAGGAACAAAGTACTGAAAGAAAGAGCAATAATACAATTTAAAAATATAAGATTACTTAGAAAAGAAGTTGAAAAAAATCTTCCCTTGTCAGTTTCAAAGTGTCCAAACCAGTTCTTCTGTTTGCAGCAGGACCTCTCTGTGGGCTGGGATGCAGGTGCGTACGCTCGCACACTTGTGCCAACCAGGCTACTGGATTGGGGTGAGGATTCCTGCATTCCCTGCAGGCTGCCTGGGGCCCATGGGATCTGGCACTGTCCTTCCAGTCCTGTGGTGGGACCCAGGTGCTCCCACCCCTCCCCTGGATGGCTGCTGAGCTGGTTGGGCCATGAGGCAAGTTGCTGTTGCAGAACACCTCAGTTCACTTTCCAATAAAGACTTCTCCATAATGATTGCCTCTCATCCCAGCCCAATCTCCAAAAGACCAGCAACAACAGTGCCCTTCTCAGTTCCCCCGGGCTGGTGGGCTGGTGCGCTGGTGACCACAGAGTTGCAGTTGAACATGGCCTTCTGCCCTTGTTACCCTTTACGTAAACTTAAGCAGACAGGTCTCTGCCCGGTATTGCCCAGCCTTGCTTAGACGGGGAGGGAGGGAGCCATTTCTCTCCCACAAACCATGTAGCAGGCCCATGGCTCCCAGAGAGTCAGTTGTAGACCTGCCAGGTGTCAGGTGTTGGGCGCCTGGAGTTCCCTCCTCAGCAGGAACCCCAACGCTGGTCCCAAACTGAGGCTTCTGTTTCCCGGCCACGGCAGCAGCACCAAGGCCCATAGGCGCTGGCTGAGGTCGCCCGGCTGCTGCTTTTTGTCTGTACTCATGTACCAGGCCTAGGGCGTGGGCCGCCACCGCAGAGGCTGTGTTTGCAGCTGCTTTTGTCCTCACTCACCTCCCGGAGTACTCACTGACCTGCAGCTGTCTTGTCCCTCAGTCACACTCTCTGGCCTCTTATTTTCACAAATGCTTGGAAATTGTTGGTTGATTATGCTGTTGCTCAGTAGATCCACCTGGATTTTCTACCAGGTGTATGGGAGCTGGATTCCCTCTGTGCTACTCTGTCGCCATCTTAAAACCTCCTCCTGCTTTTCTTTTTTTAAAAAATATATTTTATTGATTATACCATTACAGTTGTCCTATTCCACCCCTTCATTCCCCTCCCCCTGCACACTCCCTCCCCCACCATTCTCCCCCTTAGTTTATAACAACGTGTCTCAAGTTCTTTAGAGTCTATATTTCCCCCACTATTCTTGCCTTTCCCACTATCTATTTTCTACCTACTGTCTATGCTATTTTCTGTACCTTCTCCCCCCTTCTCCTCCTCCCACTCCCCTGTTGCTAACCTTCCATGTATTCTTCATTTCTATGGTTCCACTCCTGATCTAGCTGTCCTCTTGGTTTGCTTTTGTTTTAGGTGTGGTTGTTAATAACTGTGAGTTTTCTGTCCTTTCACTGTTCATATTTTTCATCTTCTTTTTCCTATATAAGTCCCTTTAGCATTTCATATAATAAGGGGTTGGTGATGATGAACTCCTTGAAATTGACCTTATCTGAGAAGCACTTTATCTGTCCTTCCATTCTAAATGAAAGTTTTGCTGGATAAAGCAATCTTGGCTTTGGATTTCATGACTTGGAATACTTCTTTCCAGCCCCTTCTTGCCTGTAAGGTCTCTTTTGAGGAATCCACTGACAGTCTGATGGGTACTCCTTTGTAGGTGACTGTCCCCTTATCCCTCGATGCTTCTAGGATTCTCTCCTTCATTTTCATCTTGGCTAATGTAATTATGATGTGCCTTGGTGTGTTCCTTCTTGGGTCCAACTTCTTTGGCACTCTCTGAGCTCCCTGGATTTCCTGGAAGTCTATTTCCTTTGCCAGACTGGGGAAGTTCTCCTTTATTATTTGTTCAAATACGTTTTCCACTCATGGCTGTTTCTTTCCCCCTTCTGGTACCCCTATAATTTGGATGTTGGAATGTTTAAAGATGTCCTGGAGGTTCCTAAGCCTCTCCTCATTTTTTTGAATTCTCATTTCTTCATTCCTTTCTGGTGGGATGTTTTGTTCTTCCTTCTGGTCCATTCCATTGATTTGAGTCCCAGTTTCCTTTCCATCGCTATTGGTTTCCTGTGAATCTCCCTTCATTTCAATTAGTTTAGCCTTCATATGTTCCTCTAATTTGTGACTATAATCAACCAGTTCTGTTAGCATCCTGATAAACAGTGTCTTGAATTGTGCTTCTGAGAGGCTGGCAATTTCTCGGTCACTGAGAGTTATCAGCTCTGGGACTTTGAGTTCTTCTTGCGCCATCTTTTGGGCTATTTGTGCCTGTTCAGTAGCAGGATCAGAGCCCTAAGATGTTCACTAGCACAGGGCAAATAAGTCGCTGGGTTGTGAAGCTGTATGTGGGGGTGGGGTCAAAGAGGGACTATGGTGTCCCGCCTGCCGCCTGCCACCTCGGCCCTCACCAGTGCCGCAGCTGCTGTGAGTGTGCCACCGCCGTCAGCCCTCACCCCGTGGGGCCTTCGTGGTCTGTCTCACTGTGCGTGAATGTGCGACCGAGGTCAGTCTGCCCCGCACCCCAACTGGTTCCGGGCTGCCTGCGCACCTAGGTTGGGGGACCTGTCCTGCCCGACCCTGCTCGCTGCTGGCTCCACCCCTCTTACCGTCCCATTGAATGGTTAGATGTAGTCGGACTTCCGTATAATTCAATTTTCTGTCCTTTGGCTGTGTCTTTGTTTCTCCAAACCTTTGTTGTATTCACACTTGGTTGTGTGAGAAGACACAGTGTTTCCACCTATGCCTCCATCTTGGTGGAAGTCCTCCTGCTTTTCTTTTCTTTTTTTATCTAATTTTTATTTTTTTCTTTTCTTGTTCTTTTTTAGTTTTTCTCTTATTGTTTTTTTCCTTCTCTCATAATCATTTTTATTTCCTTTGGCCTTCTTGTATTTTTTCTTTCATTGTACTGTTTCTCTTTCCTCTTTTCTTATTCTTTGCTCTTTTGTTGTTGAATTTGCTGTTGATATTGGGGGGGTTTTGCTTGTTTTTGTTGTGTTTTGTTCTATTGTTTTGTTTTGTTTTGTCAGAACCTGTAGAAGAGCATACAAGACATGGTTGGGGTTGAGCCTCTCAGTCAGCCAGCCAAAAGGGAGATCCCAGCAATGAATGAGCCAACAATAATCAAGACCTAAACAGAGCAGGATAGCCCATATAACCCACACAAGTGTCATTACTAGAGCATTCATCTCAGGAGATCAAGGAGATGCAACCAATGGGTCACACAGGGCTCCTACCATATACAGTCACTCCATGAAGACAGGGAAATAAAGCAGATAGCTAAAATGAGGAGACAAATAAACAACCCCTGAAAGAAAGTAAAGAAGGAATTCCATAAAAAGAACTAAGCGAAATTGAGGCAAGAAAGTTACCAGAAACAGGGATCAAAGTAATGGTTATAGAGGTACTCAAGGAACTTAGTGAGAAGTACATAAGCATGAAAAAAAGACATAGAAATAATGAATAATAATCAAATAAAAATGAAGAATGCTGAAGTGAATATCTGAAGTGAATACACTAGAAGGAATTAAAATAGTCTAGATGAAGCGGAAGACTGAATCAATGATTTGGAACACAAGTTAGAAAATATACCCATTCAGAACAACAAAAAGAAAGAAGACTTAAAAAGAATAAAGGTAGTTTATAGAAACTTTGGGGCCACATGAAATGTAATAATATGCACATCATAGGGATACCAGAGGAGAAGAAAGTGAGCAAGAGATAGAAAACCTGTTTGAAAAAAAATAATGACAAGATATGTACCTAATAGGTGAAGGAAAAAATCACACAAGTTCATAAATCAAAGAGTCTTAATCAAGATTAACTTGAAATGACCCACATTGAAACACATCCTAATTAAAAAGGCTAAGTTTAAAGACAGAGAATCTTAAACGCAGCAAAGAGAACCAGTTAGTTACCTACGAAAGGAGTTCCCATAAAACCATCAGGTGATTTCTCAACAGAAACATTTCAGGCCAGAATGGATTGGCATGAAGTATTCAAAGTAATTGAGGCAAGGATATGCAACCAGGACTCCTCTATCCAGCAAGGCTGTTACTTAAAACTGAAGGCAAAATAAAGAGCTTCCCAGAAAATACTAAAGGAGTTCATTACCTCCAAACTGGCATTGCAGAGGTGTTAAACAAACTGCTTTTTAAATGGTAGAAATAGAAAAGGAATACATGTATAAAAAGAGAAAATGACACTGAATAAGAATTGATTAATAATAAGCTTAAATATTAATGGATTAAATGCTCCAATCAAAAGACATAAGGTAGCTGAATGGATCAGAAAATATTATATATATAATATATAATATATATAATATATATTATATATAATATATATAATCAGATATATATAATATATATATACCTCTTGTAATCAGGATATATAATATGTAATATATATTGTAATATATATAATATTACATGTAATACATGTAATATATATATATATATATATATATATCCTGATTACAAGAGACTCACCTCAGAACAAAAGATTTACACAGGCTGAAAGTGAAGATATGGAAAAACTATTCCATTCAAATGGATATGACAAACAGTCTGGGGTAGCATTACTTGCATCTCATAAAATTGACTTCAATACAGGCCATAATAAAGGAAAAGACTGTTACAACATAATACTAAAGGGATTGATCGACCAAGAGGATATAATCCTTGTAAACATATATACACCCAACATAAGTGCACCTAAATATATAAAGAAAATCTTGGCTGACTTTAAGGAAGATATAGATGGCAATGCAGTCTTAATAGAGAAATTTAACAACCCACTATCATCAATGGATAGATCTTTTAGACAAAAAAAATCAACAAGAAAAAATTGACCTTAAATGACACACTCAACTGAATGGATTAAATTGACATTTACAAAACATTTCATCACAAAGTAGCAGAATACACATTCTTCTCAAGTACATATTAATAATGCTCAAAGATAGACTATGTGGTAAGTCACAGAAGAAGTCTTAACAAATAAAAAGAAAATTAACATCATATAAAACACTTTTCCAGATCACAATGATATAAAATTATAAATCAAACTCAATAAAAAATCCTTCAAACATGCAAATACATGATGGTTAAATGAAGATTAAATAACATGTTATTAAATAATGAATGGGTTATCAATTAGATCAAGGAAAAATGGAAAAGTACCTGTAAACAAATGAAAATAAACACACAACAACCCAAAACAAATAAGAACCAGCAAAAGAGGGAAGGAACCAGCTGTCCTAAGAGGGAAGTTTGATAGCATTACAGACCTATCTCAAGAAGATGGAAAAATCTCAAATAAACAACATAAATCTACATCTAAAAGAACTAGAAAAACAATAACAAACAAAACCCAGAGAAAGAAGAAGGAAGGAAATAAGTTAGATCAGCATGGAAATTAATGACATGCAGATTTTTAAAAAAAACTATACAGAAGATCAATGGATCCAGAAGATGGTTCTTTGAAAAGATAAATAATACTGATGAACATTTAACCAGATTCATAAAAAAAGGTGAAAGAGAATACAAACAGATAAAATCAGAAATAGAAGAGGCAAAAAACATTTGATATCATAGAAATAAAAGGGATTGTAAGAAATTACTATGGACAATTATATGCCAAAAAATTGGTCAATCTGGGAAAAATGGAACAAAAAAGGAAGAAACAGAAAATCTGAATAAACCAATAAAAACTGGTGAAAATGAATAAGTAATTTTAAAAAATCTCCCAGCACACAAAACCCTAGACCAGATGGCTTCATAAAATAATTTTACCAATAATTCAAAGAACTAACCAGTCCTTCCCAAACTATTCCAAAAAATTCAAGAGAAAACACTCCCAATCTCTTTCTACAATGTTCTCAACAAAATCCTAGCAAACCTGTTCCAGCAATATATCAAAAAGATCATACGCCATGGTCAAGTACAATTAATCTGAAGGATACAGGATGGAACAATATTTTCAAATCAATACATGTGATACATCACATAAGCAAAAGGAATGATCATATTAATAAATGCAGAAAGAGCATTTGATGAAAACAGCACCATTTAAGATAAAAACTCTTAGTGAAGTGGGAACAAAGGGATCCTACCTCAACATAATAAAGGCCATATACCAAAAAACTACTGCCAGCATCATACTCAGTGGGTAAGAACTAAAATCACTTTCCTTAAGATTAGGAACAGACAGGGATGTCAGCTTTTGCCACCCTTATTTATCATAGTACTAGAAGCCTTAGCCACAACAATGAGACAAGAAGAAATAAATGGCATCCAAATTAGATAGAAGTATATAAAACAGTCATTATTAACAGATGACATGATACTGTGCATAGACAACTCTATAGGCTCCACCAGAAACCACTAGAGCTAATAAACAAATTTAGCAAAGTATCAGTATACTAAATCAATCCTCAGAATTCATTGACATTTTTATAGATCATTAATGATCTACTAGAAAGAGAAACTAGAAAAACAATTCCATTTATTATAGTAACACCCCCCCCCAAATGAGTAGGAATAAATTTAACCAAAGAGGTAAAAGACCTGTAGTCAGGTCTTTTACTAGAGGATACTGAAGAAATAAATTAAGGAAGATAAAAATAAGTGGAAGCATATGCTGTGTTCATGGATTCGAAGAATTAACACCATTAAAATGTCCATACTATCCTATACAATCAACAAAATCTCTATTAAAATACTAATGGCATATTTCACAGGGTTAGAACAAATATTAGAAAAAATTATATGAAAAAAAAAACCCGAAATAGCCTCAGCAATCTTGCAAAAGAAGAACAAAGTTGGAGAGATCATAATTCCTGGTACCAAACCATTCTATAATGCCGATTTAATCAAAACAGTGGTACTGATATAAGAACAGACACACAAATCAATGGAACAGAACAGAGATCCCATGAACAAATCCATGTCTTTATGGTCATTTAATATTTGACAAACAGGACATAAGCATACAATGGAGTAAGAAAGTCTCTTCAATAAGTGGTTGTAAAAACTGTACTGGTACATGCTGAAAAAAATGAACTAGACCACCAACTTATACCATGCACGAATAAACTCAAAAGGGAAAAAAGATTGAAATATAAGTTGTGATACATAAAAATCCTATAGGAAAAAAACCTACAGGAAAATACAGTCAGTAAAATTTCAGATATCAGACATAGCATCATTTTTCCAATATATCTCTTATGGCAAGGAAAATAAGGAAGAAATAAACATGTGGGGCTCATCAAATTAAAAAGCTTCTACACAGCTAAAGAAACCATCATCAAAATGAAAAGGGAACTGACTATATGAGAGAACATATTTACCAATGATACATTGAATGAGGGTTTAATCTCCAAAATATATAAAGAACTTATATGATTCAATACCAGGAAGACAAAAAATTTAATTAAAAATGTGCAGCCCTGGCTGGCATAGCTCAGTGGATTGAACACAGGCCTGCGAACCAGAGGATCACGATTCAATTCCCAGTCAGGGCACATGCCTGGGTTGCAGGCCAGTTCCCTGCAGGCCAACTCCCAGCAGGGGATGCACAAAAGGCAACCATACATTGATGTTTCTCTCCCTCCCTCCTTCCCCTCTAAAGGTAAATTTAAAAAAAAAATGTGCAAAGAATCTGATTAGGCACTTCTCCAAGGAGAACATACAGATGACCCATAGACATATGAAAAATTTGTACACATCACTAACCATCAGAGCTGCATATTAAAACCATAATGAGGTATAATCTCACATCTTCTAAAATGGCTATCATTAATAAATCAACAAACCACAATTGCTGGTGAGGATGTGGACAAAAGGGAACCCTTGTGTACTGTTGATGGAAATATAGACTGGTGCAATCCCTGTGGAAAACAATGTGAAGTTTCCTCAAAAATTAAAAATGGAACTGCCTTTAGACCCAGTGATTCCACTACTGGGAATATACCTGAAGAATCCCAAAATACCAATTCAAAATAATTTATGCACCCCTCTGTTCATAGCACCATTATTTACAATAACCAAGATTTAGAATCAGTCTACATTCCCAGCAGAAGATGAGTGGATAAAAAAAACCATGGTACATTTGTACAATGGAATACTACACAGAAGTATAAAGGAAAGAATTCCAACCTTTTATGACAGCAGGTATGGGTTTGGAGACTATTATGCTATGTGAAATAAGCCAGTCAGTAAAGGACAAATGCCATATGATTGAACTCGTAAGTGGAATCTAATGAAAAAAAAAATGAGCAAAATAGAATTAGCAGCATAGAATCATGGAACAGACTGACAGGTATAATATGAGAAGGGTGAGGTGATTGAAAGAAAGTGAAGAGATTGAAGGGGAGCAAAAGAAGAAACATTGAGATATTTGTAATAGAATAAATAATAAAATATAAAAAATATAAACTACATCACCAGCAGATCCAATGGGGTGGGGTTGTTATGTGAAGAAGAGAGGGACAGAGGAGTCCTGCCCCTGTGAACTCTGTGTCTGACCTTAGAGCAGAGCACATGTTGGCAGATCATATCTCTCTGGGGTTGATCTCTTTCTTAGAACACTATTTGGACAAGATGGCAAATGGCCAAGAAGAAAACGACTAGAATAAAATTCACATTAAGTGAAAGAGCTTCTCAGGGAGAATCTGGGGCATGGTCCTTTGAACAAATGGCATAAGGAAGATGGGATAATATTTAAAGTCCAAAGAAATATAAAGAAAGGGGGATTATACACTCTCAAGAAAACTAAGAAAAATGCTTAAAAATTAAAAAAAGAAACTAAGAAAGCTTTGATCTATGATGTTACTTGTGACTACAAGGAGGACCTCACAACTTTACAAAATATGTCTAATAAATTAGTTACATGCATGAGGTCTATCCAGACAGTGTCCAGCCATGTAGTATAAAAAATAGAGACACTTATTAAAGAAGGTGCAAGAAGCATGAAACATTGTACACGGGACAATGATGCCTCAGTCTCCTTCAAAGTAGGCACCTTGAGACTTCACACAGTTCTCCCAATAACCATCAGCTGTCCCCTTGTATTTTCTTGAATTGTATTGACAGCCTGAAATCTCTTCCTTTTTAAAGGTGCTTTTAGTTTTGGGAAAGGCCAAAAGTTGTCGGGTGCCAAATCTGGGCTGTAGTGTGGCTGAATCACCTGGGTGATTTGATGTTTTGCCAAAACAGTTTGCATGAGATGTGATGCATGAGTGGGTGCATTGTCATAACAAAGCTGCAAATTACAAGTTGCCCATAGTTGTGTCCTTCAGAATCACCTGAATAGTTTTTGCAGAAGAATGTTCAAGCTTAATGCAAAATGCGATGCATATTCATTGCTCTACTTGCTCAGTCATTTTGAATGTGATGGCCACAGAGTACACATGCTCACTCAATGGCATCTACCCCCCCCCAGATTAGTACAGTGAAATCATTGTTCACACATGTGCACTCCAGTTCACTCTCTTTGGCTGCCAGGTTACACTGATGTCATGCAAACCCTCCCCATATTAACAGTGACTGCACTTTTTCCAGAAAAACTTTGTATGTGTGAAGGGAAGCAATTTTTAATTGAGATATCATTTCAATATTATTTGAAGTGTTGTATTACTAATGAGAATGTCTTAAAATACCCTGCAATTTATTAAAATGATAATAACATACAATAGATCACTACTTTGATTAGCAAAATTCATAGGTGACAATAATGTATTTTTGAGATGATTATAGCTCATTCTATTTCAAGAGTACTAAAAGGCAGTTCAGGAAGCATTAAATCATCTACTGCTTTTTTGATAGGAAGATAGTATTTTTAAGTGGCAAATGTTGTTCGTATGTTAATAATTGAGTATACAACACTAAAAAGTGGAGATAGAAGGTGTTGAAATAACATAAGTGAGTGAGAACCCTTGAGGATAGATCCATTATTGACCAAAGTCCAACATCAATGATTGAACTTGGATGAAGAAGTTGCTCATGAAAGACAGTTCATGGTACAAGGCGCAGGGAGTGTGGGCCATCAGGAAACAATGGTGTTCTTTCACAAAGCATTGTTTTATGAAATTAAAGAGACCTGTTTTTCATTTTGTCTTGTTCTTTCACCCTGAGCACACAAATCCAAACACGGAATGCCCATGAATGCTCCTAAAATAGACACCGAGTCATCTGAACTTCAGTCAGCTCAGCCCTGAGTCTCCCCTTGAGCTAGGAAGCTTTGCAGGCATTTGCCATTTCTGATTCATTCATTCTTTAGCTCTATCTTAAAAGATCTGCAAGTTTGGGGTGGATAATAGACTTGCAGTGATTTCCAAAAACAGTAAACAAGTGTTTTTGGTGAGCCAGCCTGTTGAGAGTGTACTGATTGGCCCCAGTGCTGGGAGGGAGTAGGAGATTGGCCATGTCTCAGAAACCATGGTCAGTGTTCCCACTGCAAAAAGAGCATGGATGTTGACCAGGGTGGTAACTGGGCTTCTTGGATTGACCACTGCCCACTTCTGTGTCCTGCAGCTCAAACTGGTCTCCTTTCCCAACTTCATTGTGTTTCAAACCCCCCAACCCCCAAAAGATCTTTAAATGGATCCACTGAATGGAGGGGATCCAGACAAGACTCCTTTAATATATAGAGTGATACAGATTTTTTTTTCAAAAAATCAAGTGGTAAAAAGGGACTGGCAGCCCTGTCTTGTGTGGCTTAGTAGACTGGGTGCTGGCCTGAGAACCTGAAGGTCTCTGGTCCATTCCCTGTTGGGGCACAAGCATGGGTTGTGGGCCAGGTTCCTGGTTGGGAGTGTGTGAGAGGCAGTGGATCAACATTTGCCTCCCTCTCTTTCTCCCTTCTTTCACCTCTCTCTGAAAATAAATAAATAAAATCCTTTAAAAAGGGGGGAGCTGACAATAAAAAGCACATTCCTGTCCCTGTGTCAGTCTCCTACTCTCCCTTCAAAGAGTGGTCATTGTTTCTAGGTCTGTGTACCTGGAAACAGTCCAGGGAATGCACCCATAGGTGACATCCTGACCTCTCCCCTCTGAGAAACAATTAATAGCCAGTATGTTTAAGATTCCATTTTAGATGGATAGAGCAACTGAGCATGTAGTTCCATGTGTTTATCCCAACTCTAGGCTTGGTTTCCCTGTTATTAGCATCTTCCACTGCTCTGGTACATTTGTTAAATATTTTACAGCTCCAGGGATTTTTGACAAATGTGTAATGGCATGTACCCACCATAACAGTTTTATACAGAATAGTTTCACTGCCCTAAAATTTCCTGTGCTTCCTCTTTAATTTCTCTTCCTTTCCCCAAACCCATGGCAACTGCAGTTCTTTTCATTGTCTCTGTAGTTTTGCCTTTTCCAACATGTCATATTCCTAGAATCATACAATATATAGCCTCTTTTGACTAGGTTCATTTGCTTAGCAATACACACCTCAGGTTCATTTACTGAAATGAAAGCTCATTTCCTTTATCACTGAAGAATGTGCCATTGTATTGTTCTGATTTGGGGCAATTTTGGATAAAGATAAGTTTGTTTCTATACACATTTGTTTCAAAGATTTTGTGTGGACATGTTTTCAACTCATCTGAATAAATACCTAGGAGTCCAGTTTCTGGATTGTGTGTTGTATTTAGCTTTATAAGAAATTATCAAACAACCACAGGGGTTGCACCATTTTGCAGTCCCACCAGCAATGAATAAGAGTTTCCTGATGTTCCACATCCTCATCAGTATTTGGTGTTGTCAGTTGTTTTTTTTTTTAATTTGATCATTCTAACATTATATTCTACATGTACCTCCCAATTTTTTTTTCAAGAAAACCATTTTCCTCAAATTGCAAGGGATGTCTACAAATGTTTTAAATATGACATGTTTTTATTTATTGAATAACAGTAGAACAATCTCCTTAAGTTGTCCAAGTTCTAACTAGCTCATCTTTTGAATTGAGGTCATTTTACTTTTGTTGGCTATGCACTCTGAACTAGGGTTTTATGAAATAAAAAAACCTGATTACAACCCTGGCTGGTGTAACTCAGTGGATTGAGTGTGGGACTGTGAACCAAAGGACTTCCAATGAGATTCTCGGCCAGGGCACATGCCTGGATTGTGGGTCAGGTCCCTAATGGGGGGCACATGAGAGGTAACCACACACTGTTGTTTCTCTCCTCTTTCTCCTTCCCTTCACTTCTCTTTAAAATTAAATAAATAAAATCTTTAAAAAGTAAATCAATTTTTTTCAAAATAACCACATTTCAGCAATGACTTGCACCTGGGGCATAAAGACCCTTGAGTCCTAATTGGTCAGCTCACTGATGCACAGTCAGTGCCATTTATCCTCACAACCATTGGTACATCAGCTTCCAAATGAGTCATTTTTTACAGAAACTATCTGAATTATCAGGATGATCTACTAGCAGTGGACTGGAATCTCTATGGTGTCTCTTTGGAGAAATCTGAGCTGTGAGGCTTCTGCTGGCCAAGAACAGACTTCTTGACAAAACCAAGGAAATCTAACATTTTGTTCCTGATGTAGATACATTGGCATATTTCTAATCCTTAGAGGGCTAGGATAAAACATGGGCTAAGTTTTGCATATGCCATTAGTAAAAGAGACAGTTTAGTGCAGAGTTAAACATGAAGGCTCTGTAGTAATATCGAATGCATAGCCTAGGTCCTCTACTTACTCTCATTGTCAACTTGGAGAAATTACCTAGTGCCTTTGAGCATCTATTTTCTAACTCCAAATAAAGATAAATACTGTCTATGTCACTGGGTTGTTATGGTCCAGAGAATGGTCTGTGTTTGGAACTGAGAATTGTGTGTTCTGCTTCAGAAAGTTCAGCATTGACTTGAGTATTAAACCAATAAGATAGCAGATTAGCCCATGGTGCTGGATTGTGTGGAGTGTGGCCTGTGCCCCATGGAGGCTGGTCAGCCTCACTGATTTGTAGCCTCAGCTTTACCAGGTGAAGGCACAAGAACACAGAACAAATCCATACCCATTACGAGAGGAAAAAAAAGTCAAAATGCTGCCTCAAAGATGGTCAGTCAGTAGGGTCACCTTCATACACCAAAGGACAAAATTAAAATTAAGGTAACCTGCTCAAAAATTAAATGGGCATCCAACAATTATTTTTAATGCTTGAAGGAATCAGTAAATTTGCACAAACCTGTAGGGGACCGGTTTGTTTTAATCTGGCAAATGTGACTCAGCTCTGAATGGAAAACCTACGGAAGTGAAGTGGTGGGCAGGAGCCAGACCTTAAACCGAGTTTTCCTGTGGGAATCAGGCCTAGAAAATGCATACAGACTGTTACAGCTTGCTCTTGCTAACACTCCATCACCCTGATTTAAAACAACAGATGTGTATTGTCTATCTTCAAGGTAATTTGCAAAGCCTGTATGAATTTTCCCAAGGACAGAGCTAATCAGCTCGCCGCCATTCCTCTCTGCATGTTATTTTCATGATTGTACCTAAAATGTAGACAATAATATTCTATATAATAGATAATAAATCCTTCTCTGATGCAAAACCTGAGAAAAACAATAAAAGCCTGTCTAGGCAAGGGTGGAGGTGCTCTTCTCTTTAGAGAGTGGCTGAAGCATTCATAGACACTCTCCCCTTGAGAAAGTAATGGTGCTGTTCCCTTTTCCCCCCGCAAGATTGCTGTCGCTTGTGCATTTATTCTTGTCCTCAGTCACAACAGGTGAACTCTGCTGGCCAGAGTCCGTCACACAAACCTATGGAAGAGCAAATTGGATTGGATAGGAAGTCCAAGTGAGTAGGTTTGAGAAGCAGCTGAGTGTATGGTAAGGATTAAGCATGACTGGAGTAATTTGGGTCTATGACTTCAACAAAGCCATATTTTCTTTTTTTAAGTACATTTTATTGATTATGCTATTACTGTTGTCCTAACTTTTTTCTCCCCTTCATCTCCTTTCTGCTCTGCAACCGCCACTCTCCAAAATCCCCTGCCCCTTACTTCATGTCCATGGATTGTACATATAAATTATTTGGCTTCTCTATTTCCTACACTATTCTTAACCTCCCCCTGTCTGTTTCATGCCTAATAATTATGCTTCTTATTCTCTGTACCTTTTACCCCCATTCTCCTCCACCCTTCCCCACTGATAACCCTCCATGTGATCATCCTTTCTGTGATTCTTTTCCTGCTCTAGTCATTTGCTTGTTTTTTGTTTTTATTTTTTAGTTTCAATTGTCGATAGTTGTGAGTTTATTGTCCTTTTACTGCTCATAGTTTTTGATCTTCTTCTATTTCTTAGATAAGTCCCTTTAACATTTCATATAATAAGGGCTTGGCAATGATGAACTCCTTCAACTTGACCTTATCTGGGAAGTACTTTTTCTGCCCTTCCATTCTCAATGATAGCTTTGCTTGGTAGACTAATATTGGATATAGATCCTTGCCTTTCATGACTTCAAAATACTTCTTTCCAGCCCCTTCTTGCCTGTAAGGTTTATTGTGAGAAATCAGCTGACAGTTTCACAGAGAATTTCTGATATAAGTGAAGATTGTAAGAAGCACTCTTGAGTAAAAAATAAAATCAAAACCAAAATATAAAGTATCTTTACTGGTGCCTACCCCACTCCCATGAAATGTGTATGATGCAAAGATATTTGCTTCTGATCAGCTTCCACTGGGACATGGCATATCATCTCCTTGGCACAAGTGTCCTCAGTGATGTACAGATATAATTGAGAGGCAGGAGTGTATAGGGAACTTTGAATGAAGGTTAGAATTTCTTCTAGTTTTAGTGGTTGGCTTATCATCTAGCACAAATGTCCCTTAATAGGATTTGAGGATGGTGTCTTGTTGAGTTAGTCTTGTTGAAAGTGGATTCAAAATATTAGAACTTGATCATCATTTGGGACTTACCTTAATTTTTAAGGGCACTGGAGAACTACAAAAACTTATCAGGGTAACTAAAAAAATCAAATCATCCTTTCTTAATTGGAGGGAAAAAAGCCATATTGATCATCCATTTAGCATTTTTTTTACACCAGGGAGTAATGGTAAAGTAACATCTTGTATTTTAAGTATTTTGTTCTCTATTGGATATTTCACTTAAAGTATCTGTCTTTAAGGACAATAAAAGAGAGTCAGGATACCATAAAAATACCTTCTTGATTGTAGAGGTTTAGGGGACCAGACAAGTTACCAGGAGAGATGGTGAGGGTGGGTTCACTGAAAAGCCCTCATCAGTGTCCATTTCCCTGGCAAGGACTATACTGCTTAAAAGGAACATTTAGCTGCCCAAGCACCTTGAATCAGAGTTTGTCCCTGGTCAGGAAGGATATGTCTCACCTGATTTATCCCTGCTCCTCAGTCACCCTTTTTTATAGGTCATCTAAGAAAACATACACACAGAGCAGGAGCATCTTCCCCAAAGTACCTTGAGCACAGACTTTGAAAAACATCAAATGTAAAAGGAACCAAAAAAGAGAGAGAGAGAGAGAAACAGAGTTCATTTTCTCATATGACTTCTTCCTAAATCTTTACTCCTCTTGGACACAGGAGATTACTATGTATGTCAATTCCCATGTCATCTCCCCATGTATTTCATTCCATAGCTCCTCAGGTTTTGTTCAATTGTCACCTGCTCAGAGATGTCTGCCAGGATTACTCTTAAAACTTGCACACCTCCCTCAACACTCCAGTGCCTGTTGATCTCCCTGTCCCACTCAAATTTTTCTGATCACCTTCCACAACATTAGATACTTCTCTCATTATGTTCACTGTTTCTTATTGATCCTTCCCCTGTAGATGGTGAGTTTTATGAGGACAGGGCCTCTGCTTGGTGCTCTGGTGCCTGGCACAGGGCAGACCCTGAAAAAATGAACATGACTTTGAATGGAATAAAAGACAAATGCTTTTGCCTTTAAGTGGTAACTTGTGTAGAATTATTTTGCAGGGCATGATTAAAGCACATTTCATGAGGTGTGATGAGCTGCAGAGGGGTAGAGATGCACTTGCTAACAGTATGTAAGGAATGAACCATAGTTTTGTGATCCATTCATTGACCGATGGGCATCTAGGTTGCTTCCAACTCTTGGCTATCATGAATTGTGCTGCTATGAACATTGGGGTGCATAGGTTCTTTTGGATTGGTGTTTCAGGATTCTTAGGATATAATCCTAAGAGTGGAATTGCTGGGTCAAAAGGCACGTCCATTTTTAGTTTTCTTAGAAAATTCCATACTGTTTCCCATAGTGGGTGCTACACAATGGAATTCTATGCTGCAGAAAGGAAGAAGGAACTACTACCCTTTGCAACATCATGAATGGAACTGGAAAGCATTATGCTGAGCGAAATAAGCCAGGTGGTGAAAGACAAATATCATATGATATCACCATTAACGGGAATCTGAACAAACCAAACAAGCAAGCAAAATATGACCAATGACACTCAAATATGGAACAGGCTGACAGGGTCCAGAGGGGAGAGGGGAGAGAATCATAGGGGAAAAGGGAATGGACTCACATGAACAAGTATAAAGGACACATGGACAATAACTAAGGGTGGGGGTGGAAAGGGGAGAGAGGCGGGGAGCATGGGGTGGGGGGCGGGCAGGGTTGGGAATATAAGATAGAAACCTGTACTTGAACAAGAATTAAATAAAAATTATATTTAAAAAAAAGGAATGACTGGGTTTTAGAAATTCAATTTAATTTTTAATGTGTGCTGTTGCCACCTGCACAGACAAGCATCACACCCACACCTGCTTGACACCAGCTCCATCGTTCACACTTCTCATTAGCTGACACCTAATTATGTGCTAATTGGCTTAGAGAATGCAAGCTTCTTATCATACTAAGAACAGTCAGAGCTTCCCACACACAGACTCATCAAAATCAAATACAGAAGGAGCTAGCCAGGAGTTCCAGCCAAGAGGAAGGTGGAGGTAGAAACCCTTCTTCTCCTCACACAACCAAAAAGAGGATAATGACCAATCTGAAATCAACAAACAACCAGAAGCACCAGAAAACCAAACTGCATGAAACTCTGACAACCAAGGAATTTAAAAAAAAAGCAATCAGAACAATGAGACTGGTGAGGCAGGGGACCATGCTGGGCTGCAGGCAGAGAAAAACCAAGGTGAGTCCACAAACCTTGGGGGCAGGACTGGTGGAGGTGTGGCAATGGGCTGTGTGGGCTGTGAGGGTGGGGCTGACTTAAGGGGAAACTGAGACCTGCTGGTTGCTACCTTGAGAGAAGCTCCCAGTCTCACACAAGAGTCTATCAGAAAGTACTTGAGGGGCAAGCAGGTGAGCTGCATTGTTGCCTTTCTGGCACTTCCCCCACAGGCAGTGCCACAGAGCAGTAAAGAAGGTTGCTCTTCCCAAGTGAATTCATAAGGCTCTGTCCCCTTTCAAGTTCTCAGGTGTGCCAAGACAAAAAAATATGGCCCAAAGGAAAGAACAGAGCATAATCTAGGAAGTAAACTAAACAATGACATAGCCAACCTATCTGATGGAGAATTTAAAGCCCTGGGAATCAGAATGCTCATTGATCTGATTGAGCTTTGTCAAAAAATGAAAAAAAAAAGGATACACAAAGTGAAATAAAGCAGAAGGTTCAAGGAACCAACAGTGACAGTAAGGAAGCCAGAACTCAAAGCAATGATTTAGAACAAAAGAAAAAAAAATATATATATCCAGATTAAGATGAAGAAACAAGAATTTAAAAAATTGAAGAGACTATTACAAACCTCTGGGATAACCTGAAATGTTCCAATATCCGAATTATAAGGGTGCCAGAAAGAGAAAAAAAAGACTAAGAAATTCAAAATTTATTTGAACAAATAATGAAGGAAAACTCCCCCAATCTGGCAAAGGAAATAAATAGACTTCCAGGAAGTTCAGGAAGCCCAGAGAGGCCCGGGGAGTTGGAAACAAAGGGGAACACATCAAGGTACATCATCATTAAGTTACCCAAGATTAAAGATAAAAATAAAATCCAAAAAGAAGCAAGAGGAAGGGAGAGTGTTACCGACAAAGGAGTGTCCATTAGGCTATCATATGATTTCCCAAAAGAAACCTTGAAGGTAAGAGGAACTGGAAAGAAGTATTTGAAATCATGAAAGGCAAGGACCTACATCCAAGATTACTTTATCCAGCAAAGCTCTCATTTAGAATGGAAGGGCAAAGACTATACTTTCAGGAATACTTTCTACAGTGCATTACTAGAATCAGAGGGCAAATAAAGTGCTTCCCAGATAAGGTCAAGTTAAAGGAGTTCATCATCTCCAAGCTATTATTATGTACAATGTTAAAAGGACTTATCTAAAAAAAAGAAGATAAAAATATTAACAGTAAAATGACATCAAACTCACAACTATCAACAAATAAACCTAAAAGAAAAAAAAAACAACAAAAACAAAAACTAAGCAAACAACTAGAACAGGAACAGAATCAGAGAAATAGACATCACATGGAGGGATTCTGGTGGGGAGTGGGAAGGGAGGAGTAGAGGGGAAAAGGTACAGGGAAGAAGAAGCATAAGTAGTAGGCATACAATAGATGGAGAGAGATAAAAATAATATAGGGAACAAGGGACTCAAACAATTTATAGGAACAACCCATTGACATGAACTAAGCTGGGGGGAATGCTGGAGGATTGGAGAAGCAGAATGGAGGGGAGGTAAAGGAAGAAAAAGTGAAAAAATTGTAATAGCATAATCAATAAAATACTTTTTTACCATTATTTTTTAATTTAATTATTTTTCAAGAACAGTTTTCTGTCTATTACTCCCATCCCATCCCACCCCCCATCCTCCCCCCTCCCTCCCATTTCCACCCTTCTCAGTTGTCCATGTATCCTTTATATAGGTTCCTCTAAATCCCTCCCTTATTTCCCCTGAAATTCCCTCCCCTCTCCCCTCTGGTCACTGTCAGCCTGTTCTCTATTTCAGTGTCTTTGGTTATATTTTGCTTGCTTGTTTGTTTTGTTGTTTAGCTTCCTGTTAGAGGTGAGATCATATGGTATTTGTCCTTCAACACCTGGCTTATTTCACTAAGCATAATGCTTTCCAGTTCCATCCATGCTGTTGCAAAAGGTAGAAGCTCCTTCTTTCTTTCTGCAGCATAAAATTCCATTGTGTATATGTACCATAGTTTTTTGATCCATTCATTTACTGACGGGCAACTGGGTTGCTTCCAACTCTTGGCTATTGTAAATTGTGCTGCTATGAACATTGGGGTGCATAGGTTCTTTGGGATTGGTGTTTTAGGGTTCTTAGGATACAATCCTAGAAGTGGAATTGATGGGTCAAAAGGCAGATCCAATTCTGCTTTTCTGAAAAAATTCCATACTGTTTTCCATAGTGGTTGTACCAGTCTGCAATCCCACCAACAGTGGACCAGAGTCCCCTTCGCCCCAAAACCTCTCCAACATTTGTTGTTTATTGCTTTGTTTATGATAGCCATTCTCACTGGTGTAAAGTGGTATCTCATTGTGCTTTTAATTTGCATCTCTCTGATAGCAAGCGATATTGAGGATCTATTCATGTGTCTCTGGATCCTCTGTATGTCCTCCTTGGTGAAGTGTCTGTTCAAGTCCTTTCCCCATTTTTTAATTGGGTTAGTTGTCTTCTTAGAGTGAAGTCCTGTGAGTTCTTTGTATATTTTGGAGATTAAAACTTTGTCTGAGGTATCATGGGCAAATATGTTTTCCCATAGACTTGGTTGTCTTTTTATTTTAATGCTGTTTTCTTTAGCTGCGCAGAAGCTTTTTATTTTAATGAGATGCCATTTGTTTATTCTTTCCTTTATAGTCCTTTCTCTAGGGGACATATCAGTAAAAATGTTGCTGCGTGAAATATCTGAGATTTTCCTGCCAATGTTCTCCTCTAGGACTTTAATGGTGTCACGGCTTATATTTCAGTCTTTTATCCACCTTGAATTTATTTTGGTATATGATGTAAGTTGGTGCTCGAGTTTCATTTTTTTGCATGTAGCTGTCCAGTTCTCCCAACACCACTTGTTGAAGAGGCTACCTTTAACCCATTTTAAGATACTGCCCCCTTTGTCGAATATTAATTGACTGTAGAGAGTTGGGTTTATTTCTGGGTTCTCTGTTCTGTTCCATTGGTCTATGTGCCTGTTTTTATGCCAGTACCAGGCTGTTTTGATTACAGTGGCCTTGTAATACACTTTGATATCAGGTATTGTGATCCCTCCTACTTTGTTGTTCTTTCTTAACATTGCAGCTGCTATTCGGGGTCTTTTATGGTTCCATATAAATTTTTGAAATGTTTGTTCTATGTGAAATATGCCATTGGTACTTTAATAGGTATTGCATTGAATCTGTTAATTCCTTTGCGTGGTATGGACATTTTGATGATGTTAATTCTTCCAATCCATGAACACGGTATACGTCTCCATTTGTTTGCGTCTTCCTTGGTTTCTGTCTTCAGTGTTGTGTAATTTTCTGCATACAAGTCTTAAACCTCCTTGGTTAGATTTATTCCCAGATATTTAATTTTCTTTTTGCTATATCGAATGGGATTTTTTTCTTGATTTCTGCTTCTGCTGATTCATTGTTAGTATACAGAAATGCCTTCGATTTCTGGATATTGACTTTGTATCCCGCTGTTTTACCAAATACATTTATTACTTCGAGCAGTTTTTTGGTAGAGTCTATAGGATTTTCCATGTACACTATCATGTGATCTGCAAACAATGACAGTTTTGTTTCCTCCTTTCTGGTTTGGATGCCCTTTATTTCCTTTTCTTGTCTGATCAATGTGGCTAGAACTTCCAATACTATATTGAATAGAAGTGGTGAAAGTGGACAACCTTGTCTTGTTCCTGATCTGAGTGGAAAAGCTTTTAGTTTTTGCCCATTGAGTATGATGTTGGCTGTAGGTCTTTCATATATGGCCTTTATTATATTGAGGAATGCTCCCTCTATTCCCACTTTGCTGAGTACCTTTATCATAAATGGGTGTTGTACCTTATCAAAAGCTTTTTCCGCGTCTATTGATATGACCATGTGGTTTTTGTCCTTGCTTTTGTTTATGTGGTGTATTACATTTACTGATTTGCGGATATTGAACCATCCTTGCATCCCTGGGATGAATCCCACTTGGTCATGGTGTATGATCTTTTTGATGTATTGTTGGATGCGATTTGCCAATATTTTGTTGAGGATTTTAGCATCTATGTTCATCAGTGATATTGGCCTGTAATTTTCTTTCTTTGTTGTGTCTCTCTCTGGTTTTGGAATTAGGATAATGCTCGCTTCATAAAAAGAGTTTGGGAGTTTCCCATCATTTTGGATTTTTTGGAATAGTCTGTGAAGAATAGGGGTTAGCTCTTCCTTAAACGCTTTGTAGAATTCTCCTGTAAAACCATCTGGTCCGGGGCTTTTGTGTGATGGGAGTTTTTTGATTACTGCTTCAATTTCATTTGCTGTTATTGGTCTGTTCAGGCTTTCTACTTTTTCTTCATTGAGTTTTGGAACAATATATTTTTCTAGAAATTTGTCCATTTCACCTAGGTTTTCAAATTTCTTGGCATACAGTTCTTCATAGTAATTTCTTACAACCCCTTCTATTTCTGTGGTATCAGTTGTAATCTCTCCTCTTTCATTTCTGATTGTGTTTATTTGGGTCCTGTATCTTCTTTTCTTAATGAGCCTACTTAAAGGCTTGTCTATTATGTTTATCTTTTCAAAAAAACAACTCTTGGATTCATTGATCCTTAGAATTGTGCTTTTAGTCTCTATGTCATTTAATTCTGCTCTGATCTTGGTTATTTCCTTCCTTCTATTTGCTCTGGGCTGTCTTTGTTGTTGTTCTTCGAGTTCTTGCTGGTGTAGGGTTAAGCTATTTGCTTGAAATGTTTCTATCTTCTTTAGGTAAGCCGGTATTGGTATGAACTTCCCTCTCAGGACTGCCATGGCCGTGTGCCATAAGTTTTAGGTTGTTGTGAGTTCATTTTCATTTATTTCCAGAAACTTTTTGATTTCTTCCCTAATTTCAATCTTGACCTATTCATTGTTTAATAGCATACCATTCAGTCGCCATTATTTTGGGTGTTTTGTTTTGTTTTTTTCCTGTGGGGTTGGTTTCTAATTTCAGTCCCTTGTTATCAGAGAAAATGCTTGGTATGATTTCAATTCTCTTGAATTTGTTGAGGCTCGTTTTGTGTCCTATCGTGTGGTCTATCTTTGAAAAGGTTCCATGTGCATTTGAAAAGAATGTGTATTTAGCTTCTTTGGGATGAAGGGCTCTATATATATCAGTTAAGTCCATTTCATCTAGGGTGTTGTTTAGTGCAGCTATATCTTTGTTGATATTTTGTTTGGAAGATCTGTCCATTTTTGACAGTGGGGTGTAAAAATCCCCTACTATAATTGTGTTGCTGTCAATATCTTTCTTGAGGTCTTTTAGGATTTTCCTTATATATTTGGGTGCTCCTATGTTGGGTGCATTTATATTTACGATGTTAATGTCTTCTTGGAGGATTCTTCCCTTGAGTGCTATGAAGCGACCTTCTTGGTCTCTCTTTATGGCCCTTATTTTGAATTCTATTCTGTCTGATATTAGAATTGCTACCCCAGCTTTTTTTTCTTGACCATTTGCTTGGAAAATTTGTTTGCATCCTTTCACTTTTATTCTGTGATGGTCTTTTGTCCTGAGGTGGGTGTCCTGTAGGCAGCATATGTGTGTGTGATGCTTTCTTATCCATTCAGCTATTCTATGTCTTTTGATTGAAGCATTTAATCCATTTACATTTAAGGTTATTATTGAAAGGTACTTATTCATTGCCATTTATGTGCCACAGTTCCTCTCTGTCTCTCTCTTTTCCTTCCTTTCCTTAAAGCAGCCCTTTTAGTAATTCTTGTAGAGCTGGTTTGTTGGAGGCATATTCTTTTAGACTTCTTTTGTCTTGGAAGCTCTTTATTTGGCCTTCTATCTTGATTGAGAGCCTTGCTGGGTAAAGTAGCCTTGTTTGTAGGCCCCTGTTTCTCATTACTTGGAATATTTCTTGCCATTCTCTTCTTGCTTGGAATGTTTCCTTTGAGAATTCAGTAGCGAACCTTATTGGGGCCCCCTTGCATGTTACTTCCTTTTTCTCCCTTGCTGCCTTTAGGATTCTCTCTTTGTCTTGGAATTTTGCCATTTTAATGATGATGTGTCTTGAAGTGGGCCTCTTTGTTTTCCTCTTGATTGGGACTCTCTGTGATTCCTGGATTCGTATGACTTTTTCTCTCATCAAATTATGAAATTTTCCATCATTACTCTTTCAAATAGGTTTTCTGTCCCTTTTTCTTCTTCTCTTTCTGGTATTCCTATTATTCGGATATTATTGGGTTTCATATTGTCTTGCATTTCTGTTAATCCCTCTTCATTCTTTTTGAGCCCCTTTTCCCTTTCTTGGTCTTTCTGGGAGATTCTACTGTGTACTCCAACTCGCCTGATCCCATCTTCTCCGTCATGAATCCTACTTTTCTTTCTTTCTACTGTGTTCTTCAATTCCATAATTGTATTCTTCATTTCCTCTTGGCCTTTGCTGATAGTTTCTATTTCCTTTTTCATGTTGATATAGTTTTTGGAGAGTTCATTGTAGCTCCCCTCTAGTTTCTGGTAGCTCATTGTGAGCTCTTTGAATTTCCTGATAACTAGTGCTTTGAATTCAATATCTGATAGCTGACTTGCCTCTCTTTCATCTGACATTATTTCTGAGACTTCCACCTTTTCTTTCATTTGGGTATTGTTTCTTTGTCTTCCCATTTTTTATGGTACTCTTCTTATTGTTCTCATCTTCTTAAATTGTTATGTTCTGATTCCCTGCGTTCATAGTGTCAACTTCTGTGGTAGAATACCTGGGAAATTCAGTGGTGCAATCTCCTGCAGGTATCTTGATGTTCTCTTCCTCCACCTATTCCTTTCTTTGTGTGTGTGTGATCAGTTGGAGGGGGAAGAAAAATGGTTTATGACAGCAGGAATTTTATATTTACAATCACAGCCGGTAGAGAAGAGATAGAAGATCTTTAGGCTATATATAGTGTTAACTGTAATCTTCAACCCAATTTGCCACTTTTAAAAAAGGATAGACCAAAGATAAGTCTGTTGTTGGGGAGAGAAGGATTGTGAGTTGTATCTAGAAAGCAGTGAGGTTGCGGGTTGTCAAATTTTGAGGTAAGGTGAGAGTAAAGAATAGTAAATAGACGTAGCATGTGAGCAAGTAGAGTTAATCACTACAGTAATAGAATTCAGGAACCTGTAAAGTGGGCTAAGACCCGAGAGATGTGTTGTGAAGTATTTACAGCGGTATAGAAAGCAACAAACAAACAAAAGAAACAAACACAAAAAAAGAGCAGGAGAAGTGAGGAAAAAGCAATAAGATTGGAATGAAAGGAAGAAGGACTAAAAGAGAAAAAAAGAAAGGAGAGGAACAAAGTACTGAAATATACAGCAACAATAAAATTTTTAAAAATGTATGATTACTGAAAAAAGGTTTTAAAAAAGTAAAAAAAAATGTTAAACAAACCCCAAACCCCTCCCTTGTTGGTTTCAAACTTTCCAATCTGGTTTTTCTTGTTTTGGCAGGACATCTCTGTAGGCTGGGTTGTAGGCCCAGGTGCACTCCAGATCAGTGTTTGTATGCTCATTCTAAGTCAGTTTTGGAACGGTACATTTCCATACTGAACACCAGACAAATGGACCAGCCTTGAGGCTTTCATGTGGGTAGCAAGCTAAGAAAAAAGACCTTTACAATGACCTTGATAATTCTGTGAATGGCTCATTACACAAAGAGACGCCCACAGATAACTAGGAACATGTCTTCATTAAGCTCTCGGTTTGTTCTTTCCATTATCCCTAGACATCAAAGTGCTAAAATCTTGAGTACTTGGGATTAGAGAAACTGACTTTAAAATATGTTGGGAATATGAGTATGTTACTCTTTCAGTATGTTACTGAAACTTGTTTTCCTCCACTGGGAGACACACCAAAGTTTTCCTTTCATCACAACGCAATCAAATGAGCTGTGCCTAATGATACAGCATATAAGAAGTCTCTTTGAGCAGCAGTTTTGCAAAGCTTTGGGTTTATCTTTAATTATAATAAATGCTGTTATTACAATTACCAGTGAGGCCAGGTCCAGCTGCCTGGAGGATATGAGAACACAGAACACAGTGTGCAAATGAGGACCAGTAGTAGATGATACTAGTGGGTGACTGCTTTTCCTTGGTCCTCGGTGCAGGGCAGGTGGAAATGGCACCAGAAGAAGATACTGGCCATGTGAGGAAAGAACAAGGGTGGAGTATTCTTCATGCAAACTTTGTTTACTGAAATGAGCCAGACACTAGCTCCAGATGCATGCATCCAGAACAGTGAGCATGTTGGAGAGAGTTCCTGTGCAAATCATCATACCTTTGTTTTGATGGTGGTGCTTGGGTGCCTCTATTTGAGAAAAAAGATTCTTTGAGTGTTATCTAATCAAATTCCACTGCACTCCAGGAATCTCATGTAATAATCTTGTTAGATTATTATTCAGCCTCTGAAAAACTCTGGGGAAGGGAAATCTACATGATAACCCAGTCTTTTTCAGAAAAGATTTCATTTTCATGTGAAGAATCACAAATGAGATAGCTAACAGCTGTACGAAGGCGATCGAGTCTTCCACCAAAGGTGCTTGGTATGTTCTTTTTCACATGAGGCTCACACAGTGTGATCCATAATCTAAGTGTTGTTGATACTGTTGTCATCATTATTAAACAGATAATGGAATTATGGAAGTACCCAGAATATAATGAGGCCACAGTAACTGTTCAGTGGTTGTAGGAATAGATCCTCTTTGCCTGAAACAGTGGCAGCTTCACATGTGCTGGGGGCTTGTTGGGTGAGAACATAGACCCAATCCAGCCTCTTTAAGCTGACATGGATGTATTGACAGGCACAAATAACACAGAATCATGGATAGCCTGAAGAGACGGAGTCTAGTCAAGCTTCTGGGAACACTCCAATCCCACCACATGGTACACTGATCCCCAAGCTGCTGCTGCCTCCATGGAGATCAGACATTCCAGGACTGGAGGCCCTGCTGCACAGTCCATGGCCAGGCTCCACCAAGAGGATGCCCTGAACTGGTCCCTCTTTTCACATAACAGTCTTAAATCAAAATTCTACATGAGATACTACTTCACACTGGTGAGAACGGCCATCACAAACAAACCAACAAACAACAAGTGCTAGCGAGGCTGTGGAGGGAAAGGAACCCTACTACATTGTTGGTGGGAATACAGACTGGTTCAGCCACTGTGGAAAACAGTATGGAATTTCCTCAGAAAACTAACAATTGAATGCTTTTTGGCTGGCAATTCCACTGCTGAGACCATACTCTAAGAATCCTGAAACACCAATTCAAAAGGATCTGTGCACCCCAATGTTCATAGCAGCACAATTTACAATAGCCAAGTGCTGGAAGAAATCTAAATGTCCATCAGTAAATAATTGGATAAAAAAAATGGTATATTTACATAATGGAATACTATGCAGCAGAAAGAAAGAAAGGAGCTCCAATTCTTTGCTACAGTGTGGATGGAACTGGAGAGCATTATGCTAAGAAAAATAGTTGCTAATATTTTTATTTTCTTAGCAGTTGGATGGAAATTATAACTAATGTTTTAAGTTAAAATAATATAGTTGGATTAATGTCAACTTAATTTGATATTGTATGAAAGTTTTGTCCAGTATAATTTTCTTACCCCTCCTCATTTGTGTTATAATTTTCATATAAATGTTTTGATATTGTTGCTTTATGAAATTGCCTTTTGGATTGTATAGGGAAGAAAAGAATTACATGCAAAAATTTATTTCTCTTGTCTTCTATAGTTGCTTTTTAGTAACCTTTACCAGAGTTCTTTATTATTCAGGTGGACTAGTGGATGGGGCATTGCCAAGTGACCCCACCCTCCACCTGTCTATGTGACTGTAGAAACCTTTGATATTCAATTGAAAGGCTCTTTGTAATTCTGTTTATTAAAAAGTCAGGGACAAATATAAAGGACACATGAACAATAACTAAGGTGGGAGTGGAAATGGGATGTAGGTGGGGAGCACTGGGGGGTGAGTGGGCAGGGCTGGGAATATAAGACAGAAAACTGTATTTGGACAATAATTAAATAATAATTTTTTAAAAAGGTATGGGACTGTAAGTCCTGTATTAATTTGTGTTGTAATAACACCAATTTTTGCTCACACAAATTTTGATGTTCTGTTGTTAAGACCCTACAAATTCAAGGTTATTTTGTTTTTATGGTGAATGTTTATTTTCAAAACAAATAATGGCTCTCTTTATCTCTTAAAATGCCTATGGTTAGTTATATCATTTTCTTTTCTTTTTGAAAATATTTTATTGTTTATGTATTATAATTGTCCAGCTTATTTCCCTTGGCTCCCTAAACCCAGCCCATCTCCTATGTCCATAATCAGTCCTCTCACCATTCTCCTCATCCATGAATCATGCATACATTTTCTTTGACTAATATCTTTACCTTTTTTCAAGCAGTCCCCACCTCGCCTCTCTCCTCTTACAGCTGTCAGTCCCTTCCATGATCCCATACTCCTGGTTCTATTTTGCTCATTGGTTTATTTTGTTCATTAGATTCATCTTATAACTGAGATCATATGGTATTTGTCTTTCACAGTCTGGCTTAACATAATAGTTGCCAGTTCCATCCTTGCTGCCACCAAAGGTAGGAATTCCTTCTTTTTTCTGCTGCTTAGTATTCCATTGTGTAGATATATGTACCACAGTTTTTAATTCACTCATCTACTGATGGGCACTTAGGCTGTTTCCAAATCATGTCTATTATAAATAGCACTGCTATAAAAATTAGGGTACATAAATTCTTTATTATTATTCTTTAAATTATTTATTTTTATTTATTTTTATTGTTTTTTTTCAATTTTTTTATTTAATTATTTTTCAAGTACAGTTTTCTGTCTATTACTCCCATCCCATCCCACCCCCCATCCTCCCCCCTCCCTCCCATTTCCACCCTTCTCAGTTGTTGTCCATGTATCCTTTATATAGGTTCCTCTAAATCCCTCCTTTATTTCCCCTGAAATTCCCTCCCCCTCCCCTCTGGTCACTGTCAGCCTGTTCTCTATTTCAGTGTCTTTGGTTATATTTTGCTTGCTTGTTTGTTTTGTTGTTTAGCTTCCTGTTAGAGGTGAGATCATATGGTATTTGTCCTTCAACACCTGGCTTATTTCACTCAGCATAATGCTTTCCAGTTCCATCCATGTTGTTGCAAAAGGTAGAAGCTCCTTCTTTCTTTCTGCAGCATAAAATTCCATTGTGTATATGTACCATAGTTTTTTGATCCATTCATTTACTGACGGGCACCTAGGTTGCTTCCAACTCTTGGCTATTGTAAATTGTGCTGCTATGAACATTGGGGTGCATAGGTTCTTTGGGATTGGTGTTTTAGGGTTCTTAGGATACAATCCTAGCAGTGGAAATGCTGGGTCAAAAGGCAAGTCCAATTTTAGTTTTCTGAGAAAATTCCATACTGTTTTCCATAATGGTTGTACCAGTCTGCAATCCCTATTTTAATTGTTGTTCAAGTACAGTTTCCTGTCTTTTACTCCCATTCCAGCCCACCCCACCAGCCCTCCCAAGCTCCATCCCATTTCCACCCACCCTTGTTTTTGTCCATGTTTTCTTTATACATATTTCTCCAAACTCTTCCCCTTTTCCCCTGAAATTCCCTCCCCTTTCCCCTCTGGTCACTGTCAGCCTGTTCTCTATTCCACCGTCTTTGGTTATATTTTGATTGCTTGTTTCTTTTGTTGATTAGGTTCCTCTTAAAGGTGAGATCATATGGTATTTGTGTTTCACCATCTGGCTTATTTCGCTTAGCATAATGCTTTCCCATTCCATCCATGCTGTTGCAAAGGGTAGGAACTCCTTTCTTTCTGCAGCATAGAATTCCATCGTGTAAATGTACCATAGTTTTTTTTTTTTTTTTTATCCACTCATTTACTGATTGGCACCTAGGTTGCTTCTAGCACTTGGCTATTGTAAACTGTGCTGCTATGAACATGGGGATGCATAGGTTCTTTTGGGTTGGTGTTTTAGAGTTCTTAGGATCTAATCCTAGCAATGGAATTGCTGGATCAAAAGGAAGATCCATTTTATTTATTTTTATTTTTCATTTAATTCTTGTTCAAGTACAGTTTTCTGTCTTATATTCCCAACCCTGCCCGCCCCCCACCCAGTGCACTCCACCTACCTCCCATTTCTGCCCCCGAACTTAGTTATTGTCCATGTGTCCTTTATACTTGGTTCATGTGAGTCCATCCGCTTTTCCCCTCTGAGTTTCACCCCTCTCCCTTCTGAACCCTGTCAGCCTGCTCTGTATTTGAGTGTCATTGGTTATATTTAGCTTGCTTGGTTGTTTTGTTGTTTAGATTCCTGTTAAAGGTGATATCATATGGGATTTATCCTTCACCGCCTGGCTTATTTCGCTCAGCATAATGCTTTCCAGTTCCTTCCATGATGTTTCAAAGGGTAGGAGCTCCTTCTTCCTTTCTGAAGCATAGAATTCCATTGTGTAAATGTACCATAGCTTTTTGATCCAGTCATTGACCAATGGGCATCTAGGTTGCTTCCAACTCTTTGCTATCATGAATTGTGCTGCTATGAACATCAGGGTGCATAGGTTCTTTTGGACTGGTGTTTCAGGGTTCTTAGGATATACTCCTAATAGTGGAATTGCTGGGTCAAAAGGCAAGTCCAATTTTAGTTTACTTAGAAAATTCCATACTATTTTCCATAGTGGATGTACCAGTCTGCAATTCCACCAACAGTGAACTGGGGTCCCCTTTACCCCACAACCTCTCCAGCACTTGTTGTTTGTTTCTTTGTTTATGATGGCCATTCTGACTAGTATAAAGTGATATCTCATTGTGGTTTTAATTTTCACGTCTCTGATAGCTAGTGATATTGAGCATCTTTTCATGTGTCTCTGGATCCTCTGTATGTGCTCCTTGGAGGAGTGTCTGTTCAAGTCCTTCACCCACTTTTTAATTGGGATGCCTGTCTTCTTAAAGTGGAGTTGTGTAAGTTCTTTGTATATTTTGGAGATTAAACCCTTGTCTGAGGTATCAATAGCAAATACGTTTTCCAAAACATATTGGTTCTCTTTTTATTTTAATACTGTTTTCCTTAGCCATGCATAAACTTTAATTTTGATGAGATCCCACTTGTTTATTCTTTCCTTTATGTCCCTTGCTCTAGGGGACATATCAGTAAAAATGTTGCTGCTTGAAATATCTTAGATTTTCCTGCCTAAATTCTCCTCTAGGACTTAGTAGTGTGACAGTTTGTATTTAAGTCTTTTATCCACCTTGATTTTATTTTTGTATATGGAGTAAGCTGGTGATTTAGTTTCATTTTTTTTCAGGTAGCTGTTCATTTCTCCCAACACCATTTATTAAAGAGGCTATTTTTACTCCATTTTATGTTGCTGCCCCCTTTGTCAAATATTAGTTGATCGTAGAGACTTGGGTTTCTTTCTGGGCTCTTTGTTCTGTTCCATTGGTCCATGTGCCTGTTTTTATGCCAGTACCAGGCTGTTTTGATTACAGTGGCCTTGTATCACAGTTTGGTATCAGGGATTGAGATCCGTCCTACTTTGGTCTTCTTTCTCAAAATGGCAGCAGCTATTTGGGGTCATCTATGTTTCCATATAAATTTTTGAAGTGTTTGTTCTATGTTTGTGAAATATACCATTGGTACTTTAATAGGTATTGCATTGAATTTATAAATTGCTTTGGATAGTATGGACATTTTGATGATGATAATTCTTCTATTCCATGAACATAGTATATGTTTCCATTTCTATGTGTCTTCCTTGATTTCTTTCTTCAGTGTTGTGTAGTATTTTGCACACAGGTGTTTTATCTCCTTGGTTAGGTTTCTTCCTAGGTATTTTATTTTCCTTGTTGCTATATCACATAGATTTTTTTCCATGATTTCTGTTTCTGATGTTTCATTGTTGGTGTACAAAAATGCCTTTCATTTCTGAATATTGATGTTGAATCCCACTGTTTTGCCAAATTTATTTATTAGGTAGACCATTTTTTGGAGGTCTATAGAATTTTCTATGCACACTATCATGTCATCTGCAAACAATGACATTTTTGTTTCGTCTTTTCTGATTTGTATGCCTTTAATTTTCTTTGTTCATTTCATTTCTGTGGCTAGAACTTCTAATATTATGTTGAATAGAATTGGTGAAAGTTGACAACCATGTCTTGTTCCTGAGACCCGTCCAAAATATTTTACTATTTGCCCATTAAGTATAGCGTTGGCTGTAGGTTTCTATATATGGCCTTTTATGTTGAGGAATCTTCCCTCTATTCCTACTTTGCTTTGTGTTTTTATAATGAATGGGTGCTGTATCTTATCAAATGGTTTTTCTGCATCTATCGATATAATCATATGATTTTTGTCTTTGCTTTTGTTTATGTGATGCATTAAATTCACTGATTATCAAATATTGTACCATCCTTGAATCCTGGGGATGAATCCCACTTGTCCATGGACTAGGATCTTTTTAATGTATTGTTGGATGCGGTTTGCCAATATTTTTTGAGTATTTTAGCATCTATGTTCATGAGAAATATTGGCCTGAAGTTTTATTTCTTTGTTGTGTCTTTGGCTGGTTTTGGGATTAGGATGATGCTGGCTTCATGAAAAGAGTTTTAGAGTCTTCCATCATTTCTAATTTTGGGGAATAGGTTGTGAAGAATAGGGGTTAGCTCCTCCTTAAATGCTTTGTAGAATTCTCCTGTCAAACCATGTTATGCAGGACTTTTGTATGTTGGGGGTTTTTGATTACTGCTTCAGTTTCACCTGATATTATTGGTCTGTTTAGGCTTTCTGCTTCTTCTTCTTCATAAAGTTTTGGATGATTATATTTTTCTAGAAATCTGTCCATTTCACCTAGGTTTTCAACTTTCTTGCCATACAGTTCTGCATAGTAATTTCTTACAATTCTTTGTATTTCTGTGGTATCAGTTCTAATCTCTCTTCTTTCATTTCTGATTGTATTTATTTTGGTCTTCTCTTCTTTTTTTCTGGATGAGCCTACTTAAAGGATTGCCAATTTTGTTTATCTTAAAAAAAAAAAACAGCTCCTTCACGGGCCTGCGAACCAGAGGATTGCGGTTCGATTCCCAGTCAGGGCACATGCCTGGGTTGCAGGCCAGTTCCTGGCAGGGGACACACGATACATTGTGTGTCCTTGGCAGAGGCAACCATACATTGATATTTCTCTCCCTCTCTCCTTCCCTTCCCCTCTAAAGATAAATAAATAAAATATTTTTTAAAAGGCTCGCTGTTTAAAAAAAAGAGCTCCTTGATACATTGATCCTTAGAATTGTGCTTTTAGTCTTATGCCATTTAATTCTGCTTTAATCTTGGTTATTTCCTTCCTTCTACTTGCTCTGGGCTGTCTCTGTTGTTGTTTCTTGAGTTGTTGTAGGAGTAGAGTTAGGATATTTGTTTGAAATGTTCCAATCTTTTTTAGGTAGGCCTGTATTGCTATGAACTTCCTTCTCAAGACTGCCTTTGCTGTGTCCCATAAGTTTGGGGTTGTTGTGAGTTCATTTTCATTTGTTTCCATAAACTTTTGGATTTTTTACTAATTTCATTTTTGACCCATTTGTTGTTTAATAGCATGCTATTTATCTCCATGATTTTGAGGGGTTTGTTTTGTTTTGTTTTGTTTTGTTTTACTTTGGGTTGGTTTCCAGTTTCAGTCCCTTGTGGTTAAAGAAAATGCTTGGCATGATTGCAACTTTCTTGAATTTGTTGAGGCTTCTTTTGTGTACCATCATGTGGTCTATCCTTGAAAGTGTTCCATGTGCATTTGAAAGAAATGTGTGTTTAGTTTCTTTGGGATGAGGGAATCTATATTTATCAGTTAAGCCCATTCCATTTAGGGCATTGTTCAATGCCGCAATCTCTTTTTTGATTTTTTTGTTTGGAAGATCTGTCCATTTTTGACAGTGGGGTGTTAAAATCCCCTAGTATAATTGTGTTGCTGTCAATATCTTTCTTGAAGTCCTCTAGGATTTTCTTTATATATTTGGATGCTCCTATGTTGGGTTCACATATATTTACAATGTTTATGTCTTCTTGGTAGATTCTTCTCTCGAGGATTATGAAGTGACCTTCTGGATCTCTCTTTATGGCCCCCTTTTTGAAGTTTATTTTGTCTGACATGAGTATTGCTACCCGGCTTCTTTTTCCTGGATGCTGGTTTGGAAAATTGGTCTTCAGCCCTTGACTTTCAGTCTGTGTAGATCTTTTTTCCTGAGGTGGGTCTCTTGCAGGCAGCATATGTGTGTGTCATGCTTTCTTATCCATTCAGATATTCTATGTCTTTTGATTGGAGCATTTTATCCATTTTCATTTAAGGTTATTCATAAGTACTTATTAATTGCCATTTTTGTACCTGTGTTCCTCTTTCTCTCTCTTTTCCGTCTTTTCTTTATAGCTGTCTCTTTAGCATGTCTTGCAGAGCTGGTTTGCTGGAGGTGTATTTTAGAATTCTTTTGTCTTGGAAGCTCTGTATTTGTCCCTCTAACTTGATTGAGAGCCTTGCTGGGTAAAGTAGCCTTGATTGCAGACCTCTGGTTATTAGTTAGAATATTTCTTGCCATTCTCTCCTTGCTTGGAGCATTTCCATTGAGAGTCAGCAGCTAACCTTATTGGGGCTCCCTCGTATGTCAATTCCTTTTTCTCCCCTGCTGCTTTTAAGATTCTCTCTTTGTCTTGGAATTTTGACATTTTGGACCTTTTTTTTATTTGACTTGAAGTAGGCCTCTTTGGGTTCCACCTGATTGGGACTTTCTGTATTTCCTGAAATTGTGTGACTGTTCTCTCATAAAATAAGGAAAGTTTTCCATCATTAATTTTTCAAATAAATTTTCTATCCCTTCTTCTTCTTCTCCTCCTCCTTCTCCTCCTCCTTCTCCTCCTCCTCCTCCTCCTCTTCCTTCTTCTTCTTCTTCTTCTTCTTCTTCTTCTTCTTCTTCTTCTTCTTCTTCTTCTTCTTCTTCTCCTTCTCCTTCTTCTTCTCCTTCTTCTTCTCCTTCTTCTTCTTCTTCTTCTTCTTCCCCATTATTCAGATATTATTATGTTTCTGATTCTCTTGCATTTGTATTAATCCATCTTCATTTTTTTCGGAGCCTGTTTTCTTTTTCTTGCTCTTTCTGGGTGTTTTCTCTACTTTGTCCTCCAACTCATTGATCTGATCTTCTGCTTCATCAATCCTGCTTTTGATTCCTTCTACTGTGTTCTTCAGTTCAGAAATTGTATTCTTCATTTTATCTTGGCCTTTGCTTATGGTTTCTATTTCCCTTTTCATGTTGGTATACTTTGCGGAGAGTTCATTGTAGCTCCCCTGTAGTTTCTGGTAGCTCGTTGTAAGCTCTTTGAATTTCCTGATGACCAGTGGTTTGAATTCAATACATAATAGTTGACTTGCCTCTATTTCATCTAGCATTATTTCTGAGTCTTTCTCCTGTCCTTTCATTTGAGGATTGTTTCTTTGTCTTCCCATTATTTGTGAGACTCTTCTTCTTAGCTTCAGCTTCTTAAATTGATTTGTTCTGGCTTCTTGGGATTATGGTGTGAACTTTTGTTATATAATACCTTTGACCTTTGGTGGTGTACCCTCCTTAATCTCCCAAGCTCACTTGTCTTGAGCTTTCATTTAAGTTGGCTCCGTGTTGGTCTTTGGGTTTTGGTTATTTTGGGTCTTTTTTAATGGGTCCTTCCCATTAGCTGCTTAACTTCTGGTCACTCTCTCAAACACCTCTTGTACTTTGTTGTGCTGCCAAGGGCAGGTTGTATTAAAGCTATTTCTGCTGTGTGTACAAGGTTTCAAGGATTCTCTTTTGCTCATGGTCAGCTTTTTGTACTGAGTAGTTTCTCCACTATTTAGTTGTGTTTCCAGATAGGTCCTGGATTGAGGTTTGTGTGGTTTCCACTTCTTCCTTCACGTTCTTTGGTTGTTATCCCTTGATGGTTCCTTTGTTGTTGGGTTTCCTCTTCCAGTGGGTATCCTGGGGCTCACTGCTTCCACATACTCTTATTTATGATCAGTTGTAGGGGAAGGCAAAATGGTTTAAGACAGTAGGAAAGCATTCTTTTTATTTAATTATTTAATTATTTATTTAGTTCTTGTTCATGTACATTTTTCTGTCTTATATTCCCAACCCTGCCCCCCCCCCCACCCAGTGCACTCCACCTACCTCCCATTTCCACCCCCTACCCTTAGTCATTGTCCATGTGTCCTTTATACTTGTTCATGTGAGTCCATCGCTTTTCCCCTCTGAATCTCTCCCCTCTCCCTTCTGGACCCTGTCAGCCTGCTCTGTATTTGAGTGTCTTTGTCCATATTTTGCTTGCTTGTTTGTTTTGTTTAGATCCCTGTTAATGGTGATATCATATGGGATTTATCCTTCACCGCCTCGCTTATTTCGCTCAGCATAATGCTTTCCAGTTCCTTCCATGATGTTTCAAAGGGTAGGAGCTCCTTCTTCCTTTCTGAAGCATAGAATTCCATTGTGTAAATGTACCATAGCTTTTTGATCCAGTCATTGACCAATGGGCATCTAGGTTGCTTCCAACTCTTTGCTATCGTGAATTGTGCTGCTATGAACATCAGGGTGCATAGGTTCTTTTGGATTGGTGTTTCAGGGTTCTTAGGATATACTCCTAATAGTGGAATTGCTGGGTCAAAAGGCACATCCATTTCCAGTTTTCTTAGAAAATTCCATACTATTTTCCATAGTGGTTGTACCAGTCTGCAATTCCACCAACTGTGAACTAGGGTCCTCTTTTCCCCACAACCTCTCCAGCACTTGTTGTTTGTTTCTTTGTTTATGATGGCCATTCTGACTGGTGTTAAGAGGTATCTCATTGTGGTTTTAATTTGCATCTCTCTGATAGCTAGTGATATTGAGCATCTTTTCATGTGTCTCTGGATCCTCTGTATGTCCTCCTTGGAGAAATGTCTGTTCAAGTCCTTTGCCCATTTTTTTAATCGGGTTGCTTGTCTTCTTTGAGTTGAGTCGAGTGAGTTCTTTGTATATTTTGGAGATTAAACCTTTGTCTGAGGTATCATTGGCAAATATGTTTTCCCAAGCTGTTGCTTCTCTTTGTATCTTGATACTGTTTTCCTTAGCCATGTAGAAGCTTTTAATTTTGATGAGATCCCATTTGTTTATTCTTTCCTTTATATCCCTTGCTCTAGGTGACATATCATTAAAAATCTTGCTGCGTGGAATATCTGAGATTTTCTTGCCAATGCTCTCCTCTAGGACTTTAATTGTTTCACGCCTTATATTTAATTCTTTTATCCACCTTGAATTAATTTTGGTGTATGGTGGCAGTTGGTGCTCAAGTTTCATTTTTTTGCATGTAGCTGTCCAGTTCTCCCAACACCATTTGTTGAAAAGGTTGTCTTTACTCCGTTTTATGTTATTGCCCCCTTTGTCAAATATTAATTGACTGTAGAGATTTGGGTTTATTTCTGGGCTCTCTATTCTATTTCATTGGTCTATGTGCCTGTTTTTGTGCAGTACCAGGCTGTTTTGATTATAGTGGCCAGGTAATACAGTTTGATATCAGGTATTATGATCCCTCCTACTTTGTCCTTCTTTCTTAACATTAGAGCTGCTATTTGGGGTCTTTTATGTTTCCATATAAATTTTTGAAGTGTTTTTTCTATGCCTGTGAAATATGCCATTGGTACTTTATTAAGTATTGCATTGAATCTGTAAATTGCTTTGGGTAGTATGGACATTTTGATGATGATAATTCTTCCAATTCATGAACACGGTGTATGTTTCCATTTCTTTGTGTCTCCCTTGATTTCTTTCTTCAGTTTTGTGTAGTTTTCTGCATACAAGTCTTTTACCTCCTTGGTTAGGTTTATTCCCAGATATTTTATTTTTCTTTTTGCTATATCCAATGGAATTTTTTTCTTGATTTCTGCTTCTGGTGCTTCATTGTTGGTATACAAAAATGCCTTTGATTTCTGGATATTGACTTTGTATCCCGCTGTTTTGCCAAATTCATTTATTACTTCGAGCAGTTTTTTGGTAGAGGCTATAGGGTTTTCCATGTACACTATCATGTCATCTGCCCACAATGACAGTTTTGTTTCCTCCTTTCTGGTTTGGATGCCTTTTATTTCCTTTTCTTGTCTGATCAATGTGGCTAGAACTTCTAATACTATATTGAATAGAAGTTTGAAAGTGGGCAACCTTGTCTTGTTCCTGATCTTAGTGGAAAAGCTTTTAGTTTTTGCCTATTGAGTATGTTGGCTGTAGGTCTTTCATATATGGCCTTTATTATGTTGAGGAATGCTCCCTCTATTCCCATTTTTCTGAGTACCTTTATCATAAATGGGTGTTAAATCTTATCAAAAGCTTTTTCCACATCTATTGAGATGACCATGTAGTTTTTGTCTGTGCTTTTGTTTATATGGTGTATTACATTTATTGATTTGCATATATCGAACCATCCTTGCATCCCTGGGATGAATCCCACTTGGTCGTGGTGTATGATCTTTTTGATGTATTGTTGGATGAGATTTGCTAATATTTTATTGAGGATTTTAGCGTCTATGTTCATTAGCGGTATTGGCCTAAAGTTTTCTTTCTTTGTTGTGTCTCTATCTGGCTTTGGAAATAGGGTGATGCTGGCTTCATAAAAAGAGTTGGGGAGTTTTCCCTCCTTTTGGATTTTTTGGAATAGTCTGTGAAAAATAGGGGTTAGCTCTTCCTAAAAAGCTTTGTAGAATTCTCCTGTGAAGCCATCTGGTCCAGGCCTTTTGTGTGATGGGAGTTTTTTGATTACTGCTTCAATTTCATTTGCTGTTATTGGCCTGTTCAGGTTTTCTGCTTCTTTTTTATTGAGTTTTGGAAGATTATATTTTTCTAGACATTTGTCTATTTCATCTAGGTTTTCAAATTTCTTGGCATACAGTTCCCCATAGTAATTTCTTACAATCCTTTCTCTGTCTGTGGTATCAGTTGTAATCTCTCCTCTTTCATTTCTGATTGTGTTTATTTGTGTCCTCTCTCTTCTTTTCTTGATGAGCCTACTTAAAGGTTTGTCTCTTTCGTTTATCTTTTCAAAAAACCAACTCCTGGATTCATTGATCCTTAGAATTGTGCTTTTAGTCTCTATGTCATTTAATTCTGCTCTGATCTTGGTTATTTCCTTCCTTCTGCTTGCTCTGGGCTGTCTTTGTTGTTGTTCCTCGAGTTCTTGCAGTTGTCGGGTTAGGTTGTTTGTTTGAAATGTTTCAATCCTTTTTAGCTAAAGCTGTGTTGCTATGAACTTCCCTCTCAGGAGTGCCTTCACTGTGTCCCATAGGTTTTGGGTTGTTGTGAGTTCATTTTCATGTTTCCAGAAGCTTTCTGATTTCTTCCATAATTTCCATTTGGACCGATTCATTGTTTAATAGCATACCATTCAGTCTCCATTGTTTTGGGTTTTTTCCTGTGGGGTTGGTTTCTAATTTCAGTCCCTGGTGATCAGAGAAAATGCTTGGTATTATTTGTATTTTCCTAAATTTATTGATACTCGTTTTGTGTCCTCTCATGTGATCTATCTTTGAAAATGTTCCATGTGCGTTTGAAAAGAAAGCGTATTTAGCTTCTTTGGGATGGAAGGCTCTATATATATCAATTAGGTCCATTTCCTTTAGGGTGTCATTTAATCCTTCAATATCTTTGTTGATATTTTGTTTGGAAGATCTGTCCATTTTTGACAGTGGGGTGTTAAAATCCCCTACTATAATTGTGTTGCTGTCAATATCTTTTTTGAGGTCCTTTAGGATTTTCCTTATATATTTGGGTGTTCCTATGTTGGGTGCATATATATTTACAGTGTTAATGTCTTCTTGGTTGATTCTCCCCTTGAGTATTATGAAGTGACCTTCTAGGTTTCTCTTTATGGCCCTTTTTTGAAGTCTATTTTGTCTGATATGAGAATTGCTACCTCGCTTTTTTTTCTTGTCCACTTGCTTGGAAAATTTGTTTCCATCTTTTCACTTTTAGTCTGTGGTGGTCTTTTGACCTGAGGTGGGTCTCTTGTATGCAGCATATGTGTGGGTCATGCTTTCTTATCCATTCAGCTATTCTATGTCTTTTAATTGGTGCATTTAATCCATTTACGTTTAAGGTTATTATTGAGGTACTTATTCATTAAGGTAGTTATTCATTGCCACTTGTGTACCTGTGTTCCTCTTTATCTCTCTCCTTTCCTTCCTTTCCTAAAGCAGCCATTTTAGTAATTCTTGAAGAGCTGGTTTGGTGGAGGCGTAGTCTTTTAGACTTCTTTTGTCTTGGAAGCTCTTTATTTGGCCTTCTATCTTGATTGAGAGCCTTGCTCAGTAAAATAGTCTTGGTTGTAGACCTCTGTTTCTCATTTCTTGGAATATTTCCTGCCATTCTCTTCTTGCTTGGAATGTTTCCATTGAGAAGTCAGTAGCCAACCTCACTGGGACCCCCTTGTATGTTACTTCCTTTTACTCCCTTGCTGCCTGTAGGATTTTCTCTTTTTCTTGGAGGTTTGTCATTTTAATGATGATGTGTTTTATAGTAGGCCTCTTTGGGTTCCACCTGATTGGGACTCTCTGTGATTCCTAGATCCATGTGACTTTCTCTCTCCTCAACTTAGGAAAATTTTCCGTTATTACTCTTTCAAGGAGGTTTTCTATCCCTTGTTCTTCTTTCTCTCCTTCTGGTATTCCTATTATTCGGATATTATTACGTTTCATGTTGTCTTGCATTTCTCTTAAATTCCCCTAATTTTTTCTGAGTCTCTTTTCCATTATTTGGTCCGTCTGGGATATTCTTTGTATCCTGTCTTCTATCTGAGTTATGGGATCTACCACCATATCGATTCTCTTCTTGATACCTTCTACTGTGTTCTTCAGTTCAGAAATTGTATTCTTCATTTCCTGTTGGCCTTTGCTGATGGTTTCTATTTCTTTTTCCATGTTGGTACAGTTTTCAGAGAGTTCATTGTAGCTCCCCTGTAATTTCTGGTAGCTTGTTGTAAGCTCTTTGAATTTTCTGATAACCAGTGCTTTGAATTCAATATCTGATAGTTGACTTGCCTCTATTTCATCTAACATTCTTTCTGAGACTTCTTCCTTTTCTTTCATTTGAGGATTGTTTCTTTGTCTTCCCATTGTTTGTGTTGCTCTTCTTGTTGGCCTCAGCTTCTTAAATTGATCTGTTCTGGTTCCCTTTGTTTATGGCATGAACTTCTGTGTAGGATGTCTGTGAAATTCAGTGGTGCAGTCTTCTGCAGGTATCTTGGTGTTCTCTGCTTCCACCTAGTCCTGTTGTTGGTTTTCCAGCTGGTCAATCCTTTTCTTTTGGTCTCACTAGCTGTAGCAACCTGACTGACTATTAATGTGGTCTTTCTCTCATCTCGGTGAACTTAGCTGGTCTCGCTAGTGCTCTCCCAAGATCCAGACTGGCGCTGCTTTCCCACACCCCACTGAGAGCAGGTTTACCCAAGCTTCCCAGCCCTGGCCTGATGTGAGGGCGTGCGCCCCCAGCCAGGCTTTCCTGGTCTTGGGGGCTTGGGCTTGGAGCTTTCCCAGTGCTGTGGCTGAACACACAGGGCAACTCAATTCTTCCAAGCTGGCAGCCACAGCCTGACTCCCGGTGCTTCTCAGTCTGCGCCTGTCTGGGTAGGGATGGAGCTGGCAACTGGCGCTCTTCCAGGTGCCCTGCCAGTATCCTGCAGCTCCCCTAAACTGTGGGAGCGCTGGCTCAGGCTACCAGGAATGCAGGGACAACTCAGTTCCCCAACCTGGCAACTACAGCCTGACTCTGCAGGTTATTAGAACTCTCTGGTTTGGTTCCCAATGCCCACTCCTTTCTCTGCCACTGCAGGCAAACCGCTCTCTCCTGGTGTTTTCCAATCTGTGCCCTGCTGGTAAGGGAGGGTGCCAGGTAATAGTTCTCTCCCGGGGTTGCTGTTGCCCGCCCTCGGCTCTCAGAGACAGGGGCTACTGGGCCAGGGCCCTGGTGCAGCCTGGTGCAGCCTGGCCAATTCCCTGGCCCCTTTGGTGTGGGAATCAGGTCTTCCTTAGAGGCTCTTCCCTGGGATTACTGTTGTGAGCTGGGGTGTAGAGGCATGTGCAAGCTTGGCCAGGCTGCCTCGGTTGATTTCCAGTGTTATGGGGGTATGCAGGGCCTTCCACATAACCTTTCAAGCAACCTCAGGATACCTGACTGGTTGGGATGGGAGTAAGCCCAGCGACTGTTACAGGAGAATTCCCCAAACAGTTTTTCTTTTTGAGAAATTCCTCCTACTCAAGCCTGATGCTCTGTATAGCCCGATTCTCCAGCCAGACTGGTGACTATCAGGGTCAGTGTGCATCACTGTGGAACTCTCAACTTTCCCAAGCCAGTGACCACAGACTCCATGGGTGATCACAGTCCCTGTGTGTTTGCCTCTTTGTCCTTATTTGCCTCTCTCGTCTTCAAGCAAACAGGTTTCTCCTGGTCTGCTTAAACCTTGTTTGGCCAGGAAGGGAGGAAACAGTTTACCTGGCTCTCTGCCAGGGACTCTGTGGCAGGCCCACTGCTCCCAAGGAGTGTTTGGTAGACCCAGCACTGGTGCCAGGCACCAGGCCTGGGGCTGCAGCCACCCTGGTCCTCACACTGATCCCTGGGACCTTACTGTCCTGAAGCACTCTCCTTACCATATGGTATTTCAGTGTCCACTACAATATTTGGTTTCTTATTTTCATATATGCTGGGGTATTATTGGCTGTTTGCTCTGTTCTTCCATAGATCAGCTAGGTTTTTCTCCCATATGTAGGGGGAAGTAGAATCTGCTCCCTCCTACTTTGTCACCTTCTTCCTTCTCCCAATTTTTAGTTTTTTGAGAAAATTGCGTAATGTTTTCTCCAGTGGCTGCACCAGTCTTCATTTCCGCAAGCAGCACACTAGGATTTCCTTTTTTTCCACATCCACACCAGCACTTGTAGTTTGTTGATTTATTAATAATAGCCATTTTAGCAGATGTGAGCTGGTATCTCATTGTAGTTTAAATGTGCCTCTCTCTGATGGCTAATGATATTGAGCTTTTTTTTATATATATCTAAGGGTCATCTGTATGTTCTCCTTGGAAAAGTGGCTATTCAGGTCTTTTTCCCATTCTTTAACTGTATTGTTTGCTTTCATGGTGTTGAGTGATATGAGTTTTTAAGTTGAATTCAGAGATCAAATCATGGTCCGATGTAACATTGGCAAACATATTCTCCCACACAGTTGGTTCCCTTTTCATTTTGATGATGGTTTCTTTAGCTCTTCAGAAGTTTTTTTAATTTAATGTAGTCCCATTTGTTTATTTTATTCCTTTATTCCCCTTGCCCTAGTAGATATATCAACATAAATATTGTTATGTGAGTTGTCTGAAATTTTACTGTCTATGTTTTCCTCTAGGATTTTTATGGTATCACAACTTATATTTAAACCTTTATCCATTTTGAGTTTTTTCTGGTGTATGGTGTAAGATGGTGGCCTAGTTTCAAGGCCTTTTCTGTCCTCTGAACAACATTTATTAAAGCGACTGTCTCTACTCCATTATATGCTCTTACCTCCTTTGCCAGTACCAGACTCTTTTGAGTACTTTCATCCTATAGCATAGTTTGATATCAGGTATTGTGATCCCTCTTACTTCCCCCCCTTTTTTCAAGGTTGCTGAGGCTATTTGGAGTTTTTTTTAATTTCATATAAATTTTTGGAATATTTGTTCCATATCTGTGAAATATGCCACTGGTATGTATCTTCATTAGATAGGCCTGTAATACTATGAACTTCCCTCTCAGGACTGCTTTCACTGTGTCCCAAAGGTATTGGGTTGCTATGTGTTCATTTTCATTTGTTTCCAAGTATTTTTAAAATTTCTTCCTTGATCTCATTGTTAACCCATTCATTACTTAATAACATGTTATTTAGCCTTCACATATTTGAATGTTTTTCAGTTTGTTTGTTTTTTCTCTTTTTTTTTTGCAGTTGATTTCTAGTTTCAAGCCAGTGTGATGTGAGAAAATGTTTGAAACAACTAATTTTTTTTTAATTTGTTAAGGGTTACACACATGAAAGCAGTCCCGAGAGGGAAGTTCATACCATTACAGGCCTACCTAAAGAAGATAGAAAAATATCAAATAAACAACCTAAACTTACACCTAAAAGAACAAGAAAAACAACAACATATGAAGCCCAGAGTGAATGGAAGTAAGGAAATAATCAAGATCAGAACAGAGATAAATGATGTCGAGGCAAAAGAAGCAGTTCAAAAGATTAATGAATCCAGGAGCTAGTTCTTTGAAAGATAAACAAAATCAACAAATCTTTAATGAGACTCATCAAAAAAAAAAAGAGAGAGAAGACCCAAATAAATGCAATCAGAAATGGAAGAGAAGAAGTAACAACATATACCACATAAATATGAAGGATTGTAAGAAGTTTCTATGGCACTTATATGCCAAGAAATTGGACAGTGTGGGTGAAATATATGCATTTTTTAAAACATATAATTTTGCAAACCTGAATCAGGGAGAAGGAGAAAACCCGAATAGACTGATAATAACTAGGGAAATCAAAACAGTAATAAAAAAACTCCCAGTGCACAAAATCCCTGGACTAGATGTCTTCATAGGAGAATGTTATCAATCGTTCAAAGAAGAAATAACACCTATCCTTCTCAAACAATTCCAAAAAGTTGAAGAGGAAAGACTTCCAAACTTTTTTATGAGACCACTATTAGCCTAATTGCAAAACCAGGTGAAGACTAACAAAGAATGGAAATTACAGGCCAACATCTCTGATGAACATAAATGCTAAAATTATCAACAAAAATACTAACAAACCAGATCCAACAATATATTAAATAGATCATACACCATAATCAGGGGATTTATTCCAGGGATGAAAGGATGATACAATATCTGCAAATCAATAAATGTGGTTCATCACATAAAGAAATGAAAAACAAAAATCACACAATCATATAAATGGATGAAGAATAAGTATTTGACAAAACCCACCACCCATTTGTGATAAAAACCTCAACTTAATAAAAGCTGTATATGAAAAGCGTATTGCCAATATCATACTCAATGGGCAAAAACTAAAGGTATTTTTGTTAAATCAGGAACAAGACAGGAGTGTCTGCTTTCACTACTCTATTTCAACATAGTACTTAAAGTTCACAGGTATCAAAAAAGAAGAAGAAACAAAAGGCATACAATTTGGAAATGGGAAGTGAAACTGATTATTTGCAGACAACATGATAGTGTGTATATGAAAACCCTATAGGTTCCACAAAAAACCTACTCTACCTAATATATTAATTTGGCAAAGTAGTAGGATACAACATCAATATTCAGAAATCAATGGCATTTTTATACACCAAAAATGAACTGTCAGACAGAAAAGCTAAGAAAACAATCGCATTTACTATTGTAACAAAAAAATGAGTATCTAAGAATAAATTTATCCTAGAGATAAAATACCTGTACTCAGAAAACTATAGGACACTGAAAAAAGAAGTTGAAGAAAATACAAATAAGGGGAAGCATATACAATGCTCATGGAATGGAAGAATTAATGTCATTAAAATGTCCATATTACCCAAAGCAATCTATAGATTCAGTGTAATTCCTATTAGTTAAATCATTTTCTATTAACTTGCTTTTATGCTGTTATTTGTTGTATATGTATTACTATAGTGGTCTTAATATTTTAAAATCTTAAGTCTTTCTTTTAACTGCTGATCCTAATGGTTGTTCATATGTTTGGATTTATTTTGGCATATTCTTTTGTGGTTAATCATTAGTTTTTTTTTAATTTTATTATTCTTTCTTACTTTCCATTGAATAGAACAAGTTTCTATGACTCACTTTTGCCTTATATTAGTTTGGAAGTCACGTGATCTGTTTCTGGGTTGTTTTTTTTTTTACTCTTTACCCTTAAAAATGTAACATAAATATAAGAGACTTAACAATGTCTGAAATTAATTAGAAACCTCATTCTCCTCACAAGCAATACAAAGACCTTAAGATTCTTTACCTCTGATCACTTACCTCTCCATATTTAAATTATTTTCAATATTTTGATTCTATCTAATTTATATCTATTCTACCTCATTAGTAATCTCTTTTCTTCATTTTGATTGATCCTTATTTAGATTGCTCTAGGAATGTCTTAGTTTGTTGCTACTTTTCAGCATTGCCTCTAGAATTTCTTCCTGCTTTCTGAGTTCACCTTCCTTCCCCTTGAGATACATAATTTAGGTGATTCATTAGTGGAAAATCCTCTCAATATTTGTTTGAAAAATACCTTTATTTTTGAGTAGTGATATAGCTGAGTTTATCATCCTAAATTTAAATTTATTATCTCTAAATACTAGAAGAAATTACTATGTGGTTTCTTGTCTTGTGGTTTCTTTTACTGCTGTTGAAAAGTCTCCTCCAATTATAAATCCTTCTGTGTAAGTTGTTTCTTTAATTTTCTTTTAAGACTTCCCTTTTTTTTTGATGTTCTAAAGTTTCCCTGTGGTATCACTTGATTTGGATATTTCCCAAAAACCTTTTTCCTGGTGGCTTCTTATACTGTTCACTTATGAGTTTCCTCAAATGTGGAAAATTTATAGTTATTACATCTTTAAATAATATTGTTCTCTTCTTCTAGAAAAATGTTATATAAATATTGCCCTTTTTGCTGTTCTCTTATTATTTAATGTGGCTGATTTCCTCCAAACCATCTTTCAGTATGCTGTCAATATGCTGTTTAAGCAATTATTGGGTCTTAAATTTTAACTACATTCTTTCCTTTCAACATCTTACTTGTTTTCACTTTCTAAGATTTTAATTTTTCTTATTTCTTTAATCATTGTAAACTAATTTGACATTTTCTTTGTAGCTATCATATTATTATTTCAAGTTCCTAGGTGCTGTGTCTCCCATTGGTTTTATTTTCTGATTTTTGACTTATGATCATTTGTTTCTTATATGTTTTGTGAATTTTGATTGTGGTCTTGTGTTCATTGGTAGTTATTTTTGATATGAGAAATATTTGTGTCTTGAATTATATGAGTATTCCTCCTGAGTGATTTTGTGTTTTCTTATAATTGTCACCCATAATCATTTGTTAGTTTTTTGTTTGGAAACTCCAGAATTACACAAACAATATACAATGAAACTTCAAATCCATAAAGCACAAAGACCTTGGAGTCATTTTTTATGAAACATTTTTTCTTTTTACCAACAACAGCCTGGATCCAGACCAGGTTTCTAGTCATTCATGCAAACTTCCAGCTCTGACTTTCCTCCTCGTAAAGAAAGTGCCGGGACATTTCTCTGCCTCCCAGGGCTGGTGCTATATCGGATCACACTCCCTTATTGCTCTAACTTCTTGTATCTCTTTTTTGGCAACTGTGGATTTTCATTACCCTTTTGACAAACTTGGCTATGCATTACAATTTCTTTTACTTTATCTACCATTTATAGATTTGGAAGTTGGGACGATTTCCTTCATAATCTTGCAGGTCATGTTGTCAGAGCTTCAAGTTCCCACTGTTCTTCAGATAATTCACAAGGTAAAGACAGATTAAGAGGTCCACTGTGATCCGGAGATGAACAGAGAATTTTCCACCCCCGATGATTAGAATCCTGTCTCTGAAGTTTACATCTACAGGGTGGATCTTCTTAGCTGCAGGCTCTGTACCATTCTGTCTCAGAATTAACAGGGGTTTGTTTAAGGTATAGATTTCTAGTATAAACCCAGGTCCACCAAATTAAGAGTTTCATTGGTGGAACCTGGACACTTTAAGCATTTCCCAGGCAATTTCTGTGAAATAAAAATTTAATAGCTATCAGCTTATAGGTGCCATTAACAGGATCAGCATTCCTCCAAGGGCTGGAGGGCACACTTTTGATGTTCTTGTGTGCTTCATAATATTTAACAGAGTGCATTACCCATAATATATGGTTGATGAATATTTTTGAATGATAAGATGGATAACTCAGGGCTGGAATCTCTAGAATCAAGAGCTTGCAGCCTGCTACTTATAATTCATGGCTGAAAGTTCCTACTCCCAACAGTGAGCTGAGCCTCCATTAAGACTGAAATGAGAAAAGTGAATTGTTCATGTATTTACTCAATTAAAAACATATCAGTAAGGCAACATAATTAACATATATATTATACCTATTAACTCAATATCACAGACTAATGATGCTCTAAGTGACAGGTAAGTTGTACCAACCACAAAACCCAGTACCCCCTTAAAGAAATGCCTGGAGAGCATGCTGAACATGAATCACATACGAGGCTTGCTCTGCCATTCTGAACTTAGAACAGAAGTAGATTTAATGACCTGAGGATGACATCATTTGCATAGCTTGGTACAGAACACCCTTTCTGCTCTTTCTTTCTTCAGTTTTCATTTCTTTTTTTCCACATTTTTTATTGTTGTTCAAGTCAGTTGTCTTCATTTTTCCCACCACTTCCCCCACCCTAGCCATGCCCACTTCCCATCCTTAATCTTACCCCCCTCTGGTTTTGTCCATATGTTCTTTATACGTGTTACTGAAAACCTTCTCCCCTTATATCTCCTCCAACCTCCCCACTAGTTACTGTCTTGTTCTTAATCTCAATGTCTTGGCATATTTTGCTTGCTTGTTTGTTTTGTTGATTATGTTCCACTTATAGGTGAGATCATATGGTATTTTTCTTCCTCTGCCTCACTTATTTCACTTAGCATAATGCACTCCAGACACGTTGTCACAAAGGGTAGGAGATCCTTCTTTCTTTCTGCTGTGTAGTATTCCATTATGTAATTGTACCATGGTTTTTTGATCCATTCACTTACTGATGGGCACCTATGTTGCTTCCAGCAGTTGGCTATTGTAAATTGTGCTGCTATGAACCATCCTCTCTGTTCTTACAAAGATCAGGAGCACTGATGAGAAGTTAAAAAAACAGTAGTCCCAACCGTGGCTGGGAGCATACCCTTTAATTATCTAAAAATTGAAATCAAGACTTTAAACTCATCTAATGTCACTGACAGTCATGATAAAGGGGTTGGGGACAAATTTGATGCAGTCTCTGACTGTAGCAGACACACCACTACTTTAGGAAGCATCTTTAGTTCTCCAATTGGTTTTCTTCTGATGAGTCAAGGAAATCATTAGAATTAAGCTGACAAGTTCACATGTCTTCATCTTAGGGACAGGCATGTAATCATGTAGTCAGATGGGAATAAATAAACTCCACAGTGAAATCTAGAAAGTGAAAGATACAGAATCTGTGATATCCCACAAATGCTGAATATACTTACCATGAGCCAGGCAGTCTTCTTAGCACAATGCCTATTGGGGTAGATTCATCTACTTTTATAGTAAACACTCATAAATTAAATGAAGCAGCTCTTAATGTAATGAGAGGTTGCCTTACAGCCAGGGGGCTATTTTGCTGTAGAATTATTATTTTTTGCTCTACAAGAAATTTTTGTTTCAATCCACAAAAATTGAACTATATATATATATTTTTTTTTTCCAGTTAAGTGACAGGGAAAGTGGAGACTATACTTGGATGAAATGCAGCAGGGTCAAGACCTCCACTAGTCCAATGTGTAGAATGCAGGAAGGAGGGAGACGCATGCAGCTCTCAGCACAGACTCATCTTTGATTCATGTTTCCTCCTTTCTACATCAGCCTCCCATAGATCCCCAGCCTGTCTTCACACCCTAACCTTGCCTTCTAAGCCAGTCTATTATTTGCTTTCATTGTCCCAGATTTTTGTAACCCCTCACAGCACACTTTATTTATTTATTTATTTATTTATTTATTTATTTAGAAAAAGGAAAGGGGGGAGAAAGAAAGGGAGAGAACTATCTATGTAGGTTGTCTCTCATGCACCCCCTGCTTGGGAAAAACATTCCCAAGCATGTGCCCTGACTGGGAATGGAACTGGCGACCCTTTGCTTTGAAGTCCAGCTCTCAATCCAGTGAGACACATCAGCCAGGGCTGCCATTTTTTATTAAATGCATGGAAGAGAATAACTTGTAAAGTCTTTCTTCCCTGGATGGTAAGACAAGCATCAAGGACCATGCCAAGAAAACAAGCTAGGGCTGCTGTGGAAAAAAAACTACTTTCAAGTGTTTGGGGGCTTTTTCTTATATTTTATTGATTATGCCATTACGGTTTTTCCATTCCCCCCTTCACTGCCCTCCACTCTGCACACACCCTCCCCCCAATCCCCCTTTTTAGTGCATGTCCATGTGTCACAAGTTCTTTAGCTTCTGCATTTCCCATACTATTCTTGCCCTCCCCCTGTCTATGTTCTACCTACCATCTATGCTACTTATTCTCTGTACCTTCTCCCCCCTTCAACTCCTCCCATTCCCCTGTTGCTAACCCTCCATGTGATCTCTATTTCTATGGCTCCTCTCCTGATCTAGTTGTCTGCTTTGTTTGCTTTTGTTTTATGTGTAGTTGTTAATAACTGCAAGTTTGCTGTCCTTTCACTGTTAATGTTTTATCTTCTTTTTCTTAGATAAGTCCCTTTAACACTTTATATGATAAGGGCTTGGTGATGATGAACTCCTTGAACTTGACCTTATCTGAGAAGCACTTTAGCTGTCCTTCCATTCTAAATGAAACTTTGCTGGGTAGAACAGTCTGAATGTAGGTCTTTGGATTTCATGACTTAGAATACTTCTTTCCAGTCCCTTCTTGCCTGTAAGGTCTCTTTTGAGAATCAGCTGACAGTCTGATGGGAACTCCTTTGTAGCTGACTATCCTCTTATTTATTGCTGCTTCTAGAATTCTCTCCTTCATTTTAATCTTGGCTAATGTAATTAATATGTGCCTTGGTGAGTTCCTCCTTGGGTCCAACTTCTTTGGGACTCTCTGAGCTTCCTTGACTTTCTGGAAGTCTATTTCCTTTGCCAAATTGGGCAAGTTCTTTATTATTTGCTCAAATAAGTTTTCCACTTGTTGCTGTTCCTCTTCCCCTTCTGGTACCCCTATAATTCAGATGTTGGAACATTTAAAGATGTCCTGGAGGTTCCTAAGCCTCTCCTCATTTTTCTGAGTTCTTGTTTCTTTATTCTTTTCTGTTTGGTTGTTGATTTCTTTCTTCTGGTCCACTCCATTGATTTTAGTTCCAGTTTTATTTCCATCATTATTGGTTCCCTGTGCATTTTGCTTCATTTCACTCAGTGTAGCCTTTATTTTTTCATGTAATTTGTGACTAAAATCAACCAGTTCTGTGAGCATCCTGATCACCAGTATTTTGAACTGTGTATCTGATAGGTTGGCTATCCCTTGGTTGTTTAAAAGTATCAGCTCTTGGGCTTTGCTGTTCTTCTTCTTGAGCCATAATGTTTTGGTCTATTGGCTCCTGTTACTTATGAGTGGCAGAGCCTAGGTGTTCCCCAGGGTGGTGCAACCCAAGTCGCTGGATTGTGACACTGTATGTGGGGGTGGGCTCAGAGGGAGCAATGGTGCTTTTTTTCCTTTTTCTCTTGTATTTTGGTCCCTTCTGCCACTTCCCACAAGCATATTGGGTCCTTCTAGTGCTGGTTCTTGGGTGTGTGGGCTTGTGTATGTTCTAGGACCCTGTGGGTCTCCCCAGTGGACTCTCCTGTGAGTCTTGGAGCCTCTCTCGGCACCTCAACCCTGGAAAGTTTTTCCAATAGTTATTTCTCATTACTGGGGCCCTGGGTTGTTCAGTCTTTATCACTGACTGTTTGTAAACCTGCCTGGTTTATCTGCATGCAAATGGTTGTCCATGGTCAGACAGCCACCTTGCAGTCCTTACTGGGTTTTTGTTCCTGCACCACCCAGGTCATCAACTGTTGTAGACCACTTTGCCTGGTTTTAGGAATTGTATCTTGACCCCTTGTGGCTAAGAGCAAGGGACAACCTTTGAAGTGCTAGCTGCAGGAGACAAAGCTTGTCTCTGGTAGCAAACACTGCCTCAGTCTCCTCTCCCTGCCCCCAAAGCTTGGTCAGAAGTCAATGACGGGTAAGATCCCTCACAGTGGGGGACAATCTAAGCCAGATTCAATCACTTGGATGGCCTTCATGGAAGGACTCGGGGGGCTGCAACAAAGAGGGAGCAATGGACTCTTACCCCCTGGCTTTGACATAGCCCAAGTCCTCGAGTTCTCTGGGAGAAGTGCTTCCTGGCTCTAATCCCCTTAAGCCTGAGTACCTGTTGGGAAGGGTGCAGCTCCTTGCCTTGCTAGAGCATGCCCTGGGGAAAAATCTGGTGCCACAGAGACTTCCTAATAAACCTGTGAAATTTGCTCTGCTAAGAATGCTTTCATTCATATCTTAAGGGTTTGAGAAGGAAGCCCTAAAACTCTGTTCCTGACAGACTGACTCATAGTAAGCCCTCAGATTTCTTTGAAATGTTATCTACTGTTTGATCCTTGCTGCCCCATATTCCTGTGTATTAGAACCCAATAAAAGCCCTGGAGGAGGAGGCTCAGGGCCTTTTTCTTCTCAGAGAAACTGGCTGCTGCTGGCCTTTTTCCCATGAGAAACTAGCCACTGCTCACTTCTCCTCCCCAAGCAGATCACATCATGTCTCAGTCATATTTATTTTCACCCGTGGCACATGGGGGGGGGACTTACAAGGAAAGTCGCTTCCACAGCCAACCACTGCCTTTTCCTGCTGGGACCCCTCTCCACCAGCCACCAATTCCGCCCCCCTTATGGGTCTGGATGAATGGTTCATTGTTGTCAGACTTCAGTAAAGTTTATTTTTCTGTCTGTTTTAGTTGTGTTTTTGTTTTTAAATCTTTGTTGTCCTTAAATTTGGTTGTGGGAAGAGGTATAGTATTTCCACCTACGCCTCCATCTTGGCTGGAAGTCCTAAGCTTTTTAATTATATTAAATTCCTTCTTGCTTTCAAGCATGATTCCCTCATTTGGTGCTGAAAAGGAAACTTCCAAAGGCTGCTAGAACACCAGAGGAAAAGGGGAGAAAGTCCAGCAGAAAGTCCTCCCTCCAGGACAGACACTGCTTTTGCAACCCACAGCATTAAAGATGTTTCTTCAGGTGCAGCAGAGGCTGGTTCTCACTGCACCTGTTCTGACGTTGCTTTTGCTATTTGGCATGATTCTCCTTCCCTCTGTCTCTGCTTACCACTCATTGCTCTGTTCCTAGAAGACATCTGGGTGGAGTGTGGAATGGATCCTGCTAATAATTGTGTTGTAACAATACATATAAGCCAGCACTGTCTGAGAATAAGCAGGACAGTGTATGTCTGAGGACTGAAGGCCTCCTAAGTCAAGCAGAATGCCCCAAACCCCGGGAGAAGAGATTAGACCACATACATGTGCTCCCTGAGATCTTCTGTGTGTTCTGAAGGCTCTGTTGTAACCAAACTTTAAGCCATCCAGGATTTGCCTTCCCATTTATCTCTTGCACCAGCTCCAGCCTCAGGATGGTTTTCTTACACACAGACCAACTTCAGTCCTTGTCCTTATCCCGAGACAGCTCCTGTGACTGGGCTTGACCCTATTGGAAACTGGCCAGGATGGCATGAATCACTCTGTGCCTACTCCAGATAAATTGTCATGACAGACTGCTTAGCTGCTCCTCACTTTTCCTCACCATCTCAAAAAAAGACATTCCACATGGCATACAAAAATCATAATTGTAATAAGATACCTTGGATGATAATGACTCTCAGAGTTGTAGTTCCATTTCATGCCCATAGTAAATTTGTGAAGGATATACATTGGGTCCATTTTCCAGCGAGGGTACCAAAACTAGTGGACCAGGGCACTGATGACTCTGAGTGCCTGTCAGTGTGACCTCCATGCTTTTGGTCAGGTGGCATATTTTTTTTCAGAGTTTTGGATTGGGGCTATTACCATGGTGGCTGAGTCAAGTGCTCCGGCAGTTTACTGGATCTGCTTATCTTCACCAGACTTACAGTGATTTAAAAAAAAGGCTTCTTTTAAAGCCAAACCTCACAGCTGTGAAGCCTCAGCACTCAAATTTTACCTTGTTTTTTTTTACCAGTCTTCAATCTAGACCAGATAGATGCTCAAAGATGGGTAGGGTGTTGGGAACCACTCTGCCTGGTTTCAGGAATTGTAACTGCCTTCCATGGCTAAGGATGAGTGAGCAACCTCCGGAATGCCAGCCACAAGGGGACAAACCTTGTCTCTGGTAGCAAGTGCTGCCTCTGCTTGCTCCCCTGCCCCCAATGCATCGCCTGATAGTCAGAGATGAGTACAACTTCTCAGAGGAGGGGCAACCTAAGCCAGACACAATCACTTGAGAGGCCATCATGGAAGGACTCGGGGGGCTGCAACAAAGAGGGAGTGATGGACCATTGCCCCCCAGCTATTCTGACATAGCCCAAGTCCCCATGTCCTCTGGGAGAAGCACTTCTCAGCTCTAATCCACTTAAGCCTGAAAACCTGTGATGGGGGAGGTGGTGCAGCCTCTTGCTTGCTAGAGTGGGATCCAGGGTGATCTGGTATAAAAAAGAGTTCCTAAAAGTCCTGTGAAGCCTGCTTTGCTAAGAGTGCTTTCATTCACATGATAAAGGTCTGAGCAGGAAATGAGTATGTCTCCCAAAGTTTCTGCAACCCCCTTACCTGACAGACACTGATTCAGACTAAGCCCCTAGATTTCTTTGCAATGTTATCTACTGTTTAATCATTACTGCCTGTATTCCTGTGTAATACAACCCAATAAAAGCCATTGAGGAAGTGGCTCTTGGTCTTTCTCCTCTGAGAGTTTGGCCACCTCTCCTCCCCAAGCAGATCATGTCTTGGTAGTGTTACTTTCATCCATGGCAGACGGGGGACTTGAGGACAAATTCTCCCCCACAGTAGGGTGCACACAACATCTCATTATGTCTGTCCTGTGTCCTGAGCCCTGGAGCCCTATCCATTCTCTGAGTTATAACAGCTATTCTGGTTCCATTCTTAGACCTCAGGACCTTAAGCCAACACCCTTATACCTCATGTAGGTCTTTTAGACATTATCTGTCTCTGTCATACTGATTACCACCAAGGGCCAGATCGTTCTGGCCTAGGGAACACTCTGCCTCTTGGCTTCAGTTTGGACTTTCAGCTAAAAATTTTGGCATCTTGCTGGCCCCTGTCTCTATAGGCCTTCTTTTGTTTTTTGGGTCAATATTCACACTCACATTTCTCCATAGTCATCCCTCAAACAAAAGAACTCTTCTTTGTTCCACTCTGATATAGAATGACTTTTACAAAAAGTTTGCCTAGTTTGCCTAAATTTTCTGGTTATGTCACCTCCATCTAACCATTTCACCTGCAGTCTGATTCTGATGTTTCTATCTTTGTCAATAACTCTGAGCTTTCTGTCATAAGGTGAAACTTGTTATACTGTTCTGGAGTTGGCTAGGGCATCTGTAGGATCCCATAGACTTGGTCTAATGTGAAGAAGAGGAAGCCAGAGACATGTAGGACTAGAGTCAGGAAAATTGAACTTGCTATTGGGCAGACAATTTGGGTGAGCTAAGCTGGGAACCAGAGAATATGCCCCAAGTAACACAGGGATCATGCTCTACCTGAACTTGAATCTCTGCTGTGTAGTATCCAGAGGTTTCCACTGTGGGTCACAGAGTTTCTGGGATGTTGTGATCCATCAGGTCCAGTAATGTGATGGCTGAGCAGTAAACATCTTTAATGCAGGATCCCAATTAAAAACAGAGTCTTCAGAAATCCAGATCTTATAAACTGAACAGCATGACAGGGGATGAACAGAGAAGATCCCAGACTTCTAGAAACACAAGTAACACAGAACCACATTGGCTGGCAAACTGGGGACCTCACTGTCCCCTCCCCACATCAGAGCTTCTCAGTAATAGTTGACTGGATGCAGAGGCTTAGGGATTACCAGAAGAAAAGTCATACAAACTACTAATATTTGTAGCTTTTAAGTGGACAGGATTTTTTGCCTGTGTGGACCTAGCTATATGTCCTTGGTCCAGAGCAGCATACATACCTGGGTCGTTCTTCCATAGAGAGGAAGGCCCATGAGTTGTTAGAATACTTTGTTTCAGATTGTTCTTGCTGGCACTGTTGTGAATCTGTTTAGCTATGATATCTAAAGAGTAATTAATCAGAACTCAGCATTTTCAAACACTAAAGTGTGTAATAATAACTACAGGACCATATCATGTCAGATTCCCTTGCTCTCCCAATTCAAAGTTGGGAGGAATTGGAACGGGGATTTTTTGAACCACATCAGGTGATACTGATGAAGGTTCTCCTGGAAACTCATGCTGTAAAATGAAACCTTGTGAAGATTCAGCAAAGGTAAAATTCCCTGGATCAGTGAATCAAAAATAAAAGGTTAAAGAAAGATGTTAAAGGGCAGATAAGGTCAAATTTCTATTTGGTCTGAGTTGAGGAATGACTATTTCTTTGCCTGCTCTTTCATCGTAGATGTATTTATTCTCAGTAGGCTTGAGGGGTTGGGCAGGTGAACAGGGGAGCAGGGGACAGGAGGTAAGACTGAGCTGATGATTATGTAATGCCTTGCACATATGACCTTGGCTTCTGTTCTGAAATGAGAACTCATTGAAGGATTGCAAGGAAGTGTAAAAAAGACAGTCTGGCTCATGCATTAAGAGTAGAGTTGAGAACAGCAAAGTAATGAATGGCACATTCATTAGGATCAGTCTCCATTGCTGTCCTTAGAGGTCCCAAAGTGCTGTGGCTTGAGCAAGAAAAGAGATAATTTCTTGCACAAAGCAGGTCAGGTTGTGATCAGTTCAGTCAAATGACTTGATAGTATTGCAAGCTTTGTTACCCCTCAGATTGTGTCAAACAGTGGTCACTACCCCGCTGCCCTCCAACCTGTAAGAAAAGAGAGACATGCTCTCTGCTCTTAGGACACAACTCAGATGTTGTACAAACATCTTTTACTGGCAACTCATTGGTTGGAACCCCTGAACGCAGGCCACACAGCTTCAGGGGACATGGAAAAGGAAGCTCTTGGTGCTCATCACCCACATCCAAGAGCTCTATTGTAGCAAAAGGGCTCCCAGATGTGCTTTGTGGACCAGCAACAGGGTCATCTAGGAGCCTCTTAGAAATGCAAATTCTCAGGCCCCATCCCAAGCCCACTGGTCAAAATTCTGGGAAGATATGATGTTCACTGTCATGAATTCCCAGAGTGACTCTGATGTGACACTGGGGAGACTGGGGGAAGGGATGTGCTGGGGACAAGAAAAAGCATAAATCTAAACCATTTGTTCTTTCTTACCTAAATTATTACTTGAGGTTTGATGGACTCCCAGTGTAAATGATTAATTATAAGAGTCTGAGTCTGAACATTAACAAAACATTGCTTTTTATCACCTTCTTAGTCTCCTGGGGTTTTTTTTCTATTCTATCTTGTCAGAAAACTACTGTGTGTTTTCAGAGGAAATGGCAGTCATACGATGTCTTAAATATCAACCCGCCAGAATGAATAAATAAAAATTGCCCTGATGCCAGGAGGAGAGACTTCCTAGGAACTCCCAGCTTCCTCCTGTCTCATAGACAGAGTCCAGTAACTGAGCTTAGCAGAACAGAGTTGGGGTAACAGGTCCACTTCTATGACCTTAAACAAGTCTCCAGAGATTGGGCCAGAATTTGGTCATAGGATAGTCTCAGTAAATCAGGCATTTTATGAAACAGAAAAGGATATTTTATAAGCTTTTAATTCATCAAAAATATTACTAGACTAATGATAATAGTTTCAACATATATAAAATAAGCACTTTTATGTTTTAAACAAGAAATCTACACATTAACAATAATCTTGGGAGTGTTTAATAGGCATTCCTTAGAAATCAAGTTAAGTAGCACAAATAACATACCATAAAGCTTTATGGTAATTGATGTACCAAGAGCATACACATTATTTTTGTTCAGTTACAATAATAATACCTGAACAAGTTTGTTCAGGTATTCACAAACTTGTCTATGTATTAAGCATAAAAATTAATATATACACAATTCAGAATATACACATTATTTTTACTCATTCAACATTAAAATATTGATTTTGTATTAACTATAAAATTTTCTCAATAAAGTTCATTATATTTTCTGAGCAAAGTGCAATAAAAGTAAAAATAAAAATAAAATAATATTAAGGCAGCCTCTTAAGTAGTTTTTATGGCAAAGACAAAGATTCATATCTATGATACATAAGTTTTTGTAAATCTTTAGGAAAAAGATAAATGATGTAATTGAAAAAAGTGGACTGAGTGTGAATAGAAAAAAAATTATATGCAGAAGAAATACAGATGTCCATAAAAAGAAATGAAAAGGTCATTAGTCTTGCTAGTATTCAGGAAAAAGCAAATTAATACACACATAATTTTTTTCATCAGATTGACAAAATTAAAAATATTAATAAAATTTAAAAGATAGAATAGAATTGAAATAGGTATAAGATAACTTCATGCTTTTCTGGTGGTAATACAATTTGGTGTAGCATGTTTGGAGGGCATATGGCAGATGCTGTTTAGGGGAAATTTATATACAAATTTATGTAGTTCTCACAAATTTCATTTCTGAGGAAGTGGATGAAGAACAAGTTTGGAGAAGGAGAGAGGTGTTCTCTTTTTACTTTATATAGTTCTCTATCATTGAATGTTCTATAGTGAGAATATCTTTATTTACTACTTATATATTTATCTTAAAAATCAATTAGTTTGAATTAGGAGTGGCTACAAAATGCATTGGTTAGAGTCCACTTTCATGTCAAATGAGGTCACGTCCCTCTAGCGTGTAACTCAAATTCCAAATAATCCAAATGTTATGTCACACCTGACCAAGTTGCTCACAATTTCTGCTGCTGTAAACATCTTTTCTTTCTTTTCTAATGAACACAATTTTAATTTCTCTACTGCGTCCCAGAGATTTCATGGTTCTGTCCATGACATACACTTCACTAGGTCAGACTTCACTTCTTCAATTTACTTTGCAGCTGTTACAATTCTTTAGGGCCATTAGGCTAAAGTGATCTATGAAATAACAATATGTAATTTTTTAAATTTTTTTATTGTTCAAGTACAGTTTTCTGCATTTTTCTCCAAACCAATACCCCCAAAACCCCAGCCATCCCTGCCTCTCTTCCATGATTCCATCCCCCCATTGGCTTTGTCCATGTGTCCTTTATAGTTCCTAAAAACCTTCACCATTTTCTCCTATTATCCCCTCAATCTTCCCTCTGGTTACTGTCTGTTTATTCTTAATTTCAATGTTTCTGGTTATATTTTGATTGCTTGTTCAACTTGTGGATTAGGATCCACTTATAGGTGAGATCATGTTATTTGACCCTCACCACCTGGCTTATTTCACTTAGCATACTGCTTTCCAGTTCCATCCATGCTGTTGCAAAAGAGAGGAGCTCTTTCTTTCTTTCTACTGCATAGAATTTAATTGTGTAAATGTACCATATAATTTTTATCTATTCATTTACTGATGGGCACTTAGGTTGCTTCCAACACTTGGTTATTGTAAATTCTGCTGCTATGAACATTGGGGTGCATAGCTTCTGTTGGATTGGTGTTTCAAGGTTCTTAGAATATAATCCTAGCAGTGGAATTGCCAGGTTAAAAGACAGTTCCATTTCTAGTTTTCTGAGAAAAGTCCGTACTGTTTTCCACAGTGGCTGTATCAGTCTGCATTCCCAGCAACAGTGCACTAGGGTTCCCTTTTTTCCACATCCTCTCCAACACTTTTTCATTGCTTTGTTTATGATGGCTATTCTGACTGGTGTGAAGTGGTATCTCATTGTGGTTTGAATATGCATCTCTCTGATGGCTAGTGATATAGAGCATTTTTTCATATGTCCCTGGACCTTCTGTTTGTCCTCTTTGGAGAAGTGTCTGTTCAAGTCTTTTGCCAATTTTTAACTGGGTTGCTTGTCTTTTAGAGTGGAGTCATGTGAAATCTTTATATATTTTGAAGATCAAACTCTTGTCAGAGGTATCATTGGCAAATATGTTTTCCCATGCAATTGGTTCCTTTTTATTTTAATACTGTTTTCTTTAGACGTGCAGAAGCTTTTTATTTTGATGAGATCCCATTTGTTTATTCTTTCTTGTATGTCTCTCACTCTAGGGAACATATCAGTAAAAATGTTGCTGTGCGAAATATCTGAGATTTTCCTGCCTATTTTCTCCTCTATGACTTTAATGGTGTCATAACTTATATTTAAATCTTTTATCCACCTTGATTTTGTTTTTGAATACAGTGTAAGTTGATGATCGAGTTTCTTTTTTTTTTTTTGCATGTAGCTGTCCAGTTCTCCCAACACCATTTGTTGAAGAGGCTATTTTTACTCCATTTTATAGAGGGTTCTGCCCCCTTTGTCAAATATTAATTGACCATAGAGACTTGGATTTATTTCTGGCCTCCTTACTCTGTTCCATTGGTCCATGTGTCTGTTCTTATGCCAGTACCAAGCTGTCTTGATTTCAGTGACCTTGTAGTACTGTTTGAAATCAGGTAGTGTGATCCGTCGTACCTTGTTATTCTTTCTCAAAATTGCTGAAGTTATTCATGTTTTTTTATGGTTCCACATTAATTTTTGAAGTGTTTGTTCTATTTCTTCAAAATATGCCATTTATACTTTGGTGGGTATTGAATTGACTATATAAATGCTTTGGGTAGTATGGACATCTTAATTCTTCCAATCCATGAACACATTATATGTTTCCATTTGTTTGTGTCTTCCTTAATTTCTTTCTTCAGTATTGTGTAGCTGTCTGAGTACAGGTCTTTTACCTCCTTGGTTATGTTTTTTCCTAGGTATTTTGTTTTTCTTATGGCTATGTGAAATGGGATTTTTTCCTGATTTCTTTTCCTGATATTTCACTGTTGGTATATAAAAATGCCTTTGATTTCTGAATATTTAAATCAATATTGACTTTGTGCCCTGCTTTTTTGCCAAAATCATTTATTTGGTTGAGCAGTTTTTTGTTGGAGTCTATAGAATTCTTTATGTACACTACCATGTCATCTGTAAACAATGATGGTTTTGTTTTTTTCTTTCCAATTTGTATGCCTTTTATTTCCTTTTCTTGTGTGATTCCTGTGGTTAAGATCTCTAGTACTATGTGAATAGAAGTGGTGAAAGTGGACAACCTTGTCTTGTTCCTGATCTTAGTGGGAAAGTTTGTAGTTTTTGCCCATTGAGTATGATATTGGATTTAGGTCTCTCATATATGACCTTTATTATGTTGAGGAATGCTCCCTCTATTCCCACTTTTGAGTGTTTTAATCATAAATGGGTATTGTACCTTATCAAATGCTTTTTCTGCATCTATTGATATGATTATATGATTTTTAATTTACTTTTATGTGATGTATTATATTTATTAATTTACAAATAATGCACTATTCCTGCATCCTTGGGATGAATTCCACTTGACCATGGTGTAATATCTTTTTAATGTATTGGTGGATTTGGTTTGCCAATATTTTGTTAAGGATTTTAGCGTCAATGTTAATCAGTGATATTGACCTGAAATTTTCTTTCTTTGTTGTTTCTTTATCTGTCTGGTTTTGGGACTGGGATAAAAAGTGTTTGAGAGTCTTCCATCATCTTGGATTTTTTTTTGGAATAGTCAATAGGACAGGGGTTAGCTCATCCTTAAATGCTTTGTAGAATTCTCTTGTGAAACCATCTGGTCCAGGGTTTTGTTTCTTGGGAGTCAATACATAATTTTATGATGTCAAGTTCAGGAAGAAAATGGGGAGAAATTGGACTTGGGCAAAATAGTGAACTGGTTTGAAGAAAGTTAAGGAATCAATTGTTCATTGTTTCTGCCTTTAACAAGCAAATGAAGAAAACTCAGTTGTTTATCCGTTGTACTTACTTGGCCAAACTCCAGACAGGGTTCAATATTAATGTTTGTCTACTTTTGGCCTAAATCTGGACTGGTAAACACTACTAAGGGAATTTATAGACCCATCAATATGAGTAACATTAAAAATACAGTCAGCAACCTCACTGGGCACTCATAGCTCAGAATTTCTTTTATATTTTCTTTCTTTCTTTTTTTAAAATCCTCGCCCAAGTACATTTTTTTCATTGCTTTTTCACAGAAGAGAGGAAGGAGAGAGAAACATTACATAAACATGGATTGTTGCCTTAGCAACCTGGATATGTGCCCTGACCAGGAATCAAACCAGTGACCTTTCAGTCTATAAGCAGACACTCCAACCAGCTGAGACACACTGGTCAGGGCTCTTTCATTCTTTCTAAATGCAATTCTCCTGAAACACAGAGCTACTTTATACAGCCTTGCCTTGTATAAGAAGTTAGATACCAACACACTGGACATCTCTCAGTTTTCTGCTGGGGAACCTGTAAAACTCACTGTCTTAATTCTGACTTGTGAGAAACAGGCTTCTTCCAGTCTATTATATTAAGCAATTTTAAAAAACCCTGCCATTTGTAACAACATGGTTGGACCTGGAGCACCTGATGTTCAGTGAATAAGCCAGACAGTGAAAGATGAATACTGTCTATCACCTATGTGAGATCTAAAAAAAGAAAAAAGACAAACTTGTAGAAACAGATAATGCAATGGTGGTTGCTAGGAGCTGGAGGATGGGCAATTTTGGCAATCCTGGTTAAAGGAACAAATTTTCACTGTGGAATAAATGATTCTGTGTATCACATGCTCATTTACTTATAACCCTCATCTCCAGCAGAAAGTCCTAAGAGGGCTGAGTTTATTATTTTCACCATTACTTCACACATGTCAGGGGATTGATATATATATATATATATATATATATATATATATGTTTTTAAAAACACACACTTCATAATTACTTATTGGCACGTAAACCAAATAGATAAACAAATACATATATCCAATAGAATTTCTCAATGGAACTTCAGTCTCCAGCGCTTACAGTAAACTAAACAGGCCTGTAAGATTTTCCTTTGATAAAATGCCCTTTGAGGTGCTAAGTTCTGGATGGTGACTTTGGTCCCTGGTCCCCCAGCCCCCTCCCAGGCAGGTTTATTGTGAAGCCAGCAGAGAAGATGTTCAGAGTCCTCAGCTCTACAGCCTCTTCCCAAGGGTCCTTAACTGTGTAGTCACAGCCCCATGATCTTGTAAGATTTAATTACAGCTGTTGCTTCATACCTGTTCTCTCTTGGTTACTTCTTCTTGCACCTGGTAGTGTTGGCATAGCTGCAGGCAGTTTTGAAATCTGGGTACAGGGAGTAATGCTGAACACATTACTTTGCAGTTAGTGGGATATATCTGCTCAGTTTGCAGTTATTTCTATGCAAATTGTTGCTAGCTAATTTTTTAAACTAATGTTATTTTCTGAATTACCTGATGTTTGTTTTTTGTAGCTTTCTAGAAAGCTGAGTGACAGGTCATCACTGAGTCTGTCCTCACTGTGCCTCCTCCTTGGTCCACTGACTCCATCCTGACTGGGTCCTTCAATATATCTGTCCTGTGCAGCCAACCAGGGAATATCAATGTTACAGGACACTCCCAAAAAACAGTGCAGCTGTGCAAGGCACAGAAGTCACACTGTCTTTTATCTGCCTGCACCTCACTGATCTTCAAGAGAGTCCCAGACACATACGCCCTGTATGAAAAAGTCGAAAATAAGAGGGCAGATGGCAGTTGCCAGGCAGTTGCCCAGATGTCTCCCTTTATAGTGGTTTTGTATTTTGAACCTATGTAACAAATACAAATTGAGCTGATTCCTTGATATAGAACTATATCTCCAAATATGAGGTGAGTGAACAAAGTACTAACAACGACCTCTGCCAGAATTGTGTGTGATTTGACCTGGAGTCAGGAGACAACAGCTGACCATCTCCAGTTGGATAGCATTGCTGATTGAAATCAGGGAGATAAATTTTGACGTCTGCCAAAGAGCCTTAGTGGACACAGTACTTAAGTCAGCAATGCGTGTGAAATGATCTAATGTTGAAAACATTCTGCTTTACAATCAAAGAAAATGAAAAAATCCTCAGAGGAAATAAAAAATTATGAGTTCTCTGCCAACTTCATGAGGCATAAGGCCTTCAGCTTCTGATCAGACAGTGGCAATTCTCTTACTGCACAGCAACACTTCTGTTTCTAGCTAGTGACTCAGAGCAAGGGATGTGCAATGATGCCATCTGTTTTCAGGAAATCTTAGGAAAGTAAAGAAAATATGCCTGACATCGCCTTGCAATTAGCCTTTTGTCTGATTCTCTGTAAGAGAAAGGAATGTTTTATGTGATTAAGGGAAGGAAATTAAGCCTCTGCCCAGAGGGGCCATTGATTGATGACCTATTATTTCTCTCTGTTGCTAGTCTAATGGTCACAGGAACCCTGCAAGATAAATAGCATTACCTCCATTTTATAGCTTCCAGGAAGTTAGGTAACATGCCCAAGGCAGAAGTTGGTGATCAGATGAAAATGGAATTCAGGTCTTGCTGCCCCAAGTCCTTCCCTCCCACATAGCACAGTGCTGGGTTCCCAGTTTGACTTGGGTTTGTAGGTTTCATGGGAGACCTGCTCAGATGTAGGAGGGCTGAGACAGTGCATGTTTGGTGACATTGACCTCTACAGGATACAAGTAAGTGTGTTGTATAGATTTTGGACCCACTTTTACCCAACAGCAGAGTCTAGCACATGGCCCAGAACTATTACAGTTTTCTTCCCACATCTGAGATATGCATTGAGATAACTATGCTGCCCCTGAGGTGGTCACATAAATGAAGATAATATTTGATACCTGGTTGCAGAGACACAACATTTCTGTGCTGCACACACTCCAGTACTCAGGATAAATACAAACTCCCAAGGATGAAGAATCTTTCCTCCAGACACAGAACACAGTTTAATGTTTCCTTAGCAACACTGCTGGGAAGCAGAAGCAGCAAGAAGAGGAGACCAAATGTGAGTTGGGCTGATTCCTTCAAAGAAGCAAAGGCAGATCACAGGAGCAGGGAGTCTGTGCTGACAGATGTGGTGACATCACCCATTCCAGGCCCAGGACTTTGAGCTGACCCAGTGGCACTGTTCCTTGTTTCTCTATCCCTTTCCTCATCATTTTCCCATTTGCAGAGTGCCTTCTGCACCTACTTCTCTTGTCAATAAAATACTTGCTTGAAGAACAAATACAGATATCAGTTCATTGATTCCTGAAGAATCTCTTGACCCTTTTAGGCAAAATTAATTTTGTCACCTCCAAGTGTGCACAGTAACTCATGTGCTCCTTTATGAGGGTACTCATCAGCGAAGTGTGTGCAGTAACTTGTGTGCAGCTTCATTAGAGCACTCACCAGTGTGCAACAAGATTACTCAATGTGTGCACATCTGAATCCCTGATGAACTACCTCTATTCTTACTATTTATCTATCTATCTCAGTCCAATAAATGAATAGATAAAGTAATGCCCTGCTTTCCTGGGTTTTGGTCTTCAAGTTTTCTTTATGTTGGGACCCCAAACTATATTTGTCTCCTTTTCTTTTTTGATGATATAAAATGAGTGTCTTTGATTTTGGGAAAAGGTACATTTCTATCCAGGAGCCAAAATGAAAAATGAATGAGGAGCTATAAATGGTGATAGTAGTAAAAGGATATAAATTGCTTTTACTGTAAATAGCTGTCTTTCCCAGGCTTTTTGTCTTGAGAATCAATGTTTAAACATGTGCTTGTTTTGACATTTTCTGTCAGAATGAGGACATAGCACATGTAAAATGTTATGAGGAGTAAGCATAGCTCATGACAATAAAGGAATTATGACAGTTTCTATATTGTCTAGTATCCTTCAGGAGAATCTTAGAGCCTCTGGGATCAAGAGGGAAGAGACTGCCGGGTGGTAACTCCTTGAACTCAGTGCAGCAGTGTTTGAGGACTCAAGGTTTTCATTCAACTGACAATCCTGAAGTCACACTCCAGCTGTGGTGGATATTCACAATGTATCTGGACAATTCTCGTGACTTCTCAGTGCCTCAAGTCACTATCCCCCAACATAAGAATTACAATAGCTCCAAAGAGCATAAAATGTGTTAATGTATGGCTCACAATTCAATTATGTTATTTTACTTCATTTCAAAAAATTAAATGACACAATTTTATACTAAGAATCAAGTATATCCAGAAATTTTCTCAAAGTGGTTGTGAATGCAGGTGAAAATTTTCTTATTTTCTCCATGAGGTTTGTGTTATACTATGGAATACTAGTATCAGCTGTAACTTTCATGAGATGGAATTGGGTTACCTGTAATAGTTATCTTTAATAGGAAAGTTAGCAAAGCTCTAGGCTGGAATCCCTTTAACCGAGTCTCCCCTCACCCAGAAAAGAGAAGAATGACAATTGCTTGGATCTGGGCCAGAAGTTCTTTCAAAGAGAAAACTGTGGTTTTCTCATGCTGCTGGTATAGATATCTCAACCTATAAACTAAATATCTTACTTAACTTCAGATGAGGTGCATTAAAAAAATTACCTAACTACAACCTTTCAAACAATGTTTTTTTATGTTTTTTTTTCTTTTTTCCTTTCAAAATAAATAATTTAATAGTAATTAGAACTGAGGTATCTTTGGTAAAATACCCCAAACTATGAGCAAATGAGTTTATCCTGAACTTTTCATATTTTTATATAATAAATGTCACTGCTGAGTGGAACTAATGTCAGAATCTTTTCTGGAAGTTACCACTGTGTATTTTGAGTGTTGTTTCTGTGTATATAGAAATTTATTAAGGTAACATGAGCATAGTATGATATACTTGGTTGCCTTTGCAATTTTGAAAGGTTAGTTGAACTGTTGAGCAATATTTTAATTTATTTCAATTAACATTAGAATATATTCTTAATAGTTCTGAATGTTGCTGAATGCATTCAAGTCCATTAAAGGAAAGCCCCCATTTTTAGCAAATATTCATATATGGCCACTTTCACCATTTTAAATTTGAACCTCATCATTGGCCAAATCCAAACACTTAAAAAATCTTTGTATTAAAGGTTATTTTTCTGAACTGAAAATCCTTATTCACTTAGTGTTTTGGTTACCGACATCTTATTCTGACCTTTCAAACAGGTGCCAATAAAGACTATAGTGCTTTCATGGAAATGAAAATGTTGCCAAATAAATTTCTAAGATTTCATTTTAATAAGGGCAAGTCAAACCTCACTTTTCATCTGAAGAAAATTTGCTGAATTGTATGGACTCAGGCCACATTATACTTCCACTGCACATGTCCACCATACTTCCCACATCTGTATGGTGACAGCTGGCTCATACAAGATCCATGTTCATGAGGCTACTCCATACACTTGGCTTTGCTCTTAGATGAGTATTCTGGATAGCAGTCAGGTATGCAGATTGGTAAGAGCCTGGCAAGAACTCATGAAACCAGCTGTACATTGTTTCCGTCTTCAAGAAAATCTTCGCATGTGGGGAACAGAGGGGACATTGAGGGAGCAGAAAGAAAACACTTCCTCATATTCTGTGAATGGTACTCCATGGACAGAGGCCTACAAGGGTCAGGAATGTACATGAGAATTCTCAATGTCATAAAAACTCTTTCCTTCTCTGTCTTTTTTATTGTTGTTCAAGTACAGTTGTGTTCATTTTCACCCCATCACAACCCCATGCCCCACCCATCCCTGCCTCCCACTTTCAAACCTATCACCTTTAACTTTGTATATATGTCCTTAATACATGTTCCTTGATGGCCCTTCCGCTATTTATCCCCTATTATTTTCCTCTCCACTCCTTTCTGGTCACCATCAGTTTGTTTTTAATTTCAATGTCTCTGGTTATATTTTAATTGCTTGTTTGTTTTGTTGATTAGATTCCACTTATAGGTGAGATCATATGGTATTTGTTCCTCACCACCTGGCTTATTTCACATAATGCTTTCCAGTTCCAACCATGCTGTAGCAAAGGGTAGGAGCTCCTTCTTTCTTTCTACTACGTAGTATCACATTGTGTAAATGTACCATAGATTTTTTATTCATTCATTTACTGATGAGCACTTAGGTTGCTTCCAACCTACTTGGTTATTGTAAATTGTGCTGTTATGAACATTGGGGTGCATAGCTTCTTTTGGATTGGTGTTTCAGGGTTCTTAGGATATAATCCTAGCAGTGGAATTGCCAGGTCAAAAGACAGTTCCATTTTTAGTTTTCTGAGAAAACTCCATATTGATTTCCACAGTGGCTGCACCAGTCTGCATCCCCAGCAACAGTGCACTAGGGTTCTCTTTTTTCCACATCCTCTCCAACACTTGTTGTTTGCTTTGTTTATGATGGCCATTCTGACCAGTGTGAAGTGGTATCACATTGTGGTTTTAATTTGCATCTCTCTGATAGCTAGTGATATTGAGCATCTTTTCATATGACTCTGGGACCTCTTTATGTCCTCCTTGGAGAAGTGTCTGTTCAAATCCTTTGCCCATTTTTTAATTGGGTTGTTTGTCTCCCTGGTGTTGAGTCATGTGAGTTCTTTATACATTTTGGAGACCAAACCCTTGTCCAAAGTATTATCTGCAAATATGCTTTCCTATACAGTTAGTTCTTATTTCATTTTAATGCTGTTTTCCGGAGGATGTTCTCACCAACTGAGCTAACCTAGCCAGGGTCTAATGCTTTTTCTTTAGCCAAGCAGAAACTTTTTATTTTGATGAGGTCCCATTTGTTTACTCTTTCTTTTATGTTCATTGCTCTAGGGGACATATAGGTGAATATATTGCAGCGTGGAATATCTGATATTTTTCTGTTTATATTCTCCTCTATGACTTCTACAGTGTCACAACATATGTTTAGGTCTTTTATTCATCTTGAATTTGTTTTTGTGTGTAGGATAACTTGGTGCTTGAGTTTCATTTTTTGTTGCATGTACCTGTCCAAATCTCCCAACACTGTTTGTTGAAGAGGCTATTTTTACTCTATTTTATGCTTCTGCACCCTTGTCAAATTAATCAAAATGTCTGTGAAAGATGAAAAACTATTTTTGGATACCATCCATTTGAGATATTTATTACTAAAAGCAAATGATGGGTATTTTATGCTTTGGTAGCCATTCGTTTGTAACAGTAGCCTTTGGTCCATTGGTGGTTTCTGTTCTAAACACTGAGCATTATCTACATCTTGCCCTAACATTCTGACCATGTATACTTTGAGCAATTCAGTTTCTCATATTGGTGAGCAGGGACCCCTGAGCTTATTTTCAGCCTTCACTGTCCTTTTCTGAGACATATTATTCTCAGAACCACAAACTAAGACAGATGGAATGTCTTTTTTTCTGGTTCACCTGGCTGACATGGTTCATGTTTCCACTGCTTCAGGACACTATTTAGGTTCCATTTATCTTGTCCTAACTCCTTGTGCCCAGTATGATCTCTCTGTCTGCCCATCACTCAGAGGCACCAGGGGTATGTGGTCTGGCAGAGTAAGTTCATATGCAAGGTTCTCATGTCTTTGGGGTCACCCCTGCAGGGAAAGCAGTGTTCTGTCCCCAAAGTGCCAGACACCCTCTTACTTATACATAAACAACTTTCTTCACATATATTTAAGAGGAGAACAAAATCTAAGTTTGACTTTTCCTGAAATGTTGTTTAAATAGACCACTTTTGTTCTTTCTTTTAGGAATTCTAAATCTAATTCTAATCTAGTTTGTACCTTTACAAGAGATAGAGATGGATATAAGAGGTGTGTGTGTGTGTGTGTGTGTGTCCATGTTTGTAGCAGCAAGGTCATGAGGTCCAGCAGGTGATAAAGGTTCTGTGAGCTGGTCTGACCACCGTGTAATTCCAGAGCAGCTGCAGGAAACTGGGTGCACAGTTTTCTAACCCACATTCTTGATTCTGACTATGAGCTCTACATTTGACATGAGTACAAATTCTGACATATATACCAAATATTAAAGATGAAAGATAACTGACTTGAAAACAAGTCTACCATGCTGACAACATTCCATGATTCAGCTGGTGCTCCATCAACTAGATTTTGGAGAAACACTTAGAAAGCACTTTTGAATGCATTGTTCACTGGCTGTATGAAGTTGGGCACATTATATAAAGCCACTGAGCCAACTTTCCTGACCTCATCTTTTTTTTTTTAAATAATTTTTTTATTTAATTCTTGTTCAAGTACAGCTTTCTGTCTTATATTCCCAACCCTGCCCGCACCCCGTCCCAAGCTCCCGCCTTCCTCCCATTTCCACCTCCCACCCTTAGTTATTGTCCATGTGTCCTTTATACTTGTTCATGTGAGTCCATTCCCTTTTCCCCTATGATTCTCTCCCCTCTCCCCTCTGGACCCTGTCAGCCTGTTCCGTAATTGAGTGTCATTGGTCATATTTTGCTTGCTTGTTTGTTTTGTTTAGATCCCTGTTAACGGTGATATCATATGGGATTTGTCTTTCACTGCCTGGCTTATTTCGCTCAGCATGCTTTCCAGTTCCATCCATGATGTTGCAAAGGGTAGTAGTTCCTTCTTCCTTTCTGCAGCATAGAATTGCATTGTGTAAATGTACTATAGTTTTTTCATCCAGGCATTTGACCATTGGGCATCTAGGTTGATTCCAACACTTGGCTATTGTGAATTGTGCTGCTATGAACATCGGGGTGCATAGGTTCTTTTGGATTGGTGTTTCAGGGTTCTTAGGATATACTCCTAAGAGTGGAATTCCTGGGTCAAAAGGCACATCCATTTTTAGTTTTCTTAGAAAATTCCATACTGTTTTCCATAGTGGTTGTACCAGTCTGCAATCCCACCAACAGTGAACTAGGGTCCCCTTTTCCCCACAACCTCTCCAGCACTTGTTGTTTGTTTCTTTGTTTATGATAGCCATTCTGACTGGTGTTAAGTGGTATCTCATTGTGGTTTTAATTTGCATCTCTCTGATAGCTAGTGATATCGAGCATCTTTTCATGTGTCTCTGGATCCTCTGTATGTCCTCCTTGAAGAAATGTCTGTTCAAGTCCTCTGCCCATTTTTTAATCGGGTTGCTTGTCTTCTTTGAGTGGAGTCGAGTGAGTTCTTCATATATTTTGGAGATTAAACCTTTGTCTGAGGTATCATTGGCAAATATGTTTTCCCAAACAGTTGCTTCTCTTTGTATCTTGATACTGTTTTCCTTAGCCATGCAGAAGATTTAATTTTGATGAGATCCCATTTGTGTATTCTTTCCTTTATATCCCTTGCTCTAGGGGATGTATCAGTAAAAATATTGCTGCGTGGAATATCTGAGATTTTCTTGCCAATGCTCTCCTCTAGGACTTTAATGGTTTCCCGGCTTATATTTAAGTCTTTTATCCACCTTGAATTTATTTTGGTGTATGGTGTAAGTTGGTGCTCAAGTTTCATTTTTTTGCATGTAGCTGTCCAGTTCTCCCAACACCATTTGTTGAAAAGGTTGTCTTTAATACATTTTATGTTACTGCCCTCTTGGTCAAATATTAATTGACTGTAGAGGTTTGGGTTTATCTCTGGCCTCTCTTCTATTCCATTGGTGTACGTCCCTGTTTTTATGCCAGTACCAGGCTGTTTTGATTACAGTGGCCTTGTAATACACTTTGATATCAGGTATTGTGATCCCTCCTACTTTGTTCTTCTTTCTTAACATTGCAGCTGCTATTCGGGGTCTTTTATGGTTCCATATAAATTTTTGAAGTGTTTGTTCTGTCTGTGAAATATGTCATTGGTACTTTAGTAGGTATTGCATTGAATCTGTAAATTGCTTTGGGCAGTATGGACATTTTGATGATGTTAATTCTTCCAATCCATGAACACGGTATATGCTTCCATTTGTTCGTGTCTTCCTTGATTTCTTTCTTCAGTGTTGTGTAGTTTTCTGCATATAGGTCTTTTACCTCCTTGGTTAGGTTTATTCCCAGATATTTTATTTTTGTTTTTGCTATATCGAGTGGGATTTTTTTCTTGATTTCTGCTTCTGCTGCTTCATTGTTGGTGTACAGAAATGCCTTTGATTTCTGGATATTGACTTTGTATCCCGCTGTTTTGCGAAATTCATTTATGAGTTTGAGCATTTTTTTGGTAAAGGCTATAGGGTTTTCCATGTACACTATCATGTCATCGCAAACAATGCCAATTTTGTTTCCTCCTTTTCGATTTGGATGCCTTTTATTTCCTTTTCTTGTCTGATCGCTGTGGCTAGAACTTCTAATACTATATTGAATAGAAGTGTGAAAGTGGGCAACCTTGTCTTGTTCCTGATCTTAGTGGAAAAGCTTTTAGTTTTTGCCCATTGAGTATGATGTTGGCTGTAGGTCTCTCATATATGGCCTTTATTATGTTGAGGAATGCTCCCTCTATCACCATTTTTCTGAGTACCTTTATCATAAATGTGTGTTGAACCTTATCAAAAGCTTTTTACACATCTATTGAGATGACCATGTAGTTTTTGTCTTTGCTTTTGTTTATATGGTGTATTACATTTATTGATTTGCATATATTGAACCATCCTTGCATCCCTGGGATGAATCCCACTTTGTTGTGGTGTATTATCTTTCTCATGTATTGTTGGATGCGATTTGCCAATATTTTATTGAGGATTTTAGTGTCTATGTTCATCAGAGATATTGGCCTGAACTTTTCTTTCTTTGTTGTGTCTCTATCTGGCTTTGGAAATAGGGTGATGCTGGCTTCATAAAAAGAGTTGGGGAGTTTTCCCTCCTTTTGGATTTTTTGGAACAGTCTGTGAAGAATAGGGGTTAGCTCTTCCTTAAAAGCTTTGTAGAATTCTCCTGTGAAACCATCTGGTCCAGGGCTTTTGTGTGATGGGAGTTTTTTGATTACTGCTTCAACTTCATTTGGTGTTATTGGCCTGTTCAGGTTTTCTGCTTCTTTTTCATTGAGTTTTGGAAGATTGTATTTTTCAAATGCAATTTTCTTCAGTTCACGAATTGTATTCTTCATTTCCTCTTGGCCTTTGCAGATGGTTTCTATTTCCTTTTTCATGTTGGTATAGTTTGTGGTGAGTTCATTGTAGCTCCCCTGTAGTTTCTAGTAGCTCATTGTAAGCTCTTTGAATTTCCTGATAACCAGTGCTTTGAATTCAATATCTGATAGTTGACTTGCCTCTATTTAATCCAACATTCTTTCTGAGGCTTCCTCCTTTTCTTTCATTTGGGGATTGTTTCTTTGTCTTCCCATTGTTTGTGATGCTCTTTTTGTTGGCCTCAGCTTCTTAAATTGATCTGTTCTGGTACCCTGAGTTTATGGTGTGAACTTCTGTCATAGGATATCTGTGAAATTCAGTGGTGCAGTCTCCTTCAGGTATCTTGGTGTTCTCCACTTCCACCACTCCTCTGATTGGTTTCAAGATAGTCACACCTTTTCTTCTGGTCTCAGTACCTGCAGCAGCCTGATTGATCTCTTATGGTGTTTTCCAATCTCCACCCTGCCAGATGGGGGACAGGTGCCGGTGACCAGTTCTCTCTAAGAGTCGGTGTTGCCCACCCTTGGCTCTCAGAGACGAAGGCGGCCGGCCAGGGCCCTGGCGTGGCCTGGCGGGGGGCCTGCCACCGCCTCTGTGCTGCTCCCTCCTACCTTGTTGATCTGCGGTCGTCTCCTCTCCTCAACCTCTGGTCATTCAGTGTCCGCTACACTCTCTGGAGTTCTGCCTTCTTATATGCTGGGTCCCCGTTGGGCATCTGCTGTGCTCCTCCGCAGATCAGCCAGGTCCTTCTCCTGTGGGTGGAGAGAAGCGAAATCCTTTGTCCTACTCTGCCACCTTCTTCCTCCCAGACTCGTTCTCTTTATTATTATGTAGTGTTCTTCTCTGTGTTTTACTATAACTTTGGTTTTAAAAACTATTTTGTCAGTGAAAATTATTGCTTCCCCAGCATTTTTCCCTTTCGTTTTGCATGAAATGTATTTTTCATCATTTTACTTTTAGTCTGTGTTTATCTGTCATTCTAAAGTAGATCTCTTTTTTTAATTTTTAAATATATTTTATTGATTATACCATTACAGTTTTTCTATTTCCTCCTTCATTCCCCTCCACCCTGCACACCCCTCCCCCACCTTTCCCCCCCTTTGGTTTATGTCAACGTGTCTCAAGTTCTTTAAATTCTATATTTCCCCTGCTATTCTTGCACCCCCCCTATCTATTTTTTACCTACCATCTATGCTACTTATTTTCTGTATCTTCTCCCTTCTTCTCCTCCTCCCACTCCCCTGTTGCTAACCCTGCATGTGTTCTTCATTTCTATGGTTCTGCTCCTGATCTAGCTGTCCTCTTGGTTTGCTTTTGTTTTAGATGTGATTGTTAGTAACTGTGAGTTTGCTGTCCTTTCACTGTTCATATTATTTTTCTTCCTTTTCTTAGATAAGTCCCTTTAACATTTCATATAATAAGGGCTTGGTGATGATGAACTCCTTGAATTTGATCTTATCTGAGAAGCACTTTATCTGCCCTTCCATTCTAAATGAAAGCTTTGCTGGATAGAGCAGTCTTGGATGTAGGTCTTTGGATTTCATGACTTGGAATACTTCTTTCCAGCCCCTTCTTGCCTGTAAGGTCTCTTTTGAAAAATCAGCGGACAGTCTGATGGGCACTCCTTTGTAGGTGACTGTCCCCTTATCTCTTGCTGCATCTAGAATTCTCTCCTTCATTTTAGTCTTGGCTAATGTAATGATGATGTGCCTTGGTGTGTTCCTCTTTGGGTCCACCTTCTTTGGGACTCTCTGAGCTTCCTGGATTTCCTGGAAGTCTATTTCCTTCGCCAGACTGGGGAAGTTCTCCTTTATTATTTGTTCAAATAAATTTTCCACTCGTGGATGTTTCTTTTCCCCTTCTGGTACTCCTATAATTCGGATGTTGGAACATTTAAAGATGTCCTGAAGGTTCCTAAGCCTCTCCTCGTTTTTATGAATTCTTGTAACTTCACTTTTTCCTGTTTGGGCACTTCTTTCTTCCTTCTGGTCCACCCCCTTGATCTGAGTCCCTATTTCCTTTCCATCACTATTGGTTTCCTGTGTATTTCCCTTCATTTCAATTAGTTTAGCCTTCATATGTTCCTGTAATTTGTGGCTAAAATCAACCAGTTCTGTGAGTATCCTGATTACCAGTGTCTTGAATTGTGCATCTGGGAGGTTCGCTATTTCCTGGTCATTTAGAGTTATCGGCTCTGGGCTTTGAGTTCTTCTTGAGCCATATTTTGGTCTGTTCTTGCCTGTTACATATGAGGAGCAGAGCCCTAGGTGTTCACTAGGGCCCGGCGACCCAGTCTCTGTGTTATGATGTTGTATGTGGGGGCGGGGCCAAAGGAATGCAATGACAGGCACCCTTTGCTTCCTCCCTCTGCAGGAGAATGGTCCTTGCAATTTGTCCCAGTGCTCGTGAATGTGTGATCATGGTCAGCCGCTGCTGAGTTCATTGCTGGGGGCTGCGTGGTGTGTCTCACTTCTCACTCCCGCCATCTGAAGCCCTCACTGGGTCTGCCCGACGCTACCCCAGATGCCTGAGTGCTTGGGGTCAGGGGATCTTTCCTGAACAACCCTGCTCCGCTGCTGGCTCCCCGCCCCTCCCCACCGGTAGAATGTTTCGTTGTTGTTGGACTTCCGTATAGTTCAATTTTCTTTTCTTTGGCTGCGTCTTTGTTCTCCACACCTTTGTTGTATTCAAACTTGGTTGTGGGAGAAGGCATGGTGTTTCCACCCATGCCTCCATTTCGGCAGAAGTCCTTAAAGTAGGTCTCTTGAACACAGTGTATATATGGGTGTTGTTTTATTATCCATTCAGCTACCCTATATCTTTTAATTAGAGAATTTAAGGCATTTACTTTTAAAATTGTTATTAATAGATACATGTTTATTGCCATTTTATTTTATTTTTAAACTATCTTCTCCCCTCCTCTTCCCCCTCCTCCTTTCTAATTCTCTTTCTTCTTCTTCTTCTTTTTTCCTCTCTTCTTTTCATCTTCTTCCTCCTCCTTCTCCCCCTCCTCCCCTCCTTCTCCTCCTTCTTCTTCCTTTTCTACTTCTCCTCCTCCTTTTTCCTAAAGCAAGAACTTTAATATCCATATGTAATATTGGTTTGATAGTAACAAATACCTTTACCTTTTTTTATGGCCTGGAAAGCTCTCTATTTCTCCTTCAGTTTTAAATAATAGCTTTGCTGGATAAAGTAGTCTTGGTTGTAGGCCCATGATTTTTGTCACTTTGAATATTTCATGCCATTCCCTTCTGGCACCTGTGTGATGTCCACTGACTCAGGTGTGACTCCCATTCAAGCAGCCACATTAGAATCAGCCACTAAGTTCCTTATTAGACTAAAAAAAAGTATGGTGACTGTGGGTGGATTTAGCCATTGATGACAGGTTTCATGCCAATTGTTGAAATCCTGTTGGAAATATTTTATATTTTTCAGTGTCTATAGTATCATAGAATCTTGGATCAGAAGAAAACTTTTCACAGCAGCTGATCCAATGTCTTGCCTGGTAGGGATTATCTAACTGACGTGGCTGTGACCTGTGACATGTAGGAGAGAAATGAAGTCTCTGTGGATTTATGAAGGTAAACTGTCGTATATTTTATCTTGAAAAATAAAACATTGAAAACAATGGGTACAACATTATGTTGCAGCATCCCCACAGGGAGCTTCATTGCCTGCTACCTGTGGTGGTGACAGCCCGAGCACCTCTCTGATGACTGGCCTCTGGAGGACACTACGGTCCCTAATGCAGACTGGTGAGGAATACCTCTCCCTTTATATACACACAACAGTGAGCCCAGCTTTGTCTGTCTTTAGCTCCCCAAATGGTTGTCTCTCAAGTGTCCTCCTGATGAGTTCTCTTCCTTGCCATGTTGCATCCTTGTTGTTAGTACATCTCTTATTCAGCACATGTCCACTGCAAGTGAACTATATTGGTTCAGATGGCAATGACAATAAAAATACCAATTAAATTAATTATATGGCAGTATGATATTTATGAATACTAATGAACAGCTAAGAAGAATAATGATAGCTACCGTTTTTACTAAACACTAAGCTAAATGTTTTACATGTATTATGTCACTACTATTATGTAATAAATTTTCATAACTTATCCATGATCAGATGGCCTAGTAAAGGCTCCAGTTGTCAATGACAATTGTAACTCTTCGAGAATAAGATGAGGTCAAACCAGAGGGAGGAAGATGGCGGCAGAGTAGGACAAAGGATTTCTCTTCCCTTCACATGCCGGAGAAAAACCAGGCTGCTCTGCAGAGGAGCACAGCGAACACCCAACAGGGACCCAGCACATGGGACGGCAGGACCCCATAAAGTATAGCGGACACTGAATGACCAGAGGTGGAGGAGAGGAGATGGACCTCAGATCACCAAGGTACGAGGGAACAGCGCAGAGGCTGCAGGCCCTCTGCCGGGCAGTGCCAGGACCCTGGCAGGGCCACCTTGATCTCTGAGAGCTGAGGGAGGGCAACAATAGCAACCCTGGGAGAGAACCAGTCACCGGTCACCTGCTGGTTAGACAGGGTGAAGAGTGGAAAACACCAGGAGAGATTGGTTTGCCTGTAGTGGCAGAGAGAGGAGTGGGCATTGAGAAGCAAACCAGAGAGCTCTGATAACCCGTGGAGCCAGGCTGTGGTTGCCAGTTTGGGGAACTGAGCGGCCTGGCATTCCCAGTAGCCTGAGCTGGCGTTTCCACAGTCTCAGGGAGCTTCAGGATACTGGCAGTGCCCCTGGAAGAGCACCAGTCACCAGCTCCCTCCCTACCCAGCCGGGCGCAAACTGAGAAGCACCGGGAGTCCCATGTGGCTAGCAGCTTAGAGGTCTAGGAGTCCATGCATTCCCGGTGGTGCACATTCCTGATAGCGGGGGACTCTAGCTAGCGCTCACACAGCCTTGGGGAGCTGCACGCTACTGACAGGACCCCTGGGGGAGCGCCAATCGCCAGATCCATCCCTACCCAGCCGGGCACTGACTGAGAAGTACCGGGAGTCCTGTTGTGGTTACCGGCTGGTTTGGAGATCTAGGAGTCCCCGTGCATTCCTGGTAGCACGCATTCCCAGTGGTGCACATTCCCGATAGCAGGAGACTCCAGCCAGCGCTCACACAGCCTCGGGGAGCTTCGGGATACTGGCAGGGCCCCTGACAGAGTGCCAGTGAGGAACTGAGAGCTCAGGACTTGGGCCTCACTCCTGCATTATTGGGGAGATGCAGGCTGCTGGCAGGGCCCCTGGAAGAGCGCCAGTCACCAGCTCCATCCCTACCCAGCTGGGCTCAGACTGAGAAGCACCGGGAGTCAGGCTGTGGCTGCCGGCTTGGAAGAATTGTGAGTTGCCCAGTGTGTGCAGCCACAGCACTGGGAAAGGTCCAAGCTCAAGCCTGACAGACCAGGAAAGCCTGGCTGGGACTGCGTGCCCTCACGCCAGGCCAGAGCTGGCAAGCCTGGGGAAAAACCTACTCTTAGCAGGGCATGGGAGAGCGGTGCCACTCTGGATCTTGGGAGGGCACTGGCGAGACCAGCTAAGTTCACCGAGAGGAGAGAAAGGCCACACTAATAGCCCCTCAGGCTGCTGCAGCTGGGGAGACTAGAAGAAAAGGTTTGACCGCCTAGAAACCAACAAGAGGAGTAGGTGGAAGTGGAGAATACCAAGATACCTGCAGGAGACTGCACCACTGAATCTCACAGGCATCTTACCACAGAAGTTCACACCATAAACCCAGGAACCCAGAACAGATCACTTTAAGAAGCTGAAGCCAACAAGAAGAGCAACACAAACAATGAGAAGACAAAGAAACAATCCCCAAATGAAAGAAAAGGAAGAAGTCTCAGAAAGAACCTTGCATGAAATAGAGGCAAGCCAACTATCAGATACTGAATTCAAAGCACTGGTTATCGGGAAATTCAAAGAGCTTACAGCAAGCTACCAGAAACTACAGGGGAGCTACAGTGAACTCTCTGCAAATTACACCAACATGAAAAAGGAAATGGAAACCCTTAGTAAAGGCCAAGAGGAAATGAAGAATACAATTTCTGAACTGAAGAACACAGTAGAAGGTATGAAGAATAGAATCAATATGGCGGATGATCGCATAAGTGAGATAGATGACAGGATAGAAAGAATCTCCCAGACAGACCAAATAATGGAAACGAGAATCAGAAAAAATGAGGAGAGTCTAAGAGAAATACAAGAAAACATGAAACGTAATAATATCTGAATAATAGGAATACCAGAAGGAGAGGAAGAAGAACAAGGGATAGAAAACCTACTTGAAAGAGTAATAACAGAAAATTTTCCTAAGTTGAGGAGAGAGAAAGTCACACGGATTCAGGAATCGCAGAGAATCCCAATCAGGTGGAACCCAAAGAGGCCTACTGCAAGACACATCATCATTAAAATGGCAAACCTCCAATACAAAGAGAAAGTCCTAAAGGCAGCAAGGGAGAAAAAGGAAGTCATATACAAGGTGGTCCCAATAAGATTGGCTACTAACTTCTCAATGGAAATATTCCAAGCAAGAAGAGAATGGCAAGAAATATTCCAAGTAATGAGAAACAGAGGCCTGCAACCAAGGCTACTTATCCAGCAAGGTTCTCAATCAAGATAGAAGGACTAATAAAGAGCTTCCAAGACAAAAGAAGTCTAAAAGAATACGCCTCCACCAAACAAGCTCTACAAGAATTCCTAAAAGGGCTCCTTTAAGGAACGGAAGGAAAAGAGAGAGATAGAGAGGAACACAGGTACACAAATGGCAATGAATAAGTACCTTTCAATAATAACCTTAAATGTAAATGGATTAAATGCACCAAAAAAAGGCATAGAATAGCTGAATAGATAAGAATGCACGACCCACACATATGCTGCCTACAAGACACCCACCTCAGGTCAAAGGACCACCACAGACTAAAAGTGAAAGGATGGAAACAAATTTTCCAAGCAAATGGACAAGAAAAAAAAACAGGGTACCAATTGCCATATCAGACAAAATAGACTTCAAAAGGAGGCCACTTCATAATACTCAAGGGGAGAATCCACCAAGAAGACATTAACATACTAAATATATATGCACCCAACATAGGAGCACCCAAATATATAAAGAAAATTCTAGAGGATGTCAAGAAATATATTGACAGCAACACAATTATAATAGGGGATTTTAACACCCCACTGTCAAAAATGGACAGATCTTCCAAACAAAATATCAACAAAGATATAGCAGCATTAAACGACACTCTAGAAGAAATGGAGCTAATTGATATATATAGAGTCCTCCATCCCAAAGAAGCTAAATACACATTATTTTCAGTGCACATGGAACATTTTCAAAGATAGACCACATGATAGGACACAAAACGAGTCTCAAAAACTTCAGGAAAATTGAAATCATACCAAGCATCTTCTCTGATCACAAGGGACTGAAATTGGAAACCAACCCCAAATTAAAAAAACCCAAAACACCGAAAAGTATGGCGATTGAATGGTACGCAATTAAACAATGAATGGGTCAAGATTGAAATTAGAGAAGAAATCAAAACACTTCTTGAAACTAGTGAAAATGAACTCACAACAACCCAAAACTTATGGGACACAGTGAAGGCAGTCCTGAGAGGGAAGTTCATAGCAATACAGGCTCACTTAAAGAGGGTAGAAACATTTCAAACAAACAACCTAACCTGATGCCTAGAAGAACTCAAGGGACAAGAAGAAAGACAGCCCAGAGAAAGTAGACGGAAGGAAACAACCAAGACCAGAGCAAAATTAAATGACATTGAGACTAAAAGCACAATTCTAAGGATCAATGAATCCAGGAGTTGGTTTTTGGAAAAGATAAACAAAATAGACAAACCTTTAAGTAGGCTCATCAAGAAAAGAAGAGTGAGGACACAAATAAACACAATCAGAAATGAAAGAGGAGAGATTACAACTGATACCACAGAAAGAGAAGGGATTGTAAGGAATTACTATGCGGAGCTGTACGCCAAGAAATTTGAAAACCTAGGTGAAATGGTCAAATTTCTAGAAAAATATAATCTTCCAAAACTCAATGAGAAAGAAATAGAAAACCTGAACAGGGCAATAACAGCAGATGAAATTGAAGAAGTAATCAAAAAACTCCCATCACACAAAAGCCCTGGACCAGATGGTTTCACAGGAGAATTCAAAAAGCTTTTAAGGAAGAGCTAACCCCTATTCTTTACAGACTATTCCAAAAATTCCAAAAGATGGAAAACTGTCAAACTCTTTTATGAAGCCAGCATCATTCTAATTCCAAAGCCAGATAGAGACACAACAAAGAAAGAAAATTACAGGCCAATATTGCTGATAAATATAGACGTTAAAATCCTCAATAAAATATTAGCAAATCACATCCAACAATACAACAAAAAGATCATACACCACGACAAAGTGGGATTCATCCCAGGGATGCAAGGATGGTTCAATATCCGAAAATCAGTAAATGTAATACACCACATAAACAAAAGCAAGGACAAAAACCACATGGTCATATCAATAGATGTGTAAAAAGCTTTTGATAAGGTACAATATCCATTTATGATAATGGTACTCAGAACAATGGGAATAGGGGGAACATTCCTCAATATAATGAAGGCCCTATATGAAAAACCTACAGCCAACATCATACTCAATGGGCAAAAACTAAATGTTTTTCCACTAATATCAGGAGTAAGACAAGGTTGCCCACTATCACCACTTCTATTGAATATAGTATTAGAAGTTCTAGCCACAGCGATCAGACAAGAAAAGGAAATAAAAGGCATTGAAATCGGAAAGGAGGAAACAAAACTGACACTGTTTGCAGATGACATGGTAGTGTACATGGAAGAGCCTATAACCTCTACCAAAAAACTGCTCAAACTCATAAATGAATTTGGCAAAACAGCGGGATACAAAGTCAATATCCAGAAATCAAAGGCATTTTTGTACACCAACAATGAATCAGCAGAAGCAGAAATCAGGAAAAAAATCCCATTTGATATAAGAAAAACAAAAATAAAATATCTTGGAATAAACCGAACCAAGGAGATAAAAGACCTGTATGCAGAAAACTATACAACACTGAAGAAAGAAATCAAGGAAGACACGAACAAATGGAAACATACCATGCTCATGGGTTGGAAGAATTAACATCATCAAGATGTCCACACTATCCAAAACAATTTATAATTCAATGCAATACCTATTAAAGTTCCAGTGGTATATTTCATAGACATAGAACAAACACTTCAAAAATTTATATGGAACCATAAAAGACCCTGAATAACAGCCACAATATTGAGAAAGAAGAACAAAGTAGGAGGGATCACAATACCTGATATCAAAGTGTATTACAAGGCCACTGTAATTAAAACAGCCTGGTACTGGCATAAAAACAGGGACGTACACCAATGGAATAGAAGAGAGCCCAGAGATAAACCCAAACCTCTACAGTCAATTAATATTTAACCAAGGGGGCAGTAACATAAAATGTATTAAAGATAGCCTCTTCAATAAATGGTGTTGGGAGAACTGGACAGCTACATGCAAAAAAATGAAACTTGAGCACCAACTTACACCATACACCAAAATTAATTCAAGGTGGATAAAAGACTTAATTATAAGCCATGCAACCATTGAGGCCCTAGAGTAGAACATTCGCAGGAAAATCTCAGATATTCCACCCAGCAAGATTTTTACTGATATGTCCCCTAGAGCAAGGGACATAAAAGAAAGAATAAACAAATGGGATCTCATCAAAATTAAATCTTCTGCATGGCTAAGGAAAACAGTATCAAGATACAAAGAGAAGCAACTGTTTGGGAAAACATATTTGCCAATGATACCTCAGACAAAGGTTTAATCTCCAAAATATATGAAGAACTCACTCGACTCCACTCAAAGAAGACAAGCAACCCGATTAAAAAATGGGCAGAGGACTTGAACAGACATTTCTTCAAGGAGGACATACAGAGGATCCAGAGACACATGAAAAGATGCTCGATATCACTAGCTATCAGAGAGATGTAAATTAAAACCACAATGAGATACCACTTAACACCAGTCAGAATGACTATCATAAACAAAGAAACAAACAACAAGTGCTGGAGAGGTTGTGGGGAAAAGGGGACCCTAGTTCACTGTTGGTGGGATTGCAGACTGGTACAACCACTATGGAAAACAGTATGGAATTTTCTAAGAAAACTAAAAATGGATGTGCCTTTTGACCCAGCAATTCCACTCTTAGGAGTGTATCCTAAGAATCCTGAAACACCAATCCCAAAGAACCTATGCACCCCGATGTTCATAGCAGCACAATTCACGATAGCCAAGAGTTGGAATCAACCTAGATGCCCAATGGTCAATGACTGGATCAAAAAACCATGGTACATTTACACAATGCAATTCTATGCTGCAGAAAGGAAGAAGGAACTACTACCCTTTGCAACATCATGGATGGAGCTGGAAAGCATTATGCTGAGTGAAATAAGCCAGGCGGTGAAATACAAATCCCTTATGATATCACTGTTAACAGCGATTTAAACAAAACAAAGAAGCAAGCAAAATATGACCAAACACACTGAAATAGGGAACAGGCTGACAGGGTCCAGAGGGGAGAGGGGAGAGAATCACAGGGGAAAAAGGGATGGACTCACATGAACAAGTATAAAGGACACATGGACAATAACTAAGGGTGGGGGTTGAAAATGGGAGGGAGGTCGGGAGCATGGGGTTGGGGGCGGGCACGGTTGGGAATATAAGACAGAAAGCTGTAGTTGAACAAGAATTAAATAAAATTTTTTAAAAAAGAAAAAGAAACAGAAGACCTAGATACATAAAATCAGAAATAAAAAAAGAAGAAATAACTGAAACTTAAGAAATACAAAAAATTGTCTACAAAATTACCAACAATTATGTGTCAACAGGTTGGGCAATCTAGATAAAATGAATAAGTTCCTAGAAACAATCTTCCAAAACTAGATTAGGAAGCATCAGAGAATCTGAGTAGACAGTTTACTACTAGTGAAATTGAAGTAGTAATCAAAAAAATTCCTAGCAAACAAAAGCCCTGGACCAGATGGCTTTACAGGTGAATTGTATCAGTCATTCAGATAATTAACACCATATATTTAAAAAAATAACAGCAGAAAAGACTTCTAAGTTTATTTTACACAGCCATTATTATCCTAATTCCAAAATCAGATAAAGGCACTACAAAGAAAAAAATTAAGGGCCAATATATCTGATGAACTAGCAAACAGGATCTAGTAAAACATTAAAGAGATTATACACCATTATCAAGTGTGATTTATTCCACAGATGCAAGACTGGTACAGTATCTGCAGATCAATAAGTGTGATATACCACATTTAAAAATGAAGAATAAGAACCATATAATCAAATTAATAGATTTAGAAAAGGCATATGATAGGATCAAGTTTATGATAAATTTTACCATTTAGGATTAAAAAATCTCAGCAAAGTGGGAATAGAAGGAATACACCTGAACATAATAAATGCCATATATGACAAACCCACAGCCAACATCATACTCAATGAGCAAAAAGTGTTCACCTTAAGATCAGTAACAAGACAGGGATGTCTGTGTTCACCACTCATTCAACATAATGCTGGAAGTCCTATCCACAGCAATCAGACAAGAGGAAGAAACAAAAAGCCATCAAATTGTAAAGGGAGAAGTAAAACTGTCATTATTTGCAGGTGATATGATACTGTACATAGACAAGTCCAAAGGTTCAACCAAAAACTACTGTAACTGATAAATGAATTCAGTTAAGTAGGATACAAAATTAGTATCCAGAAATCAGTTGTTTTTTATATGCCAATAATGCAACATCAGAAAAGAAATTAAGAAAACAATCCCATACACAATTTCTTCAAAAGCATAAAATACCTAGGAATAAATTTAACGAAGAATGTGAAACGTATGTGTACTCAGAACATTATGACACTGAAGAAAGAAATTGAGGAAGATACACATGGAATCATAAACCACACTCATATATAGGAAGAATTAACACCATTAAAATGTTCACACTACCCCAAACAATCTATAAATTCAATGCAATTTTTGTCAAGATACCAATGCGTATTTCATGGAACTAGAACAAATATTCCCCAAATTTATATGGAACCACAAAAGACCTCAAATAGCAACAATGATCTTGAGAAAAAAGAGCTAAGTTGGAGGAATCACGCTACCTAATAAGAAACTATACTACAAGGCTGTAGTAATTGAAACAGCATGGTACTGGCATACAAACAGACATATAGATCAATGGAACAGAATAGAGAACACAGAAATAAACTCATGTCTTCATAGTTAATTAATACATGGCAAATGAGGTAAAAATATACAATTTTTGTAAAAAGGGCTAAATATCATTTAGTAAATGGTGTTGGAGAAATTGGACAGATATGTGCAAAAAAAAAAGAAAGAAAAGAAACTAGACCACTTTCTCATACCACACACAATAATAAACTCAAAATGAATTAAAGGCTTAAATGTTAGATTCAAAACCATAAAAATCCTACAAGAAAATATAGGCAGTAAAATCTCAGACATTTCTCACAACAATATTTTTTTCTGATATATCTCCTCAGGCAAAGGAAATAAAAGAAAAAATAAATAAATGGGACTACATCAAATTAAATAGTTTTTGCACAACATAGGAAATCATCAACAAAATGAAAAAGACAACCCACTGAATGGTAAAACATATTCGCTGATACATCTGATAAGAGGTTAATATCCAAAATTTATAAAGAACTTACAAAACTCAACACCAATAAACAAATAATCAAATTAAAAATGGGCAAAGAACTTGAATATACACTTCTCCCAAGAGGACATACAGATGCCCAATAGACATATGAGAAGGCACTCAAGTCACTAATCATTAGAGAAATGCAAATTAAAACCACAATGACATATCTTCTCACACTTGTCAGAATGGCCATCATCAATAAATCAAAAAACAAGTACTGGTAAGGATGTGGAGAATCAGAGAACCCTTTTGCGCTGCTGGTGGGAATGAAGATTAGTGCACTCACTGTGGAAAGCAGTATGAAGTTACTTCAAAAAATTAAAAATAGATCTGCCTTATGCCCCAGTGATTCCACTTCTGCAAATTTATCTGATGAAACCCAAAATACTAATTTGAAAGAATATATGCACTCCTATGTTCATTATAGTGTTATTTCCAGTGGCAAAAATTTGGAAGCAGCCCCAGTATCCATCTATGTTACATTTACATGATGGAATATTACTCAGCCATATAAAATAAAAAGTTTTACCCTTTTCTACATCATGAGAAGAACATATGCTAAGTGAAATAAGCCAGTTAGAGAAAGACAAGTCCCATATGATTTCACTCATATATGGAATCTAATGAGCAAACTGAACTAACAAGCGAAATAGAGACACTCATAGATAGAAAGCAGGCTGACAGCCCGGGGAGGGAGGAGAGGTTGAAGGGGTGATTTGATCAGGCAAAAAAGAGAAAAGAGAATAAGAACTGATGGACATAGACAATAGTGTGGTCATTGCATGGGTGGCAGCAAGAGGAGTGGTGAAGTGGAAGAGTGTATTGGGGGATACATGGTAATAGAAAAAATAAAATTAAAATGATGTAAAATTTTTGAAAGTCATTATATCTTATATTTCATCCTGCATTGATTTTTGCTGCAAAATTGTGTGAATCACTTACTCTGAGACATTGCAGTGCTGAGACCAGAATGACAGGTAACACGAACATAAGAGGCAAGCCAGTCCTTGTTACTTTTTGTATATTAGTTCATTCAGTTTCTGCAGTGCCATGAATACTCTTGTTATTCCAACAAAGATATGTTTACCTGAAGAAACCTGTGTTCTAAAATCATGTCTGATCCTATGCTTTATATACTTCACAGATAGATAGATAGTATGAATAGATGCTCTGAATAGGTTAGTTAATGATAATAAACCATCTTAGGGGTAAGTTCATTATATTCTTTTTCTTGCTTGAGCTTTTCTTTGTTGCCTGCTCTAATATAACAATATTTCTAGTGTCATTAACAGACCTATTTTACATAGTAATGGTTTTGATTTTTTATTTTATTATTTTTTAAATATTTTATTGATTATACCATTACAGTTGTTCTATTCCCCCCCTTCAATCCCCTCCACCCGCACCCTCCCTCCCCCACCATTCTCCCCCCCTTAGTTTATAACCACGTGTCTCAAGTTCTTTGGATTCTATATTTCCCCCACTATTCTCACCCTCCCCCCTATCTATTTTCTGCCTACCATCTATGCTATTTTCTGTGCCTTCTCTCCCCTTCTCCCCATCCCACCCCCCTGTTTCTAACCCTCCATGTGTTCTTCATTTCTATGGTTCCACTCCTGATCTAGCTGTCCTCTTAGTTTGCTTTTGTTTTAGGTGTGGTTGTTAGTAATTGTGGGTCTGCTGTCCTTTCACTGTTCATATTTTTTATCTTCTTTTTCTTAGATAAGTCCCTTTAGCATTTCATATAATAAGGGCTTGGTGATGATGAACTCCTTGAACTTGACCTTATCTGAGAAGCACTTTATCTGTCCTTCCATTCTAAATGAAAGTTTTGCTGGATAAAGCAATCTCGGCTGTAGGTCTTTGGATTTCATGACTTGGAATACTTCTTTCCAGCCCCTTCTTGCCTGGAAGGTCTCTTTTGAAAAATCAGCTGACAATCTGATGGGTACTCCTTTGTAGGTGACTGTCCCCTTATCTCTTGCTGCTTCTAGGATTCTCTCCTTCATTTTGGTCTTGGCTAATGTAATTATGATGTGCCTTGGTGTGTTCCTTCTTGGGTCCAACTTCTTTGGGACTCTCTGAGCATCCTGGATTTCCTGGAAGTCTATTTCCTTTGCCAGACTGGGGAAGTTCTCCTTTATTATTTGTTCAAATATGTTTTCCACTCGTGGCTGTTTCTTTCCCCCTTCTGGTACCCCTATAATTTGGATGTTGGAATGTTTAAAGATGTCCTGGAGGTTCCTAAGCCTCTCCTCATTTTTTTGAATTCTCATTTCTTCATTCCTTTCTGGTTGGATGTTTTGTTCTTCCTTCTGGTCCATTCCATTGATTTGAGTCCCAGTTTCCTTTCCATCACTATTGGTTTCCTGGACATCTCCCTTCATTTCAATTAGTTTAGCCTTCATATATGCCTCTAATTTGTAACTTTGTTCCTCTAATTTGTGACTATAATCAACCAGTTCTGTAAGCATCCTGATAGTGTCCTGAATTGTGCTTCTGAGAGGCTGGCAATTTCTCGGTCGCTTAGAGTTATTGGCTCTGGGACTTTGAGTTCTTCTTGTGCCATCTTTCGGGTTGTTCGTGCCTGTTCCATAGCAGGATCAGAGCCCTAAAGTGTTTGCTACAACAGGGCAACTCAGTCGCTGGGTTATGACGCTGTATGTGGGGGCGGGGTCAAAGAGGGACTATGGCGTCCTGTCCACCGCCTGCCGCCACGGCCCTCACTGGTGCCGCAGTTGCTGCCGTCACCAGGCACACGCGTTTCGTCCCACTGCATGCGAGTGTGCCACCGCCATCAGCCCTTGCCCCCTGGGGTCTGCGTGGTCTGTCTCACTGTGCGCGAATATGCGCCCGCGGTCTGCCCCGCACTCCTACTGGTTCCCGTCTGCCTGCGTGCCTGGGTCGGGGGCCCTGTCCTGCCCGACCCTGCTCGCTGCTGGCTCCGCCCCTCTTACCATCCCCGTTGAACAGTTAGATATAGTCAGACTTCCGTATAATTCAATTTTCTGTCCTTTGCTTGTGTCTTTGTTTCTCCAAACCTTTGTTGTATTCAAACTTGGTTGTGGGAGAAGGCACAGTGTTTCCACCTATGCCTCCATCTTGGAGGAAGTCCTGGTTTTGATTTTTTAAAAAGCATTTTGTTATATGGGTTTCAGCCTCAACAGTCCACTGGTAGCCATTTCTAACTGACACAGAGAAGAAGGGTCAGTTATGAAGCCAGGCTGGCCATGTGTGTGGCTCAGTTGTCTCAGATTCATCGTGCAAATATCAGTAATTTTCCACTATCTTGTCTTCAATCTTTTCAAATACCTTCATAATTTTCTTGGAAAAAGTTTATTCAAATAGCTTTGTATTTTTAAGTGATCCCCATCACTAATGTTCTCTTGACTATCTTGTTTTTCCATTTGCATTAGATTACTTTGGATGTTTTATAGCACCACAGAACTGGGAATAAGCAGGAAGCAATGCCATTTTTGCTGAATCCTGAGTTTAGTGGTTAGACCACTCATTGAGAGAGTGTTGCCCTCCTCAGGACTCATCAATGTCAGTTGTCCCGCATTCCTGTGGACTAGATCCACAGCGAATGTTGTGCTAGCAGAAGTAGGGAGGGAAATGAACTGACTGATTTTTCATGACTGAAAATTCCCTTGCTGACTCTTGTTTCTGCTCATGTTCAAAATGCCCAGTCTAATTTTCAAGTTGTGGAGACAAACTCCAACTTGATATCATTTTTTAATTTTAGTGTAGCTTAGGTCATACTTCCTAGTTGGTTTGCCATACCTTTTTTGTGCTACATAAAACCTGCTCATAGTGTAACGAGCCCTAAACATAGTAACAATACCTAGTGTGTGTGAAGTATCTTGGTTCTTTCTAAAGCATCTTTACACACATTGTTTCAAATGGCCCTTACTGTTCACCTCTCAAAAATTACTAGCAGCAGAGAGGAGATTAAGATGGCGACAGAGTAGCATGGAGGGAACCCAGCTCCCGTGCACCTGGTAGAAAATTCAGGCGGATCTACTGAAGAACAGCATAATCAATCAACAATTCCCCAACATTTATGAAAATAAAAGACCAGAGAGTGTGACAGAGGAACCAGACAGCTGCAGGTCGGGGAGGACTCCAGAAGGTGAGTGAGGACAAAAGCGGCTGCACCCGAGGCCTTCTTGGCGGTGGGCTGCACCCTCGGCGCGCCCAAGGTGGGCGACCTCCGGCGGTGTGTGAGTATGGAGGAGAAGTGGCGGGAAATCTGGGCTGGCAGCATCAGTGGGAAACAGAGGCCCCATCTGGGTCCAGTGCCAGGGCTCCTGTGGAGGAGGGAACTCCAGAAGCCCGGCGCCCGGTGGACCAGCAACAGACTCCCTGGGAGCCCTGAGCCTGCTACAGGATCCAGGGGAGAGAACTGACTCCCCCCCTCCCCATCTAGGCAAGTCTGGGTAATACCGGGCAGAGACCTGTGGGCTTAAGTTAGCATAAAGGGTGGCAGGGGTGGAGAGCCCTGTTCAACTGCGGACTCTGTGATCACCAGCCCACCAGCCCACCAGCCCGCCAGCCCCGCGGAATTGAGAAGGACACTGTCGTGCCAGTCTTTAGGGATTGGGCTGGGCTGAGAGGCAGGTTTTGTGGAGAAGTCTCTATTGGAAAGTAAACTGAGGTGTTCTGTGACAGCAACTTGCCTCACGGCCCAACCACCCAGCAGCCATCCAGGGGTGCAGGCACCCACATCCCAATCTGGTAGCCTGGCTGACACTCAAGTGTGCTCGTCTGATCTGCATACCAGAACTCTCTGCTGCAACCAGAAAAACCGGGTTGGACAGTTTGAAACCCACAAAGGAAGGTGTGTGTGTGTGTCTGTGTGTCTGTGTGTTTTCCCCTCTCCTCTTTTTTCTTTCTCAACTTCTTTTCTAAGTAATCTTATATCTTTTAAACTGTATTGTTGTTCTATCTTTCAATACTCTGTCCCTCATTTCTTCTTCTTTTTGTTCAGTTTCAGTCCCTCCATTCTTCCCAAATTTTCCACTTATTCCTCCTTTCTCTTGACTTTTGTGAGTGTGTGTATTGAATTGTTTGTTTGTTTGTTTCTTAGTTTTCTTTTAGGTATATTATTTTTTTATTCTCACTTCTTTTTTTATTTTAATAATATCTTTGTATTCCTCCTCGTTCTCTACAGGTCTCTTAGTATTGGTTGGTTATATTGTACTACCTGACAGGTTCCCACTGCTCTTTCCTCCACAGCGTATTACTAATTTTCTATACTTCCCTTGCTTTCCTTTAGCATACTACCCAAGCTCCATAACCCCCATTTAGACAGATCACATAGAGTCTATCACGTGAATGTTGCTCTAATATTATTGTAAATAATAGCTGTTCTATACAACGGTAATACCTCATAATACATCTCTCGGACCTTAGATCACCTTACAGGTTCTTGAATTCTTAATCACTGTAGTGATTAAATCTATTTGCTCACATGCTACACCCAGTTACTAACCTGTACTCTCACCTTACCACAAAATCTGACCACCTTCAACCACACTGCTTTCTAGATACAACTCACAAGCCTCCCCTTCCCAACAAGAGACTTATCTTATGTCCATCCTTTCTTAAAAGTAGCAAGCTGGGTCGAAGAGCACGGTTAACTCTATACATGGCCTAAAGATTATCAATTTCTTCCCTACAAATAGTGACTGTAAATAACATAAAATAATTCTCTGCTATCATAAAAAATTTTGCCTCCCCCTCCAACTGATCACGCATGCACAATAAAGGAGTAGGTGGAAGTGGGGAACACCAAGATACCTGAAGGAGACTGCACCACTGAATTTCACAGGTATCCTATGACAGAAGTTCACACCATAAACCCAGGGAACCAGAACAGAGCAATTTAAGAAGCTGAGGCCAACAAGAAGAGTATCACAAACAATGGGAAGACAAAGAAACAATCCCCAAATGAAAGAAAAGGAGGAAGCCTCAGAAAGAATGTTAGATGAAATAGAGGCAAGTTAACTATCAGATATGGAATTCAAAAAACTGGTTATCAGGAAATTCAAAGAGCTTACAATGAGCTACCAGAAACTACAGGGGAGCTACAATGAACTCTATGGAAACTATACCAACATGAAAAAGGAAACAGAAACCATCAGCAAAGGCCAAGAGGAAATGAAGAATACAATTTCAGAACTGAAGAACACAGCAGAAGGTACGAAGAGTAGGATCGAAAAGTAGGATCGAAAAGTACAATTGATGAGGCAGAAGATTGGATCAGTGAGTTGGAGGACACAGTAGAAAGAATCTCACAGAAAGAGCAAGAAAGAGAAAAGCGGCTTAGAAAGAATGAAGTGGGATGAAGAGAAATGCAAGAAAACATGAAATGTAATAATATCCAAATAATAGGAATAAAAGAAGGAGAAGAAGAAGAACAAAGGATAGAAAATCTACTTGAAAGAGTAATAATGCAAAATTTTCCTAATTTGATGAGAGATAAAGTCACACTTATTCAGGAATTTCAGAAAGTCCCAATCAGGTGGAACCCAAAGAGGCCTACTGCAAGACACATCATCATTAAAATGGCAAAACCCCAAGAAAAAGAGAGCATCTTAAAGGCAGCAAAAGAGAAAAGGGAAGTAACATACAAGGGAGTCCCAATAAGGCTGGCTACTGACTTCTCAATGGAAACATTCCAAGCAAGAAGAGAATGGCAAGAAATAATCCAAGTAATGAGAACCAGAGGCCAACAACCAAGGCTACTGTACACAGCCAGGCTCTCAATCAAGACAGAAGGACAAATAAAGAGCTTCCAAGACAAAAGAAGTCTAAAAGAATATGCCTCCACTAAACCAGCTCTACAAGAATTACTAAAAAGGCTGCTTTAAGGAAAGGAAGGAAAGGAGAGATGGAGAGGAACACAAGTGCATAAATGGCAATGAATAAGTATTATTCAATAATAACCTTAAACGTAAATGGATTAAATGCTTCAATTAAAAGACATAGAATAGCTGCATGGATAAGAAGGCATGACCCACACATATGCTGCCTACAAGAGACCCACCTCAGGTCAAAAGACCACCACAGACTAAAAGTGAAAGGATGGAAACAAATTTTCCAAGCAAATGGACAAGAAAAAAAAACCCAGGGTACCAATTGCCATATCAGACAAAATAGACTTCAAAAGGAGGCCACTTCATAATACTCAAGGGGAGAATCCACCAAGAAGACATTAACATACTAAATATATATGCACCCAACATAGGAGCACCCAAATATATAAAGAAAATTCTAGAGGATGTCAAGAAATATATTGACAGCAACACAATTATAATAGGGGATTTTAACACCCCACTGTCAAAAATGGACAGATCTTCCAAAAAAATCAACAAAGATGTTGCAGTATTAAATGACACTCTAGATGAAATGGAACTAATTGATATATAGAGAGAGCCCTTCATCCCAAAGAACCTAAATACACATTCTTTTCAAATGCAAATGGAACATTTTCAAAGATAGACCACATGATAGGACACAAAATAAGTCTCAACAAATTCAGAAAAATAGAAATCATACCGAGCATTTTCTCTGATCACAAGGGACTGAAACTGGAAACTAATACCACAGGAAAAAACCAAAACACTCAAGATCATGGAGACTGAATGGTATGCTATTAAACAACGAATAGGTGAAGATTGAAATTAGGGAAGAAATCAAAAAGTTTCTGGAAACAAATGAAAATGAGCTCACAACAACCCAAAACCTATGGGACACAGTGAAGGCAGTCCTGAGAGGGAAGTTCATAGCAATACAGGCTTCCCTAAAGAAGATAGAAACATTTCAAACAAACAACCTAACCCGACACCTGCAAGAACTTGAGGGACAACAATAAAGACAGCCCAGAGCAAGTAGAAGGAAGGAAACAACCAAGATCAGAGCAAAATTAAATGACATAGAGACTAAAAGCACAATTCTAAGGATCAATGAATCCAGGAGTTTGTTTTTTGAAAAGATAAAAAAAAATAGACAAGCCTTTAAGTAGGCTCATCAAGAAAAGAAGAGTGAGGACACAAATAAACACAATCAGAAATGAAAGAGGAGAGATTACAACTGATACCACAGAAAGAGAAGGGATTGTAAGGAATTACTATGCGGAGCTGTACGCCAAGAAATTTGAAAACCTAGGTGAAATGGTCAAATTTCTAGAAAAATATAATCTTCCAAAACTCAATGAGAAAGAAACAGAAAACCTGAACAGGGCAATAACAGCAGATGAAATTGAAGAAGTAATCAAAAAACTCCCATCACACAAAAGCCCTGGACCAGATGGTTTCACAGGAGAATTCAAAAAGCTTTTAAGGAAGAACTAACCCCTATTCTTCACAGACTATTCAAAAAAATCCAAAATGATGGGAAACTACCAAACTCTTTTTATGAAGCCAGCATCATCCTGATTCCAAAGCCAGATAGAGACACAACAAAGAAAGAAAACTACAGGCCAATATTGCTGATAAATATAGACGTTAAAATCCTCAATAAAATATTAGCAAATCGCATCCAACAATACAACAAAAAGATCATACACCACGACAAAGTGGGATTCATCCCAGGGATGCAAGGATGGTTCAATATTCGTAAATCAGTAAATGTAATACATCACATAAACAAAAGCAAAGACAAAAACCACATGATCATATCAATAGATGTGTAAAAAGCTTTTGATAAGGTACAACATCCATTTATGATAAAAGTACTCAGAAAAATGAGAATAGGGGAAGCATTCCTCAATATAATAAAGGCCATATATGAAAGACCTACAACCAACATCATACTCAATGGGCAAAAACTAAAAGCTTTTCCACTAAGATCCGTAACAAGGCAAAGTTGTCCACTTTCACCACTTCTATTTAATATAATATTGGAAATTCTAGCCACATTGATCAGACAAGAAAAGGAAATAAAAGGCATCCAAATTGGAAAGGAGGAAACAAAGCTGGCATTGCTTGTAGATGACATGATAGTGTACATGGAATATCCTATAGACTCTACCAAAAAAATGCTGGAACTAATAAATGAATTTGGCAAAACAGTGGGATACAAAGTCAATATCCAGAAATCAAAGGCATTTTTGTATACTAACAATGAATCAGCAGAAGCAGAAATCAAGAAAAAATCCCATTTGATATAGCAAAAACAAAAATAAAATATCTGGGAATAAACCTAACCAAGGAGGTAAAAGACCTGTATGCAGAAAACTACACAACACTGAAGAAAGAAATCAAGGAAGACACAAACCAATGGACACATATACCGTATTCATGGACTGGAAGAATTAAAATCATCAAAATCTCCATACTACCCAAAGCAATTTACAGATTCAATGCAACAGCTATTAAAGTACCAATGGCATATTTCACAGACATAGAACAAACACTTCAAAAATTTATATGGAACCATAAAAGACCCTGAATAGCAACTGCAATGTTAAGAAAGAAGAACAAAGTAGGAGGGATCACAATACCTGATATCAAAGTGTATTACAAGGCCACTGTCATCAAAACAGCCGGTACTGGCATAAAAAAAGGCACATAGACCAATGGAACAGAATAGAGAACCCAGAAATAAATGCAATTCTCTACAGTCAATTAATATTTACAAAGGGGGCAGTAACATAAAATAGGGTAAAGATAGCCTCTTCAACAAATGGTGTTGGGAAAACTGGACAGCTACATGCAAAAAAAATGAAACTTGAGCACCAACTGCCACCATACACCAAAATAAATTCAAGGTGGAAAAAAGACTTAAATATAAACTGTGACACCATTAAAGTCCTAGAGGAGAACACTGGCAGGAAAATCTCAGATATTTCACACAGGTACATTTTACTGTTATGTTCCCTAGAGTAAGGATTATAAAGGAAAGAATAAACAAATGGGATCTCATCAAAATAAAAAGCTTCTGTGCAGCTAAAGAAAACAGCATTAAAATAAAAAGACAACCAACTGGATGGGAAAACATTTGCCAATGATACCTCAGACAATGGTTTAATCTCCAAAATATACAAAGAACTCACACGATTTCACTCTAAGAAGACAACTAACCCAATTAAAAAATGGGGAAAGGACTTGAACAGACACTTCTGCAAGGAGGACATAGAGAGGATCCAGAGACACATGAAGAGATGCCCAATATTGCTTGCTATCAGAGAAATGCAAATTAAAAGCACAATGAGATACCACTTTACACCAGTGAGAATGGCTATCATAAACAAAGCAATAAACAACAAATGTTGGAGAGGGCATGGGGAAAAGGGTACTCTGGTCCACTGTTGGTGGGATTGCAGACTGGTACAATCATTATGGAAAACAGTATGGATTTTTTTCAGAAAACTAAAATTGGACTTGCCTTTTGACCCAGCAATTCCACTGGTGGGATTGTATCCTAAGAACCCTAAAATACCAATGCCAAAGAACATATGCACCCCAATGTTCATAGCAGCACAATTTACAATAGCCAAGTGTTCGAAGCAACCTAGGTGCCCATCAGTAAATGAATGGATCAAAAAACTATGGTACATATACACAATGGAAGTTTATGCTGCAGAAAGAAAGAAGGAGCTCCTACCTTTTGCAACATCATGGATGGAGCTGGAAAACATTATGCTGAGTGAAATAAGCCAGATGTTGAAGGACAAATACCATATGATCTCATCTTTAACAGGAAGCTAAACAACAAAACAATGAAGCAAGCAAAATATAACCAAAGACACTGAAATCGAGAACAGGCTGACAGTGGCCAGAGGGGAGAGGGGAGGGTACTTCAGAGGAAATAGGGGAGGGATTTAGAGGAACATATATAAAGCATACATGGACAACAACTGAGAAGGGTGGAAATGAAATGGAGGGGGGAGTACGAGGGGTAGGATGGAATGGGAGTAGTAAACAGAAAACTGTACTTGAAAAATAATTAAATTAAAAAATTGGAAAAAATAAAATAAAATGATTGTATTACACCCTGAAAAAAAGAAAAAAAAACAATTTTCTGCTCTGTTAACCTTTTTTAGCTTTGCTTTAGTGATATATTTATACATTTAGTTTAATGCCTGTTTATGTGGATAAACTGGAAGCTCCCTAAAGGCAAGTTTGTGTCTATTTCATTTGTAATGATAACCAGCCCAGTGTGCAGAGCCAAACTTCAAGTTTGTTCATCCATTCTGCGTGTTGCAGGTGTGGTCCTGGACACTGATAAAATAAAATTGGGCAAATCAGACTACATCTCTGCTTCTATGAAGCTCTTAAGGTGGTAGGACATTAAAAATAAAAGGTACCTCTGTATCAGATTCTGATAATGATGTTTCATAAACAATTGCTCTATGTGTGGCCACTTTTTACAGACTGCTCCCATTATCACCTAAAATTTATTTGTCATCAGACTTTGAACTCTTTCAGGACATGTTCAATGTTGTTATTTCGTTGAACCAGATGCAGAGCATTAGGGAAACAATACAAAGGAAACTTTCCCTGAGTATTTTTCAGCAAAAGCAATAGAGAGCACTCAGACAAAAACTTTTTATTGAAAGAATCAATTACCATCTTTGGAAATAAAATTAACTGGAACCTAAGGTACACTAAGTTTGTCATACTTTCTTCCTTCTAGATTCCATTTGACAGCTAACAGTAAACTTTCATACTTTTACCTTTGCTGCATTTGTTACATTCACTACAGGTAATGCATACTGAGGCACCCTTTTTATCCCTTACTCTAAGCTCTTGTCCCCTCTGGCCCCTACCAAGTCCCCGGGAACTGAAGTGTGGCAGTTGTGAAAGTACTGGGTGATCCCATCCAAGACAGCAGGGACAAGAGGGACTGCTACTGAGACAGAGTCTCTGTGCCCTGGGTCAGTGTAGTATTCTCTGTATGTCACACAAATTGTAACAAGTGACCTGGGGCTGTGGGGTCAGAGGAGGGAACTGAGAAGTCTGAGGGGATTTCAGAGATTTTCCTGGGAAAATGCAGAGAGAAAATAAACAAATAGAAACAAGCAGTAGGACAAAAACAGGCAAGATAGCAATGGGCAGGGTATGCAGAGTGCCTGTCACCTGCTGTTCTGTGGGTAAACACAGGATGCTATTTTTGGTTTTGATGCCTTTTCTGATCACGTTTTTCTTCCTACTTAAGAAATGTACATTTTAAACACCCATATATGATAAAAGTACTCAGCAAAGTGGGAATAGAGGGAGCATTCCTCAATATAATAAAGGCCATATATGAAAAACCTACAGCCAACATCATACTCAATGGACAAAAACTAAAAGCTTTTCCACTAAGATCAGGAACAAGACAAGGTTGTCCACTTTCACCACTTCTATTCAATATAGTATTGGAAGTTCTAGCCACATTGATTAGACAAGAAAAGGAAATAAAAGGCATCCAAATCTGAAAGGAGGAAACAAAACTGTCATTGTTTGCAGATGACATGATAGTGTACATGGAATATCCTATAGACTCTACCAAAAAAATGCTGGAACTAATAAATGAATTTGGCAAAACAGCAAGTTACAAAGTCAATATCCAGATTCAAAGGCATTTTTGTATACTAACAATGAAACAGCAGAAGCAGAAATCAAGAAAAAAATCCCACTCGATATAGCAAAAACAAAGATAAAATATCTGGGAATAAACCTAACCAAGGAGGTTAAAGACTTGTATGCAGAAAATTACACAACACTGAAGAAAGAAATCAAGGAAGACACAAACAAATGGAAACATATACCGTGTTCATGGATTGGAAGAATTAACATCATCAAAATGTCCATACTACCCAAAGCAATTTACAGATTTAATGCAATACCTATTAAAGTGCCGATGGCATATTTCACAGACATAGAACAAACACTTCAAAAATTTATATGGAACCACAAAAGACCACGAATAGCAGCTGCAATTTTGAGAAAGAAGAACAAAGTAGGAGGGATTACAATACCTGATATCAAACTGTACTACAAGGCCACTGTAATCAAAACAGCCTGGTACTGGCATAAAAACAGGCACATAGACCAATGGAATAGAACAGAGAGCCCAGAAATAAACCCAAACCTCTACAGTCAATTAATATTCGACAAAGGGGGCAGTAACATAAAATGGAGTAAAGATAGCCTCTTCAACAAATGGTGTTGGGAAAACTGGACAGCCACATGCAAAAAAATGAAACTCGAGCACCAACTTACACCATACACCAAAATAAATTCAAGGTGGATAAAAGACTTAAATATAAGCCGGGAAACCATTAAAGTCCTAGAGGAGAGCATTGGCAGGAAAATCTCAGACATTCCACGCAGCAATATTTTTACTGATACGTCCCCTAGAGCAAGGGATATAAAGGAAAGAATACACAAATGGGATCTCATCAAAATTAAAAGCTTCTGCATGGCTAAGGAAAACAGTATCAAGATACAAAGAGAAGCAACTGTTTGGGAAAACATATTTGCCAATGATACCTCAGACAAAGGTTTAATCTCCAAAATATACAAAGAACTCACTCGACTCCACTCAAAGAAGACAAGCAACCCGATTAAAAAATGGGCAGAGGACTTGAACAGACATTTCTCCAAGGAGGACATACAGAGGATCCAGAGACACATGAAAAGATGCTCGATATCTTTAGCTATCAGAGAGATGCAAATTAAAACCACAATGAGATACCACTTAACACCAGTCAGAATGGCTATCATAAACAAAGAAACAAACAAGCAGTGCTGGAGAGGCTGTGGGGAAAAGGGGACCCTAGTTCACTGTTGGTGGGATTGCAGACTGGTACAACCACTATGGAAAGCAGTATGGAATTTTCTAAGAAAACTAAAAATGGATGTGCCTTTTGACCCAGCAATTCCACTGCTAGGAGTATATCCTAAGAACCCTGAAACACCAATCCCAAAGAACCTATGCACCCCGATGTTCATAGCAGCACAATTTATAATAGCCAAGAGTTGGAAGCAACCTAAATGCCCATCGGTCGATGACTGGATCAAAAAACTATGGTACATTCACACAATGGAATTCTATGCTTCAAAAAGGAAGAAGGAGCTCCTCCCCTTTGCAACATCATGGATGGAACTGGAAAGCATTATGCTGAGCGAAATAAGCCAGGCAGTGAAAGACAAATACCATATGATATCACTTTTAATAGGAATGTAAACAACAAAACAAACAAGCAAGCAAAATGTAACCAAAGACACTGAAATACAGAATGTGCTGACAGGGTCCAGAGGGTACAGGGGAGAGAAGCACAGAGTAAAAGGAGATGGACTCACATGAATAAGTATGAAGGACACATGGACAATAACTAAGATGGGGGGCGGAGATGGGAGGGGGGTGGGGAGCACTGGGCGGGGGCAGGGCTGGGAATACAAGAAAGAAAACTGTACTTGAACAAAAGTTAAATTAAAAAAAAGAAATGTACATTTTAGTTTATTCTTTTTTCTAAGGAAGTGTCAGAAAGTTGGATAGAATTCTCAACCAGTTTCCTTGGTGTGAAGAATTATTAAATATTAACATGTTGAGGCAATTTCCTTGTTATTCTGGGAACAATATAGGCAGACCTGTCTGTCAAGGTTAATGTTAAATAATGTGTTTACAATTTCCCTGAAAGAGAAGCTAATAAAACTTGGGTAACTGATGTACAATAGCTTCATAATTCCTAATTGTATTAACAATTATCTATTATTTATATGATGCCTGTTACTTCAGGTTTATTAAAACACATTAATTCTGCCAACTCTTTTGTGACCTGAATATATATGAAAATCTACTGGACAGGAAGAATTATAAGAATAACACAACATAATATGTAATACTCACAGAGCCTCATTTTATTAAGTTACATGGCCACATACATTGTCTTATTTGGTCTTCATATTAATCCTCTGAAGAAGGGAGCCCTGCCTGGTGTGGCTCAGTGGATTGAGCGCTGGCCTGGGAACCAAAGGGTCACTGGTTTGATTCCCAGTCAGGGTACATGCCTGAGTTGCGGGCCAGGGGCACAGGAGAGGCAACCACATAATCATCTGAAGAAGGGAATCTCCTATTTCATAGGTGGAAATGACTTTTTGATCTCTTACATATGACACCTTTTTATAGTCCCATAAATTTGAATGCTGGAATAATAGGGACTCTTAGAAATTAATCTGTCTGCCTATTTTATAGATAAGAAAAATCAAAGCCCAGAGGATTTAAATGATATGGCTATGTCACAGACTTCCATTCATTTTTGTTTAATTACCTATTTTTACCTCTTGCACAAAGCTTCTGAGTTTCGAAACACAAAAGAGAGTTGGCAACAGAACCTGATTTTCTAGATCTTTGCCTGGAGTTCTTAGCACATGAAACCTGTGTCCCTGGTCCCATCCACCCTCATTGTCTGGAAGTCCGTCCTGCAGTGCACAAAATACCTTCGTTATATTAGTGGCTGTTTCCTCGGATGTCAAACCCAGTCACCCCATTTCTGAACTTCAAACAATTATTTTAGCACATTTTCTGTGATTTTGCTCCCTCTTTCACTAAAGACTGTACATAGATCTAAGTCTCTTTAAAATTAGTCTTGGGGAGTCACAGACTGTTGTTCTGTTATAACGTTATGGTCTGGCTGCTGATAGACCTCTAACCTTCACATCTTAGTTTTCTGCAAATAGTGGTCAGAAGTTCCATCTGCTCCAACCTGTGGCCACAGCTCTCCCCATCGCTGACCTGCTCTTTTAGGGACAGTGGCCCCTCTGTGTGAGTCACATGATGCCTCAGCGATTCCTGGGATAAAAGCAACCCGCATTCTCAGGGCTGAACACATCGTTGGGTACATGTCACACACCTGATAAATCTGTCACAATCAAATAATAGATATAAAATAATATTAGTTTCAACCTTGCAGAACCTGAGTACATTGAATGCACATGCCCCTCAGAGTGCTCATGGTCACAGAGGTGACTCTCAGGGAGTTGTGGAGGAAGCAGAGGGAACTTTGGGGACTTACTGTCTGCTGTCTGGTTTACTCACACATCCCACTGGGAATGATGTTGTTTGTTTTAGATGTGACAAACAGCACAGTCACTGGTGTGTTCTGGGCACATCAGAAGCCATGGACAGAGGCCTGGCAGTCCTCACACAGTGACAGGGACAGCTAGTAGGTAAAAGGACAGAAGACTCTGTGCCAACTTTAGTGTTTTAGAATTAGAGGGAATTGTCTTACACCAGTCAGGTCACAGGGTGCAGTTTTGTAAGCTTTGCTGGCCTGCAGGAGAAGAGAGAGCAAATGTTTCCCTTAGAGGGGACAATAGATAGAGACACAAACACATACTAGAGCGACAACACAGAGGAGCAAAATATGTTTCCCTCTACCTACAAACAGCCCTGAAAGTGTTCCCAGGGTTCTGAAATACTTCGAGACCCTCACGTGTTCCTGGAAGAATTTCTGAGTTTGTGCTTTAGAAAACAGCTGCTCCCATGACTTACGAGCCAACCAGTAGAATAAACGTGGCTAGTTGCATTGCCTTAGGTGATGTCCCTACAGAACACTTTCTCATTTTAACTTTATCCTATTGAATGACACCTGGAGGCCTGTGAGCATTGTAGAGACAAACACAATGGATTGCAGCCAACTTCACACAGACTGACTAAAGGACAGGTGTTACCTGCTCTATATAATATAATACACCTAATAAGATTCTCCAAAAGTCCACATTCTACTGAACTTTAACACTCTCATTGATAACCTGTCTCTCTTGATCCTCTCAAAGGACTGGAGGATGGTCTGACAGATAAATATGGAGTTAGTTAGTTTGTTTTTTTAAATCCAAAACAAATGTTATGTTTTTTAGTGATCTGTGCCTGTTTCTGTCAGACACCTTACCCTCATCTGTGAATCCTATCCTAACTCAAAGGAAGCATAACAGACTGTGCTACCTCTAATGCCTCTGTTATATTCACACAAGTATTTGTATATGAATGTCATAATAACCAAAAAACTAAACAGTCCTAACGCTGATCAACTGGTGAAGGGACACACAGCAACATGCCCATGCAATGGAGCAAGTTGTGTTTCAGCAGTGATGGGGAACTAAGTCCTCAGACACATGCTGTGTGACAGATGCCACACACTGAAGTCTACATGTTTTATAATTTCATTTATATGGAATATCAAGAAAAGACAAAGCTATAAAAACAGAGAGTGAATTTGTGGTGGCCTGAGACTGGGGGTGGGACAGAGGTGATTCTTGGGGAGAGGGGAGCACAAGGGACTGTGATAATGTGGCAAACTCTGAAATTTCACTAAAAATCATTGAATTAGACTCTGAAGATGGGTGAACTTAGGTAAGTGAATTATATTTCAATAAAGCTGTTTTAAAAATTGTATTGTGAGAATCAGCTGAAATGATGCTTCCCTAAGAAGTTGTGTCTCACTTCTGCTCATCTCTCTTCTGGCTAAAACCCTTCCCGCCAAACAGGGGCTATCCTCACTGCATTTCACATGTACATTTATGCACTATAATAATGTACATCACTGCATATTTACACATCTAGATCACAAGAGCACTTTGCACAAGACAGTCCAAGCATACAATTGCAAAACATACTACATATTTTTCAGTGTTTGATAAATTTTAGTCAAAGAATTAAACACCATGCTCAAATTATAATCCACAATGAAATTAGCGTAATTTAAAGAGGATTTTTTCTTTTAACAAAATTCAGTTATTCATCTACAGCTTTCAGAAGGGCACCAGGGTCAAAGTAGTCTTAGATCCTTGCTCCATGAAAATACCCACACCTTAGGCCCAGGCCCTCAAGGTTTCCCAAGCACATACTCATGTAATGGCCCAGGCACTGTTTGCTGGATGGACCTGGTTGAGAGTCAAAGCAAGCAAAAACGTCAGTCGTTAAAATCTGTGAATAAATGAATGGTATTTTTTGCTCTTGCAAATATTGTCTGCTATTTAAAATAAGATTTTTAAGTTATGAAGATGCAGTATATATACAAGATTTGGAAACAGAATCTTACTTTATAAGCACAGGAAGACATCATTGGATAGATCCAGGCACATAGAATTAAGTCTAATCACCATTTGGTATTGTTAAGCCATCAAAACAATTTTCATCAGTACCCTTTTGTGTCTATATTCCAGCACATAGAAAACAGTAAGAAATACTGGTTTCCACAGTGCCCTAATTAGACAAAAAAAAATCAGTTTAGATTCATCAACTGGGAAGCTTTATTTGGATTAACAATTGATGAATGGCCCACCAGGTGCTCCCAACACTACGGTGACAAGATTTGTCTTAAATAAATTCAAAAGCAATTTATTTATGGTAGCTCTAACTTATGAATTGTATTAGAAAAAAGATTTCAGAGTAGTAGTGTTTTTCTTTTGGGGATAGTTTTTTTTAATTGTTCTCTGAAATATTGACTGGTCTCTGAAAAGTTTAGTTACATGATTTGACTTTAAAAATGATTTTTGTCTCTTTCTGTTTTTAAAAATTATACAGCAATTGCTAGAAATCTAAGTGAAGAAAATAGAGAATAAGCTAAATCTCTTGGGAAAACAGGGGGATGGGGGCAGGATGAGATAATAAGTCAAAAAATTTGTTAATTTATAGTTTTGAGTATGTGTGTAGAGACAGCTGAAGCCTAATCAAGGGCCACGTTTATGAATGCCAGCAGTATAGAGTCTGATTGGCACTGTTATCGTTATTAAAAATACTGCAAAAGGCCTTGATGTATAGCTTAATTGGTTAGAGCATCATCTCAATATGCCAAAGCTGTAGGTTTGATCCCCACTCAGGGCACATGTAAGAATCAATCAGGGAATGGATAAAAAAGTCAAAGAGCAAACTAATGTCTCTATTTCTATCTTTCTCAAATCAATAAAAAACATTACTGCAACAAACAGGAATTATTTGTTCCTATTTAGTGCCTTTTTTTCTTTCTTTTTTTTTTTAGTTTCCCCAACTTTGTTTCACTCTTTTAAAAATTATTATATCTTATCTTCATCTAAGAACATTCTTTCATTGTTTTTAGAGAGAGAGAAGCATGGATTGGTTGCTTTCCCTATGCTCCCAGACAAGGAATGGAATGCACAACTGAGGTACATGCCCTGACTGAAAATCAAACACACAACCTTTCAGTTACAAGACACACTCCAACCAACTGAGCATCACCAGTTAGGGTTGCTTCACTCTTAAGTTCAGAGAATAGTTTGTGAAGGTGAACATATTTACAGAAAATGTGCCCAATTCTATTTAATATTATCATACTCAAGAGAAAATAATTGGGCCCCAGAAAGACCAAACCAACATCAGGTATGGAATAAATTTTGCATCTGTCTGAAGCAAATTTCAGAATACAGCTACAGGTCCCACACTGGGGACATCCAGTGACTTCAGAGTGACCAAAACAAGACACCTCATTTCTGGAATACATTGAAGGTTTAGATAATTTTTACTTTACTTGGTTTTTCATAAGAGTAGTAGGTAGTGAACAAACTTAAGGACCTTAAATAGTGGCCAAAAAGATAAATCTTCAAATGATAGAAATTATGAAACAAAAGGAACCTTGAAATATGTCCAGTACAGTAATCCCAACATAATCTCCAATCATCTGCTCCAACATGTATTATATTTTCATAAAATCATTTCAGACTTTTACCTTAAAATGTTTGAGGATCTGTTAAGGAATGGCAAATTCATTTGCTATGCTACTATTCCCTTTCTTCCCTTTCTCAGTATTTATTGTAGTTACTGACAAGATGTATAATCTTTGAAAAAAAGTTGACATATATATGACCTACATCTGTTACTTTGGATAAAGTAATAAAGCCAGATGCATCAAGAGAAAGAAACCAGGAAGAAATTTAGCTTTGTTAGATCCATGTTTCTCGAGAGAACAGTATGAGGTAGGCCGATAGAGAAACACTTGGTTCATCAGGAGGCTGCAGGAGATAGGGAAAGATAGGACGAGCAGGTTTAGGACAAGCTGATTTGGGTAATTTCAATGGGCTCCAGGGCACAGAGGATACCCCTGGTTGTCTGGTCTTTGCATTGTTAGGTGTGTAGTTCATGCATAAATTGTCAGATGTATACTGACCCATGTGAGAGGTGTCTGGGAGTGTGTCCTCAATGAGCTGCTCAAAGAGAAAGAATTGTGCAACAGCCAACATAGTGCAGGAGGCTGCTATAGTCAGGAGGGCTGTCTCCTAACAATGACCAGGAGTCATGACTCTCCCAGTAGAGGAAAAATTTCTCCACTGGGAGTGTCTCTTGCAACTAAACAGAAGGTATGCTGGTCTTCTCCCCAAACCCTGCAGCAAATTAGTAGAAATGCACAAGGCAGAGCAGAGAATATCAAGTATGATTCTCAGAAATACTATTTTTACCAGAAATACAATCATTACAGCTTACAGGCAAAAACAAACATTGTTAATGAGTCATTTGGTGGCAAGTTTCTGTGAATCTAACCATTGCAAGTAGAAAAACTGAGAATAATCAACAGTTGATGTGTGGAAACTCAGTGTGTGAGAAGAGCTGTTGCAGCCTGGGAGGTTGGGGAAGGTCCCTGGGGCCAAGTGATGGTGGGGGAGAATGGGACAATGAACAGCCCAGGCCCAGCAGCAAATTTGACCCTATTACCCATGCTGAGGGTTTACCCCCTTAGGGAGGGAGGAGGTCCAGAAAAAAATTTTAAAAAAGAGTTATATGACAGGACCTGGCTGGTGTGGCTCAGTGGATTGAGCTCTGGACTGCAAATCCAAGAGCTGCTGGTTCAAATACCAGTCAGGGTACGTGCTTCAGTTACAGGCCAGGTCCCCAGTAAGGGGAGCATGAATTGAACCATACATTGATATTTCTCTCCTCCTCTTTCTCTCTCCTTTCTCCTTTATTTAAAATAAAAAAATAATAAAAAAGAATTGTGTGACAGAATCTCATTAAGTTCAATTTTGTTCCCTGCACAACAACTGCATATAATTTTTTTCAGAGTGTGGTTTTATTATTCTTGATTTCTTATGTTGTCATTTTAAAGAGTTATCAATATGTTGCTAAAGATATTCAGAATGGGCAGATCAAATGCTGTACCATCTGTAAAACTAACGAAACTGCCTTTCACAGCAGGGGCATCTTCCGCTTCTTAGGACCATTCTCTAACCAAGTGTTTGTCAGCAGTGTGGTGTGGATGAACCAGTACCTGTGAGAAATTCCCTTGTCAAACTTTGCAAATAAAGGAACTGAAGTCCAGCACAATTAATAAAGTTGCCTGAGATCAACACAAAACTAGATTACCAGTCTCCTAACTTTTGGTCCAGTGTTTCTTCAACTAGGCCATAACTCTGAGCCTATAAGGGCCAGCAAGAGAGGGACTAGAGGCTGCAGAATAAGAGTGAGTTCAGCCTTGTGACTAACTGCTAACAGAGAAAAGATGAGAACCCACTTTCTGGCTTCAAGTCCAGATATTACTTCTACGGTGTGGAGGTTAGTACTGGGCAGACAGAAAAGCATTGGTAAGTAGCAAAGATATAGCAGCAAGACTGATGAAAGAATGGTCAATAGAAAACTCAGAGAAACAGCAGTAACAATTCACTCTAATTGGAGACTGCTCATTCAAGACATCAGTACAGGAGATGGAATCAATAAAGCCATCTCATCAAACACCACAGGTCACCCAAAATGTATGATAGACTCACCTTTAATTCAGTTTCCTATTATCAACCCATGTGTGGACACATTGGGTTGGTAGAAATATTAATGCACAGGACTAACATCCATATAATTCTTAAATTATGTTTTAACATCTGACAAAATCTTCAGATGTGGGCATGCTAGCTATAATGACTCTCTTTGTTGGATCAATAATTTCGGAATAAATTTGTTCACAGCCCCACCCTTCATCTGCCGGACATTCAGATATATTGAAATGATGTAACTGCTGCTTCCTGTTGGTTTCCAATCCTTTCAATTTATATTGTTTAGCAAAAGAAACTTTTTTTAATTTTAATTTTTATTTAATTCTTGTTCAAGTACAGTTTTCTGTCTTATATTCCCAGCCCTGCCCCCCAGTGCTCCCCACCTCCCTCCCATTTCTGCCCCCCACCTTAGTTATTGTCCATGTGTCCTTGCAAAAGAAACTATCATGAGTTAGAATAATAATAAATTGCAGTGGTCCCAGGTGAATGTCCTGAGTCCAGATATCTCTGCAGCAACATTTTGCCAGTATTCTGGGGCTGAATAGAGGCACTTACAATTTGACCAGGGGGTGGGATGAGGGAGACAAGGGTGTAGAAAAAATTGTGATTGACTGTCACACAGGCAACCAAATAGTAACATGATACTCATGTGCATTTTTTCATTCAACTTTCAGACCATCCATACAGAAAATGCTTCGCTCCCCACTGTTGGGAACCACTCTGCCTAGTTTCAGGAGTTGTAACTGTCCCCCACGGATAAGGCTGAGAGAGTGACCTTTGGACTGTGGGCGACTAAGGAGACAAAGCTTATCTCCTTGGCAGGAGCACTGCTTCTGCTTCATCCATCTCTAGCCCCCAATGCTTGGTCAGTTAGTCAATGATGGGTAAGACCCTTCAGAGGCGGGGGGGCGGGCAACCTAAGCCAGACACAATCACTTGGGAGGCCCTCAAGGAAGGACTGGGGGCGGGGGGGCTACAACAAAGAGGGAGTGATAGACCCTTGCTCCCAGCTCTTCTCACATAGCCGGAGTCCCCATTTCCACCTGGGAGAGCGCTTTCTGGCTCTAATCCACTTGAGCCTGAAAAACTATGATGGGGAGGGCAGTGTAGCTCTCTGCCAGCTGGAGCAGTCCTGGGGTGATGAGGCATAAGAAAGAATTTGTAAAGTCCTGTGAAGTCTGCTTTTCTAAGAGTGCTTTTATTCATATGATAAGGGTCCAAGCAGGAAATGAGTATGTCTCCCAAAGTTCTTGCAACCCACTTACCTGACAGACACTGACTCAGATTAAGCCCTCAAATTTTTTTGAAATGCTATCTATTGTTTGATCCCCACCTGCCATTGATTGATGGGCCTTACCTATATTCCTGTGTACTATGAACCTAATAAAAGCCATTGAGGAAAGGGTTCTTGGTCCTTCTCCTGTGAGAGATTGACTACCTCTCCTCCCCAAGCAGATCATGTCTTGGTATTTTATTTTCAACTGTGGCAGGTGGCGGGACTTGTGGGCAAAGTTTCCCCCACTCCCCACTTCGCAAATTCAGAGGAGGAACAAAGAAACCATCACATGTCACATGTAATTGATAAGTGACTGGGAAACCAGAATTAAAGTTTACATCTTTCTTTAGTTTTTATCTTATTGATTTTTATATTTAGAGAATCTAAAATGTTTAGAAATAAAAGACACATCTAGGGCCAATCACCAATAAATAAATGTCTCAAATTACAATTCAGACCAATAAGCACCCAAATGGTTGGGATGTATTTTGAGTTTTGGTCTGATTCAAGCCCATGTGGCCCCCATTCAGAGCATGCAGACTTCAAACCTTCAGCAATAATATCATGGAGTATATGTCTTAGAAATGACTACTTGTAAATAGCACTATGATTTGCATTAAAAAGGCAGAAGAGGCAACTAAAAATCACAGCATATGGAAAGTTCAGTGCAGAACCAGCAGCTATGACTCACTATAATGTATATGTCAAGTAATCATGACAGCATCTTACAAATACAAGAAGATGAGTGAACAGCAAGTCAAAAATCATTCTTTTTTCAGAATGAATAGTGTAAGTGATCTGGACAATTACTAACACATGCTTCAATGCAGACAGAGAGAGAAGAAAGTATCAGTCACTATTAAAGAAACTCACTAAATTCAAACAGTGGGAAAAAAACTCAGAAAAGTATCAGAATGAACTGTAGAATCTCAAAAAGAAATTTAGTTTTCTCACTTCATATCTCAGGGAGACTCTAGCTACATTTAAATAGAGTTTAAATGTAAACTCTATCTATATTTAGTAGGTTTATCTATCTACATTTGCAGTGGATTTGAAAAGTACATGCATAAATGTTTGAAGGTGTTATAAGAGACTCATCATCATTTAAAAGTTTCTGGTCTTCCTACCACTAATGTTTTTCTTTATAACATAAATACATGTCCCATCAAAATTTCCACAAAGTATAAATAAAATAACCTGACATTTTCAGGCTTGCTAAAAGAATAAGTAAACAACCTGACAAAAATGTTTAAACTTGATGAAAGGGGGCTTTCAAATATGATGTATTATTTCATCTCTAACTACTTAGCAACTTAGATCTCATTCAGAGGAATGGAGATAGTGCTTAGCTCAATTATATTTCATGTAATAATGCAAAAAAAAAGCATGTGCCCTGGCTGGTGTAGCTCAGTGGATTAAGCACGGGCCTGCGAACCACACGATCGTGGTTGGATTCCCAGTCAGGGCACATGCCTGTGTTGCAGACCAGTTCCCAGCAGGGGACTCACGAGAGGCAACTGTACATTAATATTTCTCTCCTTCTCTCCTTCCCTTCCCCTCTAAAGATAAATGAATAAATAAATCTTTTAAAAATGTTTTTAAAAAGCATTGCCTTTCAGTGATCATGATATAGCTGATAGAGTAGTCTGCATCATTTTTCTATAAAGGGCCACACAGAAATAAGTTTAGGTTTTGCAGCTCATGTTGTTTACATAGGCAAATGCATAACTGAGTGTGGCTGTGTTCCTGTTTCACTTTATTTACAAAAACAGACAAAAGGTAGATGTGAGCTAGACTTATTAAGATGAGCTCCTAGCAATCTATACAAATATAACATCTTTACACTGAACACGTCTTCCACCTATGCTCCAATTAAAAAACAAACAAACAGTGAGCAGACCTACTTTGCTAATCCCCATAACAAAATAAATGTAATAAGGACTTTCATGTTAGAATCAACAGGGTCTTAGGAATGTTAGAATTCAGCAGCAAAATGTCAAGTTTGATCTTGGTGTGTTAGCTGTGCAGTTGTTTCTGTGATCATGTCTGTTGCAAGTAACACCTGAAATAGGCAGAGCTGTTTCTGTGACCATTTCTGTCATAACTAACACCTGAAATAGAGAGCTTCTTTCTTCAGGGAGAAAAAAGCCTATTCCAAACTCAAATTACTTAGTAAGACGTGTGATATGTCATAACCCCAACACACTTCATACCCTTTCTTCTTTAAAAAATTATTTTATTGTTGTTCAATTACAGTTGTCTTCATTTTCTGACCCTCTACCCCCACCCCAGCCAAACCCACCTCCCTCCCTTGCTTCCAGCCTCCCCCTTGGTTTTGTCTGTGTGTGCTTTATAGTAGTTCCTGAAAACACTTTCCCCCACTGTTCCCTCTCCCCTCCCCTCTGGTTATTGTTAGATTGTTCTTAATTTCAATGTCTCTAGATATATTTTGTTTGCTTTTTTCTTTTGTTTATTATGTTCCAGTTAAATCTGAGATCATAAACTAGGCAGATCGGTACTTGTCCCTCACTGCCTATCTTATTTCACTTAGCATAATGCTCTCCAGTTCTATCCATGCTGTCACAAAGGGTACAAGATCCTTCTTTCTCTCCTCTGTGTAGAATTCCACTGTGTAAATGTACCATAGTTTTCTTTATCATACCCTTTCTCTCTTTTTTAAGATTTTATTTCTTTATCTTTAGAGGGGAGGGGAAGGAGAGAGAAATATCAATGTATGGTTGGCCCTCTTGCAGGGGTGTTGGGAACTGGCCTGCAACCCAGGCATATGCCCTGACTGGGAATCAAACTTCAGTCCTTTGGTTCACAGGCCCGCATGCTACACCAGCCAGGGCCATACCCTTTCTTTTAAGAAGCTGTGAATATTACCACTGTTAGAAGCTAGAATGGTGACAAATGGTCAGAATTAGCTTGAGCAGAATCGAGCTCTGAGTGACAGTCCACCGAACTTCCCTCACTTTTCTCTCTGGTTTACACTTACATCTTCATTTCAGCAGAACTGTAGACTTCTCGGGGGTAGAAACAGAGGTCCCCACCAACCAGGCTGATGATCAGTACATACTTGTTTTATGAAGAAATGAAAACCTGGATGATCATTTTCAATGCTTGATGAGGAAATCAATCAGCAGAATCCTAGGGCCCTCCCTGTAGCCAGGTTGCTCTACCCTGGCTTTGTCAACAGGCTGAAGATCTGTTTAGGTCACTTCCTGTGTTTCCACTCTGGGATTCAGGTTAAGGGCACAGATGGCTCTGGCACTGTCTGCTCACTGTGAGAGAGGTTGTGCCTGCCCTACCTTGGTACCCAAGGTTCTGACTCATGTGGCTGGATCACTGTTTAATTCCCCCATCGACAGAATAAGAGTTTACTCTCCATTCTGAGTGATAGCAGCAAAGTCTAATGTAGATTTAGGAATATAAAAGGGAGCTTTTATTTGGGATTTTCAAATAGACTTTATATATACGATCATAAAATTCCAGAAAAATCAAAGTACAGTATGCTAGAGAAAGAGTGACTATCTGTGTACCCAGGGACCTGGACAGACTCCTCTCCTTCCAGCACAGGTAGACTATGCAGGATGCAAGTTTGGTCTATCAGAGAGGAGAGCAGACATTGCTCCAATGGACAATCATAAGGGTATTTTCTTGATGAGCTGTAGGGTGATATCCTCCCTTATTTCCCCAAAGAAATAGCCCTAACATATGGATCTGAGTTAATACAGTGTTTTGGAAGGTGAAGAAATCACCAGGAAGTGAGAAAGACAGGAAGGCAAAAATGCAACAAGGAGCCAAGTACCTCTGAGAGCTACCACTGGCTAGGGACCCAGGAAAACCATTGCATATACTTTAGAGAAAGGGACCAAGAACCACTGTCCCTGTGTCATCTCCCAACTGTGTGAGAAGGGGCTGGCACAGGAGGCAGTGCCAGGGCAGGAAGTGGGCTCTGCACTGTGACATAGGGACACCAATTACAGTGCCAGAGTCGTGGATAACCAATTAGGAAAAGGGGCTTGAATGGGACAGCTCCTTGGAGATTACATTTGAGATGAGATAGTAAAATGTATTCCTGGCAGAGGGACAGCTGTGAGGGCCTCCCAGCCAGGAAGTACAGGCCACTTTGGAGGGACAGGTGTTTGTATGCACGTGGCTGGAAGCCAGGACCAGGCAGGGTGGGGAGGAGGATTTTTGAGAAGTGAAGAGGACAGGAAGTCAAGGATTAGGTCATGGTTAACCTCAAACCTCACACAAAAAATGTGATCCAACACTCTGTGACATTTGTGACTTGTGTAGAATAGGGATAGACCATAAAGGATTCAATAGCACAAACCTGGCAGTTAGTGGAACCTTGACTTCCTCACTGCACTGCATCAGCACAGATTCCTGGGCCTCGCTGCTCTTTTGGCTAGTCAGTGAACAAGAGATGAAGAGAAGCCTGCACCCACTGAACAAATAAACAAATGAAAATTCAGAATTTCAGATACAGTGTGTTAATAAAAGGACAGTGAATAAAGAGTGACTGACCTGTGTGGCTGGGATCACTAGGTACGGCTTTTCTCCTGAGGACATTTAAGCTGAAGACTCAATGACCAGGAGGTAAAAAGCTAATGAAAAAGCATTTGTGCAGAGAACACAGCAAGAGGGACTTTTCTGAGCAGAGATCTCAAATGTGGGTTCAGATGTGGCTGAATGCAGGTCACATGAGGACCCTCTCTCCTAGGGTCAGGCTGACAGATGCCGCTTGAGGATTTTAGATATTTAAGTCATATTATCCTATATGTCTCTCTCTCATTATATGGAAGTGAATTTTAAAATAAATGACTCATTCTTGCCTTTATGTCTATATGTAGTTTATCTCTTGGGTGTCAGTGCTATTGGGTGATGAAATACTGTAATGTCCAAATACTGTGCTAGGCATACAGTGATCTTAAGAATGTCATTTCTAGGCCCTGGCAGGTGTGGCTTGGTGGATTGAGTGCTGGTCTGTGAACCAAAGGGTCACTGGTTCAATTCCCAGTCAGGGCACATGCCTGGATTGTGGGCCAGGGCCCCAGTACAGGGCATGCAAGAGTCAACCACACATTAATGTTTCTCTTACTCTCTTTCTCCCTCCCTTACCCTCCCTAAAAATAAATAAATAGACTCTTAAAAAAAAAGAATGTCATTTCCAATCATGGTTCTCCAATCTCCTTCTCACTAGAGAGTTTCTCACCCTTCCCTTGACTTTTGTGACCTTGTCTGGATGTTTACAGGCTCTCTGTTTTGTAGTATGTGCCACAGCTTGGGTTTGTGTTTCCTTATAATTCCATTGTGGTGTAGCACCTCTGGCTCATCTGTGGGCTCACTGTTGCCCATGAGATGGCACATAAGTTTTTCCAGATCTCAGGATGTGTACATTGATCACTTGATTAGGGTACTGTCTGCCAGGGTTTTCACTATAAGGTTATTCTGGTTTCATTTATAATTTATAAATATTTTGTGAGAAGTTACTTGAAACTTTGTAAATATCGTATTCATCAATTAATTTATCCATTTATTTATTTATAACTCTTTGTCTTTGTGGCCTTTTATCTTATTCACTAGTTATTATCTGGACTATGAATATTGATATTTATACTCAAGTTGACCTTTTTTGGTGAGTAGGAGTTTAGTGTTTATGTGTCCCAATATTCTTTGAGCATTTTCTTACTTTCTGGCACAGTAAGACATCTCAGGCTTGTGTGTATTTTCCCTGGGCTAGCTTTGAAAGGAACCATTTCTCTGAGAGTAGAAGTTCCTTTTAGAGGAAAATGGTATTTGGAAGCCAAGACTTCGGTTCTAGTTCTGCTGATTGAGATCAAGATGTTACTGCTCTCAGGAGACAGTGCTGGGAAATGCATGTGAATTCACACATTCTTAAATGACATTTGTTCTTTTCCCCTGTTGTAAACCGTGACCTCACATTCACCTAACACTCGTATTCATGCTGACTTTTCCATTTCTGAACTCCAGTCTCCCCACATTAGCTCCCCAAACCTGCATACTCTGCTGGGACTTCCGGACAGAAGGTCAGGGCAACTGTGAAGCTCACTCACATGTTTCTCCTCCTATTAGAGACCCTGGTCCTGTGCTATCTGCTAACATCTGCAAGGTTACTTCACATGTTTGTCCAGTTTGATTGTTGTTTCAGTGGAAAAGTAATTACACTAACTCTTCATGTCATTCATGTTTTCTATAAACATCACTCACACAGATACTAACATAGTCCAGGCAACCCCAGGGAGGGTTGGACAGTCACCCACCAGCCTCACTCTTTCTGCTCTGTACCTTCCTTGTATGCAGAGCTCATCTGGGCCTCATTCCCTTCATCTCTATGTGGGGATTTTGGAAAAGTGTAAAGAATGTAATATTTGTAAAGAGCCCACTGGGGAGCACAACATAGAAGTCTGCAATATGGGGAAACTGATTGATCAAATACACCTGTAAAGTCTGTTGAAATTGATTTTCAGAGAATAAACTTTGTCTAGTCATGTACACTTCAATTCCTTCACAATATTTTCTCATGAGTTTTATAATTTCAAATTTTAATTGTTTTAAAGAAACATGTTTTTTTTAATTGACAAATGTATTTTATCACTGTGATAAGTCAGCATTTATTAGAGTGACCACTGCTGAAAGGTAGTCTCTGGGGTGGAATTTGTAAATTTTCTTTTATTTTGTAAATGACTTTATTTTATTTTTTATTTTCTTAAAGTTCTTTAATTTTATTATTTTTAAACTTTTCCAATTTTCTAATTCAGTAGAAATAACCAAAACAATGTGGCTTTCAAAGAAGAATTTAAGCTAATCTAATATAACTTCTACAACACATTCCAGAGAACTGTAACAAGAAATATTTATAGGCAGCTAATGTATTAAATAACCATGAAAAAAATCTTGCTTTTAATACACACCAGCAAAAAAAAACATAGGAATAGAACAATTAGATACTGCAACTCTTTTTTAAAAAATTAAGCTGTTTAGTATTCTTAAAACAAATTTCAAACTTTCACATGGTGAAATATTTTGCTGCATTTGATTTTCCTCAAAGTTAGAAAAAGAATGGGACCATCAAGCCATGCTCTTATATATCTCCAGAGGCAGTACAGCTTAGTGAGTAAGATCACAGAATTTGGAACCAAACTATCTTCATTTAAATACCACTCTACCTATACAAGCTTTGGGAACTTAAACAAATTATTTTCCTTTGCTTCAGTTTTTATTTATTTTTAGAGGGAAGGGAAGGGAGAGAGAATGAGAAGGAGAGATAGATGTATGGTTGCCTCTTGCATAGCCCCAACTGGGGACCTGGCCCACAGCCCAGGCATGTGCCCTGACTGGGAATCAAACCAGCCACCCCTTGTTTTGTAGGCTAGCACTCAATCCACTGAGCCACAGCAGCCAGGGTGGAATTTGTAAATTTTCAACAGATATGGCTCAGTTCAGCTTTGAAGAGGAAGTGAAAATATAGTTATTGCCACATAATAATATTCCAGTCAGCAATGAGCTCCATGCTGGTCCCACAGACTATAATGGGGTTGAAATTCCTATCACCTAGAGACATTGTAGGTATCCTACAATGTCAATGCTGCTCTGAGTGGTCCCAGTTGTCTCATGTTCCAAAGCTCTATTGGTGAGTTTTCTTATGTGTCTCATGATATTTAACTGATCATTTCTGGTAGAAGTTGTGGAAATATTTTCTGTGCACTGGGTTAAGGGAGTAGAGGGGTTCCTGCCTAGGGCTCATTGGCTTTCCCTTTATCAAAATATTATTGAGTTTCACTGGTTCTATCCTTGTACTAACATTGGTGTCACCCCAGTTCCTGCCCTATGAAGGCAGTGTGAATTTACATCCTACCTTCAGACCTGGTGTTTTTACTTGATGTGGTACCTGTTTTTATGGGCAGTGCAGTGACTCAGTGCCACTTCAAGCCACTGCATGTGGACAGAGGCAGTCTGAAGGATCCTTGGCTGGAGAGTTTCCTGAGCTCTACCAACTGGGCATCTAGCGCCAAGATTTTGCTCCCAGTGGTGGTGGGAGAACAGGCCATAGAACATCAACCAAGGACCAGAGGGATTGCTTTTTGTGTGACGCTCCTATTCAGTTCCTGCTCTCTTTCCAGCTTACCTGATATAATATTTAATACATATTTTATCCAGTGTTTCTTTATGTGTAGACCTGGAAGGGCAGGGCTTGTGCGGGCAAGATCCACTCAGGCCCCTCTGTTGCCTCTCTGATAGCAAAATCTTTAAAATTTGAGAAGCTATGCCTACCTAGCTATGATGCCATTACCCCTCATCCCAATTCTCTTTATCAGTTTTTATTTCCTTAATCAAAAACATTCTTGAATTCATGTATTTCTACTTACCCATATCCTACATCTTCCCAAACTTTGGTTTTAGCTCAGGAGATAGTAATGAAGACAAGGGAACTTGGACTGTGAACCCTGACCTCAGTGTAGGGATGCAGGGGTTCTGCCCGCTTATCACACCTCCACTATGTTGGCCAGGCAAGGTATTAATGTGGCCATGATGAGGGGTCTGAGATATGGGGAATCTTGGCACCCTCTTTCCTGGCTTCCTCTCATTTACTCAGTTAGTAACCATTTACTAAGCACCTCATGTATGCACTCTGTATGGAACTGTCTGTTGTTTCTTTCTATCTTGTTCTATGGGGCAAGGTATATAATATCCACAGCACTTGGTATTATAGATTGTGGGTGACACATCAGAGCTCTGGGTACACAAAGGCCTAAGTTCAACTTTGATCTTAGATTATGTGTCACCAGCTTGTACAGGGAACCACCACACAGCCCAGAATATAGTCCACTTTCAATTCAGGATATATTTTGATAACAATAATGTGCTAATATTGTCTAACTGGATGTTAACTACACCCTGCTGGGTAAGAATCATTATATTGTGGGAGTCTTCCATTCATTCATTTATTCATTCAACAAATACTAACTCCATGGCTTTGTGATCCAGGCACTGTTCTGGGCACAAACCTTTTGATACTGAATGAGATCAGATTAAGAAAACTGGCCAAAAGCTACCCTGCCATCTGGCTCCAGGGTCCGGATTTAAACCCAGATCTATCTAACTACAAAAATGTTAGTTAGCTACTACCCAGTACTTCCTCCTGAATGTTGCAAGTGAACCTCTGCAATTGAGGAATTGTCCTCTTTTTCTTATTCCCTCTGTTTTCTGTGTCTTCCTTCCAGCCTCTCCTGGGACTGCTTTCTCTCCATAAACAGCTTTTGAATCTGGGACTGACTGAAATTTTCACAGAAATTTAATATGATGCAATAAATCCAGTCAAATCTCAAGTATGATGACATCATATATTTAAAAAAATAAAATATAAACAAAATAAAACTCCAGAATATGTATAGCTTAATATTATTTTGTTTTCTTTTTTCTCCTATTTTTTCTTTTTCTTTTTACTGTTGGGCAATTACAGTTGTCCACATTTTCCCTTCATTACTCTCCCTCAGCCTACAGACTTCTACCTCCCACATTTAATCCTCTCCTTCCCAGTTATCTTTATTCATGGATTCTTTATACATGTTCCTTTTTAAAAAACCTTTTTATTGTTGTTCAGATACTGTTTTCTGCCTTTTCCCCCATCCGTCCTCACCAGCTTAGACCTCCCCATCTCCCTTACCTGTTTCTACCTCCCCACTTGTTATTGTCTATGTGTACTTTATAATTGTTCCTGCAAACCCTTTATCCTTTCCCCCTATAATTCCCTCTCCTCTCCTCTCTGGTCGCTGTCAGACTGTTCTCAATTTCAGTATCTTTGGTTATATTTTGCTTGCTTGTTTGTTTTGTTAATTAGGTTCCTGTTGAAGGGGAGATCATATGGTATTTGTCTTTCACCACCCAGCTTATTTCACTTAGCATAATGTTCTCCAGTTCCATCCATGCTGTTGATAGGGCAGGAACTCCTTTGTTTCTGCTGCATAAAATTCCATTGTGTAAATGAACCACTGGTTTTTGATCCATTCCCTCACTGATGAGCACTTAGGTTGCTTCCAGGACTTGGCTGTTGTAAATTGTGCTGCTATGAACATTGGGGTACATAGGTTCTTTTGGATTGGTGTTTAAGGGTTCATAGGGTTAAGTGCTAGGCTTCTGTTTCACCCTAGCAGTGAAATTGCTGGGTCAGAAGGCAGTTTCATTTTTAGTTTTCTAAGGAAATTTCATACTGTTTTTTATAGTGGTTGCACCACTCTGCATCCTACCAACAGTGCACTAGGGTCTCCTTTTCTCCACAACCTCTTCAACACTTGTGTATTGCTTTGTTTATGGTGGCCATTCTCAATGGTGTGAGGTGATATCACCTTGTGGTTTTAATTTGTATCTCCCTGTTAGCTAGCAATACTGGACATCTTTTCTTATGTGTCTGTACCCTCTGTATGTCCTCCTTGGAGAAGTGTCTGTTCAAGTCCTTTGCCCATTTTTTAATTGGGTTGCTTGTTTTCTTATAGTGGAGTCGTGTGAGTTTATATATTTTGGAGATCAAAACCTTGTCTGAGGTATCATTGGCAAATATGTTTTCTTATACAGTTGGTTCTCTTTGTATTTTAATGCTGTTTTCTTTAGCCATGCAGAAGCTTTTTATTTTGATGAGATCCCATTTGTTTATTTCTTCCTTTATGTCTCTTGTTCTAGGAGACATATCAGTGAAAATATTGCTCCATGGAATATCTGAGGTTTTCCTGCCTCTGTTTTTCTCTAGGACTTTAATGGTGTTACAGCTTATATTTAAATCTTTTATCCACCTTCAATTTATTTTTGTGTATGGTGTAAATTGGGGATCAAGTTTCATTTTTTTTTTTTTGCATGTAGCTGTCCAGCTATGCCAACACCATTTGTTGAAGAGGCTATTTTTACTCTATTTTAAGCTGTTGCCCTCTTTGTCAAGTATTAATTGACCATAGAAATTTGGGTTTATTTCTGGTCTCCTTATTCTATTCCATTAGTCTATGTATCTGTTCTTATGCCAGTACCAGGCTGTTTTGATGACAGTGGCATTGTAATACAGTTTGATATCAGGTTGTGTGATCTCTCCTATTTTGCTCTTCTTTCTCAAAATTGCTGCAGCTACTCGGGGCCGTTTATGGTTCTATATAAGTTTTTGAAGTGTTGGTTCTATGTCTGTGAAATATGGCATTAGTAGTTTAATAGGTATTATATTGTATCTATAAATCGCTTTGGGTAGTATGGACATTTTGATGATGTTGATTCTTCCGATCCATAAACACAGTATGTTTCCATTTGTTTGTGTCTTCCTTAATTTCTTTCTTCAGTGTTCTGTCATTTTCTGAGTACAGGTCTTTTATCTCTTTGGTTAAGTTTATTTCTAGGTATTTTATTTTTCTTGTTGCTATATAAAAACAAATTATTTTTTCATATTTCTGTTTCTGATGTTTCATCATTTGCATACAAAAATGCCTTTGATTTTTAAACATGGACTTTGTACTTTGCTGTTTTGCCAAATTCATTTATTAGGTCAACCATTTTTTGGAGGAGTCTATAGGATTCTCTATGTACACTATCATGTCATCTGCAAACAATGACGCTGTTGTTTCCTCTTTTCTAATCCGAATGCCTTTTATCTCCTTTTCTTGTCTGATTGCTGTGGCTAAGACTTCCAATATTATATTGAATAGAAGCAGTGAAAGTGGACAAGCTTGTCTTGTTCCTGATCTTAGTGGGAAAGATTTTAGTTTTTGCCCTTGAGTATAATGTTTGCTGTAGGTGTGTCAAATACAGCCTTTATTGTGTTGAGGAATGCTCCCTCTATTCCCACTTTGCTGAGTGTTTTTTTTCCTCCAATTTTTTATTTAATTGTTTTTCAGGTACAGTTTTCTGTCTATTACTCCCATTCCATCCCACCCCCCATCCTCCCTCCTCCCTCCCATTTCCACCCTTCTCAGTTCTTGTCCATGTATCCTTTATATAGGTTCCTCTAAACCCCTCCTTTATTTCCCCTGAAATTCCCTCCCCTCTCCCCTCTGGTCACTGTCAGCCTGTTCTCTATTCCAGTGTCTTTGGTTATATTTTGCTTGCTTGTTTGTTTTGTTGTTTAGCTTCCTGTTAAAGGTGAGATCATATGGTATTTGTCCTTCAACACCTGGCTTATTTCACTCAGCATAATGCTTTCCAGTTCCATCCATGATGTTGCAAAAGGTAGGAGCTCCTTCTTTCTTTCTGCAGCATAAAATTCCATTGTGTATATGTACCATAGTGTTTTTATCATAAATGGGTGCTCTGCCTTATCATAAAATTTCTGCATCTATTGATATGATCACATGATTTTTTTCTTTGCTTTTGTTTATGTGATGTATTACACTTACTGATGTGTGAACATTGAACTATCCTTGAGTCCCAGGGATGAATCCCACTTGGTCATGGCATATGATCTTTTTAATGTATTGTTGGATGCGGTTTGCCAATATTTTGTTGAGGATTTTAGCATCTATGTTCATCAGGGATATTGGCCTGAAGTTTTATTTCTTTGTTTTGTCTTTGTCTGGTTTTGGGATTAGGATGATGCTGGCTTCATAAAAAGAGTTTAGGAGTCTTCCATTATTTTGAATTTTTGGAATAGTTTGAGAAGGATAGGGGTTAGCTTTTCTTTAAATGCTTTATAGAATTCTCTTGTGAAACCATCTAGTTCAGGGCTTTTGTGTGTCAGGAGTTTTTGATTACTGCTTCAATTTCATCTGCTGCTATTGGTCTGTTCAGGCTTTCTGCTTCTCCTTCATTGAGTTTTGGACCATTATATTTTTCTATCAATTTGTCCATTTCACCTAGGTTTTCAAATTTCTTGGCATACAAATTTTCTCAGAAAACTGAAAATGGACCTGCCTTTTGACCCAGCAATGCCACTGCTGGGATTTTATCCTAAGAACCTTAAAAAAATAAACAATCCAAAAGAACCTGTGCACCCCAATGTTCATAGCAGCACAATTTACAATAGCCAAGAGCTGGAAGCAACCTAGGTGCCCGTCAGTAAATGAATGGATTAAAAAATTATGGTACATATGCACAATAGAATTCTATGCAGCAGAAAGAAAGAAGGAGCTACTACCCTTTGCAACAGCATGAATAGAACTGGAAAGCATTATGCTGAGTGAAATTAGTCAGTGAAAGACAAATACCATATGATCTCACCTTTAACAGGAAGCTAGAAACAAAACAGACAGGCAAGCAAAATAAGAACAAAGACACTGAAATAGAGAACAGGGGGACGCTGACTAGAGGGGAGGAAATTTCAGGGGCAAAAGGGGAAGGGTTTATAGGAACTAGTATGAAGGACACATGGACAACAACTAAGGGGGGTGGAAATGGGAGGGAGGTGGAGAGCACTGGGAGGGTGGGCATGGATGGGAGTAAAATACAGAAAACTGTACTTGAACAATAATTAATTTTTTTTAAAAAGGGGAAAATTCTTGTCATACAGTTCTTCATAGTAATTTTTTACAGTCTTTTGCATTTCTGTGGGATCAGTTGTAATCTCTCCTCCTTCATTTCTGATTGTGTTCATTTCGGTCCTCTCTCTTTTATTTTTGATGGGTTTGATAAAGGCTTATCACTTTTTTATCTTTTCAAAGGACCAGCTTTATTGATCTTTAGAATTGTGCTTTTAGTCTCTATGTCATTTAATTCGGCTCTGATCTTGGTTATTTCCTTTCTTCTACTTGCTCTGGGCTGTCTTTTTTGTTGTTCTTTGAGTTCTTGTAGTTCTAGGGTTAGGTTGTTTATTTGAAATGTTTCTATCTTTTTTAATCAAGCCTCTATTACTATGAATTTCTCTCTCAAGACTGCTTTTGCTGTGTCCCATAAGTTTTGGGTTGTTGTGAGTTCATTTTTATTTGTTTCCAGAAACTTTTTGATTTCTTCCCTAATTTCTTTTTTTTTCCTAATTTCATTTTCCACCCATTCATTGTTTAGTGGCATGCTATTCAATCTCCATGATTTTGAATGTTTTGTTTTTTTTTTTTTCCTTGAAGTTGGTTTTCAGTGTCAGTCTCTTGTGATCAGAGAAAATGTTTGGTATGATTTCAATTTTCTTGACTTTGTTGAGGCTTCTTTTGTGTCCTATCATGTGGTCTATCTTTGAAAATATTCCTGTGCATTTGAAAAGAACGTGTATTTTTCTTTCTTAGGAAGAAAGGTTTTGTATACATCAGTTAAATCCTTTTGGTCTAGGACATTGTTAAATACTTTAAGATCTTTGTTGATATTTTTTGGAAGATCTATCCATTTTTGACAATGGGGTGTTAAAATCCCCTACTGTAACTCTGTCACTGTCAACATGTTTTTTGAAGTCCTCTAAGATTTTTTCTTATGTGTTTGGGTGCTCATATGTTAGGTTCATATATATATTTGCAATGTTCCTGTCTTTTGAAAGATTCTTCCCTTGAGTATTATGAAGTAACCTCTGCATTCATTTTTATGACCATTTTTTTGAAGTTTATTTTGTCTGATATGGGTATTGTTACCCTGGCTTTCCCCCCCTGTCCATTTGCTTGGAAAATTTGTTTCCAGTCTTTCACTTGCAGTCTGTGTAGGTCTTTTGTTCTGAGATGGGGGTCTTGTAAGCAGCATATGTGTTGGTCATGCTTTCTTATCCATTGAGCTATTCTATGTCTTTTGATTGGAGCATTTAATACATTTACATTTATGGTTATTATTGGTAGGTACTTATTTATTACCATTTCCCCTTTTTTAATCTGTATTTCTCTCTCTTTCACTCTTTTCCTTCCTTTTCTTAAAGCATTCCTGTTAGCATCTCTTGCAGAGCTGGTTTGGTGGAGGTGTATTCCTTTAGACTACTTTTGCCTGGGAAACACCTTATTTCACCATCCATTTTAATTAAGAGCCTTATTGGATAAAGTAGCCTTGGTTGTAGGCCTTTGTTTTTTATTACTTGGAATATTTATTGCCATTTCTTTCTGGTTTGTAGGTTTTCTTTGAGAAATTGGCGGCTAGCCTTATGGGGGTTTTCTTGTATGCTACTTCCTGTTTCTCCCTTGGGGCACTTAAGGTTCTCTTTTTGTCTTTATATTTTGCCATTTTAATTATGATGTGTGTTGGAGTGGGCCTCTTTGTTTACATTTTTATTGGAACCCTCTGTGCTTCCTGAACTTAATTTGTTTTCACTCTCTAGGTTAGGGAAGTTTTCTGTCATAATGTTTTTTTAAAAACAGGTTTTCTATGCTTTGCTCCTTTTCTTCCCCTTCTGTTATTCCTATGATTTAAACCTTGTTGCCTTTCATGTTGTCCTACTGTTTCCTTAAGCTATTTTCATGTTTTTGAATCTTTTTTTATGGTGCTCTTCAATCTGGGTATTTCTTTCTGCCTTGTTCCAGCTCACTAACTTGGTCCTGTGCTTCACCCAGCCTACTTGTAATTCTTTCAAGTGTATTTTATATTTCAGATATTATATTCTTTATTTTTTCCTGTTTCGCGTTCATAGTTCCTGTTTCCTTTTTCATGCTATTTTAGTTCCGACTGAGTTTCTTGTGGTTGTCACTGAGTTCCATGAGCCTTTGTCCCTGAGCATCTTATAACCATTTTTTAATACTATCTCTGATAGTTTGCTTGCCTCTATTTAATTTAGCTCTTTTACAGGAGATCCTTCCATTCCTTTTGATTGTGGGTTCTTTCTTTGTCTCCCATTTTAGATGACTCTTTTTTTTTCTGTGTCTCAGGATGCTCTGTTTGCCAGCTTTCTTTGTGGGGTGGACTTCCGTGGTAGGGTTTATGTGAGACTCAGTGGTTCTGTTTCTTTGATCTCCTTGTCAGATGCTCTAGGGTTGCCCTTTCTTCTATTTGTGTACTCTCTTTTTATACTTGGGGTTTACCTGTTGCTGTCTCCTTTGTTGGTGGGTTCTCCCCTCCAGTGGAATTACTGAAAGTTGCAACTCCCACCTTGTCTTGTATGCTATTGTGCAGGTGTTGATAACAAAAGCAGAGTTACCAGACCGCCAAACCTATGCTGGCAAAATGAACCCCCCTACCACATCAGCAATCTCAACTGCAATTGCTCTAAAATTAAGAAAGGTGAAGAGAGATTGCAAGTATTATAAGATATGTCAAAGAGAATATGAAATGACTAAAAGGGAGGAAAATGTTATTGTGTGGTAAGAGGGAGGATAATTGACAAGAGTTGGGATAGAACTGAGCTGAAGAGAGGGAGAGAACAAAATTTAAAATGCAAGTGAAATATGAAAGGGAGGTGGAAACACTGGGGTAAGAAAAGGGAAAAGGATAATATGAGGTTTGATGTAAAATTGAAAATGTACTGGGCCATCAGGAGCAAAATTACAGAAAAACCACAGTAGGGTCAATAGCAACAACAGCTGAATGAAGTTTAATAAAGGTGGAATGGTAATAACAATATTGTAGAAAAGTGAAAAGTAAATACAAAATCTCTACAGTAAATAAAAATGATTTTGAGAAGATGGGAGAAGCAACCTCATAAGAGTAAGCAGTAAAGCCCAGGTTGAAAGAAAGGGGGAAGAGAGAGAGAAAAACAATGAAATAAAATTCCTCACTCAACTGATCAGGGGCAGGGGTAAGGCAAAATGGAGTGAGACAGCTAGAGAGTATTCTATGGGATTTAAAGTACAAACAGTGAATAAGTAGGAGTTCCTTTGCAGAAGGGTGCTGTGTGGGATTTGGAATAATAGTATGAATAAAAAGAATAAAAAGTTAAAGACCAAGAATAGTGAGTTATATGGAATATGAGTGAAGCAAAAGAAGAAAAATTAAAATGCAATATGAAAAGGAGAATAAAAACCACAATAAACAATAAAAACAAACAAAAAAACTAAATAAATGGAAAGAAGAAAGGGAACTTTAAAAAACATGCAAGTTCTGCTGAAAAGCAAAGTGAAATTTTGCTCTGCTGTTGGTGTTCACTTTCTGACTTCTTTCTTGATCTCTCTGGTTTTCTCTCAGCTCCAGATCTTACTCTTACTCTTGAGGGGGGGAAAACCCTGCCCTGCTGGTTCCTATAAGCAGAGAAGGGCTGGGCTCTGGGGTTTTTTTTTTGTTGTTTTTTTTTTTACCCTGTGGTTCTGCAGGGTGGGGGCTCAGACTGGGCTACGGTAATCACAGGTGCCCAGTTTCCAGCCCACTACCCACAGAGAACTGTGAGGCCTGCACTCTCCACTCTACATTTATGCTCTGCTGGCACTGATAAGCCACCTCGCTTTATGCCCCTTTGATCGATCCATGAGGTGCACTGAGTGGGAGCAAATTTTTCCCACACTCCTCCCTCTCCGTTGGCCAGGCCATTGCACTCTCGAGGTCTCTGCACTAAGTATCTTAGTTTCTCTTTTGACAAATGTCTCTTTGGGCACGACTGCTGCTCCAAGTCACACCCAACTGTCCACACAGTCTAACCCGCTGGCAAGTCCAGAATCTATCTCACTCATGGCCAGTCTTGGCCCACCTCCTCTCTCAGCTCCAGGTGTTACTGGGATCCCCCCAACCCTCTGGCAATGTTCTGGCTGGCTACCATCACCCCAGCCTGGCTATTCCCCTGGTTGTGTGTCATTTGTTGCCTATTTTCCACCCAGCTACTTTATGTGCTCAGGTGTGGGAAGCCCAAGACCCTCTCCAGGAGAGACCTAGACACATAAAGTTGCTGGGGGGTGGGGTATAAAAAAGGGGATCTGGGACTTCCCTGCCCTAGGAGGGAAAGGAGCTGCTAGGCAACTATCACTAACCATACTCTCCTCCAATGTATATGTGGTAGCCGTAGTCTCTGGTGCCAGGCACAGGGACCTTCCCACTGGCTGATAAAACCTTCTTATCACTTGTTTTGAAGCATCTTCTGCACACTTTGGCTTGTTATTGGCTCAAATTCTGTTGGCTGTTCACTTTGTTTTTCGAAAGATCAGCTAAGAGTCCCAGTTGGGTGCAGGAGCAAGTGGGCTCAGCTCCTATCTACATAGCCACCATCTTTCGCTCCTTTTTTCTAAAGATTTTACTAACTTCTTCTTGTTTCTTCCCAAGGCCCAAGTTTGAACTCTATTCCAACTCTACAGGGAACATCCAGGTTCTTTGTTCTTCTCTGTTCTTGTTGTTCCCATCTATTTTTTGCTTTCCTTTCCAAGTTAGATCTCAAATTTCTTCCAGTTACTCTTTCTCATCCCTCAAACATGGTTTCTTTATAGCTCTTTCACTTTTAATGTTCTTTCTTCACAGATAAGTTGCCTTTTTTCTAAAATGTTTTGAAGATTTTTCTGTGGCGAGGGAACCAAGGCATAGAGAAAGCTTTAAAATATGTTCCTGTAGTTTACAGAAGCTTCCTGGTGTAAGGAAAAAGGGAAGAGAAAACATTAAAGAGTTTCTTTTTGCTTTCAGCTTATGTTGATGCATAGATCTAAGGAGAAAATGGCATTTTTTTCTCATCAGTGTTTTGTGGTCAATGAATGCTGACAGCTGATTCTGTGCCCCTTGCTCCTTGGCCGGTAGCCACTTCCTTCACTCACCTGACCCTGGAATAGGCTCCCACTCCTGGTTCACCTTTCAGGTGGAATGTGTTTATAGTTGTTTTCAGGTACTATTGCCTTGCAGTGAATATGTTTCTCAGATGGCTTTTGGGGGAGTACTTCAAAAACGGGTACTGACCAGAGTTGAAAGATATTGGTCAGGCATGTTGGGAATAAAAAGTGAGGTGATAGACACATTTAGGTGACTGGGTGCCCTTGAGAGCCTGCTCCCTAGAACATGCCATGGGAGACTGTAAGAGAACCACACCTTGAGGAGTCTGGGCCTGTGTAGAAACTTCCAAACTAAGGTGACTCAAGAATGTACAGATAAAGAAATCAGACTTGTGTTACTTTTGTGTATGTGTGGCTTTCAGAAGGAAAACAAATTATCTAAATTGTTGAAAATTGCCATTTATTTATTTAGTACTGAAGGAACACTAAATAGATACAATCAAATTCAAAATAAAACTTTAAACTTTCATGAAAACTTTTTTCATGAAAATTAAATGACAAAAAGTCCACATAATTTCAAACTTTATTATTTTATTCAAATTTGTTTTTTAAACTGAACTTTTATTTTGGGGTATGTAGCCATAATTGGTGGTTACTTAATTAGTGCAAAGTATAAAAATTTAGAAAAATGCAAAAACTCTAACATGAAGTAAAAGAGATAGTGACAAAAACTCATCCATATTTGACGCTAATTTAACTCAGGGTTTTCTAATGTTCCACTTAAATTAAAATTTTTGTAAATTTTTCATCCCGAACTTTGGAAAGACACACTGAGAAGCTTATTTTTCAATTACAAATGTCTCACCTTCTGATTCTCAATCAACTCAGTAGGTAAAAATCCTTGCAGCTTTTGGAAAAGAAAATAGTGCATGTTCTCACACCTTTCCTTGGTTGTTGCTACACTAAAATTTGGAATCAGCAGTTTTATTGCTTCTCCTACCTGACCTGAGGGATAAAGCTGCACCCACCACTAATCACTGACACACTCACACACACATATACACTCACACATGCATACACACACTCAAACACACTCACACATACACACATTCGCACATATATGCACATTCAAACTCACATACACATTCAAATATGCACAGACTCTCTCACACATGTACACCACATACATAACACTCACACACATGCACACTCTCTCAAAAAGAGAGAAAGAGGCATCTCAACAACCCTCCCCACACATACTCCAAGGTTGGTGAGGTTGAGAATTGTTGACCTGCTGCCATCCTGTGGTGAGGTGCAGTACTACAGCTTCATCTTTGGACTTTCCACGCAAGTGCCGCTGTATCAGAAATTCCACCAGGATTAAGAATGAAGTAGCTTTCAACAAAACAAACAGGTAAGCAAAATATAACCAGAGACAATGAAATAAAGAACAAACTGACAGGAACCAGAAGGGAGGTGGAAGGGGGTAATGGGGAAAAGGAGGGAAGGGTTGTTAAGGAACATTTGTAAAGGACACATGGATAAAGCCAATAGGAGATAGGATGGAGGGTGGGAGGTGGTGATGGTTGAGGTGGGTGGGAGTGGTTGGGAGGAAAATGGAGACAATTGTACTTGAACAACAATTTAAAAAGAGAGAGATAAAAATTAAAAAAATACAAAAATATTTCAAAAATTAAAAAACAAAAAGAGAATGAAGTAACTTTTTAAAGGACTCAAAATATAAGGAGGTCTTCTAAAGAATTTACAAATTCATTTCATCCTAAAATTGAGTTAGGCCCCTGATAACACAATGTTGTCATTATACATATACTGTTTTAATTTTCAAATTTTGACCGCTACTTCTGAAGTCAGTGGATTCTAAGAATGACAAGGTGATATCTTGCTAAGCTAAATATTCTCCACTTCAATAAACCAGAAGTGTCTTGTCAGGTCAAATAAGAAATATTCTGTCTTTAATATTCTAAGCATAACACTGACCTCTTTTCTATATTTTCTTCTTCACATCTGACTTGCTCTTTTTCTGTTTATAGACAACTTTTCTATACTTATGACAACCACATCCTCATCCTCCTTTCCCTGCAACCTGAGAAGATTTCATACACACTTGCCCTGTGGCCCAGAGCACATGGCCTGAGCTTGCTGCCCTGCTGGGTGACATTGGCAAGGACCGAAACCTGATGCCCAGGTTTCCTCCGTAGATTAAAACAGGACACACAACAGGCAGTTAATCTGAAGGTTACAAATCAGAGCCCCTTAAATAGCCATTTACCATGTCTGCTCAGCAAGAATGTAGCATCTTTGTCTTCTTCCCATCCAGCAGCATCATGAAATTTCATTCATTTAAAAAAATTTTTGAGTATAAAAGCCAAAATGCCTTCCCATTCAAATTTTTCTTTTTCTTTTTAGATGGTATGTTGCTTGAGGTAGATGACCAGTCATTGGAATTACAGACATGAACACAGTTAGAGAGTTGATATTATCACCCAGTCTCTGATTTCCAGTGTAAAGCTGGCCAAATCTATGTTTAAAGTAAACATTTACATTCAAGGTCAATTTCACCATGAGTACAAGGGTTACGCTGGTTTGCGCTTTAAAGTGGGGCATGAGCTGAAGAGGGATGGATTTTAGAGGTGTTCTGTGGCCACATTTCTTATTGATGACACCTGGCAGCAAGACACAGTGAGCTGAGCAAATGCCCAGATGTTTGGCTTCCCATTGCTCTTCAATCAGTTCTTTTTTCCTTGGAATGTCCACTACTTGGATCCTCTCATTAAAAAAAGCAAAACAGAGAAAATCCAGGGCCACGTAAATCCACCTTTCAGAAAGCATTTGCCACTTGCTGGACTTCAGGGAAACAGGGTTTGGGAATAAATTGCTCACCACAGGCTTCCTCCACTTAGGAAGATAATCCTCACTGGTGTTTTGTTTTTATTTTTGAAAAGTAAAAACATTATGTTCTGGACTTGTTTTAACAGGAATGTTAACATGAGTAATATTAAATTCCATTGTATCTGTGTTAATAGACAGAAGCAAGTGATGATTTCTCATCTCCTGGCTCTGCTCCCCACTATGGTCTGACTTGACCCTCACCATTCTTATACTAACTGGATGTAGGGAACCTGACTTTCCAGTGCAACCCTGCATCGTACTCCTCTTGGTGCTGGTTTCCCATGCCCGTCCCCTTCTTTTGTAGGAAGAATTCAGAGTTACCTGTGGCTGGAGCGTACCATGTACATTGGGACATGCACACCAGAATGCTCAGTGACAGTTGTATACTCTTTTGGGGGACATGTCATCTCATCAGTGTAAAGATGACATGATTTGTGCCTGTCATTCCTTAGAATCCGTGGAAGAGATATTATTCTCATAAAATCTCCAAACTCTCCATCAAGACATCTCAGATATGCCAAGAAGGTCCTCAGTTTTGTTGTTGTTTTTGCTGGAATCACACATTTCTCATGGCATGCCTACATTACTGCTTTTGAATGACTAAGGTATTTTCTTTTCTGGATTTTTGCCTTCTTGGCAGTTAAATACCCAACCATGGATCATTCCCATGTCTTAGTGTTATGCTTTATTAAAATCCAATCTATTTGCTTTCAGCAAAATGATATGATCTCAGAAATTTTTAGATTGAGAAACTGATTTGTCTGGGATGAGGTTCCCAGGTCTGCTCAGATGCACACTTGTTGGGTGAGTCAATTCTGTATTAGGTTGACAATTAACTTGTTTAATCTGAAAATCAGTAGCATGTCTTCAATCAGCCCCCAGTGTTTTTTACAATAAAAATCAAAAGAATTAGGAAATACTGTCTCCCAGAGAAAGCACCAGAGGAGTGCTTCTTATTCCTAATATAGAAATCTAATGAGGTCACAAAAGATCAGGTGTGGTGCCAGCTCTCGCCTCTGCCTTTGCCAGCTTCCATGATGTCTTAGGGATATTTTTTAACAAAATCATTCAGACAGACACGGTGGCCTCTCCAGGGCAAGAAAAAGTGTAGGACTGGCAAACATGGAACTACTACAGCTGTTTTTAATCTGTAGCTTATATTGCTAGTGGCTGGACTAAAGACAGATCCTGGTAAGGGTGGAGCTGCAGAGAGTGCCACCATCTGGTGCTGAGCTCTCAATGCTTTTTACCCTCACTAGTTGCATCTTTGACCCCCTAGCTTGCCACAATTTCACTTGCAGCCCTGCTGAACATGATGGTTTTACCAGCACCTGGTGTGGAAGTCCTCTTCCTGAGCCCCACACTTTCATAGACCCCCTTCTCTGGAAACACTGAGTTCCAGACTGGACTAGCTGGGACTGCAAGCTCCTCCTGTGTTTGGCCCTGATAATTTAGAACGTTTATCAGAAAACAAACAGGTTCAAGGCTGACCTGTAGATAAACAAGGTAGCAGCTAAAAATGATGCCTGGGTTGTTGCACAATGTTGAAAATGTAGCTTGTACACACAAAAAATGCATTTTAAGTGAACAACAATAAAATAATGGTGTCTTGCTTTACAGAAGTTTAAATAAAGCCATAAACTATCTACACATGCTCTTATTCTTTAGTCTACTTGTCAGTGAGTTACCAGCCTTCCTGAAAAGAACCAGTGCCCTGGACCCTGGACCCTGGGCCCCGAAATCACCTCCATGGAGAGGGAAGTGTCTCTGAGGGGCTTCCACTGAACTTTAGGCAGGACTTGGGACCCCAGCAGCTGTAGAAGTGGGTCAGGACCCGCTGCCATCAGCCACACTCTCAGGAGTGAAATTAGAAAAAGGAAGTAGCTGATTGCAAAGGTCTTTTTTTATTTTTATTTTTATTTTTTAAATAAATTTGTGCTGGATTTTTAAAAATATTTTATTTATTTATCTTTAGAGGGGAAGGGAAGGAGAGGGAGAGAAATAACAATGTATGGTTGCCTCTCATGCGTCCCCCACTGGAAACTGGCCTGCAACCCAGGCATGTGCCCTGACTGGGAATCGAACCCTGATCTTTTGGTTCGCAGACCCGCGCTCAATCCACTGAGCTACACCAGCCAGGGCTAGGTCTTTTTTTAAAAAGACAAATTGAATAAGAAGTTTTGAGTATAAGTTGCCATGAGTCCCAGGAAGGTGTGGGAAAGCTCTCACAGTTGACACAGTGACTACAGAAATGACTGCAGAAGTGTGCAAACGCTTGTGTGCATCTTGATGACATTACCAGTGCTGAGGTGTGGAATGGGAGGGGCAGACACCTTCCCACTTTTTCCCACAAACATAGGACACTGAACTGTATTACACCAACTGGACAAAAAGTATCATAAGGCAGTGCTTCTGACCCACATTAACTAACTCATTTAATGTTCTATGTTTTTTAAAATTTCATTATTGGGCTTCCAGCCCCTGTTAATAAAACTGAGTTTAAAACACTGAAAGAGCATTATTTTTTAAAAGGCTCTTGATTAAAAAAAAGATTGTGATATTTAAAATATTTGAGGCCCATCATATTCAAAGTTCAAAATGTTACTGCCTTGGGTCCTGTGGCAGCTGTAACAGATAAACAGAAATTTGGTGCTTAAGGCAACATGTTTGTTCTTACAATTCCGGAGGTCAGCAGTTGGGCTAAAGTCTGGGTGTGAATAGGCTGTAGCCTCAGCTGGAGTAGTGCTGGGCCCTTCATCTCCCCTCAGTACCAATACAGATTTTCCAATCTCTCTACTTTCTTAACATCACTTTTTCCTCTTCAATCCTCTGTCCCCTCTTACAAGGACACTTGTGATTACATCTAGGGCCCACCAGACAATCTAGCATCATCTCCCTATCTTAAAATCCTGACTTAATCACAACTGCCAAGTCTCTCTTGCCATCTAAGTTCCCATTCATGGTTCCAGGTCTGAAAGCAGGGGCATAACTGGCCATTGTTTGGGCTACCACCAATAGTGTCCACATGGCTCTTTGACTTAACTACTACAGTGTGAGCTGAGGAAAGAAACTCAGGTGTGGTGCCCAGACCTGTGGGCCCCAAGGACATGAGACTCCTCTTGGCCTTGTCCACTCTGTGAGCCCAGAGCTGCTGAAATTCCCACATGAAACAAACTCAGGCCTGAGGAGCTGTGACTCCAGATCCCAACTTTGCAAAAGAGTATGATGCTGGGTGCCAGTTGTTGAGCAGAAGTCAAAAGTCCACTCATTGCTGTGTCCCAGTGAGTACAGTTATCTTCTGTCTCCTGGAAACCTGTTCCTAGGCCTGAGCTGTCCATCAATAGCACTACAGAGAGGAGAAATAAGTGGAATTAACTGAGTGACAGGTAGCTGGAAAGAAGTGCAGGGCCTTTTGTGGAGAGCTGGAAACACTCTCCTAAAGAAGAAAGTCGTTTAGACAATATTGAACTGGGGAATCTCCAAACTGGACAACAGCAATTGAGTGGCAGATGGAATAGCAATGATTCTTCCCAGAAAAGCATGGGCAAGAGTACTTCCTGTTCCAACAGGCTGAAATGTGAGCTCCAGCTGTGCTCTTGCTGCCAGGTGACCATGCACAAAGTACTTAACTTTCTCATCCTTGGTTTCCTCGCCTTACAACTTTTTCTAAGGTTATTTGGAGGTTTCGTGGCATCATCTACTACTGAGTGCCTGAAGTGTATGATGCTGATGCAGGCACAGTAACAAACAGGAAGGGTGCAACATCAGGCCGTGACACAACTATGGACATGCATTTCTGAGCAGTGGCTTTACCTTTGGGGTGCATTGACTGATGTGCCTGGTACAGTGGTCCCCTGGAAAGTCATTGAAGTTCTAGTGAATTCTTGAATTTCACACCACCCACCATATACACACCTGTGACATTAGCATCACAGCTCTATATTTCTTTCTTTCTTTTCATTAAGCCACACCTGAGAATATGTTTATTGATTTTAGAGAGAGATGGAGGTAGGGGAGAGAGAGAAACATCAATTTGAGAGAAAAACATCAATCAGTTACCTCTTGTACGCACCTTGACTGGGGGTGATCAAACCTGCAAACGTTTTGGTATACAGGACCATGCTCCAACCAGCTGAGCCTCCTGGCCATGGCACAGCTCTGTACTTCTGACTTCTTGTGTGTCTGAGTTGGTAGTGCAAGCTGCACTTTTGTATCACCATGTCAAGGACCTCATTGATACTCAGCATGAACACTGATTGGTTTTTTTAATTATTTTGTTGTTCAATTACAGGTGTCTGCATTTACTCCCTCACCACTCCCCCCACTGCAGCCAAAGCCACCTCCCTCCCTTGCTTCCACCCTCCTTGGTTTTGTCCATGTGTCCTTTATAGTTGTTCCTGGAAACCCCTTCACCCCATTATCCTCTCCCACCTCCCCTCTGGTTACTGTCAGATTGTTCTTAATTTCAATGTATCTGGTTATATTTTGCTTGCTTTTTTCTTTTGTTGATTAGGTTCCAGTTAAAGGTGAGATCGTATGGTATTATTGTGACATCAAGACATCTGCTGCAATAATCACAAGTGACTATCCCCATTCAAATTTCCATTACTATTAGCCCTCTGTTTCTGACAGCTTGTTTCTCATTTCATCCTAGAAACCACAGTCTTGCCTTATGTCCTTTCATTTTAGTGTTCACACAAAAATTAGCCTTTTACAGACATTGTAAACCAATTTTAAAAGGAATGCTATTGGTTTTCCTGGATCCCAAAGATGTGATCCATCCCTCCTCTCTTTTGAATTAATGGTTCCATAACACTGAAGATGACTCACTGCTCTCCAGCCAATGACTCTCATTCTTAGGGAATGTTGTAAATCATGAACCAACTTCTAGAGGGCATGTACTAAAATTTGTTTGTTTAAAAATTGAAGCTGCTCTTTTGTTTCTGAAAGGCTTTGAAACTATTTACTAATTAAATCAAGATGAGGAAAATAAGAACACAACAAGATAAATCATCTAAAGGAAACAAACTGTAGAATTTCAGGTAGAGTCAAGCTTTCCAACAATACAAGTATATTTGGATTATAACTATCTGAGTGCTGCAGTAAAAAAAAGAAACACACTAAGACACTAAAGTGGACACATGTCTATTAGTTTCCTAAGACAAAACTTTGCTTGCAACTAAACTCACATAGAAATCTACTGTAATTGCCTTTGTCATAGCTGTCAAAGCTACTGATATCTATAACAGTATCTATAAGATGTAACATTATTTACACAGAATATTTTTACAGCAACACTGTGAAGGCAGAGGAATATTTTAAATCCTAAATCGTGATTATTTGTCTGAGAAGGGCTACATGTTAGTGTGCTGGGGTGGCCTTAACAAAGTACCATAAACCCAGTCACTTAAACAATAAAAACATAGTGTGAGGAGTTTAAGATTGAGGTGTCAGCAGGATAGGCTCATCCTGGAGTCTTTGGAAAAGTTTGTCTGAACTTCTGCCAGCTTCTGGTGGTTTGCTGGCTTGACACACAGCCCCTCTATGCCTGTCTTCATGTTCACATGGTGTTCACCCTGTGTGCATGCCTCTCTGTCCAAACTTCTCTTTCTTATAAGAACACCAGTGGTGTTGGGTTAGGGGCCCACCTCACTGTAGTCAGGACCCCATCCTAACTAATTACATCTGAAATGACTCTATTTCCAATTAAGTTTCCATTCCGAGCTTATTAGGTTAGAACTTCAACACCTGATATTCTGACATTGTTGTTTTCATGCTTCTGGCCCTATCATAGTCATAATAACCATCATAGCAACATAATGTTCTAATTTTCTTGTTAAAAATGTATCTTTTGAATAATACATTCAGGGGAGTCCAATATTACCTCCACTCTTGTAGCTACATATCTGGTTGAACCTTCAGGCTCTGAATTTAAACAAACAAAAACCGAGTCCTGTTCCCATCAGTTATCAGTGTTGAGATCTTGCACAACATCAGGTATAAATAAGGCAGCTATCCAGTTAGACTTTAAGTACTGCCCCTGCTACATAGTACGTGCCAATACATGTCAGTAATTATTTTTGTAGAAATTTATATTTTGTAAAGCAAAGAATAATCTTGTAACTCAATGCGAATCAATACAGAAGCACTTTGTCATATTTTATTGGTAAAGAAATATAGGGGGCACATGTTCCTAACAAAATTAATCTTTAGTGAAAATGTTTTATGGTACATTACTAACATACACATACTCAAGTAACCTGACACATTCTCAACATTTATTATCAGGCAAAAATTATGCTAAGAATCCAGACCATGAGATGATTCTCCATTGGTAACAAGAGAATATGCTATTCTGACACATTTGGTAATATCTCACTTTTTAGTCAAATAAACAGTAAACAAATCCTAGAAATAAGTGAGAAAACAGCACACATGTTGGAATATGCCATGAAAAGTCTTGTTTACATATTTCTACATACACAGCTTTTTACTTTAAAACAATATTTTGAATATTTTAATTTTGTGGCACACATAAACTAATTATTAATATTCTGTGGCACACAAAAATATGTATTTTTACTGTTCTGACCAAAAATAGGTATAAGTGAAATTCATTCACATCAGATGGCTATTGTTGTGTTGACATAGCTACTGCTGACATTTTTTTTATTTGCTGTTGGAAGGGAAAAGAGGTCAGTACCTCTAACTAAATAGTCAGAATTGCAAGTTTTATAAATTCCTGTGGCATATTGGTTGAAAATCACTACATTTTTTAAATTTCATTCTTCTTCAAGTACACTTTTCTGTCTTATATACCCAGTCATGCCCCCCCAGTGCTCCCCACCTCCCTCCCATTCCCCCCGACCTTAGTTATTGTCCATGTGTCCTTTATACTTGTTCATGTGAGTCCATCCCCCTTTCCCCTGTGATTCTCTCCCCTCTCCCCTGTCAGCCTATTCCGTATTTCAGTGTCTTTGGTGATATTTGGCTTGCATGTTTGTTTCCTTGTTTAGATTCCTGTTAAAAGTGATATCATATGGTATTTGTCTTTCACCACCTGGCTTATTTCGCTCAGCATAATGCTTTCAGGTTCCATCCATGATGTTGCAAAAGGTAGGAGCTCCTTCTTTCTTTCTGCAGCATAAAATTCCATTGTGTAAATGTACCATAGCTTTCTGATCCAGTCATTTACCAATGGGCATCTAGGTTGATTCCAACTCTTGGCTATTGTAAATTGTGCTGCTATGAACATCGGGGTGCATAGATTCTTTTGGATTGGTGCTCCAGGGTTCTTAGGATATACCCATAACAGTGAAATTGCTTGGTGAAAAAATGCGTTCATTTTTAGTTTTCTTAGAAAAATCCATACTTTTTTCCATATTGGTTGTACCAGTCTGCAATCCCAACAACAGTGAACTAGGGTCCCCTTTTCCCATAACCTCTCCAGTACTCGTTGTTTGCTTCTTTGTTTATGATAGCCATTCTAACTGGTGGAAAGTGGTATCTCATTGTGGTTTTAATTTGCATCTCTCTGACAGCTAGCAATATTGAGCATCTTTTCATATGTCTCTGGATCCTCTGTATGTTCTCCTTGGAGAAGTGTCTGTTCAAGTCCTTTGCCCATTTTTTAATTGGGTTGCTCACTTTTTCTGAGTGGAGTCGAGTGAGTTCTTTGTATATTTTGGAGATTAAACCTTTCTCTGAGGTATCATTGGCAAATATGTTTTCCCAAACAGTTGCTTCTCTTTGTATCTTGATACTGTTTTCCTTAGCCATGCAGACGCTTTTAATTTTGATGAAATCCCATTTGTTTATTCTTTCCTTTATGTCCCTTGCTCTAGGGGATGTATCAGTAAAAATCTTGCTGTATGGAATGTCTGAGATTTTCCTGCCAATGCTCTCCTCTAGGGTTTTAATGGTTTCATGGCTTATATTTAAGTATTTTATCCAACTTGAATTTATTTTGGTGTATGGTATAACTCGGTGCTGGAGTTTTTTGTTGTTTTTTTTTTTTTTTTTTTTGCATGTAGCTGTCCAGTTCTCCCAACACCATTTGTTGAAAAGGCTGTCTTTACTCCATTTTATGTTACTGCCCCCTGGGTCAAATATTAATTGATTGTAGACATTCGGGTTTATTTCTGGGCTCTCTGTTCTATTCCATTGGTCTATGTGCCTGTTTTTATGCCAGTACCAGGCTGTTTTGATGACAGTGGCCTTGTAATACACTTTGATATCAGGTATTGTGATCCCTCCTACTTTGTTCTTCTTTCTTAACATTGCAGCTGCTATTCGGGGTCTTTTATGGTTCCATATAAATTTTTGAAGTGTTTGTTCTATGTCTGTGAAATATGCCATTGGTACTTTAATAGGTGTTGCTTTGAATCTGTAAATTGCTTTGGGTCGTATGGACATTTTGATGATGTTAATTCTTCCAATCCATGAACATGGTATATGTTTCCATTGGTTTGTGTCTTCCTTGATTTCTTTCTTCAGTGCTGTGTAGTTTTCTGCATACAGGTCTTTTACCTCCTTGGTTAGGTTTATTCCCAGATATTTTATTTTTGTTTTTGCTGTATCAAATGGTTTTTTTTTCTTGAATTCTGCTTCTGCTGATTCATTGTTGGTGTACAAAAATGCCTTTGATTTCTGGATATTGACTTTGTAACCTGCTGTTTTGCAAAATTCATTTATGAGTTCTAGCAGTTTTTTGGTAGAGGGTATACCCTCTTCCATGTACACTATCATGTCATCTGCAAACAATGACAGTTTTGTTTCCTTCTTTCTGATTTGGATGCCTTTAATTTCCTTTTCTTGTCTGATCAATGTGGCTAGAATTTCCAATACTATATTGAATAGAAGTGGTGAAAGAAGGCAACCTTCTCTTGTACCTGATCTTAGTGGAAAAGCTTTCAGTTTTTCCCATCCAGTATGATATTGGCTGTAGGTCTTTCATATATGGCTTTTATTATATTGAGGAATGCTCCCTCTATTCACACTTTGCTGAGTACCTTTATCATAAATGGGTGTTGTACCTTATCAAAAGCTTTCTCCGCATGTATTGATATGACCATGTGGTTTTTGTCTTTGCTTTTGTTTATGTGGTGTATTACATTTACTGATTTGCGGATATTGAACCATTCTTGTATCCCTGGGATGAATCCCACTTGGTCATGGTGTATAATCTTTTTGATGTATTTTTGGATGCAATTTGCCAACATTTTATTGAAGAATTTAGTGTCCTTGTTCACCAGCGATATTGGACTGAAGTTTTCTTTTTGTGTTGTGTCTCTATCTGGCTTTGGAATTAGGATGATGCTGCCTTCCTAAAAAGAGTTTGGGAGTTTCCCATCATTTTGGATTTTTGCCATAGTCTGTGAAGAATAGGGGTTAGCTCTTCCTTAAAGGCTTTGTAGAATTCTCCTGTGAAACCATCTGGTCTAGGGCTTTTGTGTGATGGAAGTTTTTTGATTATTTCTTCAATTTCATCTGATGTTATTGGCCTGCTGAGGTTTTCTGTTTCTTTTTCATTGAGTTTTGGAATATTATATTTTTCTAGAAATCTGTCCATTTCACCGAGGTTTTCAATTTTTTTGGCATACAGTTCTGCAAAGTAATTTCTTACAATCCCTTCTATTTCTGTGGTATCAGTTGTAATTTTTCCTCTTTCATTTCTGATTGTATTTATTTGTGTCCTCTTTCTTCTTTTCTTCATGAGCCTATAAAGGCTTGTGTATTTTGTGTATCTTTTAAAAAAAACAACTCTTGGATACACTGATTCTTAGGATTATGGTTTTAGTCTCTATGTCATTCAATTCTCCTCTGATCTTGGTTATTTCCTTCCTTCTACTTGCTCTGGGCTGTCTTTGTTGCTGTTCCTCGAGTTCTTGCAGGCATCTGGTTAGGTTGTTTGTTTGAAATGTTTCTATCTTCTTTAGGTAAGCCTGTATTGCTATCAACTTCCCTCTCAGGACTGCCTTCACTGTGTCCCATAAGTTTTGGGTTGTTGTGAGTGCATTTTCATTTGTTTCCAGAAACTTTTTGATTTCTTCCCTAATTTCAATTTTGACCCATTCGTTGTTGAATAGCATACCATTCAGTGTCCATGATTTTGGGTATTTAGGGTTTTTTCCTTGTGTGGTTGGTTTCCAATTTCAGTCCCTTGTGGTCAGAGAAAATGCTTGGGATGATTTCAATTTTCCTGAATTTTTTGAGACTCATTTTGTGTCCTGTCATGTGTGTCCTGTCTTTATGGCCCTTTTTTTGAAGTCTATTTTTTCTGATATTAGAATTGCTACACCAGCTTTTTTTTCTTATCCATTTGCTTGGCAAATTTGTTTCCATCCTTTCACTTTCAGTCTGTGATGGTCTTTTGACCTGAGGTGGGTCGCCTGTAGGCAGCATATGTGTGGGTCACGCTATCTTATCCATGCAGCTATTCTATGCCTTTTAATTGGTGCATTTAATCATTTACGTTTAAGGTTATTATTGAAAGGTACTTATTCATTGCCATTTATACACCTGTGTTCCTCCCCGTCTCTCTCTTTTTCCTTCCTTTCCTTAAAGATGCCCTTTTAGTAAATCTTGTAGAGCTGATTTGGGGGAGGCATATTCTTTTAGGCTTCTTTTGTCTTGGAAGCTCTTTATTTGGCCTTCTATCTTTTTAAAAAATATATTTTATTGATTATACCATTACAGTTGTTCTATTCCTCCCCTTCATTCCCCTCTACCCGCACACTCCCTCCCCCATCATTCTCCCCCCCCTTAGTTTATAACCACGTGTCTCAAGTTCTTTAGATTCTATATTTCCCCCACTATTCTTGTCCTCCCCCTATTTATTTTCTACCTACTGTCTATGCTTTTTTCTGTACCTTCTGCCCCCCTCTCCTACTCCCATTCCCCTGTTGCTATTCCTCCATGTGTTCTTCATTTCTATGGTTCCACTCCTGATCTAGCTGTCCTCTTAGTTTGCTTTTGTTTTAGGTGTGGTTGTTAGTAATTGTGGGTCTGCTGTCCTTTCACTGTTCATATTTTTCATCTTCTTTTTCTTAGATAAGTCCCTTTAGCATTTCATATAATAAGGGCTTGGTGATGATGAACTCCTTGAACTTGACCTTATCTGAGAAGCACTTTATCTGTCCTTCCATTCTAAATGAAAGCTTTGCTGGATAGAGCAATCTTGGCTGTAGGTCTTTGGATTTTATGACTTGGAATACTTCTTTCCAGCCCCTTCTTGCCTGGAAGGTCTCTTTTGAGAAATCCGCTGACAGTCTGATGGGTACTCCTTTGTAGGTGACTGTCCCCTTATCTCTTGCTGCTTCTAGGATTCTCTCCTTCATTTTAATCTTGGCTAATGTAATTATAATGTACCTTGATGTGTTCCTTCTTGGGTCCAACTTATTTGGGACTCTCTGAGCTTCCTGGATTTCCTGGAAGTCTATTTCCTTCGCCAGACTGGGGAAGTTCTCCTTTATTATTTGTTCAAATAAGTTTTCCACTCGTGGCTGTTTCTTTCCCCCTTCTGGTACCCCTATAATCTGGATGTTGGAATGTTTAAAGATGTCCTTGAGGTTCCTAAGCCTCTCCTCGTTTTTTTGAATTTTCATTTCTTCATTCTTTTCTGGTTGGATGTTTTGTTCTTCCTTCTGGTCCATTCCATTGATTTGAGTCCCAGTTTCCTTTCCTTCACTATTGGTTTCCTGTGAATCTCCCTTCATTTCAATTAGTTAAGCCTTCACATGTTCCTCTAATTTGTGACTATAATCAACCAGTTCTGTGAGCATCCTGATCACCAGTATTTTGAACTGTGCATCTGAGAGGTTGGCAATCTCTTGGTCACTTAGAGATATGGGCTCTGGGGCTTTGAGTTCTTCTTGAGCCATCTGTTGAACTATTTGTGCCTGTTATGTAGCAGGATCGGAACCCTAGGTGCTCACCAGAGCATGGCAACTCAGTTGCTGGGTTATGAATCTGGCTCTATGTCGGGGTGGGGCCAAAGAGGAGCACTGGGGATCCCGTCTGGTGCCTCTCGCCACTGCCACTGCCATCGCCCCAGGTGTCACAGCTGCCACTGTCACCGGGGTCCGCACGTTTCGTCCCACTGCACGCCAGTGTGCCACCATCGTCAGCCCTCGACCACTGGGTTCGCCACTGGGGCCTGCGCAGTCCATCTCACAGTGCGCAGATGTGGGACCGCGGTCAGTCTGCCCCACACCCTGACTGTGTCCGGGCTGCCTGAGCGCCTCAGGGGATCTTTCCTGCCCGACCCTGCTGGTTCAGCCCCTCTTACCATCCCGGTTGAAAGATTCATTGTTGTCGGACTTCCGTATAATTCAATTTTCTGTTCTTTGCTGTTTCTTTGTTCTCCAGACCTTTGTTGTATTCAAACTTGGTTGTGGGAGAAGGCACAGTGTTTCCACCTATGTCTCCATCTTGGCAGAAGTTGTCTATTTGGCCTTCTATCTTGATTGAGAGCCTTGCTGGGTACAGTAGCCTTGGTTGTAGGCCTCTGTTTCTCATTACTTGGAATATTTCTTGCCATTCTCTTCTTACTTGGAATGTTTCCATTGAGAAGTCAGTAGCCAACCTTATTGGGACTCCCTTGTATTTTACTTCCTTTTTCTCCCTTGCTGCCTTTAGGATTCTCTCTTTGTCTTGGAGTTTTGCCATTTTAATGATTATGTGTCTTGCAGTAAGCCTCTTTAGGTTCCACCTGCCTGGGACACTCTGCGATTCCTGGATTTGTGTGGCTTTATCTCTCATCAAATTAGGGAAATTTTCCATTATTACTCTTTCAAGTAGATTTTCTATTCCTTGTTCTTCTTCTTCTCCTTCTGGTATTCCTATTATTCAGATATTATTACGTTTCATATTGTCTTGCATTTCTCTTAAACTCTCCTCATTCTTTTTGATTATCTTTTCCATTACTTGCTCCATCTGGGAGATTCTTTCTACCCTGTCCTCTAGCTCACTTATGTGATCTTACGCATCATCAATCCTATCTTTCATACCTTCTACTGTGTTCTTCAATTCAGAAATTGTATTCTTCATTTCCTCTTGACCTTTGCTGATGGTTTCTATTTCCTTTTTCATGTTGATATAGTTTGTGGTGAGTTCATTGTAGCTCCCCTGTAGTTTCTAGTAGCTCCTTGTAAGCTCTTTGAATTTCCTGATAACCAGTGTTTTGATTTCAGTATCTGATAGTTGACTTGCCTCTATTTCATCTAACATTCTTTCTGAGGCTTCCTCCTTTTCTTTCATTTGAGGATTGTTTCACTGTCTTCCCATTATTTTTGATGCTCTTATTGTTGGCCTCAGCTTCTTAAATTGATCTGTTCTGGTTCCCTGGGTTTATTGTGTGATCTTCTGTGGTAGGATACCTGTGAAATTCAGTGGTGCAGTCTCCTGTAGGTATCTTGGTGTTTTACACTTCCGCCTACTCCTCTTGTTGTTTTCCAGCTGGTCAAACATTTTCTTCTGGTCTCACTAGGTGCAGCACCCTGAGGGGCTCTTACTGTGGCCTATCTCTAGTCTCGGTGAACTCAACTGGTTTCACCAATGCCCTCTCAAGATCCAGACTGGCGCTACTCTCCAGCGCCTCAGTGAGAGCAGATTTTTCCCCAGGCTTCCCAGCCCTGGCCTGGTGTGAGGGCACATGCTCCAAGCCAGGCTTTCCAGGTCTCCCAGCCTTGGGCACGGACCTTTGCCTGTGCTGTGGTAGAACGCACAGGGAAACTCACAATTCTCCCAAGTGGGCAACCACGGCCTTTCTCCCGGCGTTTTTCAGTCTGCGCTGGCTGGGTAGGGAGGGAGCTGATGATTGTCTCTCTTCCAGGGGCCTTGCTAACAGCCCGAGGCTCCCCAAGACTGTGGGAGAGTTGGCTCAGGCCCTGTGCTACAGGGAATGTGCTACAGGGAGCAAATGGGCGACTCTCAGTTCTCCCAAGCCAGCAACCACAGCCTGACTCCATGGGTTATCAGAGCTCTCTGGCTTGCTTCCCAATGCCCACTCCTCTCTCTGCCACTACAGGCAAACCGATCTCTCCTTGTGTTTTCCAATCTGTGCCTTGCCAGATAGGGAGGGTGCTGGTGACTAGCTCTCTCCCAGGGTCATTGTTGCCCGCCCTGGCTCTCAAAGACAAAGGCGGCCTGGCCAGGGCCCTGGCACGGTCTGGCGGAGGGCCTACAGCCTCTGTGCTGTTCCTTCGTACCTTGCTGATCTGCGGTTGTCTCCTCTCCTCAACCTCTAGTCAATCAGTCTCCGTTACACTTTCCGGAATCCTTCCTTCTTATATGCTAGGTCCCTATTGGCTATCCGCTGCGCTGCTCTGCAGATCAGCCCCGTTTTTCTCTGGTGGGTGGAGGGAAGCGAAATCATTTGTCCTACTCTGCCACCATTTTCTCCACCCCACCCCCCTGAAAATCACTATATTATTTCAAGATTTTTACTGAAGTGCTAGAGTTGTAAGGTGCTGATATAGTATCTTATTTCATGACGAACTCAGAGTATAACACAATGGCTTTGGTTTGGAGACTCTGTGTATGGAAGGGGTGGTATTTTTTAAAAAAAAACATTTTAGTGTGGTATCCAGTCCATCTCCTGGTCTTATCCAACCAGAGTTTGGATTGACAGTTTGCTGTGTCAAACTTTCTCATGAGGTCTGAAAAGTGATGAATGCAGTATGTGATATATTGACTCATCCTTGTTTAACTAGGATTTTCTGAGAGTTTCACAAAAAGAACACTGTAACACTTCACTTTGATTACTAATTGCTTTTAATTTTTTTATTTAACAGTTGTTTAAGTACAGTTTTTTGTCTCTTATTCCCATCCCATCCCACCCCTCTAGTACTCCCCACCTTCCTCCCATTTTCACCTCCTTTAGTTTTTGTCCATGTGTCCTTTATACTTGCACCTATAAACCCTTCCCCTTTTCCCCTGAAATTCCTTCCCCTCTCCCCTCTGGTCACTGTCAGCCTATTCTCTATTCGGTGTATTTGGTTATATTTTGCTTGCTTGTTTATTTTGTTGTGTAGGTTACTCTAAAAGGTGAGATCATATGGTATTTGTCTTTCATCACCTGACTTATTTCACTCAGCATAATGCTTTCAGGTTCCATCCATGATGTTGCAAAAGGTAGGAGCTCCTTCTTTGTTCTGCTGCATAGAATTCCATTGTGTATATGTACGATAGATTTTGATCTATTCTTTTACCGATGGGCACCTAGGTTGCTTCCAACTCTTGGCTATTGTAATTTGTGCTGCTATGACCATTGGGGTGCATAGGTTCTTTTGGAGTGGTGTTTCAGGGTTCTTAGGATATACTCCTAGCAGTAGAATTACTGAGTCAAAAGGCAAATCCATTTTTAGTTTTCTTAGAAAAATCCATAGTGTTTTCCATATTGGTTGTACCAGTCTGCAATCCCACCAACAGTGCACTAGGGTCCCCTTTTCCCATAACCTCTCCAGCACTCGTTGTTTGCTTCTTTGTTTATGATAGCCATTCTGACTGGTGTAAAGTGGTATCTCATTGTGGTTTTAATTTGCATCTCTCTGACAGCTAGCAATATTGAGCATCTTTTCATGTGTCCCTGGATCGTCTGTATGTCCTCCTTGGAGAAGTGTTTGTTCAAGTCCTTTGCCCACTTTTCAATTGGGTTCCTGTCTTCTTAGAGTGGAGTCGAGTGTGTTCTTTGTATATTTTGGAGATTAAACCTTTGTCTGAGTTATCATTGGCAAATATGTTTTCCCATACATTTGGTTCTCTTTTTATTTTAATACTGTTTTCTTTAGCCATGCAGAAGCTTTTTATTTTGATGAGATGCCATTTGTTTATTCTTTTTTTATGTCCCTCGCTCTACGGGATACATCAGTGAAAATATTGCTGCATGAAATATCTGAGATTTTCCTTCCTTTGTTCTTGTCTAAGACTTTAATGGTGTCATGGCTTATATTTAAATATTTTATCTAGCTTGATTTTATTTTTGTGTGTGGTATAACCTGGTGCTGGAGTTTTTGCATGTAACTATCCAGTTCTCCCAATACCATTTGTTGAAGAGGATATTTTTACTCCATTTTATGTTGCTGCTCCCTTTGTTGTATATTAATTGACAATAGAGACTTGGGTTTATTTCCAGGTTATCTATTCTGTTCCATTGGTCCATGTGCTGGCTTTTATGCCAGTACCTGGGTCTTTTGTTTACAGTGGACTCAAAACACAGTTTGGTATCAGGTATTGTGATCCCTCCTACTTTGCTCTTCTTTCTCAAAATTGCAGCAGCTATTCCTTGTTGTTTGATGTTCCATAAAAATTTTTGAAGTGTTTTTCTATGTCTGTGAAGTATGTCATTGGTACTTTAATAGGCATTTCATTGAACCTATAAATTGCTTTGGGTAGTATGGACATTTTGATGATGTTAATTCTTCTAATCCATGAACACAGTATATGTTTTCATTTGTTTGTGTCTTCCTTGATTTCTTTCTTCAGTATTATGTAGTTTTCTGCATATAGGTCTTTTACCTCCTTGGTTAGGTTTATTCCTAGTTGTTTTATTTTTCTTGTTACTTTGTCAAATGGGATTTTTTTCCTGACTTCTGTTTCTGATATTTCATAGTTGGTCTACAAAAATTCCTTTGATTCCTAGATATTGACTTTGTATTCTGCTGCTTTGCCAAATCCATTAGGTCAAGTAGATTTTTGGTGGAGACCATAAAATTTTCTATGTACACTATCAAGCCATGTGCAAATAGTGACAGTTTTGTTTCCTCTTTTCCAACTGGGATGCCTTTTCTTTCCTCTTCTTGTCTGATTACTGTGGCTAAAACTTCCAATATTATGCTGAATAGAAGTGGTGAAAGTGGACAACTTTGTCTTGTTCCTGATCTTAGTAGAAAAGATTTTAGCTTTTGCCCATTGAGTATGATGTTTGCTGCAGGTGTGTCAAATATGGCCTTTATTGTGTTGAGGAATGCTCCCTCTATTCCCACTTTGCTGAGTGCCTTTATCATAAATGGGTGCTCTACCTTATCACAAGCTTTTTTTGCATCTATTGATATAATCATGTGATTTTTGTCTTTGCTTTTGTTTATGTGATGTATTACAATAACTGATTTGCGAATTTTGAACCATCCTTGCATTCCTGGGATGAATCCCACTTGGTCATGCTGTATGATCTTTTTAATGTATTGTTGGATGTGGTTTGCCAGTAGTTTGTTGAGGATTTTAGCATCTATGTTCATCAGCAATATTGGCCTGAAGTTTTGTTTCTTTGTTGTGTGTTTACCTGGTTTTGGGATTAGGATGACGCTGGCTTCATAAAAAAATCTGGGAGTCTTTCATCATTTTGGATGTTTTGGAATAACCTGTGAAGAATAAGAGTTAGCTCTTTCTTAAATGCTTTGTAGGATTCTTCTGTGAAGCCATCTGGTTCAGGGCTTTTGTGTGATGGAAGTTTTTTGATTACTTCTTCAATTTCATCTGCTGTTATGGGTCTGTTCATTGAGTTTTTGAAGAGTTTTGGAAGATTGACTTATGAAAGATGATATTTTTCTAGAAATTTGGCCATTTCACCTAGGTTTTCAAGTTTCTTGGCATACAGTTCTTCATAGTAATTCCTTACAACCCTTTGTATTTCTGTGATGTCAGTTGTAATCTCTCCTTTTTCATTTCTCATTATGTTTATCTGTGTCCTCACTCTTCTTTTCTCAATGTGCCTGCTTAAAGGCTTGTTGATATTGTTTATCTTTTTAAAAAACCAGCTCCTGGATTCTTTGATCCTTAGAATTGTGCTTTTAGTCTCTATTTCATTTAGGTTTGCTCTCATCTCGGTTATTTCCTTCCTTCTACTTGCTCTGGGCTATCTTGGTTTTTGTTCCTCAAGCTCTTGTAGGCATTGGGTTAGGTTGCTTGTTTGAAATGTTTCTGCCCTTTTTAGGTAGGCCTGTATTGCTATGAACTTCCTTCTCAGGACTGCCTTCACTGTGTCCCTTACGTTTTGTGTTGTTGTCAGTTCATTTTCATTCATCTCCAGAAAGTTTATGATTTTGTCCTTGTTATCATTCTTGACCCATTCATTGTTTAATAGCATGCTATTCAATCTCCAGGATTTTGAGTGTTTTGGTTTTTTTCCCTTGTAGTTGGTTTCTACTTTCAGTCCCTTGTGCTCAGACAAAATGCTTGGTATAATTTCAATTTTCTTGTATTTGTTGAGACTTGTTTTGTGTCGTATCATATGGTCTATCTTTGAAAATGTTCCATGTGCATTTGAAAAGAAGGTGTATTTAGCTTCTTTGGGATGAAGGGCTCTATAAATATCAGTTAAGTAGATTTCATCTAGGGCATTTTTCAACACCACAACATTTTTTTGCTGATATTTGGATGATCTGTCTATTTTAGATAGTGGGGTATTAAAATCCCCTACTATAATTGTGTTGCTGTCAATATTTTTCTTGAAGTCCTCTAAGATTCTCTTCATGTATTTGGGTGGTCCTATGTTGGGAGCATATGTATTTACAATGTTTATGTCTTCTTGGCAGATTCTTCCCTTGAGTATTATGAAGTGACCTTCTGGGTCTCCCTTTATGGCCCCCTTTTTGAAATCTATTTTTTCTGATGTTAGTATTGCATCTGGCTTTTTTTTCCTGTTTGTTTGCTTGGAAAATTTGTTTCTAGCCCTTCACTTTCAGTCTGTGTAGGTCTTTTGTCCTAAGGTGGGTCTCTTGTAGACAGCATATGTGTGGGTCATTCTTTCTTATCCATTGAGCTATTCTATGTCTTTTGATTGGAGCATTTAATCCACTTATGTTTAAGGTTATATTGATAGGTACTTATTCATTGACATTTTTGTACCTGTGTTTCTGTCTTTCTTTATTCCCCCTTTCCTTAGAGCAGTCCCTTTAGCATCCCTTGCATAGCTGGTTTGGGGGAGGTGTATTCTTTTAGACTTCTTTTTTCTTGGAAACTATTTGGCCTTCTATCTTGATTAAGAGCCTTGCTGGGTGAAGTAGCCTTGGTTGCAGGCCTCTGGTTCTCCTTACTTGGAATATTTCTTTCCATTCTCTTCTTGCTTGCAGTGTTTCCATTGAGAAGTCAGGAGATAACCTTATTGGGGCTCTCTTGTATGTAACTTCCTGTTTCTCCTTTACTGCCTTTAAGATTCTCTCTTTGTCTTGGAATTTTGCCATTTTAATTATGATGTGTCTTGAAGTGGGCCTCTTTGTCTTCCTCTTGATTGGGACTGTCTGTGTTTCCTTTGTTTGTATGACTTTTTTCTCTTACCAAATTAGGGAAGCTTTCCATCATTATTTTTTCAAATAGGTTTTCTATCCCTTGTTCTTCTTTTTCTCCTTCTGGTATCCCTATTATATGAATATTATTACGTTTCTTATTGTCTTGCATATCTTGTAATCCCTCTTCATTCTTCTGAGACTATTTTTCCTTTCTTGCTCTTTCTGCGTGTGTTTTTCTACTTTATCCCCCAGATCACTGATTTCATCATCTGCTTCATTGATCCTGCTTTTGATTCCTTCCACTGTATTCTCCAGTTCAGAAATTGTATTCTTCATTTCCTCTTGGCCCTTACTGATAGTTTCTATTTTCTTTTTCATGTTGATATAGTTTTCAGTGAGTTCATTGTAGTTTCCCTGTAGTTTCTGGTAGCCTATTGTGAGCTCATTGAACTTCTGGTAACCAGTGCTTTGAACTCAATATCTGACATTTGACTTGCCTCTATTTCATTTAGCATTCTTTCTGATATTTCCTCCTTTCCTTTCATTTGGGGATTATTTCTTTGTCTCCCCCTTGTTTGTAAGACTCTTCTTGTTAACTCCAGCTTCTTATATTGATCTCTTTTGGCTCCCTGGATTTATGGTGTGAAATTTTGTGATAGAATACCTGTGAGATTCAGTCATGCAGTTTTCTTGGTCTACCAAGCTCACTGGTCTTGTGCTGTCCTTTAAGTTGGCTCTGTGTTTGTCTTTGGGTTTTGATTGTTTTGGGGTATTTCTTTGGTGAGTCCTTCCCACCAGCTGGTTAACTGAGGGTTACTCTGTCCACTACCTCTTGTATTTTGTTGTGTGGTGAGGGCAGGTTGTGTTGAAGCTGGTTCTCTCCTGTGTACAATGTTTTGAGAATTGTCTTTTGCTCTTGTTCAGGTGTTTGTACTGGGTAGTTTCTCCACTATTTAGTTGTATTTCTAGATAGGTCCTGGGTTGAGATTTGTGTGGTTTCCATCCCTTCCTTTACCTCCTTCTGTTGTTATGTGTTGGTGGTTTCTTTTTCATTGGGTTTCCTCTTCCGGTGGCTATCCTGGTGTTCAACGCTTCCACCTGTTTGTCTGATATTTCAGTGTCCGCTACCATTTTTGGTCTCTTATTTTCATATATTCTGGGGCACTGTTGGCTGTTTGCCCTGTTCTTTCATAGATTAGCTAGGTTTTTCTCCCATGTGTAGGGGGAAGTTGAATCTGCTCCCTTCTATTCCATTGCCATCTTCCATCAAAACTATTCTTCAGAACTGATTTCCCCAATCACACAGGGTTCTGGATGCAGTAGAAACCACACCGTTCCAGTGCTAGCTCTCCACGGAGCTGATTACTAATTTTAGGTCATATGTTATATTTATTCAAAGTTCAAATTATTGAAACTCGACAGGAGTCAGTACAAAATAGAGCTCTGTATTTTATCCTTAATGAGGTATTCTTTCACCATCTCTATTATTCCTCAACTTGAAATGTTTGAAAAAATTTTTTCATACCTGTGTCCAGTGCTTTGCTGTGTAGAGATGCATTAGAATTAATGGGATATCCCTATGGATCTGAATAAGAATGTCGTGAAAAAGTAGCAATATGACAAGTTTGGGGCAGGATAAGAGTGGAAAAGAAGAGAAGAAATGGGGATTTTAGTACAAGATCTTGAAATAATTTTGATATGTTCAGTATATAATTAACCAACTAAATAATATACAGGAAAAGACTGCACTATTCTAATCAAAAGGTTTTAAGAATTTAGAAGAAAAGATTGACTCTTTGAGCTAGTTATCAATAGGACAGTCAATGAAGTTTCTTTAAAAAGAAATATACACATAGACGTTTTTAGTCACAGTTAGTCCATTAATATCCCCTCCTCTCTCCTGGTCTCTCTCCAGCAGAAAAGGGGTTGTTTAGGGTAGAAAAAATAATATTCAAGGAGTCCTCACAATTTACAAAATATGAGTGGTATGGAAAGTTTAGAAATATTTTTTAAATATTCTGATTGCTAAAACTCACGAAAAAAGGTCAGATTTTTATGAGCATCCAGTAGTCAAACTAATAGCAGGAAAAGAGCATTGAACTCAGCCTTATACAAACTGAAAGTTTTCTTTCAGCCATTTGCTGTAATTAGTTGTTATATAGGACTTGCTCAAAATATAGAGAACAGAAATAAACAATAAACCACATTAATCAGAAGCATGTCATGACACTTCTCACTAGTTGTGGCAGACTTGCATGGTGAAGCTCTCTAAAGTGCTCAGACAGTGATGGCATCATACAGGGTGACAGTCACACAACTGAGGAGCAGTCATTCAGAATGTCCCCTCTCATATACGAGGTGCTGGATCTTCTGGTCACGGTGTACATTAGCACAGACTAAGGGGACTGGCCACTGAGCCCTGCCTTTTCCACTTAAGGGCCACATAACATCATTAAATTTGTTTTTTTCACTGAGAGATTAGGGCTAACCCTAGAGCTCCATTTCTGTTTTATAGGGTTTTTACAAGGATTAAGTGACCTCAAATATGTAAAAGGACAATGTAAACTATAAAGCTCTGTAAAACTTTAATGGTTACTACACATACAAGAAAGAAATATTTGTTATAATTCACTTATAAATGAGCTTGATGTTCTGACCTTTCATTGTAACCCACTGATAAGTATAAAACATATGTTTATTGATTCATAGTGGTGGTCAATTAATTTTATAAAATTCCACCTCAATAAAGTACTGAATCATTGAGCATACTGTTCAAACCAATGTCTTTTAGAACAATCATTAATAACAGTTTTCTTCAAAATTTTAAATTGAGTAGCCCCGTCCCTTTGGGAATTCAATGCCAATGTCCTAATTAATTTTCAATTAGAAGTTAATTTGCTTTAAAATATGTTATCAAACTTCCTGGCCCTGAGCCATTTTAGGGTACAAGGAGCACATCTCATCCCTCTAGTAGGTCACAGAGACCTACTAGTGCTCTGAGCAAACACTTGGGTATCCACAGGACATGGCACTGTCTGCTTGCAAATAACATTAGATAAGACAGTTCTCAAAGATGGTATAAATAGTAATAACTTTCCTATGTGACAACTGTATCCAAGTAATAAAATGAGTCATGAAGAACATTTCACTCACCAGCAATCTTGATTATAAATATTTAGGAAAAATTATAAATTATTTTCCAAATAACGTTGTAGAAATCTTGGATTAATAGTAACATGTATTACTGAATCAGAAAACTCAATATATCAAATGATGTAAAATTGATTTAAAGGTTTAAACATTAAATACTCACGAATGATCAAGGCAATTTTAAAGAATAATGAAAGGAATTTCTTACTAGATATAAGAATGTTGTGTAATGTTACAGACATTTAAAATTTGGTACTGGCACTAGAATAGATAAGTAAATGACACATGATAGAAAGGTCATATATAACCTCAGATGTGAACGTGAAGTTATGTATAGCAAGACACAGGTAGATTCCTACCCTAGTGAGGTAAAAAGGACACCTGGGCTGGAGAATTGCATTTGGACATGGCTCTGAACATCCTGGCACAAGGGCCAGGACATGGGGAGTTAGTCACCATTCCTGGGCCTACATGCCCCTGTCTATGGGATGGATGTGTGCATTTTCCTACTGGGGTTGCCAGTGGACCCTCTGATGCAGGACAAATGGGGTCTCAGCACAGCACGATGTTCCAAGTGCTCAGCAAACACCAGCAAGATTGCTCAAAGAACAGAAGTTGACAAGAAACTTTCCTGACAAAGAGCCCAGAGTTAACATCAAATGTAAACACTTTCTGCTTTTGTTCTTACAGAATTTCTCTCTCGGTTATCAGAGTTCTTTCATGTGTCAGTCTGAATCATTTCAGTGCCAGTTCATTTAGACAAAAAGTCAAAGATAGAAACTAGGAGAGCAGGAAGCAGAGTCCTGAGGGCCAGGATGAGGTCCTAGGAATGACATTAGTGGGGCAGTGACTTCCAGCCTGCAACCTTTGCTTGTGCTGGTGGAAATTTAATTTCCAAATATTGAAGTCGTTGGGAGAGAAATGGGAAACAGTTTTAAGCAAAAGAAAGGCTGGAGAAGTACATCATACACTCACATGGGTCTCCTAAATCTACTACCTACCTGTGTGCCTCACTACATGCCACATATCTGCTAAACATTTTATAAGCTGTTTTTATCTTCCTGTTTTCAGATGAGACAACCAAAGTTCACAGATAATAATTGCTTGGTTGAGGTTATGTAAAGAAACAAAGGTTGTAGTCAGAGGAAGCACTTGTTCTTTTCTTTTCTTTCTTTCTTTTTTTAATTTCAGTGAGCTCTTTTTAAGATTTTATTTATTTATTTATTTATTTATTTATTTATTTATTTATTTATTTATTTTTTTATAGAGAAGGAAAGGGAAGGAGAGAGGGAGACAAACATCAATGTGTGGTTGCCTCTCACATGTCCCCAACTGGGGACCTGGCCTGAAACCCAGGCATATGCCCTCACTGGGAATTGAACTGGTAACCATTTGGTTCACAGGCCTGTGCTTAATCCACTGAGCTACACCATCCAGGGCTCTGTTCTTTTATTTTTTAGGCACACATATTTAATTAATAATACTTTTATTTCCACCACCCATCCCCTCCCACCTGAACCCATCTGTTCTCTGTACTAATGAGTTTTTCTGTTTTGTTTGTTAGTTTATTTTGTTCTTTAGACTCCACATGTAAATGAAATCATGTGGTATTTGTCTTTCTCTGACTGACTTATTTCACTCAGCACAATATCCTCTAGGTCCATCCACATTGTTGAAATGGTAAGATTTCATTCTTTTTATAGCTGAGTAATATTCCATTGTATATATGCACAACTTCTTTATTCAATTGTTTATTGGTAGGCACTTAGGTTGCTTCCAAGTCTTGGCTGTTGAAAATAATGCTACAATGAACATGGGGTTGCATATACATACGTATGTTATTTTGCGTTGAAGTTTTTGGTTCCTTTGGATATGTATCTATAAATAGAATCTCTGGGTCATAAGGCAGTTCCATTTTTAATTTTTGGAGGTAACTCCATACTGATTTCCACAGTGGCTACATCAGTCTGCATTCTCACCAGCAGTGCAGGAGGTTCCTCTTTTCTCCACATCTTCACCAACACTTGTTTTGTGTTGATTTATTGGTTGTAGCCATTCTGAAAGAAGTGAGGTAATACCTCATTGTGGTTTTAATTTGCATTTCTCTGATAATTAGTGATGTTGGACATCTTTTCTTATGTCTTTTGGCCATCTGCATGTCCTCTTTGAGGAAGTAGCTATTCAGGTCCTCTGTCCATCTCCTACTTGGATGACATTGGTTCCTTGTAGTAACAGCTGTTATAACCTGAGCCATGGACATCAGAAGGGCAGGTGAGGCGGCTGAGCTGTGGAGAACAGTCTGCCCCTGTTTTTTAAGCAGCAGTTTTAGGATGGTCAGTGTGACTAATGTAATCACATTTGCACTGAAAATTCACTGGAGTAAAGAAGTAAAAGCCCTAAGAGATTCCTGTGGGCAATTTGTTGCTAGCAGAAACCATGTCTTGGTAGTTGATGGCTACAGGTGTAACAATTCCATTTTTTTGTCCAGGAACTAAAGGAATACAGATTGGCCAGAAAGGCCAATCTATTTAACCCCTCCACACAATAAAAAGAAATAGTTTGTATAATTGACACACATCTGTGAGACAATTTTTTTAAGTGGAGCCTTTCCTGAGGTAAGGTTTTCATGTTTTTTTAACAATAATTACAGGGGTGGCAAAAGTAGGCTTCTTAGTCATTAGTACATGAAACAGAGTTTATTCTTGTATTGTCATTTAATTATTATGTTATTTATTATTATTATTATTATTATTATTAACCTACTTTTGCCCAGCCCTATATTTATGCCTCCTTTCCATCAGTTATGCTTACTGACTGCACAACCTTGAAAGAGTGGTTGTGAGGCTGATAAAAATCTGCAGTGCTCAGGCTGTAAACCTTTATCCTCATCCAGTTGATGAGCTACCTGTCAGAATATGTTCCAATCTTATAATCCCTAAAACTCCATTTTGGCAATGCTCATGAAAACCTTAAGCCACATGCCACTGAGGCTGGTTTTCTCCTGCTGAAATGGTGCCTGTAATTGCTAGACTCTATCAAGAAGATGGTGGAATTTAAGCTTATTGATTGGGGCTCATGTTGGATAGCAACCCCAAGAGCCAATGACTAAAAAGTATGGATTTAGCTTTTGTGAATAAAAAATAGTCAGATACATATAGACAAATGTATGATTCCACTTGCATGAGGTACCTAGAACAAACACAGTCAGAGAGACAGGTATAAGAGGGCGGGGACCAGGGTCTGTGCATCCTTGCAACCCAAAGATGAGGAAGACAATGCAGTACTGTGGTCCTAGCTCAGTGCTGGAATCAAACTGTGTTCTCTGGCCATGACCTCTCTGTTAATAAATTCTACCCCACAGCATTTAATAATCTTGTAAAGGGCTTGGACATACACTTGATATGCAGTAGGAGCTCAGAACCAATTACCTGTTACCTTGTACTCAAACCCTAGGACTGTCTGAATATGAGTCAGCAGATCATAGGGAAAATGGAGGTATAGGAGCTTCCCAAGAGATGAGAGGTGTGTCCCTAGAGAAAATGTCACACAGTTACTGTGGAAATCTTCTGTTCTGCTCCTAAGAGCAGTATCACAGTTAAACTGGATTGTGACAAAATTTTCCAAAAAATCATTCCAGATACATACAAACATGCCTCAGAGATACTGGGGGCTTGACTTCAGGCCCCTACAAGAAAGCAAATACTGCAATCAAGAGAGCCACACAAATTTGTACTTCCAGTGCATATAAACTTTGTGCTATACTATACTCCATTAAGAGTGTAGCAGCATTATGTCTAAAAACAATGTACATACCATAATTAAAAATGTGTTATTGCTAAAAATTGCTGACCATCATCTCAGCCTTCAGTGAGTCCCAATCATTTTTCTGATGGAGGTTCTTTGCCTCTATGTTGATGGCTCCTGACTGATGAGGGTGGCAGGTGGTTGCTAAAGGCTGGGATAACTGTGGCAATTTCTTAAAATATGACAACTCTAAACTTTGCTGCATTGATTGACTCTTCCTTTCAGAAGTGATTTCTCTGTAGCATGTGCTGCTACTGTTTGAAAGCATTTTATTCTCAGTAGAACTTCTTTCAACATTAGAGTCAGTCCTCTCAAACCCTGCCACTGCTTCATTACTTAAGTTTATGTGATATTCTAAATTCTTTGTTACCATTTCAGCAATTTGCATAGCTTCTTCACCAGGGTTAGATTAGATCTTAAGAAACTTATTTTAGTTCTAATTTTGTCTATCAAATCAGTGAGTACAAAAGGTCCGTAATCTGAGTCTGAAAATCTTGGTTCATCACATCTTCTCCTGCATGTCTCATACAGAGATTTAACCCAGCAGGCATTTCATGACCACATGCATCTCTAGAAAACCTTCACACTGATGTTGGAGCAGACATTAAAACTGAATTACACAGTTATAAATACATAACCAGGAGCTCCCAACTACTACTTAGGGATAATTTTCTTCTTCCTTCCTATTATATTTCATAAATCACTCTATATTTTTAAAAAATATTTTGCTTCTTTCACTTGATGGAAATTGTATCTACATGTAACTCACTTTTTTCTATATGTCACTGTCTAACTTAAGTGCCCTAAAATTCATTTTTCTTGATCTCAATGGCAAAGATTAGAAATTTAGGGACTGCATTATATATTTTCCCATATGTTGCAAACAATTTATTGGTTTTCAGTTTATATGCAATTTTCTAAAACTTGATATATTATTTCCTTTTTATTCCATCAAGTTAATGGTGAATGGCTTCTTTTTAAAAATTTACTTAATTTTTTTCAAGTACGGTTTTATGTCTATTACTCCCATCCCAACCCACCCCCCCTGTGCTCCCCTCTCCTTCCCATTTCCACCTTTCTTAGTTGTTGTCCATGTATCCTTTGTATTTGTTCCTCTAAATCCCTCCCCTATTTCCTCTGAAATTCCCTCCCCTCTCCCCTCTGGTCGCTGTCCCCCTGTTCTCTATTTCAGTGTCTTTGGTTATATTTTGCTTGCTTGTTTGTCTTGTTGTTTAGCTTCCTGTTAAAGGTGAGATCATATGGTATTTGTCCTTCAACACCTGGCTTATTCCACTCAGCATAATGCTTTCCAGTTCCATCCATGTTGTTGCAGAAAGTAGGAGCTCTGTCTTTCTCTCTGCTGCATAGAATTTCATTGTGTATATGTACCATAGTTTTTTTATCCATTCATTTACTGATGGGCACCTAGGTTGCTTCCAACTCTTGGCTATTGTAAATTGTGCTGCTATGAACATTGGGATGCATATGTTTTTGGGGGATTGGTGATTTAGGGTTCTTAGGATATAATCCCAGAAGTGGAATTGCTGGGTCAAAAAGGCAGGTCCAATTTTAGTTTTCTGAGAAAATTCCATACTCTTTTGCATAATGGTTGTACCAGCCTGCAATTCTACCAAGAGTGGACTGGAGTTCCCTTTTCCTCACAACTTCTCCAACATTTGCTGTTTATTGCTTTGTTTATGATAGCCATTCTGACTGGTGTAAAGTGGTATCTCATTAGGGTTTTAATTTGCATCTCTCTGATAGCTAGCAATATTGAGCATCTTTTCATGTGTCCCTGGATCGTCTGTATGTCCTCCTTGGAGAAGTGTCTGTCCAAGTCCTTTCTCCATTTTTAAGTTGGGTTAGTTGTCTTAGAGTGAAATATAAGATTTTGTATATTTTGGAGATTAAAGCTTTGTCTGAGGTATAATTGGCAAATATGTTTTCCCAAACAGTTGCTTCTCTTTTTACTTTAATACTGTTTTCTTTAGCCATGCAGAAGCTTTTTATTTTGATGAAATCCCATTTGTTTGTTCTTTCCTTTACATTCCTTGCTCTAGGGGACATATCAGTAAAAATGTTGCTGCATGAAATATCTGAGATTTTCCTGCCAATGTTCTCCTCTAGGGCTTTCATGGTGTCACTGCTTATGTTTAAGTCTTTTATCCACCTTGAATTTATTTTGGTGTATGGTGTAAGTTGGTGCTCATTTCATTTTTTTGCATGTAGCTGTCCAGTTCTCCCAACACCATTTGTTAAAGAGACTATCTTTACCCCATTTAATGTTACTGCCGCCTTTGTTGAATATTAATTGATTGTAAACATTTGGGTTTATTTCTGGGCTCTCTGTTCTATTCCATTAGTCTATGTGCCTGTTTTTATGCCAGTACCAGGCTGTTTTGATGACAGTAGCCTTGTAATACAGTTTGATATCAGGTGTTGTGATCCCTCCTTCTTTGTTCTTCTTTCACAACATTGCACCTGCTATTCGGGGTCTTTTATGGTTCCATATAAATTTTTGAAGTGTTTGTTCTATGTCTGTGAAATATGCCATTGGTACTTTAACAGGTATTGCATTAAATCTGTAAATTGCTTTGGGTAGTATGGACATTTTGATGATGTTAACTCTTCCAATCCATGAACACGGTATATGTTTTCATTTGTTTTTATCGTCCTTGATTTCTTTCTTCAGTGTTGTGTAGTTTTCTGCATACAGGTCTTTTACTTCCTTGGTTAGATTTATTCCCAGATATTTTATTTTTGTTTTTGCTATATCAAATGGGATTTTTTCTTGATTTCTGCTTCTGCTGATTCATTGTCAGTATACAAAAACACCTTTGATTTCTAGATACTGACTTTGTATCCCGCTGTTTTGCCAAATTCATTTATTAGTTCCAGCAGTTTTTTGGTAGAGGGTATAGGATTTTCCATGTACACTATCATGTTGTCTGTGAACAATGACAGTTTTGCTTCCTCCTTTCCGATTTGAATGCCTTTTATTTCCTTTTCTTGCCCAATCACTGAGGCTAAAACTTCCAATACTATATTGAATAGAAGTGGTGAAAGTGGACAACCTTGTCATTTTCCTGATCTTAGTGGAAAAGATTTTAGTTTTTGCCCATTGAGTATGATGTTGGCTGTAGGTCTTTCATATATGGCTTTTATTATATTGAAGAATGCTCCCTCTATTCCCACTTTGCTGAGTGCCTTTATCATAAATGTGTGGTGTACTTTATCAAAAGCTGTTTCCACATCTATTGATATGACCATGTGGTTTTTGTCTTTGCTTTTGTTTATGTGATGTATTACATTTACTGATTTATGAATATTGAACCATCCTTGCATCCCTGGGATGAATCCCACTTGGTCGTGGTGTATGATCTTTTTGATGTATTGTTGGATGCCATTTGCCAATATTTTGTTGAGGATTTTAGCATCTATGTTCCTCAGTGATATTGGCCTGAAGTTTTCTTTCTTTGTTGTGTCTCTATCTGGTTTTGGAATTAGGATGATGCTGGCTTCATAAAAAGAGTTGGGGAGTTTCCCATCATTTTGGATTTTTTTGAATAGTCTGTGAAGAATATGGGTTAGCTCTTCCATAAAAGCTTTGTAGAATTCTCCTGTGAAACCATCTGGTCCAGGGCTTTTATATGATGGGAGTTTTTTTATTATTGCTTCAATTTCATCTGCTGTTATTGGCCTGTTCAGGTTTTCTGCTTCTTTTTTATTGAGTTTTGGAAGATTATATTTTTCTAGAAATTTGTCCATTTCACCTAGGTTTTCAATTTTCTTGGCATACAGTTCTGCAAAGTAATTTCTTACAATCCCTTCTATTTCTGTGGTATCAGTTGTAATTTTTCCTCTTTCATTTCTGATTGTGTTTATTTGTGTTCTCTCTCTTCTTTTTTTAAAGATTTTATTATTTATTTATCTTCAGAGGGGGAAGGAGAGAGAGAGAAACATCAATGTATGGTTGCCTTTCATGCATCCCCTGCTGGGAGTTGGCCTGCAAGGAACTGGCCTGCAACCCATGCATGTGCCCTGACTGGGAATGGCAGCGCGATCCTCTGGTTCACAGGCCCGTGCTCAGTCCACTGAGCTACACCAGCCAGGGCATTCTCTCTTCTTTTCTTGATGAGCCTATTTAAAGGCTTGTCTATTTTGTTTATCTTTTCAAAAAACCAACTCCTGGATTCATTGATTCTTAGAATTTTGCTTTTAGTCTCTATGTCATTTAATTCTGCTTTGATCTTAGTTATTTCCTTCCTTCTACTTGCTCTGGGCTGTCTTGGTTGTTGTTCCTCGAGTTCTTGCAGGCATCGGGTTAGTTTGAAACATTTGTTTGAAATGTTTCTATCTTCTTTAGGTAAGCCTGTATTGCTATGTACCTCCCTCTCAGGACTGCCTTCGCTGTGTCCCATAAGTTTTGGGTTACTGTGAGTTAATTTTAATTTGTTTATAGAAACTTTTTTATTTCTTTCCTAATTTCATTCTTGACCCATTTGTTATTTAATAGCATACCAATCAGTCTCCATGATTTTGGATGTTTGGGGGTTTTTTCTTTGGGCTTTGTTTCTAATTTCAATCACTTGTGGTCAGAGAAAATGCTTGGTATGATTTCAATTTTCTTGAATTTGTTGAGGCTCATTTTGTGTCCTGTCATGTGGTCTATCTTTGAAAACGTTCCAGGTGCGTTTGAAAAAAATGTGTATTTAGCTTCCTTGGGATGAAGGGCTCCATATATATCAGTCAAGTCCATTTCATCTAGGGTGTTGTTTAATGCTGCAATATCTTTGTTGATATTTTGTTTGGAATATCTGTCCATTTTTGACAGTGGGGTGTTAAAATCCCCTACTATAATTGTGTTGCCGTCAATATCTTCTTGAAGTCCTCTAAGATTTTCTTTATGTATTTGGGTGCTCCTATGTTGGGTGCATATATATTTATGATGTTAATGTCTTCTTGGTCAATTCTTCCCTTGAGTATTATGAAGTGATCTTCTGGGTCTCTCTTTATGGGTCTTTTTATGAAGTCTATTTTGTCTGATATTAGAATTGCTACCCCGGCTTTTTTTTTCTTGACAATTTGCTTGGAAAACTTGTTTCCACCCTTTCACTTTTAGTCTGTGATGGTCTTTTGTCCTGAGGTGGGTCTCCTGTAGGCAGCATATGTGTGGGTCATGCTTTCTTATCCATGCAGCAATTCTATGTCTTTTAATTGGTGGATTTAATCCATTTACGTTTAAGGTTATTATTGATAGGTACTTTTTCATTGCCATTTTTTAGCACTTAAGGTAAGAAGTATAATTTTTTCAATGTTTTATTGATTATACCATTACAGTTGTTCTATCCCCCCTTCCTTCATCTCCAACCTGCACACCCCCTGCCCCACAATTCCCCCCCCTTTTACTTTATGAGCACATGTATCAAGTTCTTTAGATTCTATATTTCCCCTACTATTCTTGCCCTCCCCCTATTTTCTACCTACCGTCTATGCTACTTATATTCTGAACCTTTTCCTCCCTTCTCCTCCTCCCACTCACCTGGTGCTAACCTTCCTTGTGATCTCCATTTCTATGTTTCTGCTCCCAATCTAGCTGTCCTCTTAGTTTGCTTATGTTTTAGGAGTGGTTATTAATATCCCTGAGTTTGCTGTCCTTTCACTGTTCATACTTTTTATCTTCTTTTTCTTAGATAAGTCCCTTTAGCATTTCATATGATAAGGGCTTGGTGCTGATGAACTCCTTGAATTTGACCTTATCTGAGAAGCAGTTTATCTCCCCTTCCATTCTAAATGAAAGCTTTGCTGGGTAGAGCAGTCTTGGCTGTAGGTCTTTGGATTTCATGACTTGGGATACTTCTTTCCTGCCCTTTCTTGCCTGTAAGGTCCCTTTTGAGAAATCCACTGACATTCTGATGGGAACTCCTTTGAAGGTGACTGTCCCCTTATCTCTTGCTGCTTCTAGAATTCTCTCCTTTATTTTCATCTTGGCTAATGTAATTATGATGTACCTTGATGTGTTTCTTTTGGGGTCCAAATTCTTTGGGATTTTCTGAGCTTCCTGGATTTCCTGGAAGTCGTTTTGCTTTGCCAGACTGGGGAAGTTCTCCTTTATTATTTTTTCAAATAAGTTTTCCACTCATGGCTGTTTCTTTTTTCCTTCTGGTACCCCTATAATTTGGATGTTGGAACATTTAAAGATGTCCTGGAGGTTCCTAAGCCTCTCCTCATTTTTTTGAATTCTTGTTTATTCATTCTTTTCTGTTTGGTAATTTTTTTCCTTCCTTCTGGTCCACTCCCTTGATTTGAGTCCCAGTTTCCTTTCCATTACTATTGGTTTCCTGTGCATTTCCCTTCATTTCAATTAGTTTAGCCTTCATCTGTTTCTCTAATTTGTGACCAAAATGAATGAGTTCTGTGAGCATCCTGGTCACCAGTATTTTGCACTGTGCATCTGAGAGGTTCACTCTTTCTTTTTTGCTTAGAGTTATTGGCTCTGGGGCTTTGAGTTCTTCTTGAGTTATATTTTCGACTGTTTGTGCCTGTTATGTAAGAGGAGAGGAGCCCTAGGTATTCACCAAGGCGGGACAACTCAGTTGCTGGGTTATGAGGCTCTATGTGTGGGCAGGGTCAAAGAGGAGCAATGGCGGTCCCCTCTGCTGCTACCTGCTGTGGGGGCCTGCACAGTCTGTCTCACTCCTCATTCCTTTGCTGGTTTATCTGCATGCGAATGTGTGACTGCGGTCAGCCTGCTGCCTTGCGCCCTCACTGAGTCTGCCCGATGCTACCCCACAGCTGGGATCCATCCACAGCTGACTGGGCACCTGGGTTTGGGGGATCCTTCCTGCCAGATCCTTCCTGCCAGACCTTGCTCTGCTGCTGCCTCCGCCCCATCTTACTGGTCTGGTTAAACAGTTCGTTGTTGTTGGACTTCTGTATAGTTCAATTTTCTGTTCTTTGGCTGCATCTTTGTTTACTAAACTTTTGTTGTATTCAAACTTGGTTGTGGGAGAAGGCACAGTGTTTCCACCTATGCCTCCATCTTGGTGGAAGGCCCCCCCCCCCCTTTTGTACCTGAGTTACTCTATGTCTCTCTTTTTTCCTTCCTTTCCATTTAGCATTTCTTGTAGAGCTGGTTTGGTGGAGGCATATTCTTTTAGACTTCTTTTGTCTTGGAAGCTCTTTATTTGTCCTTCTATCTTGATTGAGAGCCTTGCTGGGTAAAATAGCCTTGGTGGTAAGCCTCTGGTTCTCATTACTTGGAATATTTCTTGCCATTCTCTTCTCGCTTGGAGTGTTTCCATTGAGAAGTCAGTAGCTAACCTTATTGGGGCTCCCTTGTTTGTTACTTCCTTTTTCTCCCTTGCTGCCTTTAAGATTCTCTCTTTGTCTTGGAATTTTGCCATTTTAATGATGATGTGTCTTGAAGTGGGCTTTTTTGTGTTAGAACTTGATATTTTCAAAGTGAGTTTAAAGTTCAGCCTTAATCAAATTCTATCAAGTTAAGTGAATGTGGAGTAAAACTGTCACTAAGTTGGGTGATGGTCTTGAGTACTGTGCTCTGTACATCCCTTGTCCCCAGGACAACAGAGGCTGGATACTTTTGGGTCACTCTTCAAATGTGTGGCAACTCCCATGGGCCATGGAGCTGACTTGGGCAGAGGTGCAGGGTTGGAGATAAGATGCTTCTGTGACTTTCTCTGATCACGAGGAAATACTGTATTTTGATATAAGCTCAGGGTGTGTCATATCAGTAAGCTGTAACACTAATATAAATTGTAGATGGTGCATGTGCCTCTCTGAATTGATTATCTCTCTACTGACAATCAACTGGGGTGTTTTAGCAAGAGAAAAAAGGGAATATATGAGATCTGCCCAAAAGGTATCCAGCCATATAATATGAAAAATAGAGGTATTTCTTTAAAATATACAAGATACAAGAAATATTGTACATAGGACAATGACACTTTAGTATCCCTCAAAGTAGGCACCTTCAAACCTCACAGAATCCTCCCAATTGCCATCAGCTGCCCTATCATATTTTCTTGAATCTCATCAACAGTCTGAAACCTCTTCCCCTTCAAAGGTGATTTTAGATTGGGGAAAAGCCAGAAGTCCCAGGGCATGGAATCTGGGCTGTAGGAGGGTTGAGTCACCTGGGTGATTTGATGTTTCACAAAAAAATTCTGCAGCAGACATGATGCATGAGTGGGAGTGTTGTCCTGATGAAGCTGCCAATCACCAGGTGGCCATAGCTGCAGCCATCTGAATCATCTGAATAGTTTCCAGAGAGGAAATGTTCAGGCTTAAAACAAAATGTGATGCAAATTTGTTACTCTACTCACTCAGTCATTTTGTATATAATGGCCACACAGTACACATGTTCACTCAACAGCATCTACTGCCCGCACTCACTAGTACAGTGAAGTTGTCATTGTTCCTGCATGCACATTCCAGTCCACTCTCTGTGGCTGCCAGGTTATATCAATGTACACAAACCATTCTTACATTAGCAATGGTTGGACTTTTTCCAGACAGACCTTGTATGTCCTTTTGACTTTTATATAAAAATTAGTGCAACTTCTTTTCCCTTTCTTATTATTTCATTCTCTTCTTCATTTCCCCCTTATGGCACCCTAGGCAGCTCCCCACCACCAAGGAATCCTACTTAACTTTATTGGTTTCCTTCCAATTTCTTCTTTCTCAATTGTTTAATTGCAAATATTTTATTTAATTATTTTTAGAGAGAGGGGAAGGGAGGTAGAAACAGGGAGAGGAACATCAGTGTGAGAGAGAAACATCCATCAGTTGCCTCTCCCATAAACCCCAAGCAAAGACTGAACTTGCAATTCCCTGACCAGAAATTGAATCAGCAATCTTGTTTTGTGGGATGCCCAACTGAGCCCCACAGGGCTTTCTCTATCATTTAATCCTACATGGAGATGCAGGTATTTACAAGCACATAGATTCACAGAAACTCATCATAGGAACAAGAAATACAAAATTTTCCTTAAAAATGCAGTATTTTTACTTAATATTCTACATCTTTCTTGTTTCTTTCACAAAACAGTACTTGCTGGAAATGCCTCTGAATTATTGGTCAACATCTGGTTCTTCCTTCATGGAAGTGGCTCTGTGTCCCACAGTGTGGACACATTACTTTATTTGGCTACCCACATGAACAGTGTTTACTGTTTACAGTTGTTTGACATAGGACAGTGCCAGATAATGAGGTGTCAGCAATGCTGGTGCTGACCTTGAAGCCATAGGCTGTTCCTTCCCTGGGGAAGGTTTGCAGGATGTTCTCTGCTTATGGCCTTCCTGACTCATCTCTTCCTTAAGCAGTGGGGACACTCAGGCCACTCAGTTACTTCTCAGTCTCTTGGAGGGTAAGGAAAACTGGGGCCAACATCAACTTCTGTTCAGAAAACGATAGATTTCAAAGCTCATCTCCCCAATATCAGAGCTCCTCAGGCCAAGCTGGAGAAGCTCCAGCTCTTGTTTTCTCTACCACAAACCTACCACAGAGTGAGGCTTCACCCGCACCCAGTAACTAAGTGCAGAGGAGAAAGATGCTCAGATTCAATGTTTCCAGAATATACCCCAAATTTATCTAAATAACCTAATGCACTGCTATGACACCTGCCTACAACACGATTCCAAGCTGTTCTACTGAGTACTTGAAGTAGAAATGCAATGGTAAAAACAGTTAATTAACTGAACATCCGAGTAATGAGCTAAATTTAGTTGAAACTATTCAATGCTCTAACCTGGCTGAGGTCAATTTAGTGCAGGAATGACTGTAAGAGATAATGTGGCTTTTTAGCTAGCAAAGAATCCTTTAGTCTCACACTCCTTTATGGTCATGAATTTCATGCACCCTAAGATGAATATATCCTTTCATCAAAACATACTCTAATTGTATACCTACTTTAAGAATTGTGTAACTTTCAAGTTATTCTTTTTTGGTTCAATACACATTCTATTCTGTTTTCTACTCAACTCTTCCACATATTTTGTGATTTGTAAGCCTTTCACCCAGCAGGATACTCTACAGAATAAGTTACTTTTAGGACAGAGTTATCAGTAATTACTCAAATTAGATAATAAACTTTGTTGAAACATGGCAGAATGATTAAATATAAATTTACCATATAAATACCTAGTTTTAACCTCACCATGCATGTTGTGATATTCTGAAAAATGCTCAATATTTAACTCATATTACAATATACTATTGGTGTATGTTTTCTTCATTCCCCATCCACAGAGGGTGAACAGAGAGCAGAAAGCACTGTAGTTATGGGTAGTGTTATCAGTGAGTCTTCTGGAAACCACCCCAGCTGACAGTCATCTGCAGCATGGGGTCACCCACTTTGGCCTATTTTGTGTTCTAGCAAGCAATTTTGATTGACAATGACTACAAAAGATGAACACACAGCAGTGTTGGATCTGCTATAAATATACAAGGACAATGTTATTCTGGGAAACGGCTATGGTAGCTGGAATGTTCTGTCAAAGAAAGTCCTGGAAGCAGCAGGAAATAAGACTGGTGATATTTCTATTTACGAGAGGCACCCCAGATAGCATGGCCAACCTAAGACAAATGTTTGACTAGCAGGTAGTGGGGTACAGTCATCCTCCCTTATTCATGATTTCTCTTTTATGGTTTTAGCTACCCACAGTCAACCATGGTCCAAAATACTGTACTGAAAATTCAGAAATAAAGTATTCATAAGTTTTAAATTGTGTGCTGTTCTGAGTAGTGTGATGATCTCAGGCCTTCGTACCCAGTCCCACCCAGGACATGAATTGTTCCTGTCCAGCTCTGCATGTGGGGTAGTCACTTAGCTGTCAGGTTATCAGATGGACTGTTGTGGTATCACAGTTCAAGTCAACCTTATTTTACTTAATAGCCCCAAAGCCATTTATGTAACTTTTATTACAATATTTTGTTAACTATTTTATTATTAGTCATTGTTGTTAATCTCTCACTGTGCCTAATTTATAGATTTAGCTTTATCACAGATGTGTGTATGTAGAAGGCATACTACACAGAAGGTCTGGTATTATCCATGGTTTCAGACATCCATTGGGGGTCTTGGAATGTGTCCCTGCAGATAAATGGGGACAAGTGTATTAGAAAAACAAACACACTGAAGAGTGAGGGCTGGACATCAGAATGTAAGAATCATCTGTACATAGAACCTGTGCTATAACAATAACCCCTCAAAGGCTGGCTATTAACATGCACATTTCTAAAAACATATGCTCCCTTCTTCCCCTGGGGCATGTCTCTCCGCCCATTTCCTTCTAAGTTATAGAAGGAAAGAAAGGAAAGAGAGAAGGGAAATCAAACTTTACCTTTTATTTCCTCAGGAACACATGTAATCTGGAATTCTAATTATCTTTTACTCATGAGATGATGTTTAAAATCTCAGCCACCTTAGAAAATAGTTTGCAGCAATTCAAATTATTTGCAGTTCAGAAGTGCCAAGTTATAATTCAGTTGTGGGGCAAGTGGAACAGTTTATGTTCAATATGTGAGGTTACGGAAACTTCTGGTTTAAATATCCTGTGGGGCAAGTGATTCCTCTGGGGAGAAATTTCCAGCTTAGAGATGATCTTTAAAAAAATTATATCCTAAATAGTTTACTCTACAGAAATCAGCAATGTCTACTTTAAACATCAGAGAGTGTTATAGTTGCCATCATTCTGACACAGTGATGGGCCTGGCTGAAACAAAAGCCTATCCCTGAGGTCACACTTGACCCTCTCAGGGGAAAGTCATCTTACAAAGGTTTGCAGCTGGTTACAAAGGCATAAAACAAGACTACAGCTGGCTCTGAAGAAACCCACAATTACTTGTGAAAATAAATTCAAAATACACATTCTAGTGACAGAGATTTGGTTCTATTATTTTCACAAATCAAAAAGTATAGATTTTGAGTCATTTCACAAATCAGATGATCAAATGAAAATAGACATGTAAGCACTTATTAATTTATATACATGTTTGTAAAAAGAGGTGCTATTTAAAAAGAATTTATATGACACAATTTGGCACATAAATGAAATGAGTAACAATAAACCAGAAAATGTGAAAAACATATAAAAAGGCCCAGAGAATTAAAACTAGAACATATTTGCCATCAGATTTAGAAATTAAGTATATTGTATGCTTTTTAAAATGGGCATAAAGTAACTTTATACTGCACTTAAACAGTCTGAGAAATCTAAAACATTTTATTTTATAAATATACACTGTATAACCAGAGGCAATATTTGGGCAACATTAAAAAATCATATAGAAACATGTTGCTGCCACAGATCTAGGGTGCAGGGCAGGGCAACACTTTGTCCTGGTCAGACAGCATGTCTGACACCAGTAGCAGGGGTCAGCTAGCAAATAGCATCACTGCAATGGAGGATGAAGACAATGACAGAAAACTGTGCCTTCATGTTAGTATTTCAGAAACAGCAAATACATACTATTTTAAGTAAAAATGAGTGATTTTATTATATAAATGATGATTGGCAGAGTACAGAAAAATTACTTCTCTTTTTACCTTTACATATTTATTTAAAGTACCAAGCAACAATTGGAAGACTGATTACAAACTACCAAAAGGTATTCATTTGGTGAAATTATTCAAGTTATAAAATGTTAAGTAAATAAATGCACTTTAAAATACATTAAGTGTAACACAAGTATAAAAGTAGTGATCTTAAATTAATGACAAACTAACCAACAAACAAGGAGCATAAGAAAAAATTTTCTAGTTAGATAGAAAAGAGTGAATCAAATGTATTGTTCATTGTAAAATAATTTTAAAAGCCAAACAAACCAAAAGAACTAAAGAAGTAATTAGGATTAAAAAAAAATAAGAGTATTCCAATACTATACTTTTTCTTTTACCAATAAAGAGAGAAGGATTTGGAGGCCAAATTATGTATTGTGGACTCAGATGGTCTGTATTGAGGTCTTCTGAGTATGGACTTAAAGTGAACCTCATTGTTACTCAAAGGTAAGAAAACATGTATTATGAAGGAAAAGAAAAAATTATACCTGCAATAGCACGAAAAACTTACACATTAAAATCAAATTCGCTTCAGTATAAGTCTAGACTAATCTGCTTTCAAAGAATTCTTTTGCATTTTAGTAAATCAGGGCAAAGATTTTACCCTAAAGAAAAGGCAAGTTGGAAGTCTCCAATAAGTTGAAATCTTCTTGCCAAAAATGAGGTACCTTCCAGAAAATCTGCGTTCATATCTATAATTTTGGTTATAAAAAACAAACCAAACGCTGAGTCTTTAAAGTCACAAGTAAACTATATTAAAAATATTAGGTGTAAATGAATATAGATGTCATATGAATCCTGTGACAAATTACTGTATACTATACTCATAAGTAGTACTAAAAAATATAGTTCACATTTCAGAATTCCTGAGTCTTATCAGAGAAAAACAAGTACTGAAACTAACAAAACAAACCTACTCAATAGTAGGGCAAATACAGATTTTGGATATTAAGTTTACATCATATTAAGATTATAGTTTTAAAGCTGAAGGCAATGGGGACAAATATATATGTACTTCAATGAAATTATAAACATAATTTTAAAGCTTGTGTTTTTTAGAGTTTATTTATTTATTATTCTCCTCTGAAGAGAGAGAAGAGAAGGAGAGGGAAAGAAATATCAATATGTGGTTGCCTCTCATGTGCCACCAGCTGGGGGCCTGGCCTGCAACCCAGGCATGTGCCCTGATGGGGAAGCAAACTGCGACCCTTTGGTTCATAGGCCTGTGCTCAATGCACTGAGCTACACCAGCTAGGGCTTAAAGTTTGTGTTTTTAAAAAGGCATTTTGATCAAATAAGGCCACCTGAGTGACATCTTCAATGATGGTAAGCTCAACATTTTAAAGAAAGAACATTTTTATTTCAAAGCTTAATGATGAATGTAAAAAGAAAAAGTATATTTTAATGAAATGCTTGAGTAAGAGTGCTGTGGGATCTAATGGGCCTGGGTATGTGCAAAAAAAACCAGGCTGTGCATCAAGGCTGGCTTTTACCAGTCCTTGGGGAAGGGTCAGCTAAAGTCTCAGAACTTACAGAGACCCCCTTTAGTTGTTAAACTTAATCACTGAGATAACCTCCAGTTGTACTCCTTAGCAGCCTGACTTTAGCTTCATGGGGTGGGGCAGAGTAATTTCTGTGAGCAGAGCTATTACTTCCCCTCAGGCTCATGCCACTTGGAGGGAAGTACTCTGCCTGAGACAGATGGCCTAAGGAGATGAACCTAAGGAAAGTAAAGTGATGCCACAAAATTAACTTCTCTTGCTTTGCACATTACACAGTCGAAATAAAAGGTTTCTTAAGAGCACTTCATTCTCGTGTTTAGGATTTTGGCTTGTGTGAACTGGCATAAATGGCCCTGCAACAATGCAGTGCCTGCAAAAATACATTCAACCCAAAGTTAATGTCTGTGTCTAACTAGGAAAGTACAGAGAAGCAATGTGGTCCCACTTAAAAAAAATAAAACAAAACAAAATCTGTTTATCCTTTCTGGAAAAACTACCAAAGCAAAGGGCACCCAATAATATTGTACATTTAAAACTGCATACTTTTACTGGTCTTTATAAGTAAGAAAGATACATATAGCTACTCGGGGACTTTATAAATAAAGACTAACAAGAAAAATAATTGGGTCACTTCTCCGTTCATAAGTATCCAGAAAGAAAAATTAAAAATACTAAAGTGCAGACCAATAGGTTTTTATGGGGATAACAATGATAATGGGGTGCAGCCAAAATTGCATCTATCTTCCAAAACAAGCTATGTAATTTAAAAACTAGTCAGTTTTGTGTTGTAATAGGGTTAGTCCTTGTCTCTGTCCTTGCCAGGAAGCTGCACCTTGGACAGCATATCAGGCTCTCAACAACCTTGCACTTTACTAGAGTCACACAACATTGATTCCTGCTCCAGAGAATGTCAGCATTCGCTTGTTGTATGATGAGCTGCTGGTATCTGGCTGACTATCTTTCGTAAGTGAGGTTTTCAGTTCCATTTCACAACCTACAATAGCCGCATTCAATTCCATTTGCGCTCGATGGACTACATAAAACATGAGGCCTATACTTATAATAATCTGTAAATAAAATAAAATGTGACAATTAATATTTTATGCAAAAAAGGAAAGGAAATAAATGCAACAAATATTTGGCTTAGAAATGTTTCAAACAGGACACTTCTCAAATATGCTCAGGTGACATTTTTAAATAGTTCACACAGAGTCACTTACTCTTCTATTGCCTGATTCTACTGGGAGTGTGAGCCAAAATCTATAGGTAACCATTATATGTTGTCAGGTAAACACAGGCAGGTATACATCCCTTCTAATCTATGTAAACAATGTTTGTTCCATAACAGTCACACCTATCTTGGATCCAAGATGGTGGAGGAATAAGTGGAAGCTGCACAAATCTCTTCCCAGGACCAAAATGGAATTACAACTAATAAATAGATAAAACATCCTGAATAACCAACAGAATACTAGCTGGAGAGAAGCCTAACCAAGGACAGATAGAAGAAACTACTTGAATTCCATGTGACTGGTAGAGAGTGTCAAGGAGGCGTGAAAGGACTGGCTGGGATCACATGGGCAGCAGCTGAAATTACAGAAGGATAGTTCAGCACCTGTGGGGGAGGGCATACCCACTGAGAAGTATGGGGTTTAAACCCCAAGCTGGGCTCTGCAGCCTACAGCACAGAGCTGGAAAGGAACCCAGATAATATACAGCTTTGAAAAGCAGTGGGTATTTTATCTGTCAAGGAGAGATGGCTGGACACACAGAGAGCATCCTAAAGGGCCAACATAGCCACTTACTCTGGACTTTGGCAGAGGGATGGCACAGAGTGGACAAGAGATGCATGAAGAAAGTCTGGGGCTGGAGTCTCTGTGGAGAGACCTGAAGGAACAGCCATCAGAATTCCTCTGTTCAATCATTACCCATACTACAGAGGCCATCTTTCTCAGGCAGAGTACTTCCCTCCAAGTGGCATCAGCCTGAGGGGAAGTAATAGCTCTGCTCACAGAAATTACTCTGCCCCACCCTGTGAAGCTAAAGTCAGGCTGCTAAGGAGTACAACTGGAGGTTATCTCAGTGATTAAGTTTAACAACTAAAGGGGGTCTCTGTAAGTTATGACTTTAGCTGACCCTTCCCCAAGGACTGGTGCTGGTAAAAGCCAGCCTTGATGCACAGCCTAGTTCTTTCTGCACATACCCAGGTCCAGTAGAGGGAGCAAAGAGTTGTAAATCACTGATAGCTCTGACCAGGTTGCCCAGGGCCAGTCATAAGTAACATGTGACATACATGTGAACCAGTCTTTGTAGACCTACCTAATATATATAAACAAAAAACAAAGAGGCAGCCAAAATGGGAATACAAAGAAACAGGCCCCGGAAAAAAAAAACAAAACAAGAGAATGTTTCAGAAAAACTAAATGAAGGGAGGCAAGCAATTTATCAGATATAGTTTAGAGTAATGATTATGAGATCAACAACATTAAAAACAACATAGAAACAATAAAAAATGACCAGTCAGAAATAAAGAATATAATAGATGAAATTAATAATACATTACAAGGTATAAACAGTAGGATAGATAACACAAAGGATCAAATTAGTGATTTGGAAGACAAGGTAAAAAAAAAAAAAAAAAAACAAGCAGAGCAGCAAAAAGAAAAGAGAATGAAAAAGAATGAGAATAGCCTAAGAAACATTTTGGACAACATGAAGTGTAACAACATGCACAACATGGGGCTACCAAAAGGAGAAGAGAGTGAGCAAGAGATCAAGAACCTACCTGAAGAAACAATTATCAAAAACTTCCCTAGTCTAGTGAAATAAAAGACACAAAAGTCCAAGATGTGCAGGGAGTCCCAAATAAGGTAGACCCAAAGAGACATATACCAAGATACATCATAATTCAAATGGTAAAGGTTAAAGATAGGGAGAGAAACCTAAAAGCTGAAAGAGAAGAGCAAGTAGTTACCTCCAAGGGAGCTCCAATTAGACTGTCATCTGATTTCTTAACAGAAACATTTTAGACTTGGGATTGGCATGGAATATTCAAAATGATGAGAAACAAGGACATACAACCAAAGCACTTTACCCTGCAAGGCTATCATTTAAAATTGAAGGAGAAATGAAGAGCTTCCCAGACAAGAAAAAGGCTAAAGTGGTTTGTTAACACCAAAGCAGTACCATAACAAATGTTAAAGGGCTTCCTTTAAGAAGAGGAAAATAGTTTAAAAATAAAATGGCAATAAATATATATCTATCAATAATCACCTTAAAAGTAAATGGCTTAAATGCTACAACCAAAACATTGAATGGATAAGAAAACAAGACTCATATGTATCTGTCTCCAGGAGACCCACCTCAGATCAAAAGATACTCACAGACTAAAAGTAAAGGGATGAAAAAAGATGATTTCATGCAAATGGAAAGGGGAAAAAAGTTGGGTCAGCAATACTTATTTGACAAAAGAGACTTTAAAATCAAGGCTACAGTAAATCAAGGCTACAGTAAAAGACACGGAAAGACTATACATAATGATAAAGGGAACAATCCAACACGAGGATATAATCCTAGTAAAAATTTATGCACCCAACACAGGAGCACCTAAATATGTAAAGCAAATCTTTTTTTTAAAGATTTTATGTATTTCTCTTTAGAGGGGAAGGGAAGGAGAGAAGGAGAGAAATATCAATGTATGGTTGCCTCTCATGAGTCCCCTACTGGGAACTGGCCTGCAACCCAGGGATGTGCCCTGACTGGGAATCGAACCGTGATCGTGTGGTTCGCAGACCTGCGTTCAATCCACTGAGCTACACCAGCCAGGCATAAAGCAAATCTTGATGGACATAAAAGGAGAGATCAGCAGATATAAGTCATAGTAAGGGACTTAACACCTCATTGATGCCAATGGATAGATCCGTCAGACAGAAAATCAACAAGGAGACAGCGGCCTGATTTAACATATTAGATTAAATGAATTTCATTGGTATCTTTAGAGCTTCCACCCCAAAACTGCAGAATATACATACTTGTCCAGTGTACATGGAATGTTTTTTAGAACAGACCACATGTTAGGACACAAGTCTCAATTAATCTAAGAAGACTGAAATCATATCAAACATTTTCTCTGACCACAATGCTATGAAACTAGTAATCAATCACAAGAACACTGAAAAATACACAAAGACATGGAAGTTAAGTAACATGCTATTAAACAATGAATGGGTCAACAAGATCGAGGAAGAAATCAAGATAACTTGAAACAAATGAAAATGAGAACACAAAAACCCAAAATCTTTGGGAAACAGAGAACGCAGTTCTCAGAGAAAAATTCATAGCACTATAGGCCTCTCTCAAAAAAACAAGAAAAAGCACAAATAAACTATCCAATTTTACACTAAAATGAAATTGAAAGAGAACAGACAAAGCCCAAAGTGAAAAGGAAATGATAAAGATCAGATCAGAAATAAACAAAGTAGAGTCTAAAAAGATGATACAAAGATCAATCAATCCAAGAGCTAGTTTTCTGATAAGATAAAAAAGATTGACAAAACTTTCACCAGACTCATCAAGAAAAAAAGAAAGAGACCCTAATAAACAAAATCAGAATTGAAAGAGGAGAAATAATTACTGACATCAGACTTCCAGTCAAGATGGAGGTATAGGTGGGTACACTTTGCCTCCCTGCACAACCAAAAGAAAGACAGCAATGAATTCAAAAACAAAAAACAACCAGCACTGCCAGAAAATCTAACTATATGGAAGTCTGACATCCAAGGGGTTAAAGAAGAGACATTTATCCTGACTGGTAGGACGGCTGGAGATGGGCAGCTGGGGCAGAGAAGATGCACAGCAATACTGTTGCTGGAGGACTAGGCAGGCAAAGCAGTGCCAGGTAGGCCCACATTTGCATGCAGATAAACTGAGAACAACTGGAGAGTGAGATAGACTGAGCAACCCAGGGTTCCAATGTGGAAAAAGAGAGCCTCGAAACCTCTGGCTGTAAAAACCTCGAGGTGTTGTGGAAGTGGGAGAAACTTCCAGCCTCACAGGAGAGTTTGTAGGAGAGACCCACAGAGTACTAGATACATACACATAAGCCTACCCATCCTGGAATCAGCAACAGAAGGGCCCAATTTGCTTCTGGGGAAAGTAACTGAAAGCCAGTCAAGAGCCAAGTGAACAGCATTGCTCCCTCTCTCACCCCTCTGTCACATACAGTGCCACAACACAGTGATGTGGGTTGCCATGCTTCAGTGAATACCTAAGGCTCCACCCCTTACAAAGCATTAAGGCCCAAATGAAAGAACAGATAAAAACTCCAAAAATAGAACTGAGCAATGAAGAAATAGTCAACCTATCAGATGCAGAGTCCAAACACTGGTAATCAGGATCTCACAGAAATGATTGAGTATGGCCACAGAATAGAGGGAAAAGTGAAGGCTATACAAAGTGAAATAAAGAAAAAATGTATAGAGAACCAACAGTTGAAGGGAAGGAAACGGACTCAAATCAATGATCTGGAGCAGAAAGAAGAAATAAACATTCAACCAGAACAGAAAGAAGAAACAAGAATTCGAAAACATGAGGAGAGGCTTAGGAACCTCCAGGACAACTTTAAATGTTTCCACATCCAAATACTAGGGGTACCAGAAGGGGAAGAGGAAGACCAAGAAATTGAAAACTTATTCGAAAAAATAATGGAGAACTTCCCTAACCTGGCAAAGGAAACAAACTTCCAGGAAGTTCAGGAGACCCAGAAGGTCCCAAAGAAGTTGGACCCAAGGTAGCACACATCAAGACTCATCATAATTACATTAGCCAAGATTATAGATAAGGAGAGAACCTTAAAAGCAGCAAAAGGAAACAGTTACCTACAAAGAAGTTCTCATAAGACTATTAGCTGATTTCTCACAAAAAACCTCACAGGCAAGAAGGGACTGGAAAGAAGTATTCCAAGTCATGAAAGGCAAGGACCTACATCCACAATTACTTTATCCAGCAAACCTATCCTTTAGAATGGAAGGGCAGATAAAGCGCTTCCCAGATAAGGTCAAGTTGAAGGATATATTCATCACCAAGCCCTTATTGTATGAAATATTAAAGGGACGTATCTAAGAAGAAGAAAAAGATGAAAAATATAAATAGTAAAATGACAATAAACTCACAACTGCCAACAACTGAACCTAAAAACAAACTAAGCAATCAAGAAGAACAGGAACAGAATCGCGTACTGGAGATCATGTGGAGGGTTATCAGTGGGTAGGGGGAGTGGGAAGAATGGGGGAAAAGGTATATGGAATAAGAAGCATAAATGGTAGGCAGAAAATAGACAGGGGGAAGTTAAGAACAGTATAGAAAATGGAGAAGCCAAAGAACTTATATGTACAATCCATGGAGATGAACTAAGTGGGTGAAAAATGCTGGTGTGAGGGGATGCAGGGCTGAGGGAATAAAGTATAGAAAAAATGGGACAACTCTAATAGCATAGTCAACAAAATATACTTAAAAAAAGGATAACTGACACCAAAGAAATACAAAGAAATATAAGTAAATATTATGAACAACTACATACCAATCAAATGGACAACCTAGACTAAGTGGATGAATTCCTAGAAATATATAAACTTCCAAAACTAAATCAAGAGAATCACATATCTGAATAGACAGATTACAAGTACTGAAATTGAAGCAGTAATTAAAAAACTCCCTACAAACAAAAACCCTGGACTGGATGGCTTCATAGGTTAATTTTACCAAATATTCTGGAAAGAACTAACACCTCTCCTCCTCAAACAATTTCAAAATATTCAAAAGGAGAGAAAGCTCCCAAGCTCATTTTACAGGGCCAGTATTATCCTAATTCTAAAACCAGATAAAGACACTTCAAAAGAAGAAAATTACAGGCCAATATCCCTGATGAACATAGATGCTAAAATCCTCAAAAAATATTAGCAAACTGAATACAGCAATATATGAAAAAGATCAATACAATGATCAAGTGGGATTTATTCCAGGAACGCAAGGTTGCTACAACATTCACAAATCTATAAATGTAATTCACCACATAAACAAAATGAAGAATGAAAGTCACATGATCATACCAACAGATATGAAAAAGCACCCATTTATGTACAAACTCTCAGGAATGTGGCAATAGAGGGAACATACCTCAACATAATAAAGACCATATATGACAAACCCACTGCCAGCATCATAATCAATGGGCAAAAACTATAAGCATTCCCCTGAAGATCAGGAACTAGACAGGGATCTCCACTTTCCCCTCTTGTATTCAACATAGTACTGGAAATTCTAGCAATAGCAATCAGACAAGAAGAAAAAATGAAAGGCATCCAAATTGGCAACAAAGCAGTAAAACTGTCATTATTTGCAGATGACATGATACTGTACACAGAGAACCCCAAAGAATCCACCTAGAAACTACTAGAAGTGATACAAATGAATTCAGGAAAGTAGGATACAAAATCAGTATCCAGAAATCAGTTGTAATTTTATAAGCCAGTAATAAACTAACAAAGAAGGAAATTAAGAAAATAATTCCACTCACGATTTCTTCAAAAAGACTGAAATACCTAGGAATATATCTAAACAATGGTATAAATACTTGTACTCGAAAAATTATGAGACACTGTAGAAAAAAATTGAAGATACAAATAATTGGAAGCATATACCATGTTCATGGATACAAAAAATTAACATCATTAAAAATGTCCATACTATCCAAAGCAATCTATAGATTCAACATAATTCCTACCAAGATTCTAATGTTGTATTTGACAGAACTAGTATTTCAAAATAACAAGTATTTTAACAAGTATTGTTAACAATACTTCAACAAGTATTGATAATAAGTATTTCAAGCCCTGGATGGTGTAGCTCAGTGGATTGAGTGCAGGCCTGTGAACCAAAAGATCGCAGTTCAATTCCCAGTCAGGGCACATGCGTAGGTTCCAGGCCAGTTCCCAGCAGGGGACACACAAAAGGTGACCATACATTGATGTTTCTCTCCCTCTCTCCTTCCCTTCCCCTCTAAAGATAAATAAATAAAATCTTAAAAAAAAAACAAGTATTTCAAAAATTTTTATGGAATCACAAAAAGCCTCACATAGGAACAGCAATCCTGAGTAGAACAAAGTTGGAGGAACCATGCTACGTAATATCAAACTATACCATAAGGTCACAGTAATCAAAACAGCATGGCACTGGCATAAAAACAGACATATATCAAATGGAACAGGATAGAGAGCCCAGAAATAAACCCATACCTTTAAAGTCAATTAATATTTGAGTGAGGAAGCAAGCACATACAATAGCCTAAAAATAGTTTATTCAAATATAAATGGTGTTGGGAAAATTGGACAGATACTTGCAGAAAAAATAAAACTAGACCACATTCTTACACCATATACAAGAATAAATTCAAAATAGACTAAAAACTTAAATATTACACCCAAAACCATAAAAATCCTAGAAGAAAACATAGGAAATAAAATCTCAGACACTGCTCATAGCAATATTTTATTTGATATATCTTCCCAGGCAAGGGGCACAAAAGAAAAAACAAACAAATGGGATTATATCAAACTAAAAAGTTTTTGAACAGCCAAGGAGACCATCAACAAAATGAAAAGCCAACCCTATGTGGAATGTAAGAACATACTCACCAATTAATCTGATAAGCAGTAAACATCCAGAATTACAAAATTCAACACCTAAAAAACAAACAATCCTATGAAAAAATGGCCAAAGGACCTGAACACACACTTCTCCAAGGAGGTCATACACGTGACCCATAGACATGAAAAGATGCTCAACATCACTAATCATCAGAGAAATTCAAATTAAAACCACAATGAGATATCATCTCACACCTATCAGTATGGCTACCATCAATAAATCAATAAACAAGTGGTGGCAAGGATGTGGAGAAAGGAGAACACTGTTGCACTGTTGGTGGGAATGCAGATTGGTGCAGTCACTGTGGAAAGCAGTATGGAGATACCTCAAAAAATTAAAATTAAGTCTGTCTTTTGACTCTGTGATCCCACTTCTGAGAATATATCTGAAGAAACCCAAAGCACTAATTTGAAAAAACATAAGCACCCCTATGTGCATTGCAGCACTGTGTGTAATTGCCAAGATACAGAAGCAGCCCAAGTGTGCATCAGTAGATGAGTGGGTTAACCAAGTATGGGACATTGACACAGTGGAATACTACTTAGCCATAAAAAGAATAAAATGTTACTCTTTGTGACAGCATGGATGGACCTGGAGAACATTATGCTAAGTGAAATAAGCCAGTCAGAGATAGACAAATACCATATGATTTCACTCATGTGGAATCTAATGAACAAACTAAACTAACAAGCAAATACAGACAGACCCACAGATAAAGAACAGTGTGACAGCTATTGTGTGACAACAGTATGGCAGAGGTATTTTAGAGTGTGGAGGGGCTGAGCAAAAAGGAACAAGGACTCATGAACATAGCAACAGTATGGTGATTAGAGGGGTAGAGCAGTGTAAGAGGGTCACATGGTAATGGAAAAATTAAAAAAAAATAAAAATAAAATACTATTAAATAATAATTAAAAAGGGGAAAAGTTAGACCTGTCTCTGCACTAAGTTTCCTTCAGGAATAAGATGTGCTCAACAGAGGTAATTGCTAGCTGAATGTCACTGATATAATTAATATAGCTTCTACCTCTGTACAATGATAAATGCCCACAGGCATTTCTAAGCCCACTTAGAAGCACCATCATTTGTAGCTGAAATACCTAGTGCAGTCAAAATTAGAAATATTAAGACCCATGGAAAATTGAAATTCCAACAAACTTCAAAAATTAACAAGAAATTGTTGAATGCAAAAGTCTGTAGTTAGGAACAAATAAAAACAAAGGAAAACATGGCTATGGGTTGAAAATGCCACTCAAAGGGATTCTAAAGGAAGCATTACACAGAAAGTGTGGTTCTAGTATTTATTGTTTTAGTTGCTCAGCAGTGATGTGATTTCAGTGAAGTCCCTCAGGCCATGTGGCTTTGGTTTCTTGCATTCAACAGGAAGCCGTGGTCCCTATGTTTTAGCAGTCAGCACGTAGTTCATCAGAATGTCTCAGCATCCATCTCTTCTAAGTGGTATTTATTCAAAGGTCTTTTGTAAATCAGTTTTCTAGAGCTTGGAACCAATATTAAAAGAGAAAGAGGGTGGGGTAGGTGTTGTGTGATGTCCAAGCAAGTTTCCAAAGGCTGCTCAAACCACAGGTAACCCTAAAACAGAACATTGCTGTACTAAGCCTACTCATAATTTTAAATTTTATAGGGACAGTATCCTAACTTCAAGTACTGAGGATGGTGGGGGTGAGGTGGAGGCAGTTTGGTGATGGAGGAGAGGTAGATGCAGAGGGAGTTGGAACTCGGTCAGGGGGCACCATGAAGTATCTATCATCACTCAAAACAATTCTAAGCAAATTAGATATTTTAAAGGTGGGACTTTGAAGCGTGTTTTTTCTCTAACATGTTAGTTCTTAGAAAAACAAGATACTATTACTGAAAACCCTAACTTTGATACTTAGCAGTGCAAAGTGACACCATGTAGAGATAGAGATGGAAACACTCTTAGAACTAATGGGGAGAGATGCTAAGCATGGATGAGATGCCAAGTCCTGTTTGAGACAAGCTGGATTCGAGGTGCAGTGAATGGATCTAAAATAGGGAATGAAGGCTGAGCTGAACATTTACTAGGGCCCTAACACAGACAAACATAATAGCAATGGATGTACCAAGAAGAAAAGTTTTCAGAGTGAGACTAGAAAGCTTTGGCTATAGTGTTGAGAAACACTGATTTAGGGATGAGAGGAGGAAAAGATTCTGGTAAATGGAGCAGGAAAGTGGAAAAGAAATGAAGATACTAAGGGAAGAAGATGTTCTTGTTCTCCAGTCTGACTGAGATGAGGGTAGTGGCAGATGTGGCAGCTTAAAGAACAGATGTGGTAAGACAACAGGAAGGAGGCTCAGACCCAGATGCAAACCTTTCAGTTCCCAGCCAGGTGAGTTGGCTCCATGCACATGGAGATGTCCTTCTGGACCCCAGGGCCTGTTGGTTTGCAGTGGCCCCCACACGCCACTTTCTAAGTTCAGTAAAGTGTAAAATAAAAAAAAAATGACTGTTTTAAAAAGTTTCTTCATTAAAACAAAAACTTCAAGCACAGGATCTCTCCACCATCAACTGGAAAGCATGAGCAAATCATGGGAGGTTAGCAGATTTCTCAAATGGAAACTGAGGGGTTTTCCACTTGAAGACCTGATTTTGCTGTTAAGCAAGAAGAGAGTCTATGAAGAATTGAGAGGCAAATAGAGGAAAGAGTCAAACTGTGAGGAGGAGAGATGGATTAGAAAGTGTCACTAAGGAAACAGCTGGGATATGGGGCAGTGCAGAGACACCAGCTGATGTCTGTAAACAATCTGTCTGGTTGTATAACTTCCCCAAAGGAAAAAGTGCAAAGCAGATGAGACAGATTTATCCAGAGTAGGGAAGGTGGGTGTACAGAAAAATATGGGCAAGCTTAACTGAATGAACAGACCATGGGATCTCAGCAAGATTCCTACAGGTGGGAATCTTGATTTGGAATAGTTGTGCCTCCTGTAAGCATCTATATGATATTGCTAAAATCTGTGGACACTGTGGACTCTGCAGACAGCTCTAAAACTGTTGCAGATCTGTGGCTCATTTCTAGCTAATGTGAGAAATGTCATCAAGACCCTAAACTCCACCAACTGCAAACTAACCTTCCTCCTTTTTTCTTATGGTCATTTCCCTCTTTTCCCCATGCTCATTTCCCTCTTTTCCCCTTGCTCTTCATTTATCTTCTGTGAGCTGAACTAAGTCCTCCCAGAAACAAATTTAGCTGTAATATCAATAGATCAGATGAAAGCATAAATACATCTGTGCCTTTTTGTTTTGGTGATTTTTTTCATAAATGCCTAGGTTAAGAAATATATGTCTTTTACCTATTTTGTATCCTAAGGTTAAATTTGCCAGTTTATGCAAAGTAAAATAAAACAGTGGAAAAGAAGACTCTACACTTTAAGATTCACAACTGACAAATGCCTGCTGTAACCCCAGTGATTACAGGTAATTAATGAGATGCATAGAAATATACAGTACTGAAAACCTTCTGAAAGCTGTTAACATGAGGAATTCTAACTACTCAAAAGTAATATAAAGGGAAAAAAGAGGTTTTAAGTGGATTACTCAATTTCAAGAAACTAAAGAAAAACTAATATGCTTAAATTTATGCTAAACAAATCTGAGAATGCAGTGTATATCAGAATATTATAGTACTCAGGATGATTCTAAACAAATTATTAGATAAATATAATGCATACAAAACTTAATAAGTGATTACCATTAATAAAAATAAACCAACTATACTAAAAACTCTACACCTAGGTTCAGATTATTTAAAAACATTTAACTCTGAATTAAAAATAGTAAAGAAAAAACCCTGACTCTCCAAATATCAAAAATATTACAAAGTTTTCCTTCACAAGTCCTTTTATTGACAAGCTTTATGTATAGTTTATTATAAAAATTCCTGGGTTTATTGTTTACTAGGCTTGTACTGCATAAGCATAAAGGAAATCAATCTGGCCCTATTTATCATAGCAATGTTGATACAAGATACAATAGCTTCAAAAACCTGAGAAAAATGTCATTAACGGTAAATCTGTAACATGATACCACATATTCAGTAATAGTATGAATTAAAACCAACAAGTACAGCATAAATAATTTTGGTTGGCTGTCTAGCTAGTACTACTGTTCAGCAGACTACAGTTCACTGGTCATGAGCATGAATGGTCTCTAGAGTCAACTGCCTCATCCTGTCCTTACATCTGTGACCTTAGACAAACTACTATCTTCTGCTGTGCTGACAAACAAGCTCTTGGAGATCACAGGTTGGGAATCTTGACTTGAAGCACCTGCTATTTTCCATGGTGTAAATATCTTTGCCATGATTAATTTTAAGCTACAAAAGTTACATCACTGAGGGAAGTATTGGGAAGAGATGTCCACAGTGGTCTTGAGGTAATAAAAGTAGAGACCTCCTACAATTTTGCTAGGAATTAAATGAGCTTAAATATGAGGTCTGTCCAGAAAAAGTGAAGTCATTGTTAATATAATGACAACGGTTTGTGTGCCTTCAATGCAACATGGCAGTCAAGGAGAGTGGACTGCAATGAGCAATGTGTGAACAATGACAATTTCACTGTACAAGTTAATAGGAGCAGTAGATGCCATTCAGTGAACATGTGTATTGTGTGGCCAGTTGCATTCAAAATACCTGTGTGAGTATAGCAACAAGTCTGCATCAGATTTTGTGTTAAGCTTGAACATTCCTCTGTGGAAACTATTCAGATGATTCAGACAGCTGCAGCTATAGGGAAATGGTAATTGGCAGCTTCATCATGACAACACACCCACTCACACATCATGTCTGGTGCAAAGTTTTTGGGGAAACATCACATCACCTAGGTGACTCAGCCCCACTACAGCCCAAATTCTGCACCCTGTGAATCTGGGCTGCCTAGAAGAAATTTCAGACCATCAATGAGATTCAGGAAAATATGATGGGGCAGTTGATGGAGATGGGGAGAACTGTGTGAAGTCCCAACGTGACTACTTTGAAGGGGACTGAGGTGTTATTGTTCTATGTACAATATTCCTTATATCTTGTATCTTCAGTAAACGTCTCTATTTCTCATATTACATGTCTGGATACCTTTTCTTGTATGTGGCATGTAAAGCACTCATTAAAGGTTAGCTATCATCTTCATCCTCAACATCATCTTACTAAATCATCAAAATTTATGGTAATTTTATATTTTGGTATGTCTCAGGAGTAAAATGTATCACAACTAAAGAAATAAAATTTTAAGTCTTCCTATATGCAATTTAAAAGCACTGAATAAATGTGTCTAGATAGCAGGACTCTCCTCTTTTATCAGCCTCTAATATGGTATTATATATACCCCAAAGTATACTACAATTTGCATGGTTATAATACTCCATTATAAAAATCTTATGTAGATTTGCAGCATACTTTACTTTTTATAAAGCAATAATTTTCTGAAAAACATTTGTTCTACCTCAAAATATACCAGAAAAAAAATTTACATTGCCTGTATAATATTCTAAAAAGTACCAATAGAAGAGTTCAATAATTTAAAGATAAAGTAAGATAAAAACACAACCCCACTAAATCTCACTAAAATTATTTTTAGAAATAGTAGTAATACCTCGCACTAACTCAACATAGAGTATTTAGTATTTGATTTAGTGAGGACTTTGAAAATAATCACTGCAGAAAGAACCTGGTTTTTGTTTTTCCCTTTTTTGTTTAAGAGAATATTCATAAGTATCATTTCAGTTCTATATACTTCCATATAGCCACACAATAAAAATATAAATGTTGTCAAAATATTAATTAAAATGAAAGAATAAGAAAAGACATAAAAAGGAAAAATCCTCTTAAATTATTTTCAGTAAAATATGTTAGGTTTAAAACAACAATGTCACATGAGGATAAAAAAGGCAACCCCTGGCCTTCAACTCACCTGTAAACAAAAAACAAAATATCCACTAATGGTCTGTTCTGTGATGACATCTTCCATGGTCCGCAAGGTAGTACCGAGATAGGAATTCAGGAGCTGGGTAGGAAGCAGTCCCACTGAAGATGCCATCAGATAGTTGGGTAAAGAGAGATCAGTCATCTAGAAGACCAAATTAAATGGAATGGGATAATGATTTATTACCAAGAAAATTTTCAATCTCACATAAAACTATGTATAAGTCTTGCCAGTAGTTTTTCCTTGGGGATAAGGGGAGCTGAAATACTTTACCAGGACCTAACTATTGAAAATGATCATAAATGGAATACATACAAATACAGAAGATTTAGAATGAAATACAGTTAAAACATTTTAAATATTCTATTATTCTAGATTAAAAGATAACATTTATGACTATCTCTTTTTTCTTACATGTACATAAAATGGGCACAAATGGATCACTTTGTAAAAAGTCTTCCTCATGTCATTCTTCTTCATAACATACTTAAATGGCACTCTGGTCACAGGTCTTTGAAATCAAATAACCCTAGAAGGACTTCCTAGTGCTGGAACTCCATCAGCTATAACCTGTCTTGGAGCATCAACATTTTGATGTATTATCCTCATCAAAATGAGGATAATAACTGCCACCCTACATGATTATTGTCAGGTCAGAATCAGAAATATTTTCTACCAAATGCCTAGAACATGAGTGATACTCAAAAAAGGAAGAAATTATTATCATCATGCAATTTCACTACCACTGTGTGGATGCAGCTCAATTTAACCATGCTTTGGCGTGGAAAATTTAAATCACTTCCTTATGTTTTTCTATGTGTATATGTGATTGTGTTTCTTTGTTACCATTATAAAATTTTTAAAAACTATAGTGAAAACCTTTGTACACTAACCTAACTATACTAACTACACTAACCATTATAGGAGTCAGTGTCCAAAATATTCCATAAAACCCATCTCTCAGTATTCACGCAGTCTGTGATCCTTTCCCTATAGCTCAGGCTACACCTGGTAAGGTGTTTTAAGTAGCTCTATGGGGAGGCCCAAGAGGTGAGGAACGGATATCTTCAGTCAAGGGGAGCAAAGACCTGAGGCCTGTCTGGAGGCAAATTACTCACCAGTCAAACCTTAAAATGACTGTAGCCTGGCCACACCTTGACTGAAGGTGTTAGAGAGAACTGAGTCAGAGGCACTCAGAGCGCTGCAAAGGGATTCCTGACCCACAGAAACTGAGATAATTCATTGTTTAAGCCACTCACTTTCGGAGTGATCTCTTACACAAGTTACTAATACAAAGTATTTTTCCACTTCTTTTAGGAAACTCACTAAAAGTGAAAATACTGGATCAAACTGTAATAACTGTTTTCCAAAAAAATATCCACAGAGATTTACATACCTATCAATAAGTAATACACTAGTGTCCATTTCATTATATCAACTTTAAGTATGAAATTTCAATCTCTCCAAGTTAGACAAGGATAAAAGTATTTCATCGTTGTTTAATCTGTACTATTTACTCTGATATTAGTTTTTTTCCTTTTTGCCAGTGAGAACATGAACACAGTCCCCCACACCACAAATTATGCAGTTGAGTTTCCCACATTTGGGGAAATTGCAAGGGTCAGCACATCCAGAGTGTGATGGACAAGCCTCTCCCTGGAAAAACCACCTTCGTGATCACGGTATCTCTCCTGCCAGGTAGTATAATGATATTTGTTTTAAATATACTTGGTTTTCTATTTGTATTTCTTTATGGCCTTATTTGTTCACATCTGCCCCTTTTAAAATTTGAATGTTGTGTTTTCCTTATTTACTCATAAGGGCTCCTTATATAGTAAGGGCAATCTTTTGACTATTCTATGTTGCAAATATTTCCCTCTACAGTGTCCCTTACATTTTAATTTTGTTTTGACATACAAATGTTTCTACATTTTATGTAATCAAGTATTATCAATCTTTTCCTATGATTTTTTCATTGCTTTTAGCTTTAAAAAAGTCTTTTTAGATACTAGTGCTAGTTTTTACCTATTATTTTTTATCATATTTTCCTTTGTAACATTTACCACTTACTCCTACTAGAACTTACTTGGCTTAAACATGAGGATATAACCTATTTCTTCCCTTCCCCAGTAACTAATTTTCCTAGCATTAGTTGTGGAATAATTAAGAACTTTTCTAATGATTAGTGATATTTACTTTATTAGAAATAAAGTAATTGTATATACCATGATTTATATGGGGCTTTAATATGGTCCACTGATAGCTTAAATCTTGTACTGTAAAGACTATCAGTTAACATCTTTATTTCTATTTTTAAATATTTCTCTCCTTTTTAAAATTGTCGTAACAATTCTTAGTTATTTCTTCTTACAGATAAATTTAGGTTACTTTGTCATTCAAAAAAATTACTCAATTTTATAAGGTAAAGATTGTGATAAATTTATAAATTAATCCAGATAGAGCTAAAATCTCCAGAATATTCAGCATTCTTATCCAAAATGTTTCTATAAATTCTCAGAATCTTTTATATCTCTTATTAATATTTACTAGCTTTATTCATGTATTATACATGATATTCATTTATTTCCAAGCATTTTATATTGTTGTTGCTACTGCTATTAATTTTAAGAATGACTTTTCCATGTCCTCACCTTGGTATTACTAGTATGTGAGAGTTCTGGTTCTTCTTTCACCACAATCTTATTTTCAGTAAAGCAACATTCATCTGCACTCACAGATGATTAACTAGATGCAGTTCTGCTGGTTTGGAAGGTCACTCACAACCCCCTAACTAATTACTGACTCAGCAACTGCCCCACCAAGATCTCAGTGGCACCAACAAAGACGGAAAGTTATGACTAACCTACCTTGAAGGTTTACACATGCCAATACACACCAGCCCCTTAGAAACAAGCAGAGTAGGAACCTGTGTGCAGAGTATTAGAGTGAACAGGATTAAAATTAGCTGCAGGAAAGGGGCCAACAGTGACCTATGGAAGAAGAGGCTTTGGAAACAACTCTGAAAGGTACATCTGGGTTGGTAGGTAGACACGTGGGATGAGGAAGAGAATAAACAGGAAGAAGACACTGGGCAGGAAAGCACAGGCTGTACTGAACACTGGCATGCAGTCTAGGTTGTTTCTAGGGCACATACAAAGGAATCCTGCAGAACAAAGATGGAAAACGTACTTGGGTGACGCCTGTAGCGGTCCTGGAGTGACACTGGGGGGTCTAGTTAAGGAAAGACATGAAGTGGGTCTAAGTTTTGGGAAGTTTCCTGACAGTGTGGTAAAGGTACAGGGATGAAGAACTTTTCTTTAGAATAAACATGTTAAATATATAAAATAAGTAGATATGACAAAAATGAATCTATAATAATATTTTGCAGTTAGTAATAAAACATTACATGTTCTAGATATTATCTTCAAAATGAATATATAATGTTAATGCAAATATTCAGTCCATAGCTTAAATGTAATAAAGTTTCTCTGAATAGTTAAAAAGATCTTTATGGAATATGACAAACTATAGGCTTATATTTTTTACTCATTCAACAAAAATTTATCATATGCCTTCTCTACATAGGGCCCCACTCTAAGCAGATATAAACATACACAGATAGAAAACCATAGCCACCTCTGTGGTCATTTTAAGTCATTTTGTGATATACTTAATGACAAAATGTTCATTACATTCAGTAAAAGGTCACAAAATTCATTTATAAAATTTACTTACAATGTTACAGAAGCAAAGCATTGCATTAACAAATGCAAAGACTAGAAAAATAAACACCAAATTACTGTTTTCTTCTTCAAGTAAAAATAACTTGAACTTTTCAAAGTTCTTACAATGAACAATTATTTTGTAGACAGAAAAAAACAAATACTGTTAAAATAAGTTTTTAAAAGACTTCTCTACTTTTAAAGATTTTTTTTAACCTAGGGAGGGATAAAAGACTATAATACAATAGGCTAGAGATACAGATTTGTGAACTGTAACCTCATATGGCACTGAAACCAGGAGGTCTTTGAGAAACCCAGCTCTTCTCAGACCAGCAGAACCCGGGTAAGTCCAGGACTCTCCCATTTACCAGTAGTTTGATCTTGGATTAGTTACTTCACACACCATGCCTTGATGACTTAGCTGTTAGGTAAGGATTAGGGTGATGTGAGCATTAAATAACGTGCATGTTAGAAGAAAAGGGTCTTGCACTTAGTAAGTGCACTATAAATATTTTTAAGTTAAAAAAATCTCTGAATGTCAGTGTTCTCATTCTGGCATGCAGATAGAAAGAAATAGTACACAATAACAAACTATGTATTGTATCACAGCTACCCAGCAGGTATAAAACACATTTTACAACAGAAAGTATGGGTCAAAAAATGTAACTGTAAATAACTCAAGATGTCACAGTAAATGTTAGAACCAAATCTGATTTCAACTGTGAGGCATTTGTTCCCTACAGAACTCAGCTTCTCCATCACTGACACAACCTTGAAAGACTGTTGTGATGATTAAGGGATTTCGTGCATAAAATTCTGCTCTGTAACTGTGACATGGTATATAACATAGGAATAAGAGGATCTTTCATGCTATGGTCTATGTTTTTAAACTTATTTTAGGTTTCAAAGATTTAACACTTGAAATAAAATGTTCCACATGGATTTAAGAAATAGAAACTATCCGAGTCTTGACTTTTTAAGTTACTCTATAGCCACAGAGAAAAGAGGAAGAATTATTTTTAGAATCTCCTGTGGAGTGAGAACAACAAAATCAAATCCTTTTGGAAGTTGCAAGCACTGATACAAATACTGTTACCTATAAAAACCAATGATCATGTACTATTTTTTGAATTAAAGGTAACATTTCACAGGTGGTAACTTTAAACTTTAGAAGTCCAGATGACCCCAAGTGGGCATCTTAAAGGAGAGCCTACAAGAAATACTTTCAGGTTTACTATATACAGAATGGGATGTTATTCCTGTGAATGTTTCCAGTTTTCAACTTTATCAACAATTTCCTTCTAAACAGCTTTACTCTTTTAGGATTCGATCTCCTCCTATACCTGCATTAATTATCCTTTCTTATTGAACCAGTTTCTGTTCCCAGCAATGGATAAACAGGAAAACCCTAAGTTTCAAGGCTACAGACAAGATTTGATGTTTTAATCAGAATTATCATATCTACCTCTTAGAGTGGGAAAAATTATATAAATTAATGCATTAAAGGGCATCTAGTAAACTTGGGATGGCAGAAGAGAGGCTGGAGAATAGTTATGAGGGTTTGAAATTTGTCCTGATAGGACAAGAAAACCCATTTGAGTGTTTTCTGCAGGGGAGTACCAAGATCAGACCTGGCAGCAGTAAGACCTACAGAAACAAGATTACACAGAAAACATAGGAGAAAAAAGCTTTAACTATTTCTTTTTTTTTTATGAATATATAAGCCATGCTAAGTACTCTGATTTTTTTAAAGATTTTATTTATTTATTTATCTTTAGAGGGGAAGGAGAGAGGAAGAGAAACATCAATGTATGGTTGCCTTTCATGCATCTCCTGCTGGGAGTTGGCCTGCAGGGAACCTGACCTGCAACCCAGGCATGTGCCCTGACTGGGAATCAAACCACGATCCTCTGGTTCGCAGGCCTGTGCTCAATCCACTGAGCTACACCAGCCAGGGCTTAACTATTTCTTTTTTTTTACGATATTATTTATTTATCTTTAGAGGGGAAGGGAAGAAGAGAAGGAGAGAAATATCAATGAATGGTTGCCTCGCATGAGTCCCCTGCTGGGAACTGGCCTGCAACCCAGGCATGTGCCCTGACTAGGAATCAAAACTGTGATCATGTGGTTCACAGGCCTGCGCTCAATCCACTGAGCTACACCAGCCAGGACATATTTCCTGGCAGAAATATTAGTGCATCTTTAAAAAAGAAAAAAAATTAAATATATGGGAAATTATATTTCTTATCATTTGAGAATTAATCCTCTAAAGTGCTATGTAGTTATTTTCTATTTAAAGAGTTTCCAGCCCTGGCTGTGTGGCTCAGTGGATTGAGTGCCCACCTGTGAATCAAAAGATTTTTGGTTCGATTCCCAGTCAGGGCACATGCCTGGGTTGCCGGCCAGGTCCCTAGTAGGGGTTAAGTGAGAGGCAACCACACACTGATGCTTCTCTCCCTCTCTTTCTCTCTCCCTTCCCCTCTGTCTAAAAATAAACAAATAAAATCTTTTTAAAAAAAGTTTCCAAAGTGGGCTGTCAGCCTGCTTATCCCTTCCTAACACACATAGGAGAAGGAAGAATTATGGTTGAGAACATGTAAGAAGGAGGAGAACCCCTTCCTTCTTTGGTATATTCACCTTTACAATCAGCTCTTGCCTCTAAGTGTAAAGGCACCTAGCTACACTCTGATGACAGTAACTGCTAACAGTTATTGAGTGTTGACTATGTGCCAGGGAAAATGCTGCCTTCACTGCACTAGTGCAATTAACCCTAACTCAGCAGACATTGTTGAGGGTTGTCTGTTTCTAAGCCTGTGCCTCAGGACCACTAGACTTCAGTCCTCTTTGAGATGAGACCAGATACATTTATTTAATCCATGGGCATTGAGAAAATGACTGGGAGGGAGAGGGGCAGATAATTTAAAACACAGGAAGGGAAGAAGAAAACAAGAGAAATATGCCTGGAAAAGAAAGCAGCAGTGGAAGGCCAAAGGAGCCTGGGAGTGGAGAGGGTAGGAGCAGAATGAAGGTCTCAAAAGTAGAAGGGAAAGTCACCCTAAAACAACATCCATCTAAGCTTTCTTTTCACTTACATACCATAAATGAAGTTAGTAAGCTGTTCAGGTTGAATAATGGGAATGAACAAGATGTATAAGACTTGGCTTCACAAGGCTCTCTGTGCATAACCACAAGTAAGAATTTTCAGTGTGATGCACCTAATCAACCCAACCTGAGCTCACCCCTCAGCTGTTCCAGCTCAGAGGGAGGTGGGGGCCCACCCTCAACAAGCTCCAAGACAACTGAGCCTCTGATTCTTACAGGATAAAACTGTGCTAATAGTATCTATTTCAAGAGACCTTTTTTTTCCTTCTTTTCTCTTGACCCCACAATGCCAAATTGAGAGTTGTCCCTGGTCTAGCTGTTTCAACTACATAATTATCTTAATTTGCACATACAAAATACAACTTCTTACTCATTTAATGTTAAAGAGACATTATAAAAAACACCTTATTTTTAATTAATAAATATGTAATGAGTCCTTATTCCTTATTATATAACCAAAAGGAAGAAACAAAGCTACCAATGACATCCTATCATCAGACTATAGTGTAAAGTTTGACTCTATCATTTATTTACTACCTAGGTGACCTTGGGTAATTACAGTAATGTCCACTAAGACCAAGATGTATTAATACATGTTTGTTAAGCCAGGCCCTATTACATGTACTTATCTGATGTACTCTTCTTAATAATCCTACAAAGTGGTACCACTAGTTTCCCCATTTACAAATAAGAAACTGAAACACAGAAGAATAAGCAACTTGATCAGCAGAGTCTGAGCAGCAAGACTCCCTGCACAAGCTCCGTGTTCCTTACCATCCAACAGCGGACTACATGGCACACACAATTGCCTGCTGCAGGGCTGGTTTAAAGGCTAGACCAGTGCATGGAAAGAACCTACAGCAGCATGACCACAGCAGATGGACAAGAAAGGGACAAAGATTATAAGGATACAAGTATACTGAAGAAATAAGCAAACTTCCTTAGTCCAACCATCATTCAAAGTCTTAGGACACTGATATTACCTGAGCTTGATGAAAGTTCACGTTTACACTTCTTATTGTAGGAGGTTGTGAAAGGGAAAAAATGAACACTGAGTCCCTACCAATCTACTGTAAACACCAAACTTGATCTCTACAGTTAACACCTTATGTACTTTGAGGCCTCCACCAAAATTTAGTCCAGTCATTGATGCTGCTGGTTAGGGGCAACTCGAGATTTGCAAAAGGATTTCAAGAGAAAAGAAGAAAAAAATCTTAATTTTGTCACAAAGAGGAAAGATTTTTAGAATTATTCTTAATAGAAAACAAAAGGAGAAAGTTTCTAGAGAGTAAAAAATTATTTATTTTCTAAAGAAAACAATGTGCTAGAACCACTAACAATATATAATGCAAGTACTCCTATGGTTTTGAATGCTATCTCTTCTTACTTTCACACAGTTTCTCTAAGTCTAGGTGAAAGGCTGAGTCCTTGAAAAATTTCTGCAAACTCTGCAGAATCAGTTAATTTGGGGAACTCAGTAATCTAGTCCAACCCCACAGGCACGTAGGTTGGTAATGCGTGCCCAAGTCAGTCACATCAACTGTGTGAAGAGGAGTCCTTTCTTGCAGTGGGTCAGTCTCCTCACAGGCAAAGATTCTGTTCCTCCATCAATTGCAAGAGCAGACAAGCTACAGGAATTTAAGTGCAATAGCAGAACATACAAGGGCAGAGAGTCTGGAGGCATGTAAAGACATGCTCACTGGGCACACGGTTACCTGGTGATTTCAAAATGAAGTTCCTTCAAAGAAATAAGGACGAGGGTTTCCCTCTTTACATTGTATTAAAGCAAATTAGAGGACAAAGAAAAGACCTATTACAATTAGGAAACCGGGTGTGGAGTCAGCAGCTACAAGCCCAATGTTTACTTCATGTCATTAAACAGTGTAGTCAAACTGATTCAGGCGACAGAGAAGGCTAAAAATGCAGCTGTTACCCGTTGACTGTTGCAACGCTACTAGAGAACACCAAAATTGAGCCTCAGTTCAATTGGAAATGGACATTTGCTTTCATCTGCACTCTCGGCCACGAGGGCTGTTCAACCAAACGGGTGCAGAAGTGTGGTATTGTTCCTCTGCCAGACTCCCACTGAAGGCCTGACCTGATCAGCCTTACTTCTGTGTGCACTCCCAGGCTGCCAGAAAAAGTCAGTAACTGATGTTCTTGTCGTCAACCTCTCGCTGGCACTGATCCCATAGAGCGCCCTCTCAGGCGTTCTAACACAGGCGCTCTAGGCGCTTGGGTTCCAGCCCAAGCGCTCTAACACAGGCCGCAGACGCCACTCACCGAGAACACTGCGTTCTGTAGCCCAAAGGGAATGGGAGTCAGCCTGGCCAGAGCCACCACTTTGAGGCCGCCAGCTCCCTCCACCACGCGGATGACCGCGCTCAGCCGCTCGCTGCCCCTCACCCGGGCGGCCACGCGAGCCGCCAGCAAGCGCCGGCACACCACGTGCGCGACGCCGGTGCCGAACAGGACGCCCGCGGCCATGAGTGCCAAGCCTAGTACGAAGCCGTACAGGTAGCCAGCAGCCACGCTGAGCACGATGTAGCCCCAGCCACAGGGGAACGATACCGCTACAAAGCCCAGCACGAAGAGCAGCAGGCCCAGCAGCGGGGGCAAGCCCTCCGCCCAGAGCAGCAGATGCTGCAGCGAGCGGCGGGCCAGCGCCAACGAGGCGAGGCCTAGCACGGCCAGCAAGCAGCCCAGAGTCAGGCCCCGGCAGCTGCAAGCGCCGCCCGGGTAGCAGCAGCGCGCCCGCCCCACCTCGGCCACACCGCCCACTGCCCCTGGGCCGCCTGCCGGGGCCGCGCCCTCAGCCGGCAGCTCTGAGGCGCGGGCAGGCCGGGGCACCTAGACAATCGCTGAGCTGGGAGTCGGCCCCGGGGCCTCCGCGCCCGCCCTCCCTGCCGCAGGGAAGAACAGCTCGGCGTCCGCACGCGCGGCCTTCAGCCAGCCAGTCCCTCCGCCGCGGCGCCTGTCAGGCGGCGGCCCTCCATGGTGCCCGTCCGCTCAGGGGCAGCGAGGCCAAAGGCCTGGCGGCCGACAGCCTGATGGGCAGAGGGCCTGCCAAGTGAGAAAAACTCGGGACCTTCAGCTGCGAGCCCGCCCCTTTCCGGCTAGGGGGCGGGGTTAAGGAGCGGGGCGGGGTCTGGCGCCAGCGGCCCCCCAAGACCCGCCCCTCGTGACGCACTGAACTACCCGGCCGGGGGCGGGAAATGGGGGGACGCCTTTCAGTGCCCTCACGTGGGCGCGCATAGCCCTCTGGTCCGGCCCCGTCTGTCCGGTGCTCGGATTTGCCCCTCTCCTTGTCTGTGGTCTCAAGGCCTCTGTGGGACCCGCAGCAGGTCTCATCTCCCTTGGGGACACTCGGTCGACTCTGTGGAGGGCTTCCTAGTCGTAAACCTCCCCGGGTGGGAGAGTCTACCAGAGTCTCAGGTAACCAGGGCCACCTGGACTCTGTCCTCCGGACCCCAGGCCCGGCTGAGTCTGACGCTTGGTCGAGGGCCCCTCAGACTCGCGGGCGTTTCCTCTTCCTCTTGTTTTTTTAGGTTCGTGTCCCTGTGTTCCGCGCGCACGGTACCGCCAGGGTTTAGCGTCTTCTGGGATTGGAGGTGACCGCACCACTTCTTTAGTCGTTGTGAGAACTGACAAGGAACAAGTTGCTGGCCCTTGGTCTGGGATCGGGGAGCCCATGTCACCTGCGATTCCCTTGACCTCACCCCGGTCGCCAGGCACCTGACGGGAGACTTTGGGGACAGCTGTCATCAGGTGCTTGCAGAAATACTGTTGGGTAAGTAAAGGATCACAGTTTATAATGGAGTCACGCAGGCAGGAGAACCACAAAGGGACTAAGAAGCCATGAAGGCGGACACAGTGTGTTAGTCACGGAGCAAGGAAGACAGAAGCATCTACAGGTGGCTACTGATTGGATGTGGGAAAGAGGGACAAAGAGTCAAACTTAACACCTGGTCGGAGAGGAGGAGGGATTGCCTGGCTGGGTGAAAACGGTAAAGAGGTTAAGAAAAAAAAAAAAGGTGTAGACACTTTCAACAGTATTGTGATTAACAGAAAGAAAGGGAGGTGGGCGGAGGTAGAAGAGGGTAAAGAGGGAATAAATGGTGATGGAAGGAGAAATGACTTGGGGTGGTGAACATACAATACAATATATATAGAGAGAGAGATTATAGAAATGTACACCTGAAACCTATATGATTTTACTAACCAATGTCACCCCAATAAATTCAACAAAAAAGAAAAAAGCGTAATGCCTGGGTTTCTTATTCCAGTTAGGGGCAGGTACTGGGAACACAGTTTATGGGACAGGTAAAGAGTTAAGATGTGGCACATGAGAGACATGAAATGTCTTGTGGAATTCCACAGCAGCATTTTAGTATACATTTGAAAACGTGGATAGAACTGAGCGATGGAGCATGTATGGGAAAGTGTGATGTTGGTGTATAGGCATCAGTGGAAACTTTGGTGGTAGAGGTGCCACGAGTCCTGTTTTCATTCAGGTTGTGCCATCAGGATGAGCTGCACAGCACGTTCTGCTCATGAACTGTGAGCACTGCATTAAGTCGCTGATGCACAACCTTCCAGAACTCTCTCTTTGCCATGGCAATTGACAATGTTCTACCATACCCTATCAGTCTGGGTGCTGGAGGGAGGATGATGCCCAATAAATCCCCTCTACCCATAAGTGAGAAGTAAACCTTGGCTATTTTAAGCAACTGATATGTGAGGGTTTTATTTGTCACCAGAGCAGATCTTTGTCACTTCCGACTGAAGTGGATGAGAAAAGAAGAATGAAACCTTACAGATACCAATGTGTTCATTAGACTATTTGCATGCAAAATAAAGAGACCCGTAGACCACCTTGAAAGACAAGCAGTTCTCATTTCTTTTCAATTGTATCTCTGTTCTTTACCTTTGATCTGTTGTCACACTATCAACTGGCAATTAATCTTTTTATCCTGTAATCCACATTGGGTAGGAGGACAATCCAATTGCCAGAGCCTTTTGCTTGAAGACAATCCTGAGCTTCCAACCAACCCAAGGTTGATTCACTCAGGTCAGGGGCTCACTCTGATCCAAACAGTGCCACTGCTACACAAGATACCACTTAGCTCTCCTGAACTGGGAGCCCCAGTCAGGGCAATACAAATTATAATGGGACTTTTCCAATCTTGTCCCACTCCAATTTATTTTTTTCACAAATTTATGAAAGTTACATTTAACAAGTGGAAATAATAGTTAACTGTGAAGAAGGGAACAATAACTCCATTATGAACCATGGTGCATCAGAGTGGTGCTACATGGTTTGATGGCAAAGGCCAGGGAGATAGATGATTCCAATGGGGTGGCTATTTCCAAAGACTGCTGTTAGTTCTGTTGCTGAATTATATGTAACTGGACACTTGCAACTGAAGTCTTTCTCAATACCCTGAGCTAATTATGAGTTTAACCAATCTCCTGCAACTCCTTCTGTCCAGCATTAGTTGTGGTGGGAATTGCTCTAATTAATCAATACCTATCCTCCTGAACATGTTTCCAGTCTTCCTCTATTTCACTGCTCTTCTTTACATGTCTCACCCAGAAGAAGGTCTTGATGCAGATGGCAGATAAGGTCTAGTGGAAATGGGGGAGGCACCCACTCATATCAGCTAAGTAATCATTTAGCTAATTAAGGAGAATTATAGGCTGCTTCTATAGATATAACTTCCAGTCCAGAATTGTCAAAAGATTTGTGTTACCAGTTTCAAGCATTTTCAGTTCTGTAGAAAATAGTATCTCAGGGTTCAATTATAAAACGCTGTGAAAATGCCAAACCTTGCAGTTATTGTAATTCTGTTACTGTACCAGTTGGTGTGCACATAGTGCTGCTCAGTCTAGCCACCATATCGATTAACACCATATAGGATATTAGGGAGAGAATGAGTATAGATTATCCTCTTTAATTTTTTGTTTAGAAGGTAAGAAAAAGAAAAATTTAAATACTGCCAATGAAAAACTGGTATTTTTTCCACAGAATAAATCCTTTCTTTTTTAGGCACACATAATCATATGTCATTCAAGATTATTAAGTATGTGTAGCTTTTCAACTCTTCTCATAAATTAAGACTGAAAGAAAATATATAACTAGTAAACATTTTTTAAAATTTGATTTATGCCAAGACTATTTGTGTCATTCATTGGGTATGAATTAGGGAGAAAGGCCACACTATGCTCATCTCCAGCATAGAGTGACCCGTTTGGCTGACATTCTTCCCCTCATATCCTCATGTTAGTCCCTCTCAAATCTGTGTTCTCAGTTAAACAGAAAGAAGCAGGACACCTCCCTAGGAAAAAGAGGATTCATCTTCAGTCAAAAGAAAAGAGTGAAGAAAAGAAACACACAGGAGGAATAGACAAGTTTGTCTGCTCAACCACCAAATAAGACAGTTACTTACTCTTCCATAATTAGTGGGGGGCATCTGTGATCCCATCATTTTAAAGTACACACTGAAGGTGAGACTTTGCCCTCAAAGATCCATGTTCCAGTATGAGAAGCATAAACAACATAGCACATGTACTCCATCCAATGACAGCACAGAGGAAGGAATAACTAACTCTACCTAGGAGTCAGAGAAAGTTTTAAATTTTGCAGCACAGCAATATTTGAGCTGGTTGTTGAATAATGAATATATATTTATTCCCTGTTCATTGAAGGAAGATTTAAAGTATCTTAAAAGAGTTGATCATGGAGGAGCAGTATAGCATTTTGGACATGGGAAATGACACAGCATAGACGTATGAAAGGACCCTATGTTTGGGAAATGGCGATGAAATCTGAAGGCAGACACAAGGTAGATCTCACGGTCATTGTGTGATCTTCAAGCAGTGGTCTTTAAACTTGAGCACATAAAATTCCCCTGGAGGGCTTTTGTAAACACAGATCACTGGGCCCCTTGTCCAGAGGTTTGGATTCTGCAGGTTGGGGTGGAGAAAGGCAAGAATTTTTGCAGTTTTTAAAAATTCCCTAAGTAATACTGATTTAGCTAGTCTTGGGACCACACTTTCAGAACCACTTCCCTAAAGTTTAGATTTTATCCTATAGTCCAGCAATTTTTAACCTTTTCATCTCATGGCACACATAAATGAATTCCAAAAATTCTCCAGCACACCAAAAAATACATTCCCTGATGATCTGACAAAAATAGATACAATTTTGATTCATTCACCTCAGATAGCTATTGTGTTGGCTGTTGTCATTTTTTTTTTTAATTTGACAATGCAGGGAAAAGAGGTCAGTGCCCCTGACTAAATAGTTGAGTGTAGAATATTTTTAAAATTCTTGTGACACAACAGTTGAACATCACTGCTATAGTCAATTGGGAGTACCTGGAATTTTTATAGCTTGAGAAAGAATCAGATTTGGATTTAGAAAGTTTCTTGCCACCTATGAGGAGAACCTGGGGCGAGGGGGGCGAGAACCATTGCTAGATTGTCACATGTCCAAAAGACAAAGTTAGTGGACTTCAACCTATTCATGGAAAGATGAAATAGACTTAGGAATGTCTTTAGGCTTGATCAAGATTATGTGCAACAATTGAATATGGGGAATGAGGGAAAGAGGAAATATCAGGATGTCAAAATTACATATTACAGTGTATAGGAAACACTATAATATTTGTTTTCAAAAAACCTTATGCCACCAAAATCTTAAAAATGAGTTTCAACAAATCTCACAAAGTTTCAGATCACTTTCTTCCTAGTGTTAGGCCTTTACACCTAAAGTAGAGATGGTTTAGCCATGGCCATTCAGCAGTTACACCTAAAGGTGCATGACATGAAGCCCACTGATAAAGGATCAAGTCTTCCTAAGGCAGCATTCTCTAGGAGTGCTGTTTACCCATTGTGCCCAACTGGGTATCAGAACCTTAGCTACAGCTATCTTTTCAAACTCAGTAGACTCTTAAGTAACTGTAAAAGGTCCCTCTAACCATGAAGGATAAATTGAGACTGGCTGAAACCACAAAATGAAAAGTGAAGCACGTATGAGTCACGTGATCCTAATTATATCAAATGCATAATAACAGTGACGTTTTGATTTAATTTCCAGGTTCTCCACCAACCATTGAGTTCTTAGCAATGTGTGCCTCAGGAATGGTTTTTGTCCTATTCTCTCTTTGAATGTTGTTCTTAAGGTGTCCAGATTCTGTTGACCCTCTTGTGTTTTGTGCTGTTCCCCCTTTTGCACAGCTGTCGAGATGGTCAGCTTCTTGTATAAACCCTTTATCTTTTTGCAACTTTGTTTTTTTCCCATCAATATAATATCTGCCAATGGCATTCCTGAGAAGGTTGCTTTCTTTAGTCCTCATTGCTAAGTGTGTACAAGGCACTAGTTTGTGTTGCTTTTGGAGCTCATTAGCCTTCTGTGACTCTTGCACTAGGCTACAACCTCTGTGTCCTGCCCCTAGGGTAATGGGGAAGGGGTAGTGTAGGGATTCAGTAAGTAAATATATTTTGATCCTTTTAACCAGAAGAGTAACTTTCAGTTTGGGTCTAAACCGAAAATAAATTCCTCCCTTGGACAGAAATGTTGCCCTTTCTTTAAATACACGTTAATTATAGTCTTTGGCTGCAGCCTTTCAGGAACATTTCTGATTCACTTGGTCACGAGGGCAGTTAGTTAGATTGTGTTAGTAAGTAACTCCTTCTCCTAATCACCTAAGCCCTGAACTAATTGAGGGAGACACAGGAGTCAGGGGAATGAAGATCAAAACTTTATTACTGATAGGTTTGATGGAAAAAGTCTTAGGATGAGAGTCAAAAAGCTGCCTGCTGCCAGTTTAGCCCTTTGAACAGTTCACCATAGGGAAAGTTTGAGTCTGTAAGGCAGACATACTGCCTAAGCCATTTTTGTCACCCACCTTACCAGGTATTTTATTTCATCACCACATGGAAGAATAAAGGGGTAAAAAGCATGGAATGAAGATAAATACTTCCTCATGGAAATGAGAAGATCAGTCACTCAAGACACATATGTTTTATAATAGATTTTAAAGATAGTTATAAGAAAATAACAATGACTATAACAATGTTTAACAGTGGCTTTCAAACTGTAGAAAATAATTTATTTCTTTAAGATAATGTCAAGCACAATTAGCAATTTAAAAAATGTAGAAAGTAATATATATTTTCCAGGTTATGAATGAAGACAGTAAAAGCTGTGATTTAAATGAATGATATGTTGGCTCCACTAGTGATGATGTGTTCAACTTAAAAATATATGATTAGGAGACTGAAAATTTTTAAAAGTTGCTTCATGCTGTTCATTCCTTACTCCATTCTTCTGTCTTCCATAGAGACAGAGTGACAGCTGGTTACATGACCAGCAGCTGGAAATGCTATTGTCCAGTCTCATTTGCAGCTCAGAGTAAAAGTGATGTGGGCAACTCTAGTTTCAATTTCTTAAAAGGAAATGTCTTGCTCTTTACTTTATCCCTCCTTCCTGGGCTAACTCAGTAGGAACCTGTGGTGCCAGGGACCTTTAATGACCTAATGGAGCAGAGCCATTCTATCAGCCTAGCCTGGCCAGACTAGAAGATGACAGAGAAGTAAGCTTCTACCTTATTTAGGCCACAATATTTTTATCAGCTTAACATTTATAATAACTAGTGTAAATATTTATGCACACATTGAGGCACACATTGCTAAGAGCTCAATGGTTGGTGGAGAACCTATTTTTAAAGATACTTATTAAAATATTCAGTAGAATGAAATTTATACAATTAGCTCTTGTTGAACTGAAGCCCTCCCAAACACGGCTACCCAAAACCTATGAATGTGAGCTGGTATGGAAAAAGGGTCTTTGGAGACCTACTTGAGGATCTAGAGATGAGATCATCCTGGAGTGACCATGTGAGCCCTGAATCAAATGACAGAAGAGGAAAATGCAAAGAGTAGGGGAGGCCATGTGAAGAAGCTGGAAGAGGCAGGAGAGATTCTCCCCTGGAGCTCTCTCACCGCTGGTGAGACTGTGCAACAGTCTCAGGGAGCAAGTCCACCCAGCCTATACCTTGAGTTCAGACTTCTGACCTCCAAAACTGTCAGAGAATAAATTCCTTTTCTTTTTAATCCTCTTCATTTGTGGCAATTTGTTATGGCTGCTGAAACTATTACAGCTTCCTAATAAAACTATAATGAAGATAAAGAAGTTAGACATGAAGAAATAATAAAATCACTTGTTTTTGTGATGAAATACTGACAGGAACGTAGAGCACTAGTATAAAACTGGCTCATTAATTCATTTCTAAGACATTTTCTGATTTCCTGAAATGTGTCAGGCACTGAAAGTTTCAGGGAATACAAAATGGGAGAGGCACAGACCCATCCTTCAAGGAATCCAGAGTCTCCTTGGAAAAGATATGTATACATAGACATCATAGATTCATGTATTAAAAAAGAAATTTTCAGAATTATAAGTTACTTGGCAATGAGAAACTCACCCACTGGGTGAGTTGCTGGACAAATAAGTTTGACCATCTAAGAAAATCATGTATACAATTTGTTGCATAGTGATAATTCTGTCTGGGCAATATGATAAAAAAAAACTATTATAAAAAAAGGGCCCTAGCTGGTGTAGCTCAGTGGATTGGGCACGGGCCTGCGAACCAGACGATCGCGGTTCGATTCCCAGTCAGGGCACATGCCTGGGTTGCAGGCCAGTTCCCGCCAGGGGCCAGTTCCCAGCAGGGGATGCACGAGAAGCAACCATACATTGATGTTTCTCTTCCTTATCCTTCTTTTCCCCTCTAAAGATAAATAGATAAATAAATAAAATATTTTTTAGGGGAAAAGGGAATGGACTCACATGAACAAGTATAAAGGACACATGGACAATAACTAAGGGTGGGGGGTGGAAAGGGGAGGGAGGTGGGGAGCATGGGGCGGGGGGCGGGCAGGGTTGGGAATATAAGACAGAAACCTGTACGTGAACAAGAATTAAATAAAAATTATATTTAAAAAATAAAATATTTTTTAAAAAAGGTTTATTGTATTTCTAAGCCAATTCACATTATAAAAGAATTTCTTTAAATAAAATGTCAATGTATTTAGTTAAGTGTTTGTTAATAATTCACAACTTGAGAAATATGATAAAAAGAAAAGAATTTGAAAGCTTTATTCCTAGGAAGTGCTTACACTAATGATCAATTAAAATGGGATAATATCCTAATGTCTAGAATAAAAGAACTTAAAGGGCAAGCATTTTATGAATATTTTAAAGTATCTATTATACTAAAAGTACTGAGAAATACAAACACTTTTAATGTGATTTTTGTTCATTCCTTTTTGTTCGTTGGAAAAACATTTCTATAAAAATTGGCAAAATAAAGGGGAATATGGTTAAGTTATTTAATAAATATAAATAATTACAAGAACTAACACTGCTATTTATAATAATACTGTTTCAGTACTTGAAATACTATGCTTAAATATTTTCTTGGTTTGCACACAAAAATATTTCACCTAGCTCCATTTCAAATTTAACATATGTGAATAGAAATTAGAATTATTATGAATCTGGATTCCTATTTTTGTATCTTTATTACCTTACAAATAAGTGAATAACATTCCCTTCTAACCTGTGAAAATTACAAATTTAGGGTAAATTTTTAAAGTCTATTTAATAAAAACAATTTTTCTAGAGTAAAAATGAATTGTTAATAGTTCCTCCCCAAATCCCAGTTTATAAAATACGTTTTTTATATTTGAAATATAAATTTGAAATATATCTGAAATAGATTCCTTATTTAAACCATAAATAAGGGATCTCTTTCAAAATTACATTTTAACTGGGGCCATTCCTTGGGTTAAAACAACAACAACAAAAATTGGTCCCATGATCACACAGAAAGAATGCATTGAGCTTTATTTCTTGGGCTGCATTTAGACTTTCGTATGAGCAATCCAGGATTCTCCTGTATTAATTTACTGTTAGTTTAACAGACTACAGAGTGCCCTAAAGAATGATTTCCTTCTTGGCATTATAGGTAAACTAGTAAGCAATAGAATCTATTGACTAAGTCACCTATAAATTTTATTTTTGAACCTAAGACCCTCACTAGGTTTATTTATTGGGAGGAATATCTTCCCTAAGTAGTCCCTTAGTCTTCAATGTGATATAGGAGATGAGTAAATCTGATCCACTTTCTGCCCTCACCCCATATTTTAGTCTGCTTTTTTCTTTCTTTAAAAAAATTTGACTCACTTCTAATTTTTCTCAGTGTTGAATTTGTATGGTATTTCCTTTTCTGCTAGGCAGTCTTATGTTGACACACAAAATGAGGACTTACTGTGTAGGAAATATATATTTAAAATGTGTATTAAAATACTGGAAGAAAATACACCATACTGCTTTCCTTTAGATGTTGGATTTATGAGTGATTTTTAAAAATCTCCTTAGTGTTTTCTGTCCTTTCCAACTTTACATAATAAAAATTGAATTGGTTTTGATGTTTATTTGTGCTTTAATGTATGACTTTATTCTACAAATGTAAATGGTGGAAGGAGAGTGTAGGAGGAGGCAGGGGGTTGTTTGTCACTTAGCTAAAGTGAGAACAGATGGGCAGCTGCTGTTTTCGCCATCTGTTGAAGAGGTCTGGAATCCCAGGATTCCCATCGGAGGAATCCCACCTAGGGTGCTTATAGGCAAAAGTCTGCTGAGGAACCCTCGTTGTTCTTACCAATCCAGAAAACATTCAGGTAAAAAGAAAAAAAAAACTTTTTAATACTTTATTCAATCCAAATTCTTTATTATTATTATTATTATTATTCCTCACCTGAGGGCATTTTTTCATTGCTTTTAGAGAAAAAGGAAGGGAGAGAGATAAAAATTGATTAAAGAGAGAAGCATGGATTGGTTGCTTCCCAGAAGTGCCCAGATCAGGGATTGAATCCACAACCTAGGTAGGGGCCCTGACTGGGAATTGAACCTGCACCCTTTTGGTTGCAGGACAATGCTCCATCCAAGTGAGCCACACTGGCCAGGGCCAAACTCATTTTAAGAAATATTTGCAATAGCGGCAAGAAACTATAGTCCCAATGGGGAAAAAATCAAATGGTATCAGCGATATACTCAATTTTAGCATAAGTTTTTTTAAAAAGGTGATGAAATTTTCAATTAAGTGCCTATGTATTTACTATGATCTTAAAATACTATACAGTGACTACTAACTTATTAGGTAAAGATTTGGGATGTATTTGAATGCATATGTAGATGTGTGGCATTTTAATGAATTGCCTTTTTGCCACTAAATGTTATAAATAGATTATCTCAATAGTATTAATTTTTTGTAAATTAATGTTTGATAAGTTTATAACCTCTTTGGAAAGGGTAACATGAAATTCACTGTTCTATGAAATCAAAGCAGCCAGGAATTTTTTTTTTTTATTTTGAACACTATTCAGGTAATGGGAGCTGCAGAATTGATTTTGTGGTGGTGTTGCTGGTTTTCACACTGCATGAATAAGACTTTTGTTGTGCTAAAAGCTATTTGTTTCTTGGAGTGAATATTCTTTCATATATTTTTAGCCAACATTTCATATTGATGTTTTCAAATAAAATATGTAAGTGGAGAAATATGAACCAGTAATATTGCTTTCCAGGAGATATTATTAATAGGTTCTGAGAATGGTAGGTGAGACAAAAAGTTCTGTGTTCTCATCAAAATTAAAAGCTTTTGCATGGCTAAAGAAAACAGTATTAGAATAAAAAGAGAACCAACTATATGGGAAAATATAGTTGCCAATGATTCCTCAGACAAGGGTTTAATCTCTAAAATACACAAAGAACTTACATGACTCCACTCTAAGAAGACAAGTAAAAAGTGGGCAAAGGATTTGAACAGACATTTCTCCAAGGAGGACATACAGAAAATTCAGAGACACGTGAAAAGATGTTCAATATTGCTAGCTATCAAAGAGATGCAAATTGAAAAAACAATGAGATACCACTGCGCTGGTCAGAATGGCCATCATAAACAAAGTAACAAACAAGAAGTGTTGGAGACTTCCGGTCAAGATGGAGGCATAGGTGGAAACACTGTGCCCCCTCCCACAACTAAATTTAAAGACAGCAAAGTTTTAGAAACAAAAATGCAGCGAAAACAGTGAAAATTGAACTGTACGGAAGTCTGACAACAAAGGACCACTCAGCCAGACCGGTAAGAGAAGCTGAGTCAGCAGTGAAGTGGGGTCGGCCTGGAAAGATTGTTCAGTCCAACCGACCCAGGAGCAGAGGCGGAGGCAGTAGGTGGATCCCAGGCATGGGGTGGTGTTGGGCAGCCCCAGTGAGGGCACAGGGCAGCTGGCTGACTGCGGTCACACATTCGAGCACAGATAAACCAAGCGAAGGAGAGAACAGTGAGACAGACAGCTCAGGCTAGGGCCCCAGTGATGGGAATTAGAGCCTGAAAGCACCAATTGGAAAGACTTTCTCAAGGTCGAGGGGCTGGGAGAGGCTCACAGGCTCACAGAGAGTTTGTTGGAGAGACCCACAGGGTCCTGGAGAGTACACAGGCCCACACAACAGGGAACCAGTGCAAGAAGGGCCCAATTTCCTTGTGGGAAGCTGCAGACGGGACAGAACTCTGAGAGAGAGTGGAGTGGAGCAAAGTGCATTTTTTTCCCTCTATGACCTCACCCCCACATACAGCATCACATCCCAGGGATTGGGCCACCCGGCCCTGGTGAACACCTAAGGCTCTGCCACCTCAAACATAACAGGTGTGAATAGACCAAACATTATGACTCAAGAATAGCTCAAAGCCCCAGAGCCTATAATTCCAAGTGTCCAAGAAATAGCCAACCTTTCAGATGCACAGTTCAAAATACTGGTGATCAGGATGCTCACAGAATTGGTTGATTTTAATCACAAATTAGAGGAACATATGAAGGCTAAACTGATTGAAATGAAGGGAAATGCACAGGAAAGCAATAGTGATGGAAAGGAAACTGGGACTCAAATCAAGGGAGTGGACCAGAAGGAAGAAAGAAACAACCAAACAGAAAAGAAGGAAGAAACAAGAATTCAAAAAAATGAGGAGAGGCTTAGGAACCTCCAGGACATCTTTAAACATTCCAACATCCAGATTATAGGAGTACCAGAAGGGGGAAAGAAACAGCCACGAGTGGAAAACGTATTTGAACAAATAATAAAGGAGAACTTCCGTAGCAAAGGAAATAGACTTTCAGGAAATCCAGGGAGCTCAGAAAGTGCCAAAGAAGTTGGACCCAAGAAGGAACACACCAAGGCACATCATAATTATATTAGCCAAGATGAAAATGAAGGAGAGAATTCTAGAAGCAGCAAGAGATAAGGGGACAGTCACCCACAAAGGAGTTCCCATCAGACTGTCAGCGGATTTCTCAAAAGAGACCTTACAGGCAAGAAGGGGCTGGAAAGAAGTATTCCAAGTCATGAAATCCAAAGACCTACAACCAAGATTGCTCTATCCAGCAAAGCTTTCATTTAGAATGGAAGGGCAGATAAAGTGCTTCTCAGATAAGGTCAAATTCAAGGAGTTCATCATCGCCAAGCCCTTAGTATATGAAAGTTAAAGGGACTTATCTAAGAAAAAGAAGATAAAAAATATGAACAGTGAATGGACAGCAAACTCACAGTTATTAACAACCACACCTAAAACAAAAGCAAACTAAGAGGACAGCTAGATAGGGAGCGGAAACATAGAAATGGAGATCACATGGAGGGTTAGCACCAGGTGAGTGGGAGGAGGAGAAGGGGGGTGAAGGTACAGAGAATAAGTAGCATAGGTGGTGGGTAGAAAATAGACAGGGGGGAGGGCAAGAATACTATGGGAAATACAGAATCTAAAGAACTTGTGACACATGAGCATAAACTAAAGGGGGTAAATAGGACAACTGTAATGGCATAATCAATAAAATACCGTAAAAAAATAAAGTATGTGAGATTTAAACCAACAGACTGCCACTTGAAATTTTTCTAATGTAAGGTTTATGGTGGTCCCATATATGGAACAGATTACAAATATGCAACTCTATTTTGTATCATGATGCAAAAAACTCTGGTCTTAGATACAATTGATCTTTGAAACAGTTAAACTCTTCAAAGTTTAGCTGTGAATCAGAAAAGGCTGGATACTTCCATGTTCTTGGTAAAGTTATTTTTAATTTTGTTTTAGGCAAATGAACACATATGTGTCCAGAGTTTAGTGGACATATGTGAACTTATGAAAGAAATTACAGGCAGAAGCAGGTGATATTAAATGCTAAAACAGTAATAAACTGCTGAAATCAAAGGATGAGTGATACATAAGCAAAGTTATAGGTAAGGAAAGTTTATACATTTTTAAATATACTCTATTGTCATCAGAGTAATAGGTGAAACTTTACTTATAAAGCAGGGGAAGTTACAGGCTATGTCAAACAAGAAATATTTAGTTTTTTACTCAATACAAGAGTGAAATATAGCCAAGATATGTTAATATACTCGAACAACATGTAAACACATAGGTGGTCTCCTGAGTCTGAGTAGATTAACAAAGGATATGTTAATATGCTTAAGCAACATGCAAACATATAGGTGGTCTCCTGAGTCTGAATAGATTAACAAAGGACCCAAAAGCATCCAACTAGTTTAACTGCGTCTTTCCAAAAACTTTACTAACTATTCCAACACCATTTCTTCATTCTTCATGCACTCTTTCAACATGCCACATTTATCATTTGCTAAATACTTACACTCAGGCAAGTGTGAGCTTCTGTCCTCTTCTGCTGGTAAGAGAAGAGGACATTTACATTTACATCAAAACTATCCTCCAGTGTCATGATTACATTTCTTGACTCCAGTATATTAGAAAATGTGGAAGTACAAGTTGATTACTCCTCTTTTCCAAACAGTTTATTTTCTATTTGACCACTTTTTACACAGTTTATAACAGTTATAATTGTTTCTTTTCCAGTCCTAAGGAAAAAGATTTTTATTGGATTTGCATGAAACTTGTAATTTTGGGAGAATTGTCATTTGGTAACTGACAATAATTACTCAATTATTATGCTTTCTTATGCAGGTACATACATATTTCTCCATTTAGTCAAGTATTCTTTTATGTCTCATTAAATCAATGTATAGATAATTTAACATTTTTGTTGCTTTTATATATGGTGTGCCCCTTCATATTTCCAACTTAATGTTGTGGTACATTGGAAAATAATTGATTTTTGTAGATGTTGTTGGTACTTAGGTTAGCTACTGTCTTGAGGAGCTCTATCTGTGACATTTCATTTATCTTCCTCTGATGATATCATAGACTTGAACATTGAAATCCATTGCCCCATAGTGCAAGAATCAACCAATTTTGATCTGTCTTCCAGGAAAAGTAACCAGGTTCTGCAAGGTCTTGTTTTCTGACTTGCTTCTCTCACTTTTCTTATCCGAAATTTGAAGATAGACTTTATGCCTGTTGTTATGTAAGGTTTTGAGTTCTACTTCAGTGCCACAGCTAATAGTTAGTTATAACTCTATATTTTAAAATGTTTTATATTATAGAAACAAGATAAGTTTTCAAATACCAAATATAACTTTTAAAATGTTGTCACAAAATACAACAAATACAAACTTGTAAAACGTTAACAGATTCTTTATATATTTTCATCAGGAGAGAAAAAAACACAGAAATAATGAAATGATGAACACATATTGTATTTAACTTTACTGTCAATACATTGATACAGGCCATGAATAAACTTGACATTCAAAAAATGGAGATTAGAGTTAGTTGTGTGGTCAGATGAAGCTTTTAAAAATGGGCTGGATTTTAACAGAGAAAGATGATATAAGTCCACAAGCAAGGACTCTTCTTTGGTCTTTCAAGTAGGTAGTTCTGGGGTCTGGTTCTACCAGAAGCCCTCATTTACATCTAGAAAAGGCTATGGGTTACTGATGGGCAGGATCAGTTTTGCCACATTTCACCTTATTTAGTTTCTTGTATGAGTGTACAAATACCAGGCAGTGATTTTGCAAATAATCTTAAGTTGAGAAGACTTAAAAACAAATTCCTAGAGCTGTGACAGTTAGAGACCCCAGGTAACCTCTGATGTACCCCCAATCCACAGGGATCCCTGTAAATAATTGTCTTTTTTGTGATCACTTTCTACTGTCAGGCAATCCTTTCAACCCCAGTCCATCCACCTCCACCTAACCTAAAATAAGATGTGACGAGAAGTTATTGTTTGGTGTCATATACCTATGTCTTTTTGTTGTTTGGTTTTTGTTGTTGTTGTTTTTGTTGTTTGAACACCTTCTCTGCAAGGCTCTCTACTTTTTTCTTTTTTTATTATTTATTTTTTATTTAATTCTTGTTCGAGTACAGTTTTCTGTCTTATATACCCAGTCATGCCCCCTCAGTGCTCCCCACCTCCCTCCCATTCCCCCCCCCCACCTTAGTTATTGTCCATGTGTCCTTTATGGAATGTAAATGTTCATGTGAGTCCATCCCCTTTTCCCCTGTGATTCTCTCCCCTCTCCCCTCTGGTCCCTGTCAGCCTATTCCATATTTCAGTGTCTTTGGTCATATTTTGCTTGCATGTTTGTTTTGTTGTTTAGATTCCTGTTAACGGTGATATTATATGGTATTTGTCTTTCACTTCCTGGCTTATTTCGCTCTGCATAATGCTTTCCAGTTCCATCCATGATGTTGCAAAGGGTAGGAGCTCCTTCTTCCTTTCTGCAGCATAGAATTCCATTGTGTAAATGTACCATAGCTTTCTGATCCAGTCATTTACTGATGGGCATCTAGGTTGATTCCAACTCTTGGCTATCATAAATTGTGCTGCTATGAACTTCAGGGTGCATAGGTTCTTTTGAATTGGTGCTTCAGGGTTCTTAGGATATACTCCTAACAGTGGAATTGCTGGGTCAAAAGGCATATTCATTTTCAGTTTTCTTGGAAAATTCCATACTGTTTTCCAGAGTGGTTGTACCAGTCTGCAATTCCACCAACAGTGAACTAAGGTCCCCTTTTCCTCAAAACCTCTCTAGCACTTGTTTGTTGCTTTGTTTATGATGGCCATTCTGACTGGTGTAAAGTGGTATCTCATTGTGGTTTTAATTTGCATCTCTCTAATAGCTAGCAATATTGAGCATATACCTATGGTTTTGAATAGCTGTTTTCTTCCTCTTTGTTGTAATCTTTTAAAAAAATATCTTTTTTCTCTTTTTTTATTGTTGTTCAAGTACAACTGTGTCCATTTTCCTACCACCACTTTCCCCTTTCCCACCTACACCCACCTACCACCCTCAATCCTACCCCCCTTTGGCTTTGTCCATGGGCCCTTGAGCATAATGTTTTTAAAAGATTTATCTTTTTTCAATTACCAGATGAAACACTTATGTTCTAAATTTTCTGCCTAATGAAATGATGCATACAAAGTATACATTTTATTTAAGCAGAAAAGCTGGTTTATTTTGCCCAAAGATATTGTTCTCAACTATAGTTGCTTTGGTGAAATTAAAGCTCTATTTCTGAGAAACTGATCCTTGGAATGTTAAAAGCTCATAATGGAAAGAAGTTAATGCAAACATTTCTAGGGGATACTCATCTCAGCTATATGATCCTTTCTGTCATGAGAATCAGATTTGATGTGACTCAGTCTTTTTGACTGAAGTAAAAAAGTGCAGAGGGAAAGGTTAAAAATTGGTCTGTGTTGTGTTTCTCAGATCAGACAGCCATCAGTTATCACCACACTGAATTTGCTTTTTGTCCCTTTCTTGTTTTACATTGCAAACAAAAATATCAAGTATTATTTAAAGATTATTTAGCTTATCAAAGTTCTTATTTAAATAGTATATTAAAATATAAAATTAATGTGTGGTGTGTTGCACCTGTGTATCCCCTGTAGGTCCAGGACAAGAGAGCATGTGGCCACCAGTGCTATGTGATGACCCTGTGGGAAGATTTATTCTGTGGCCTGATGGTTGTGTCTGGGGAACATGGTCTGCGAGGTTAAAAATGATCTGGAATCTCTAGGGTGGTTCAGAGGGAACACATTCCTAGACTTTCTCTACACAGGAACAGAATTCAGTTTCTCTCCACTGGAACAGAATTGACTTTCTGTTTTGGATCACATTCACTTTTCAAGACTACTGATGGCTCTGCAGGTGGCCTGACTTCTTACAGTCTGGGAAAGTGGTTGTTTCATTGTGCACAAATGTGTCAGAATACTGGCTGTGTGTTTTATTCTTCAAGATTAAATATCTACCCAAGCAACCTCTGAGCTTTTGTTTTTGAACAAAGAATAATAATAATAATAATGACTTAATTATGGCTGACATTTATTGATTAATTACCACTTGGCAAAGAATATACTAAACACTTTCAGTATCTTATTTAATTCTAACATTTTATTTGTTTAGATTCTGCTTTCTTCCTGTGTCTAAAGAAAGTGAAGGTAAAAAAAATAAACTAGATAATTCATTCAAGATCATAGCTAAGATGTGGACAAATTCTTGAACCATTGCCTCATGAATTATCTTTGCTGGTTCTCCTCAGCTTGAATCAACTGTAGTTTCTAGTCAATGAAAAAAAGTAACACTCTTGGTTGGGTGGAGAGAAAGAAGAAAATATTTTAGGACTTGTTCATCATAAAGTTACCTACTACCGGGCAACAAATTCCCACCCAAAGTAGCAGCTGTTGCATGCAGCCTTTGAGGGACAGGAATCCAGAAGTTATTTAACTGACTCAAAGATTGTCATGAAGTTACAGTCAAGTTTTGACTTGGGAACTGCAGTCATCTAAAGGTCCTTGAGAAACTGCTGCCAAGTGGTCATTGGTAAATTCAGAGGAAATAGAGACAGTCATGTAGCTTCAGTTCTCATCTAACAGGCCTTTCCATAAGATGCTCATCACAGCTGGCTTTCTGAAAAGCAAGTGATTATAAAGGAGAAACAGACAGACAAAGAGACTAAGATTATAATACAAACTCAGCAGTAAAAAAATTATCACTCCTACTGTATCCTATTCATTACAGGCAAGTCAATAAGTCTAGCCTGCACTCAAGAGAGAAGAATTAAACACTTCTTCAAGGGAAAAGTATCCAAAAATATGTACACAGATCTTTAAACCACCATTGTAGCCAGCTTCTAATTCCGTGTGTTGATATGAAGGGAAGATCTTTACCTGCTTTTTTTCTATTAATATCTGTTTGCATTAAAATAAACCAAATTGATTTTTAGTACTCTGACATGTATGTCTGCTGCTTGTCTTAACTGAGTGCTATTAAAGCTGAAAAATAGGATCAATTGTGTTTCATCTTTAAAATGATGCCTTAAGTCATATACACAAATGTATGTATAATAAAATAGTAGATATCAATAGATCCAAAGCATGTATGGGAGGGACACAAAAACCCAAATTTATTTATTAAAAAGTGTGTATTTATTCTTACATGTTTAAATTTGAGTCACCTTCAAAGTACTCTCCATTTGATGCAATACACCTATTGAGACATTTTTCCCCTGCTCAAAAGAGTTTTGAATTAGCCAATTTTTATGCCTTTTAGTGCTTCTGCCATTTTTTGTTTCACCCCTTCCTCATCAGCAAAATCTTTCCCTTTTAGGACTATTTTTACTAGGGGAAACAAAAAATGTTGCTTAGGGTGATATTGGGTGCATAGGGAGAGTGGGGGTGTGGGTCATGTCATTCTTCATCAAAAAAAATGCTGAGTACTCAGTGTGGGTGGGCAGCTGTGCTTGTAAATCACCCATCACGAAATGGGCAAATGCATTGAAAGAATCTCCAAAAAATTTTCACTGAGGCTGAATGCAGCCTCTCACAACAATGCCAGCTGGTACACTAATACAGATGGGTTCCTAGAATACTCACCTTGTGGCCCACCCTTCAGAAGATAATTTCATTTTTTGGTGGTCCCCCTTCATATAACCAAAAAGACAGTATATTTTTCTGTGTTTCGGAAAATATTAAAGATGACTATTGTGAAGCAAGCTTTTAAAGAATCACTTCAAAGGCACCAGCTTTCAGAGTTCCAGTTTTTTTAAAAATATTTTTTTAATTTATTTATCTTTAGAGAGGAAGGGAAGGAGAGAAGGAGAGAAATGTCAATGTATGGTTGCTTCTCGTGCATCCCCTGCTGGGAACTGGCCCCTGCAGGGAACTTGCCTGCAACCCAGGCATGTGCCCTGACTGGGAATCAAACCACCCATTGTGTGGTTCGCAGGCCCGAGCTCAATCCACTGAGCTACACCAGCCAGGGAGAGTTCCAGTTTTTTAATGACTGAAAATCCCTTCCTTAGGAATTATTCAGTTCAGTCACTGATTCAGCAGAAAAGCCTTGCTACAAAAGGGAAGGTATCCAAGTTTTGCAAAGCAATGCCCTCAGGAAGCTCCCTTGGAGCAGAATGAATAATGGACTACCTAGAATGCAAAGCTTTGAATAGATTTTATAGGAATGGTTCAAACTACTACAGTAGGAATAGAAAATAAGAAAGTATCACTTTGTTCAATTAATCTGGAAGTTATCAGGGAGTAGATAACATTTAAGCTGAACTTCAAATGATAAAGCAAAGGTCTATGGGCAGAGATTGAGAGGGTATGTGGGAATGGAAATTGCTTTAAGGAAAATAAGTAACATAAGCAAATGTGTGAGGAACAATAAATTTTGACAGAAATTTGGGAATACAGTATGTTTTAAAACTGGAAAGGTCAGCATTCGTGCCATCACTACCAGAACCAATAAGTAGAGACAAGGATCAAATCTTTATGGGCACTTTATTCAGAGGCAGAGTGATCTGAGAGGATGGTGGGTTATATACCCTATTATCTTAATATTTCATCTCCAGCCAATCATTTTTATAAGAAGAAAATGGTAGGTAACTAAGTAAGGTGTTTGGAATTCAGGAAAAAAGGTTAATCAGATATAAGCTTCAGTATGGTGATTTTCCTAGCATTCCTTTGTCTGCCGACCAACAATTCTTTACCTGTGTCCTGGTCAGCAGACATTCCATTCTTAGAGCACAATGACTCAGATACCATCTTGATCACTTTCAGTCCTACTGGGGCAAAAAGGTTGAATTGGTTGTGGGCATCCTGGAGTCAAGGTAGGTCCAGTCGTGCATTTCAGTTCCTGGAATAACAGTTTTCTATAGGCACTAATCACTAAACCTATTAACTATAACTAAATAAAATTAACTTCTGTGTTTAGGCTGAAAGGCAAATTGGCTAGGAAGTTTAGAGTTTAATTGTTCAGCAGTGGAGGACATTGAAAAATTTCAAGAGTGGGAGTAGAAGAAGTTGGTTTCTGGGGGTCAGTTATCTAAGTGAGCTCTTGTTTCATATGTGTTTATTCAATTTCCTGTCACCTCTAAAGTGAGAATAATGTTTACTCCAGTCATAATGTTGATCTTTATTTTTTTAAAGAAAAGTTATTGGTTACATTGTGCTACTTTGTGCATATTTATGTATACATGGATCTAGGCAATTTTAATGAATTTGAGAAAGTTTTTCACTATTTTCAACAAGCATTACTTATTCCATCTAAAAATATAATGGACTATGAATTTTTGTCATTTAAAAAATGTCATTATTGTTCTGATTCATTTTTAGTCACTGACAGTTAAAATGAATTAATCACAAAGCCAAGGTTGCCAGAACAGAGTGTTTTCCTGTTTAAGTGTATTTTTACTGATACAAACACAGTAAAAGCCAAGATTTTTGGCTTACTACAAACAAAATGGCAGTTATCCAAAATGTTCAGAGAATATTTATGTAAGGATTTTCTTGTTGTTTCCTCAGGAACATCAAAATACATAACTCATCATTCCTTTTTCCTCACATGGTTGTATGTTACTCTGAAATCATTATTTCAATTAAATAACAGTGGGGTACATGAGGGGTTAACTCATATGTTAATTCTATTGTAGGAGAGAAATGTCTTGATTTGCATTAATAGGAGCAATAATAATTATTTTATAATAAACATCTGTTAGTATCATGACTTCTACTTTCAAAAAACATTAGTAGTTAACTGTGTAATATGTACATTATTAAAACTGTAACAGTAAAGAGACAAATGAAAAGAAAAATCACCTATATGACTATCACCCCAAGAAAAGGAAAGGTCAGCATTCATGCCATCGAATGGGAAAAAGGGCTGTTTTCATGTTTGTGTTCCCTTCCAAATCTTGCTGCCTTTAACTTTCTTATTTGGCCTGTGGTCATCCAGTCCCAGTGATTCATGCTTTCATGTTGTTCACACTTATTTTCTTCTCTCTCAATTTATGGTCTGGCCATGTTGGGCACAGCCACTATAACTCTTACTGGGGTCCTTTTTCATTTAATTTTATTTCATTTAAAAATATTTTTAAATGTTTCAATTGCAGTTGATATATAATATTATATAGTTTCAGGTGTACAACCCAGTGATTAGACATTTATATACCTTACAAAGTGATCACACTGTTAAGTCTAGTACTCACCTGACACTGCATAATTATTACAATAACATTGACTGTATCCCCTAAGTTGTACTTTACATCCCCAGGTCTGCTCTCTAACCACCAATCTATACTTACACTGAGGTTCCTTGTCATGGCATCGAATTTGTTATTCTGCTTCCAGGGCTGTATAGATCATGCTTCACCCTGAAGGATGAAAAAAATCTTTGAAAAAATACTTCCCATCATCTGCCTAAAAACTTTACTCTCTCCTCATTAACCTCAGGAAAATAGGAAGACTCTTTGCCAAATATACACAAGATCCAGAAAACTCTGAGCCCTTCTTGCCCATCTCATGACTCTTCCCACATCTCTGGTCCCAGTCTTCCAATCTTTACTGTGGGGTTTCTTCCCCAGCCACACTCAGTGGTTTACAATTCCTTAAATTCTGTATGGTTTCTTGATTCCATCAGGACCTTGCCATATAGTGGTCCTTATGAGTGTATGAATTTCTTTTTCCTCCCTAGGTTTTTTCCTTAGGACTCTAGTTACCCACTTTCTTTTCATCTGGCTGGCTCTATAATATTCCTGGTGATGCTATGGGACTTATATGTCAGTTCTACTGGGAAGCCTTCCCTGACCACCAACAAGGGGAGCTGTATACTTTCAAAGCACCTCTTGCATATCCCCATACATGGTAAGAGTAACAAATAGGAAAGCATCACTTTGTCTAATGAATCTGGAAATTATCAGGAAGTAGAGGGCATTTAAATTGAACTTCAAAGGATGGAAAGAAGGTCTGTGGGCAGAGATTGCTGGGATGTGTTGGGAATGGAAGTCACTTTAAGGAAAAGAAGTAATGCAAGCAAACATATGAGAAACAAAGCATTTTGATTTCTGCTATTACTTTTCACTTGTTAGTCATCCCAACTGTCTTGAGGTATCTTCTGCTAGAACTAGTTAAGGCACCTGGCAAATTTTTGAATATATATTAGCTAACAGAGCTGAGGGATACTGCAGATCACTGTTGATCAGGAATCAGCCACAAGGGAACAGGGGCTACTTGACTGTAATCCAGTTCTGGGTAGGTAGGGAGCCAAAGTGACTGTTGCATCAAGGAGCTGGGAAGGAGCAGAGAAGGGAAGATTCATGGAATTTCCACCAAAGCCTGTTTCTAAAATTTGAAATAACTGCTTGTCTAGGGCATCAGTATACTTTTCTAATTATTCTATTCATGAAGACTCCCTGTCTATAGCTGCTGGGTCCCTTTGGTGCCAGAGGCAGGCAGGGTCCTCTCATAGAGCCAGCTGGAAGGGCTAGAAAGAAGAAAGGGGTTAGTTGCTTTAATCATGGTGCTCATATAATTTTCTATTTAAATGATGCTATTTTTAAAAAGCTATTGGTTAGCCCTGGCTGGGTTTCTCAGTTGGTTAGAGCATTATCCTCCACATCAAAATGTTGCAGTTTCAATAATTGTTCAGGGAACACACTAAGGTTGCCTGTTCAATCCCAGTCAGGGTGTGTATGGGAGGCAACTGATCAATGTTTCTCTCTCACATTGTTTCTCCCTCCTCACCTGCTTCCTCTCACTCTAAAATCAATAAAAACATATCCTGGGGTGAGTATAAAAAAAAACCCAAACTCTTGGTACTCATCAAGTTTTCTCATAGTTGAGATTTTTCCTTTGTCCATTGTGTTGAAACTTGTCTTTAAAATGGTTTTGCCTATGACATATATTCAGTTCATAATTTTCTGATCTGACATTTCAGAGCTGTAACCAAAATTATAACGTGTCAGGACATGGTAGGTGAAGGTGAGCAATATTTTTAGTGTTTCTAGAAACACAAGCCTCATTTTCATAATAAAATATGAGTGAGAAGGAAAAAGAGACATATAGCATAAATATCATATGAAATAAGTGGATGACATATTTAGTTATCTGTTCTTAACAATTCCAAATACTTTTCCCATATAAATATTTTAATGATGATGAAGATAAATAGATCCTGAATCTTATGTATAAAGAAATACAAGATACTAGAAAAGAGAGAACTATTTATTTCCTTGTCAATTTTGCCTTAATCTGCACAGGTCACTCTTTACCCTACTATAAGGGAAACTGTCCTCCCCAAACTCCTGAAATAAGGATGTTCAAAGAGCTATTTCTGCAGATAACAATTCCAGAATCCTTTAAAAAACCACCATGAGGTTGTGACAAGACCACTCAAGGTAAAATAGAAAAATGCAAATGAAATCCATAATATAAAAGAAAAATACCAATACATACAATAATTTTTTTAAATAAAATAATATTATGAAAAAGTGTTGTTTTTAAATGTAGTGTATAAATGTATATAATAAAAACAGCAAAAGGGAGAAAAAAACAATTTCAGAATCAAGTAAAACTTGATTTAAATCCCAGTTCTGCTATGAGCAAAGGTGCAACCAAGGTAGACTCTGTGCACCATTCTTTCATTTGATTACCATGTTTTTCAGACTATAAGATGCACTTTTTCCTCCCAAATTTGGAAGGAATAATGGTTGTTAATGCTGCTGTTGAGTTCTGTTTATATTTACATTGGTGAAATATTATGTTATTAAATATTTTACCACATTTTTTGTTTCAAAATTTTTTTTTCCATTTTCCTCCTTTAAAACCTAGGTGCATCTTATGGTCTGAAAAACAGGGTAACTGGTGTGAATAAATATTAAGAACTATACTTTCTCCCAAGGTTGTTGGGAGGATGAGATGAGATGTGTGTGAAGGTGTCTAGCAGTGTGTGTGGCCCATAATAAGCAGTCAAGAGAGACCAGTTAAGTTTTCATTTACAGGGTCATTCCCAAGTTTCAGCCTTTTTTTTTTTTGGAAAAGGTTGCTAAGCATATGGTTGGGAGCTTTGTTCAGATATGGTAGATTATTTCTTAGAACACCCAAAATATTTTGTTTGTATGTGGACAAAAAAGAACTCAACAGAGCAGCTAATTAATAATCTAATAAAATTTTAGAACATTGCTTCTCCAAAGGAAAACAAATCAGAAGTTCCCATCCTGACTCTTTTTAAATGGATAATAACTGAATGTTGTGTGAACCTTTCTTTACATGTAAGGACACCCATTTCATTTGATTATGAAAACCAAGTCAGGAGTTAAAGCAAACTGCTGGTTTCTGGAAGAACTCAGTCTGGTAAATGCAGGGATGTATATGTGTTCCAGCCTGACTAACAAGGTTGCTACTTATGAGCAATGTCTGTCAATGACAACCATCAACCCAATGGAAATTAATTCTTTATGTATAGGGCACATCTGGAAACAAAACATACCTCCTAGTCAGCCATTTCCTCATTAATGTAACCAAAACAGATTGCAACCACAGAACAGACTCCTAGAGCCCTGGGAGGCACAAGAGAGAGTGTGGGACCTGCCTCCCCACAGTTGTAAATATTCATGGGTAGAACCTGTGCCCCTGAACCCTGGAGGGAAGCAGAGAAAAGGTGTGGTGATGGGGGTGAGGGTGCTTTTTCCATCACGTGTAACAAACACCAGGATCACCCACCACATTTGGGGTGCTGACAGGCACCAAGGATGACAGGCACATCCAGGGTGTTAGGCACCAAGAGGAACAGAATAGGGAACAAAAAGTGAGGTGACAAGAAATATCATTTATTAATAGCTGCTCCGCTGTCCTGGTCACTGTGCTTTGTTTTTTTGGCTGATAGAAAATCAAGTGTTGATACAGAGAAACAGTAGGAAACTGAGAACCTCTTTCTGTCCCACAAGATTTAACACAAAGTAACCAGATCCTCAACATGAGCAAGGAATGGACAGCCATAGAATGGACAGCTATTCCACAGGGAATAGCCTGTGGCCATGGGCTGCTTTCTTCCCCTACTGATAGGCTAGTCCCCCTGGTGTTTTCTCATGCAAATCAGAGACATAAGTAAAACTCAGTGCTAAATGTTTGGTAAGAGGGTAATTTTTCTGAGTTACTCATTTTAGACAAGACTTTATGTACAGGGTCTTTGTGTTATGCAGCCTATGGGACAGTTTATAAACAAGTCTTAAAGTAGCAGCAATAATTTCAATTTCAAGCTAAATTCTTGGCAGCTCTTCATCTTCTGTTCTCACAATTCTGGGGATTGCCTGAGGAATTAGGATGCAAATTCATTGCAGACCTACTTCTTCTCCGTATCTGCAATTTCAAAATTCAAAAAGTTCTGAATATTGAATGCTTTGTTTTAATTGTTTTTAGTAAGTTTAGTACCAAAATTCATTTGGTAGCAAAAACTATTTTAATATTCTGAATTGTGCTGCAAAAACACCAGTGTGGTCATCAAAGGTGTTGCCACAACTGTACTTTGGATGCCTGTCTAGATTTGGAAAAATTCAGCATTTTGAAACATACCTAGTCTCAGTGATTTTTGTAAAAGAATGAGTTAAGGTGGCTAGATTAATCCACGTGCTGTGTTAATAGACCTTATAATTATTTTTCAGACCATTGGGTAGTAGTAGTGAGATAGTAGTCTTGCAGGCAAAGTGAGTGTAGAGGAGATAGAGCCAGGATGCAATAGCTAGGCAGTTTGTAGTCAGGATTCTGCCATGAGGCCTGCTGCACTAAGGTAGAAAATGGCATGCTGCTGCTCTGATTATGCCCACTCCAGCTGACTCAGAGGCCATCAAGGACTCTTCCTTGCACGATACTGACTCTTGGTACATGGGACATATGGAAAGGTCACTCTCTTGGGACTTGTGCCTTTCCTGGACTTCACCATGATCCAATGCAACATAGCACATGCTATTCTAGACTATTATACAAAGGCTAATGACAATGTACCACAGATCCTGAAGGACAGAGCTGCTGCAAGAGGACGGCAACTTTGAGACCCATAAGTGTGCTTTCCAGAGGAGATGAAGAACTATTTGTGCAGCTGGCTTAAGATAAAGATATGTGGAACTACTGGGTATAGCTTTGGCTTTCAGTCCTTTGGGGAGCAAGGGAAATGCTGGGTCTTAGGGAAAAACATGGCTCCAAGCACGTGTCAGCCCCCCGCTATTGGTGGAATCTTTGTTACAGAATGGACTCATGGTCGGGGGACAAGATACTGTTACTGAATGGACCCTTCCTCCTCTGGGTTCCCTCTGTATTACATTTGCCTGGCCTGCTGCCCTTAGGAATTATGGTTCTTAATGCTAGAGTTTGGTAAAAATAAAAGGAACTATTTATTCAAAAGTTATACAGATTTAGAGTAATGGCAGAAAGCCACCATTAAAAACCTTGAAGTCCCTTAAAACACCCACAAACACATAGAGTCCTTCCTTTCCCCCTTTGCCCAACCAGGCCAGTCAGAGGTACCACTTCTCAGAAAAAAAAATAGAAGTCTGTGGCTCATCTAGCTCCCAGTTCCCCTTAATAATAATCCATGCTTGACTGGCAGGCCTCCCACAGTTTCCAGCACCATCAGCTGTGTCTCTGTGATCTCCAGTTCTTAATCCAAAAGAAAGGTAGAAAATGGCATGCTGCTGCTCTGATTATGCCCACAGATAAATGGTTAGTGAGGTTATAACTTATATTTGTTTTTTTCTAAAATCCACGTGGCACTGTCTCATGGTCCACCAGTAAGAGTCCTTTCATCCCTTTCCATCCCTCATTGTCTCTCCTGCATTCTTCTGAACCACTAAGAGAGAACTCTGCATGTCCACTGTATCTTGCTTTCCTGATTCCTAAACTGCATGGTAAAGGGAGCACCAAAACCCCCAAAACCGTATGGTTTATCCCTGCATGGCTGCTGTGCCTGGGTTTAAATCCCAGCACAGATTTTTCTTTGCAACCTCATTTATGCCTCCTCCCACAATTGGCTACACCTGCCAGCACTCTCATATTTTCAGCCTTTCTAGGCTTCCATAATTAGTCTGGCCAGGCGTGGCCCTGTGGTATGGAGGAAACCCTCTCCAAGCTCTCACACAGGTGTTATAAGGGAAGCTGGTGTAAAATCACTCCCATCTCCCTAGCTTAAAGCAAGGCCACAGGTACTTAACATATCAATGAAAATAGCAGGCTATTATGGACATGTAAAATAACTATTTTTGCATATCAGGTATGAAGCTGGCCAACTGTTGATATGCAAAATAACTCACAATGGCTCTGCTCCATGTGCCCCATCCCCTAGTCCAGACTTGTGGTTATGGGAATACACTATATTTTTATATTCCTGGATATCCCAAGTTCTGGACCCCATTTCAAATCTGTTGTTGGGGTTGGGGGCTGGCTATACTCTGTTACATCTTGAAAATAAAAACCTGTTTCTCTCAACACTGAATATTGGGCACCAAGGCACCGTGAATGGGCTCCTGTTTGCTTGGTTACATTCCCATACATACATTTGAGGAAAACACACAAGAGCATTCATGGACTTGCCTGAAGTCAGAGTCCAACCCGATCACTCAACATGGAATCACATCCTCCATGAGAATCAAACAATATAATTCAGAATTGGGTAGAAGTACTTAAATTAGTTGCTTTCTGACCAATTGCTAAATGTTAACACAGAGCAATGTCTAAGCAAAATCAAGATTGTCACTGTAACCTCCCAGGTACAGGATTCCACAGCCACTGACATGGCAAACAAGCCAAATCTAAGCCTCTGAATAAAATAAATCCTGTTGTGAGAAATAATCAAGATTCCCATCAGACTTTTATCCCTGTCTCTGAGAAATTTACTTTTTGTTGTTTATATAATAACTGGATTAGTTTTGTACCATCGGTTTCTTGGTATTTTTTAGTAACATAAATGTACTTTAATCATTCTGAATATTTGAATGTTTTTATTTCAGTTGTAAAAAATAGATAAATGGTTAGTGAGGTTATAACTTATATTTGTTTTTTTCTAAAATCCAAATTTTACCTTTTACTATTAAGATTTTTGAATGTTTGATTCAATATAGAACATAGAATTTCTACCTCAAAAATGAAGGAGGAATAGAAAATTACTCATGAAGTAACTGGTAGCCTGGAGATATTAATTCCATCATAGGTTTTGATAAATCTTTACCTGAGAGCTGTAAATGCTGCTGGGAAAACCCTTTGAGGCTGATAGGATTTAAGTGTATCTGCTCAAGAAAAACAGGGTTTTAGAAATTAGGCTGCTTTTTGTTACTTCCAGCTTTAAAAGACATTCAGCTGAAATTTATTTGCCATTGCCTCTCCTTTTTCATCTCTCACTTTCTGCCCTGAAAAGTTTTCCCATGACTGGTTCCTTCAGGCTACCATTTTATCATCAAGAGCCCCTGTGCCTTAGTTTCTTGAGGCTGGAACCTGACTTTGTCCAGATACAGTTAACACTGACCCAGCAATGATCAGGAGGCTTATTGAGTTTAAACACTTTCTCATAGGAGGCAGCAGGAAAAGAACACCAGTAGTCTATCTAGTCTAGGAGAGTTCTGTGACCTTGAGCAAGTAGCTATAATCAGTCTAAGCCTCATTTAGGAAATTAGGGTGCTCCCATCCAAACCTACAATGAGTTGTCTTCGGTTAATGAGCTGATTGCTTAGGAAATCCAGTGATCTCTGATACTGAATTTTGTTTTCCACTCAATAGACTATAGATACACAGTTATTGTTATTTATTAAATACGTCTCATGCCAAATACACACTTAATGAAGGATTTAAAGTGTTCCTTAGACTTCCGCCAAGATGGAGGCATAGGTGGAAACACTGTGCCTTCTCCCACAACCAAGTTTGAATACAACAAAGGTTTGGAGAAACAAAGACACAACCAAAGGACAGAAAATTGAATTATACGGAAGTCCGACTAAATCTAACCATTCAACGGGGACGGTAAGAGGGGCGGAGCCAGCAGCGAGCAGGGTCCGGCAGGACATGGCCCCCGACCCAGGTGCACAGGCAGACGGGAACCAGTTGGGGTGCGGGGCAGACCGCAGGCGCATCTTCGCGCACAGTGAGACAGACCACGCAGGCCCCAGGGGGCGAGGGCTGACGGCGGTGGCACACTCACGTGCAGTGGGACGAAACGCGCAACTGCAGTACCGGTGACGGCCGGGGCAGCAGGCGGCAGACGGGATGCCAGAGTCCCTCTTTAAACCCGCCCCCACATACAATGTCACAACCCAGCTACTGAGTTGCCCTGTTCTAGTGAACACTTTAGGGCTCTGATCCTGCTATGGAACAGGCACGAACAGCCCAAAAGATGGTGCAAGAAAACTCAAAGTCCCAGAGCCAATAACTCTAAGCGACTGAGAAATTGCCAGCCTCTCAGAAGCACAATTCAGGACACTATTTATCAGGATGCTCACAGAACTGGTAGATTATAGTCACAAATTAGAGGAACATAGTCACAAATTAGAGGAACATATGAAGGCTAAACTAATTGAAATGAAGGGAGATGCACAGGAAACCAATAGTGATGGAAAGGAAACTGGGACTCAAATCAATGGAATGGACCAGAAGGAAGAACAAAACATCCCACCAGAAAGGAATGAAGAAATGAGAATTCAAAAAAATGAGGAGAGGCTTAGGAACCTCCAGGACATCTTTAAACGTTCCAACATCCGGATTATAGGGGTACCAGAAGGGGGAAAGAAACAGCCACGAGTGGAAAACATATTTGAACAAATAATAAAGGAGAACTTCCCCAGTCTGGCAAAGGAAATAGACTTCCAGGAAATCCAGGAAGCTCAGAGAGTGCCAAAGAAGTTGGACCCAAGAAGGAACACACCAAGGCACATCATAATTACATTAGCCAAGACTAAAATGAAGGAGAGAATCCTAGAAGCAGCAAGGGATAAGGGGACAGTCACCTACAAAGGAGTACCCATCAGACTGTCAGCGGATTTCTCAAAAGAGACCTTACAGGCAAGAAGGGGCTGGAAAGAAGTATTCCAAGTCATGAAATCCAAAGACCTACAGCCAAGATTGCTTTATCCAGCAAAACTTTCATTTAGAATGGAAGGACAGATAAAGTGCTTCTCAGATAAGGTCAAGTTCAAGGAGTTCATCATCACCAAGCCCTTATTATATGAAATGCTAAAGGGACTTATCTAAGAAAAAGAAGATGAAAAATATGAACAGTGAAAGGACAGCAAACTCACAGTTATTAACAACCACACCTATAACAAAAGCAAACCAAGAGGACAGCTAGATCAGGAGTGGAACCATAGAAATGAAGAACACATGGAGGGTTAGAAACAGGGGGGTGGGATGGGGAGAAGGGGAGAGAAGGCACAGAAAATAGCATAGATGGTAGGTAGAAAATAGATAGGGGGGAGGGCGAGAATAGTGGGGGAAATATAGAATCTAAAGAACTTGAGACACGTGGTTATAAACTAGGGGGGCGAGAATGGTGGGGGGTGCGGGTGGAGGGGATTGAAGGGGTGGAATAGAACAACTGTAATGGTATAATCAATAAAATATATTAAAAAAAGAAAAAATAAACATATTTATTTATTTTTAGAGAGAGGGAACAGGAAGGAGAAAGAGAGGGAGAGAAACATTAATGTGTGGTTGCCTCTCATGTGTCCCCCACTGGGGACCTGGTCTGCAACCCAGGCACGTGCCCTGACTGGGAATCGAACCGGCGAACCTTTACTTCACAGGCCCGTGCTCAATCCACTGAGCTACACCAGCCAGGACCCTGCTTAGACTTTTATTAATTATCAGTTTTACATATCTTTTGAAACCTTACTTTAATATATGAATACATCATTGTATTTCCATTGCTTCTCATCTCTGACCACTATCCCCACATTTTAATAATTATATTTATATTTATGTTTGTACATCATTGCAGTTTGCAATTGAAAAAAATCTCAGTTTGCTCTACAGCCGTAGGCTGGCTTCATCCTAAGCCTGTATTTAAGGGACCCAGCACTTAGGTGCTAACTCTCCACCTTTGTCAAGATTTCCCCTCATTTATTCACCAGTTTAAATCCATCTTCTGATGTTTTTTCAAGATGAGCTCGTGGGAAGTATATTTTTTAAGTTTTTGCATGTTTGAATTTACTTCTCTGCTGCTTTTAAACATTTTTAATTTTGAACTTATTTTTGACTTAAGACAAGTTACAAAAGCAACATTATATTTTTCTATGTAAATCTTTTACATGACAGTAGCACAATTACCAAAAGAAGAAAATTAGCTTTGGTATAATCTGTTAACTATAGACCTTATTTGAATTTCCCCAATTTTTAAATTGATAATCCACTTTTGTGTTTTTTTAAAATTTTCTGTTCTAAGGATCTCACATTGCAATTCTTGTGTTCCATAGTCTCCTCCAGTCTGTGAGTTTCCCATCTCTTATTTTGCAGAATTCTTTCATTTTGGGTTTGTCCAATGCTGTCTGTGACTGGGCGTGCACTTTCTGGGCCTTGCCCTCTCTCCCTGGTCACGCATGATGCTGCTGTTTCCCGTGGCACTCTAGCTTCCGTGGGGAAGTCTGAGGTCAGCATGCTCTTTCATTATCACCTCTGAAGGGAAGCGTTCTTCCTACACCAGTTAGCAGGAAACCTTCCTGGCGCCCATGATGCCCAGTGCGGCTGATATGCAAGTGACTTCAGTGTTTCCTTCTTCCTGTGTGACCATGAGTGGCAACGACAGGTTGTGCCAGGTATGAAGATATGGCTCTTCCCTCCTCATCCCTGACTGTTCAGCTGCGCCATAATGTCACATAAGGCTAAGGCAGATTTCTACAGCAATTTATTTGCTTTACCGATGCTGACATTTACTGTTTCATTTCTCTTCCTCCTCATTGCTTTCTGGTATTTTTAGAAAGGAGAGGGCAGGGGTGCAGGAGTTGCCATTGCATTTCTGGGCGCTGTGGATGTGTAGGTGGCCGAGGTGGGGCTGTTATGCCAGCGAAGGAAGCAGGCTGATACAAAAGTACTTTCAGAAAGCTGGAATATTCTGGGCCCCTGAGAGCATACTACTTGTCCTGACAAGCAGAACCTACCAGCAAGGCCTGCCTCATTTACAACAGATCTCAACCTGTCTACAATATAAAATCAGGTGATCTCACAAAGAACCCCAAATTCAGAAGTCTGGCAGGTGAATCCCAGCATTGATAGGTTTACCCATCAAGAATAACCATGGTTGGTGTCTTAATTAAACCATGTGGAGTCTGATTGCCTTAGTTGCCTTCCCTTATGAAATTCTGCAGAGATTGGTAAATTACTTCAGTCTGAAATATTTGTCCTGCATTCCCTATGATTTCCTGTCACCTTCTCAGAAAACACATACTCCTGAGGGATCTTATTTGGGCTTCTGAGTACATTTTTCTAGAGATACAAAATTGAAAATAGGCTCTTGTGTCATTGAAGCTATGCATTAGTGGGTTCACTTTGGTTCATTACAGATTAAGTAGTCTTTGCAGTCTTGTCTAAAAACCTAACTATCATATGTGACACTGCTTCCATGGCAAAATATATTCCAGATCCAAATTACTGTCTTAGCACATGAACTTGCCAATGTTACCTCAGCTGGCAAACTGACAGGCACAGGGAATCTCCTCAATGGAAGGAGCTCCACGCAGAGCCAAGGAGTAGAGTGAAGATGACAAAATCTGATGAGCCAGCCCCTGGTGGGTTTTCAGTGGTTGCTCAATAGGTGATTGTCCACGTGGAAAATGAAAAGCCATTTTCTTATTAGCAAAGGACTGGGCTTAAGCAACATGATGAAAAGATTTGCCTATTCCTATGTCATGAGTGGGAGGTGAGAGCTTTGGTGGGAGAACTTCGGCTCAACACTTAAGTTCTTGCCCTTCATTATTTCCATCTGAAAATTGGAAATTAAAATGAAGTATTATTATTAAATTAGCTGCAAGGCCTGGATAATAGGTGTGTGATGTTATATCAATTAGAAAAATTTAAGGTAGAAAAGACATTACTTCCCTCTTGTGTTTAATTATACCCGTCCCATCTGACACACTCCATGTATTTATCTTGTTTATACTGGTTTTAACTTATGAAACCACTATAACTGTAACCACTATAATTTAGATCTGTACAATTTCTACTGCTGAATGTTTATCATCACAGTGGTTTTCTTGAGCTCTCAATTAAACACGCACACACTGACTTTACAGACTCCTTTTTTGAGGGACTCTAAAAAGGTGGAAATGGATTATTAATGGTTTATTTCCAGCTGAAAAAGTAGCAAATAGTATGACAATATTTCATGAATTTTTAAACATTACTGCTGTTGTGTTCTTTTTCAATTGTATCCTGAGGCCTTATTAAATATAAAGAATTCCTATCTCAAGTACAAGTAAATATAGAATATATATCATTCATAGTAAAAATAATTACATTCTTATTAAGAGGCACACATGCTCTAGTATTGTAACCGAGAGCAGGCCCAGCTGCCTGCCGGCTGCTGCAAAAGCCAATACTCGAGAGGCGGGTGCTGATAGAAAGGAGAGAGGTTTGCTCAGATGCTGGCCATTTGGAAGAGGGGGTACTCATGTCTGAAAGCCCTTCTCTCAGTGGAGGCAGAGGTTTTTATGAGAAGGAAGAAGGGGACCGAACAAAGAGATCAAGGGAGGAGTTTGCAAAGTTCTGTATGTGCAGATGAGCACAGTCCACTCCGATAAGGCAAGTGATGGCCCAGTGCACGTCATCCTGGTTTCGTCATCCTAGCTTCTCGTCATTCTACCTCCACAGTTAAAAGGCCGACCAGTCTTCGTGAGCCAGGATGCCTGAAGGTTGGGGTCTGTACCTTCTGACGTTAGTTCCAAGGATTCTTATATAAACATACTGTTCATCAACAAGCCACGTATTAGTCAGAGTCAGCACATACATAATAAGCAATGTCAAAGGAATGGTGGGTGGGTTACAATTTACAATTTCCTACTGTTAAAATTTTATACTGTAACAGTATGTTCAGTTGAGAAAAGGGTAATGTTCAACATTCTTTACCTGCGGTGCTTCATGTATAATAGTAAACTGCTGTCTGCAACTTCCCTGTAAAATCTAAGAATATGCTTCAGATCAGCACTCCATGGTTCAAGGCTCCAGAATAACAGAGTGTAAACTACCCGAGTTGCTGTGGATAAGAGCAAGTTGTTTTCAGAACATGATGTACAGATGCCCAGGCTCAGCAGGCAGCAGCTGGAAGAGGCCAGTGGACATTCTGAGAGCCTGAAGGTCATGGAGAAGTTCCTTAGAGGTCACCGTCAGGGAAGAAGAGCAGCATTTTGGTCTCCTCCCCCTCTTGACTGGGCTGATGTGACTTTTTTAACCTATTTTTTATATCTTAAATATACCAATAAATATTTGTGTGTGTGTGTGAATATGTGTATATGAAAGAAAAAAGTTTCAAGGGAACCACTCAACTCAGATTTACAATAGTGGGGATTTAGCTCTTTCCCCCAATAGTTCTTTCCTCCTGGGGTCTATGCAAGGATTTTAATATGAGGTTTGAGCTCTAGGAGAAGGTCTTTCTAATGTTTTATTAATAAATTAATCCATTTATTGAGATCTACCATGTGTCGTTTAGTGTTCTAGGTGCTAGGACTATAACAGTGAACAAAAAAAGAATGCATTTCTTGTTCAGTGGAGTTAAACTTCCAGTGGTAGAAAGTTAAAATATACATAAATATGTAATATCTTTGGGATAGTGATAAGTCATAGAGGAAATAAAGCAGAAGGGGATGCAGAGGCATGGGGCCACTGTTTGAGGGTGTTTTTCTCCCTGAGATGACTTTTGAGCAGACTTAACTGTAGTAAGTGAGACGGTGGGCCATGTAGAGGTCTAGGGGTGAAGAGGTGCAGTCTGGAGAATTAGTAAATTCACAGGCCCATGGGAAGAATTGGATTTGACCTCAAGACCCCCTGCACAGAGGTCAGAATGGCTGGTTGAAGTGAGGGAGAGGGAGAAGGGAGAAGGGCAGAGAAGTGACCAGGAGCCAGATCATGTGGGATCTGAGAGGTCATGGTCAGAACCTCCTTATAAGTGAGATGGAAAGTCTCAGGTTTAAAGTGGATTTACCACTTTCAATTCTGAGTTACGTAATTAGAGAAAGTTAAGATATTATAAAGTGAAATTAATTTCAGACTGTTATAATAAAAGCATTTATTTGAGCAAAAAGAGCTGCCTCCCAAGAGACATAGATTCAAGTAGTGACCTAAATGGTGCTCTGCCAATGCAGACCAGAGGTCACCTTTTATGGAGAATTTCTTGCCCATACTTCCCATTTTGGTGCTTTCACGTGCAGTTCTGCCTGGCTGGTATAGATGCAAATGAGGATACAGTTTGTGTAGTTCAGATTGGACGTGGCAGGTCTCAGTCCATTAGTGGAAAGAGAAAACCAAGGTTTTCCTGCTGTGGTTGACTCAGATGTGTAAACAAGCAGGGTATAGTGAGGAATGTCTTCTGAAGTTCTGCTTGATATGCAGAGTATGTGAGGTGCCCTGTCAGCAAATTTATAAAATTCGGGATCTTTGTTGGCCATGGGGAATTCATCTCAGCAGATAAATTTTCTCGGGCTTCACATTGAGTAAATCTTTCTTCCCAGAGTTCATAAAATGAATAAGCATTATTTCTACCCTCATGTATTATAGTCCAGTGGTATGGATGGAGAAAGAATTACTTAGAAAAAGTTAAATCTTTATGCTATATATTTTATGGTCTGGTTCTTAGAAAGAGAAAAAAATGGTATGGCTAGAACACAAACATGGAGTCAGTTTTGTGTAAAGCAATTCTCATTTGATAAAGTAACACAGATTTTGAATCTAAAACATGAGTTAACTCCACCACAAAGTCAATATTATAAACTAGAAAAAGGTAAAGACACAGTAATTTGCCACTCTTTCTTATTTCCTCACTGGTGACAGGCATTGCTGGTGAACCAGATCACCCTCCTCTGATTATGCTGTATTTTGGAATTGTTCTCAGCACAGGAATCTAAGCTGCACCCAGCCATCAGCTAGAGTTGAGCATATAAGACATATTTGTAAATTTATTCACTATCTGACAGAGTAACTGTATATAAAGATTAGATGGGTCACTTTTCAAGATGTTGTTATGCCACCCCAGGACAAAGGTCACCTTTGTTATTTCAACAGAAATCAATCAATCTAGTGAAATAGTTTAGCCCATTGTTTAAAGGTATTAGAAAAGTGGTTAATTTTCTCTTGCTCCTTCTATACACAGAAAGAAAAGTAGTTGACATTTGAAAATGAGAGAAAGAAAAGGGTTTTTTTTTTTAGTGTCAATTCTAGCATCACCAAACTTATTTCCAAATAAAGGAAACAGCTTTATAATCTTACTTAGATTCCAAAAAAAATACCCCAAGATGGTAACCAAATTTTATCTAGATCACATAACCTTTTGTGAGGAAATCATGGTCTCCTTTAGAAAATAAATTTTGTTGTTGCTATTGGTCAGTATTTTATCTTGAGCTAGGACAATATAAATACTGTATAATTCAATCTATTTAATATAGTCAGTTCTTCATAATCATGGTAAATACATTCAGCTACATAAATGACTGCTTTATTCATATTCATTCAAAACAGGCTCACAGGTCATTAGATGCATTAGAACTAAGAAGAAAGGAAAATTAATTTGGAGAAAGCACTATTTCAAGTAAATTCTGCAGAGCCTGAGGCAGGTGCCTAGTAATGAAGGAAGTAGAATTAGCCTACCATTATCTGCCTTTAATTTTCAGTAAAAAAACACTTCATTTTCAATTAACAATGTGCTCAAACATTTAAGTTAGTTTGAAGATTGAGTTTACAGAGAAATTGTTTTAAAAGTTTGATTTATTAAAGTTTGATAACTTAAAGAGGTTTAAGTTATTTCACAATCCTATTACAAAAGTGAAAGCATGTTAAAAGAATATATTTGAAATTAAAATTTAAAAAAATCACAGAAAAAAGAGAATATATTTGAATATGAGACCATATTAAATTTAAAAGATAAATTAACACAAGCCGTGCTCTTTATTTTGAGGAGTCTAAAGGAGTGTTGCCAAAGGCTTCTACCTTAAGGACCCTTTGTTTTCTCTTTTCCTGCACTCTGCTTTTGTTGGTGAAGCTGGCCTGGGGACACAGTGACACCCGGGTAGTTGGACTTATATAAAATCAATATCCTGGACTGCTATGTGCTAAATTTCTCTTTGAAAAATAAGTAAATGTTTCCTTCCAGAGCTTACCTGTCTCTTTCTTGTTCTAAACGATTTTTAATTTTTACATAAAATATTAAAACAGTGATCAACATAGTGAGTTCTTCATTGCTGCTTCAACTGTCTAATGTGTAAGTGGAAATACCAATGTGTCAAAGGTTACTAGCTAATTATTTCCTGCTTCCTTTCTCTTTAAAAAAATACAGCCAATTAGAGGTTGAGGGGAGGCAGGTGCCGACCTAAGTAACTCAAGAAATGAGTGGGATTTGTAAGACTCAAGCAAAGGACACTGTATGTAAGCACTGCACTCTAGTTGATGAAGGTATTTCCCATGGGTTATGGGTTATGGGTTAGCAGTCGTGATTTTGCTATACATGTGTACTAGAATTGAGTAATTGAATCGGTGGGTGATGGATAGTTCTCTGACTGTTCAAGTGGGAGGTTACTTTCAAGTTTGAAATAAATATCCATGAGCCCATATTCACATAAATAAATAGATGAAGGAAAATAAACCAATTGCCGACGTAGAAGAATTCAAAATAATTTACATAGATGCTTTGCTCTCCAGGAAGTAAAGTGTAAATGTTTACTACTGAAATGTGAGTGACAGGTAGTGTAACTCCTTCTAAAGAGTTCAGTATGTTTTTTAAAAAATTATTTAATTATTTTTCAAGTACAGTTTTCTGTCTATTACTCCCATCCCATCCCACCCCCCATGCTCCCCACCTCCCTCCCATTTCTACCCTTCTTCATTGTTGTCCATGTATCCTTTATATTTGTTCCTCTAAACCCCTCCCCTATTTCCCCTGAAATTCCCTCCCCTCTCCCCTCTGGCCACTGTCAGCCTGTTCTCTGTCTCAGTGTCTTTGGTTATTTTTTGCTTGCTTGTTTGTTTTGTTGTTTAGCTTCCTGTTAAAGGTGAGATCATATGGTATTTGTCCTTCAATACCTGGCTCATTTCACTCAGCATAATGCTTTCCAGTTCCATCCATGCTGTTTTAAAGGGTAGGAGCTCCTTCTCTCTTTCTGCTGCATAGAATTCCACTGTGTATATGTACCATAGTTTTTTGATCCATTCATTTACTGATGGGCACCTAGGTTGCTTCCAACTCTTGGCTATTGTAAATTGTGCTGCTATGAACATTGGGGTGCATATGTTCTTTGGGATTGGTGTTTTAGGGTTCTTAGGATACAATCCCAGCAGTGGAATTGCTGGGTCAAAAGGCAGGTCCAATTTTAGTTTTCTGAGAAAATTCCATACTGTTTTCCATAATGGTTGTGCCAGTCTGCAATCCCACCAACAGTGAACTAGAGTCCCCTTTTCCCCACACCCTCTCCAACATTTGTTGTTTATTGCTTTGTTTATGATAGCCATTCTCACTGGTGTAAAGTGGTATCTCATTGTGGTTTTAATTTGCATCTCTCTGATAGCAAGTGATATTGAGCATCTTTTCATGTGTCTCTGGATCCTCTGTATGTCCTCCTTGGAGAGGTGTCTGTTTGAGTCCTTTCCCCATTTTTTAATTGGGTTAGTTGTCTTCTTAGAGTGAAGTCATATGAGTTCCTTGTATATTTTGGAGATTAAAGCTTTGTCTGAGGTATCATTGGCAAATATGTTTTCCCATAGAGTTGGTTGTCTTTTTATTTTAATACTGTTTTCTTTAGCCATGCAGAATCTTTTCATTTTGATGAGATCCTATTTGTTTATTCTTCTGGCTGTGAGGGGGTGTGGGCTGGGATATGAGTAAAAGAAAACTGCTTGAACAACAATTTAAAATAAAATAAAATAAATAAAAAGATTTTCTTACATTAAAAAAAATAGTTCAGTATGGACAGGGGAAAAACCAGAGCAACCTTTCAGTGATAAGCCTGACAAACTCCACCTCACCATGTGGCCAAGTGCAGCTTCACATGATACATCATGTCGATGGTATGCACCCTAGATATGAGGCACTAAAAATGGCACCTTATCTCTGCGACTTTCCTCCCCAAAATATATAACCCAAACCCAATTGTGAGAAACACGTCAAATAAATTCAAATTGGGGAACATTCTGCAAAATACCTAACCAGACACCTCAACACCATCCAAATCATCAAAAGCAAGGTAAGTCTGAGAAACTACAGCAGCTGAGAGGAGCCTGAGGAAACAAGATGATTGACTGTAATGTGGTGTTCTGGACTGAGTGGTAGACAAGAAAAAGAACATTAGATAAACACTCAGGAAATCAGAGTGAAGTATGAATTTTAGTTAATAATAGTTTACTGATATTGGTTTGTGAGTTGTAATAAAATATCCCATATTAATATAAGACGTTAATACTCATGAAAATGAGGTGTGAGTATGTCCACTCCTGTAATATCACTGCAATGTTTTTGTACATCTAAAACTAAAGTAAAAATATTTTAAAAAATGAACCTAATTAAAGCTTGCAAAAGTAACTCAAAGGCTTTATTAAATTAAGATAGGTATGATTCTTCCTAAAGCCTTCAGCATGCTTTGTTTTCATGTAATCAGGAAAGTACAAGAAATTGAAGGAGAACAGAACCCTTACTAACTACTGAAGTTCTGTCTGGCTGCCTTTTCTATGTCCTCAGTAAATAATAAGAACATCTTAAGCTAAAGGTTAGCTCCAGAAGGAACATTGTACATAAAAAAAGATAAAATGCTTTCTCTGGTATTTTCATATCACTACTGTAAAGAATGTCGTCCCTGTATGTAAAACATTTTATCTACTGTAATCCCCAGAAAGGGTGTTCTCTATATAGTCAGTAAATAAATGCATGTTTGATTTGAGTTATTCTATTGCTGTGGGGCTGAAACTGGCAAATGCTACAAGGAAAATGTTTAAATGCTTAAAATTTGTTTGTAAAACTGTTGAAACAAATGCTCTTTTGGAAATTAAATGGAAAGAAAAATAAATATTTAATACATATGCAAAGATGGTCAGAAGGTTCATTGCTTTTTGCTAGGTTTTGTTTTGTAGCAAACACATTTCTTTAAATACAATGTTAATAGTTTTATTATCAAATCTATAAACCAGAATTCAATATTTTCTTCTCACATTTATTATTCTGGAATATTTTGAAAGATGATGTTCTTTTTGTGTGTGTCTGGAACCAGAAAGTGTCATAATTTAAGGTGCTCTATGCAGTTTGCCAAATAGATTTTGACAGTGGTACTCCATCAATATTTTACTCAGAATGAAGATGAACATCAGACCGTTTTATTTATTCTCTCTGGAGTCTAGTAACCTATTGCTTTGCTTCAAGGTAAGCACTAGTTCTTCTAAAGAATATGGTCTTTTGAAACCCCTAGGAAAACCTCACTGCCATCGCTCTACTTTTTATTTCAGCTTTAATATATAATAGACTTTTAGTCAATCCGTGATTGGTGGTACTTTATTAGGGCAAAGCTTGGTAAATAAAGGTTTCCTTCAATATATATGTTTCATTTTAACTGAAGACATTATGATGTTTGATCTCTAACTCTCAGGAGGAATGGAGGTTACACCCAAAGGGCAGCCCATCTGGGACCTTCCCATCCAGGCGAGGCTAAACCCTCAGTCACCACAGGGCCCTGGACTGGGAGTCATGGCTCTGACAAGAACTCTAATCTGCTCCTACCCTCTGTTAATGCATTTGGGTAAGTCCCTCAATCACTGTAAAGCTGAGTTCACTCAGATGAAAATCTGAGAGGTTGTTTTCCTACGTCTATTAGTTTTCTTCTCTCTGTTTCTAATAACCTCATGAAACAAATTCAGGTGAAAGAATCATAAGCCATTCTTCCTTGTGAAGCAAATGGGGAAGAAGCAAGAGGGAAACTGGCATGAGCACAAGGTGATGTGTGCAGCCAACAGTAAGTGCATCTTGTTGCTGTTAGATAGTAGGCAAAATCAAATTTCTTTTTCCTGAATTGTCAAAATATTGAGTACAAAATTTTAAACCATATTTTGAGAAGTGCTGAATGCAGTCCTGGAAAGACCTTGCTTGTAAGTGAAGGGCAACAACTGGACATTTAGTTGGCACCTCTAAGGATACCACCAGATATTTTTCAAATGTAATCTATGACTTCTATAATCATGGAAATAGTTTCCTAGGCAATAAAGTTGGTAAATAAGCTGATGTGATTTCATACAATCTTAGATTCTTTATCTTTGGGAAGGACACAGGATAAATCTGTAAAGATGCCCTGGCCAGGTGGCTCAGTTGGTTGGAGCATTATCCTGTATATGAAAAGATTGCAGGTTTGTCCCCAGTCAGGGCACATGCTCAGATTGAGGGTGTGATCCCTGTTTGGGGCATCTACAGGAGGCAACTGACTGATGTTTCTCTCTCATGTCGATGTCTCTCTCTCTCTCTCTCTCAAATGAGTAATAACACATTCTCAGATGAGGATTAAAAAATATGAAGATACATCTCATCAATTTTTAATGTTTCTTTTAGAGACTGATTTTATCTGTTTCATATAGAGAGATATAGATGTCTACATACACAAAGTATATATCTTTATAGATCTCAAAATATAACTAAAATTTAACATTATTTGAAATGAAAATCAGATATAAGTATGGCTGCTATAGAGATTATTACCAAATCTCACTAATTTATTAGTGTAATTCACTATATATTAAGTTATTAAAGGAGAAAAATTGTATGTTCAACTCTGCAGGCCCAGAAAAAGCATTAATCCCATTCAGCAATGATTCTGATTACCAACTTTTTTCAAAGTAGATGTGGAAGAGAACTCTTAAAACCTGATGGAGAATGTCTTTAAAAACCTAAAGTGACATCCTACTCAGTAATGAGATTTTAAAATCAGCAAAAAGCTTAGGGATGCTACCATCACCATGTAAATTAGGCATGGCTCTGAAACTTTTATTCATTGTAATAAGACAAGAAAAAAATGAAGTTATTAAGATAAGAAGAAAAGTAATAAATTATCATTGTTTACAGATGACATGATTATTTATACAAAAATACCCAAATTATCTATAGAAAAATTATTAGTATATGAGAGTTTAACAATGTCTCCAGATGGAAGAACAAGATATAAAAGTCAGTTGCCTTTTTACAAACTGGCAACAAAAACAATTTTAAAAAGCTACCATTTATAATAGCAAAATAAAACAAAAACAAAGATACATAATAACAAGCCTAACAAAAGGTGTGTAAGTATTTAGTTGGGGACATTATAAAAAACAAAGAGAAGATAGTGGAGAATAGCCCTTTTATATTTTAAAATATGTCATGTAAACAAAAGATAGTATAGAATAATTATATATATAAAGAATAATTAAATAAAGTGGAACACCTGCTTTCCAGCTTAGGGAGTACAACAGTAGCAGTCTGTCTCTTGGAAGTTACTCCTCTCCCGCAAGCTCTAGATGCACTGATCTGAAGTTATGTACCCATTTCTTTGCTTCATTTAGTTTTTTGTAAACACATATTCATACCTAATTATTTATTTAGCTTAGTCTGAAAGCTTTATCGAAATGGAATTTTGTGTGTCTTTTGACAGTCAGCTGTTTTAGACATGCATCTAGAATGAGTCACAGAACTCTAGTGCATATACTTTCTCTGCTGTATGGTTTAGCACTCTACGAAACTGTAATACTAGCTCTTTAATTGACACTCTGTGGGTATTAAGGATGTTTTCTGTAATTTGGTATTACAAACGGTGCTGCTCTAAAGTTTATTTCACACACATTCCTGGTGTACTCATGCAAGATTTTCTCTAAAACACATGTGTAGAAAGATGACTGTTGGATTGGAGGGTGTACAAAAACTTCCCCTCTACTAGCTAAATGGCAAATTGTTTCCCAAAGTGTTTGCACCTTTTGCAGTTCTGTCATTGGTGTATGAGAAACCTGTTGCCTTCACACTCTTGGCCACACAGCACTCTCAGACTATTGAATTTTTGCCAATCTGGCTAGTATGTGATGACCTTTCACTGACGCTGTATTAGTTCCCTATGGCTGCTGTAACTAATTATCACAAACGTAGTGGCTTAAGGCATCATAAATTTATTATCTTACAGTCCTGGAGGAGTCCAAAATCATTCTACCTGGGCTGAAGCAAGGTGCTGGCAGAGCTGGTAACCTTCTGAAGTCTCTGAGAGCAGAACGTGTTCTTGCCTTTTCCAGCGTCTAGATGCCGTCTACCTTCCTAGGCTTGTGACTGCTTCTTCGTATCCCTCCAACCTCTCATTTCTGTGTCACATCTCCTCTTCCTGGTTCTGATCTGCTTGTCTACCCACCTGTTAGAAGGATTCTTATGTTTACATTGTGCCCATGTGGATAAGGCATGACGACCTTACCTCGGGATCCTAACTTAGTCCCATGAAACCAGGTCCTTTTGCCATGTAAAGTAACATATTCAAAGTTCTGAGGATTAGGACATAGATATTGTTGTGAAGCCATTATTCTGTCTATGGAGTAGTTTTCATTTATTTTCTGTATTATAGTTTATCTTTCTATTGAGATATACATGACACACAACATTATATTAGTTTCAGGTGTACAATATAATGTATATATTGTGAAATAATCATCATAATAAATTTAATTAACATCCATCACCACACATAATCTCAGTTTTTTTCTTGTGATGAGAACTTTTAATCTACTTTCAGAGCAACTTTCAAATATATAATACATTATGGTTATTAAGCATAGTCATCATGTTATACATTACATTTCCAGGACTTAATTATTTTATGACTGGACGTTTATATCTTTTGATCCCCTTCACCCATTTTGCCAACTCACACCCCCCATCTCTGGCAAACAAACACCAGTCTGTTCTCTGTATCTGCAAGTTTCTGTCTGATTGAGTTCAATCAGTATAATGCCCTCAGATGCATCCATGTTGTTGTAAAAGGCAGAGTTCCCTTCTCTTTGTGGCTGAATAATATTCCACCATGTACGTGCACCACTGTTTCTTTATCTGTTCATCCATCAGTGGACGAAAGTTATTTCCATGTCTTGGCCACTGTAAATAATGCTGCAGTGGATATGGGGGTGCAGATTTCTTTGAGTTAGTATCCTAACTTCCTTTGACTAAACACCCGAGAGTGGAATTGCTGGATCATATGGTAGTTCTAGTTTTAATTTTTGAGGAAACTCTATGCTGTTTTACATGGTGACTGCACTAATTTACATTTCTACCAACAGCGCACAAAAGTCTCCTCTTCTCCACATCCTCATCAACACGTCTTGTTTCTAGCCTTTTTGATGACCATTCTAACAGGTGTGAGGTGATATCTCATTGTGGTTTGGACTTGCATTTCCCTGAGGATTGGTGACCTTGAGAACCTTTTTGTATATCTGTTGGCCACCTGTGTATTTTATTTATAAAAACTCTATTCAGATAGTTTGCCCATTTACATTGGATTGTTTGAGGTTTTCAGCTATTGCATTGTGTGAGTTCTGTGTATATTCTACATACTAACCCTTATCAGTATATGATTACAAATATTTGTTCCCATTATTTTGGTTCACTTTTCATTTTGATGATGGTTTTCTTTGCTGTAAAGAAGCTTTTTAGTTTATTAAACTTGTTTACTTTTACTTTTATTGCCTTTGCTTTTCGTGTTAAATAAAAAAAAAGTCACTGCCAAGGCCAATGTCAAGAAGTTTAGTGCCTTTCTTTCAGGGGTTTTATGGTTTTAGGTCTTATGTTAACATGTTTAATTTATTTTGAGGTGTTTTTGTGTGTGGTGAAGAAGTGGTCCAATTTCATTTTGTGTGTGTTTGTTTGTGTGTGCTTGTGGCTGTCTAGTTTCTCCAGTAGTTTATTGATGAGACTGTCTCTTCCCCATTTATATTCAGGGCTTCTGTCATCATATTTTAAGTGACTATATGTGCAGGGTTTATTTTTGGGCACTCTCTTCTGTTTCATTGATCTATGTATAAGAGTAGTTTCAATATGCATTTCACTGAAATATCTTATCACTTTCCCCTTTAAATTTCTACCTTACTCAGCAAAACACATTTTCCCAGTCAAAGTATTTCTCTTTGCTGGGAAGGCATATTCTATTTTGAGTAATGGCTTATTTCTATTGATTCATTAAATAAATACTTTTAGTACTTTAAAAACAACCGGCCATTGCTAGGAGTTCAAGACGAATGAGTAAACAAGACTGACACAGTCCTTACTTACCTGCTTTATTTCTGCTGGGCTACCAGCCAGGCACTGCCTGTGGGGTCTAGCACCCCACCTCTGACAGGGGTCAAACTCTGTTCCTAAAACTATTTCTGTACTAAGATTTCATCAGATATAACTTGGGATTTTCTACTATGTTCATTTAATCTTCTATTGGACATTTATGTTTTTTTATATTTTATTTATTTATCTTTAGAGGGGAAGGGAAGGAGAGAGGGAGAGAACTATCAATGTATGGTTGCCTCTCCTGCATCCCCTGCTGGGAACTGGCCTGCAACCCAGGCATGTGCCCTGACTGGGAAGTGAACTTCTATCCTCTGGTTTGCAGGCCTGTGCTCAATCCACTGAGCTACACTAGCCAGGGCTTGGACATTTATGTCTGAAGTGAAAAATAATTGTCCCTCTCTCTTTCTTAAAAACCATGCTAACTCCTTTTGAAGAAGTGAGTGTGGAAATTATATTTTGGATGACTTATCTAGAAGGCATTAGCTTTCATTTTTTCTAAGCTTTATAATTTTTCATGTATTCAGTCATACAGATTACAAGAATATGGGCTCTAAAATCTGAAAAATAGGATTCATTCAAATCATGAACTTATGTTCATCAAAAGACACTGTTAGAAGAGAGTGAAATTTAAGTTAAAGGCTTGGAAAAGATGCTTGCAATACATGTACCACATACTCATACTTCACATACACAAAGAAGGCTTATAAATTAATGTGAGAAAGACATTATGGTAAAAAAAATGGGCAAATGACACAAACAGATACTTTACAAAAGATCTCCAGGTGGCCTTTACACATATGAAAAGGTAGTCAATGTGTTTTACAATGAGGCAACTGCCAATTTAAATGTGCTTATTCACCAGAAAGGTTAAAATCTTAGGAATAGACAACACCAAGCGTTAACCAGAATATAAACAATTGTAATTTCCATTCACTGCTCGTGGGAGTGAAAATTAGTCTAGCTATTTTGGAAACCTCTCATTACTCACTAAAGCTGAATGTAAACCTGTGTTATGTCCCAGCAGTTCTAATCTTAGTTAAATACCACGCAGAAAGGAGTGCATTTGTCCACCAAATGACATGAAAAGAATGTTCATAATGCAGAATCTATAAAGAACCCAAACATCCATCAAAAGCGGAATGGATACAGAAAATTGTGGCACATTAAAAAATGAAATGCTGTCCAACAATGAAAAAGAATAAACTTCAACCACAAAAATAATATGGATCAATTTCATAAACAATTTTTAGTGAAAGAAGGCAGGCACCAAAAAAGTACAACTTATGATTTTATTTACGTAAACTTTAGGGTTCAGCAAAATTAATTTATGATGGTTGACATCAGATAACAGTAGTTAAAAATAGTAGTCATTGAAAGATAAAATAATAGTTAAAAATAACAGTGTTTTTTTGAGTCTCCTGTGCAACAAATCTTCCTCAGTGTGATCTGTATGGTATGTATGTCTGTATTAATTCTTTGAGATGTTTAGTTAAGATATGTGCTTCTCACTAAAATGGTGCATACCTCAAAGCAGCAATAATAGGTTATGACAAATTTTCTGGGTAGTGTTTTTAGATATGTCCACAAATTCTTTAGCAGGTACTGACCTTTCAAAAGGTGGATCCCATTTTCTTGCCCCCTGAGTACTTTGAGACTAACTTCCAGGGAGTAGAATGTGGCAGAGGTGTGGGTCCCTCTCTGAGACGAGGCTAGGAGGAGTGCTGGGGCTCTCTGCCTCTTCTCTCTGGTGAGTCACCTATTCAGGTGGGCAGGGGAGCTAGATGCCTGTTGTGAGGACACAGTCAGCCACTGCCAATAGGTATGATACTCATATTCTTGACCCTTGGAAATTGTAAGATAATAAATTTTTGTTGCTTTAAACTAAATTTTCAGGTAATTTGTTATGGAGCAGTAGATAACTCATACACCCTTTCACTCATGAATCAGAAGATTTAAGCAACAAACTGCTTGAATTTTTCGTCTGTACAATGGGAGTGAGAAAAGAACTTACATCACGTACACTGTGTACATATGACCCTCCTGGAGAATACAGACAGCCTTAGCCGAAATTCCTTCAAATAAGTTGTATGGGAAAAAAAGAGGAGATTGTTTGCTCAACTTTAAATCTCTCTGTAGTTTCTAAAACACTGTTGTGACTTTCCATGACTGGTGAGGCTCAGTGCATTGGTCATCGACCTGCAAATCAAAAGGCTGTCGGTTCAATTCCCAGTCAGAGCACATGCTGAGACTGTGGGCCAGTTCCCCAGGTGGGAGTATGCAAGAGGTCACTGATGGATGTTTCTCTCACACATTGATTTTTTTCCTTTTCTTCCTCCCTCTTTACCCTCTCTCTAAAAGTAAATAAAGTCTTTAAAAATAAATCAAAACTATTGTGACTTAATTATATCTTAATTTTAGATTCTCCAGTCATAACATTTATTTTGAAAACATAAACAACCCAATAATATAGAGCATTAAAAACCAGACAATAGTAATGTTGGAGGCATGGTGGGTGAGTAGGTGGGTAGGTGGGAGACAAAAATTCTATTCACACCAGACCTCACCTATAAAACATTAACAAATCCTTGTCCAAAGATAAAATCTTTATTAATGTAATTGAAAGATACTGTTATCCCAAATGTTTAATTCCAGCTGCCTTCTCAAGTCCATTCATTAAGTTACATAGGCTTTTCTTTTATATCTCTTTGTCTAGAGCTGAATGTTATACTTACCTGGCAAATAGTAAACAGAAGGGTACTTTACGAAAGCTCTCAGTCACAATTCTTAATGACAGGAAAGTGAGACACAGCTTTCTTACATTAGGTAAAGTTGGATAAATAAAAAAGGTAAAAGTAAAATACTGTTTGATAAAATTAATACATGATTCCTATTATTCTCTTAAATTGAACAAATCTTCTTCTTTTTTTTCTCAGATGACCTTTTATTTAATTATTTTTCAAGTACAGTTTTCTGTCTATTACTCCCATCCCATTACACCCCCATCCTCCCCCCTCCCTCCCATTTCCACCCTTCTCAGTTGTTGTCCATGTATCCTTTATATAGGTTCCTCTAAATCCCTCCCTTATTTCCCCTGAAATTCCCTCCCCTCTCCCCTCTGGTCACTGTCAGCCTGTTCTCTATTTCAGTGTCTTTGGTTATATTTTGCTTGCTTGTTTGTTTTGAACAAATCTTCTTAAGTAAAGAAGATTCTAGGTAAAAGCACAATCTTCCCAAAACATTTTAATATGAATAGTGTATTTAAATTATGCTTCAATTTTTTCCAACTAGAATATTTTATTACTACTTCTTAAGTTGTGTAGAGATTTAAAGTTCTTACATCCACTTAAAGCTGGATAATATTTTTAAATTTTTTGAGTTAAAACTTTTCATATACTTTTTAATGTAGGTAAAACAGAGATTATCCTGTGGAGTATAAAACTGTTAAAACTAGGTAGTCTGAGAATTGTTCTGTCCAGGGCAGAGGTGTTCACATTCCGTTTTGTCTGCTTTTTTCTTTATATGAAATGTTAAAGGGACTTATATAAGAAAAAGAAGATGAAAAATATTAACAGTGAAAGGACAGCAAACACACAGTTATTAACAACCACACCTAAAACAAAAGCAAACTAAGAGGACAGCTAGATCAGGAGTGGAACCATAGAAATGAAGAACACATGGAGGGTTAGAAACAGGGGGGTGGGAGGGGGAGAAGGGGGGAGAAGGCACAGAAAATAGCATAGACAGTAGGTAGAAAATAGATAGGGGGGAGGGCGAGAATAGTGGGGAAAATATAGAATCTAAAGAACTTGAGACACGTGATTATAAACTAAGGGGTGGAGAATGGTGGGGGAGGTAGGGTGCCGGTGGAGGGGATTGAAGGGGGGGAATAGAACAACTGTAATGGTATAATCAATAAAATATATTAAAAAAAATAAAAAAATGAAGTGTTCCTTAAATTACTAAGTACGACATGTATTTAGAGTTTAGCTAAAACTTAGTTTTCACTTTCTTCATGTTTTGTGTGTGTTAATGTAAGATGAGTGTTTGTTGAATGAATACCTGTTAATCTGTAAACCTACAGAAGCAGGCAGTTTTATTTCCTTCTTTATTGTGCCTCACACAGTTATATTTTCAAAGAGAGATTCAGAAAAAAAGAGAGATACTAATATACATATTTTATTATTTTCTTCTTATTTTTATAAAGTAAAGTTTAGTCTATGAACATCAAAGTATAGCTTTGTTTAAAGAGAATCACAGATGTGGTCAGAGCCTTTTGAAAATAGAGATTTGGAATGTTTCATTTTCATTAGTATTTTTTCTCTCTATTATACGCATATTTTTTATGTTTATTTTTCAATTTCTTTAATTGTTCAAGTACAGTTTTGAGTATTTTCTTTAATTTTTATTTAACTCTTGTTCAAGTACAGTTTTCTTTCTTCTATTCCCAGCTCTGCCCCCCCCCAGTGCTCCCCACCTCCCTCGCATCTCAGACCCCCACCTTAGTTATTGTCCATGTGTCCTTTATACTTGTTCATGTGAGTCCTTCCCCTTTCTCTGTGTGATTCTCTCTCCTCTCCACTCTGGACCCTGTCAGCACCTTCTGTATTACAGTGTCTTTGGTTACATTTTGCTTGCTTGTTTGTTTTGTTTAGAATCCTGTTAAAGGGGATATCATATGGTATTTGTCTTTCAATGCCTGGCTTATTTCACTCAGCATAATGCTTTCCAGTTCCATCTATGATGTTGCAAAATGTAGGAGCTCCTTCTTTCTTTCTGCAGCATAAACTTCCATTGTGTAAATGTACCATAGTTTTATGATCCAGTCATTTACCAATGGGCATCTAGGTTGATTCCAACTCTTGGCTATTGTAAATTGTGCTGCTATGAACATCGGGGTGCATAGGTTCTTTTGGATTGGTGCTCCAGGGACCCATTACAGTGAAATTGCTTGGTGAAAAAATACGTTCATTTTTAGTTTTCTTAGAAAAATCCATACTGTTTTCCATATTGGTTGTACCAGCCTGCAATCCCACCAACAGTGAACTAGGGTCCCCCTTTCCCCACAACTTCTCCAACACTTGTTGTTTGTTTCTTTGTTTATGGTAGCCATTCTGACTGGTGTTAAGTGGTATCTCATTGTGATTTTGATTTCCAACTCACTGATAGCTAGTGATATCGAGCATCTTTTCATGTATCTCTGGATCCTCTGTATGTCCTCCTTGGAGAAGTGTCTTCAAGTCCTTTGCCCATTTTTTAATTGGGTTGCTCATCTTCTTTGAGTGGAATCATGTGAATTCTTTGTATATTTTGGAGATTAAACCTTTGCCTGAGGTGTCATTGGCAAATATGTTTTCCCAAACCGTTCCTTCTCTTTTTATCTTGATACAAAAATATTCCTTGGCCATGGAGAAGCTTTTAAGTATGATGAGATCCAATTTCTTTATTCTTTCCTTTATGTCCCTTGCTCTGGGGAATGTATCAGTAAAAATCTTGCTGCTTGGAAAATCTGAGATTTTCCTGCCAATGTTCTCCTCTAGTGCTTTAATGGTGTCATGGCTTATATTTAAGTCTTTTGTCTACCTTGAATTTATTTTGGTATACGGTGTAAATTGGTGCTCGAGTCTCATTTTTTTGCATGTAGTTGTCCAGTTCTCCCAACACCATTTGTTGAAAAGGCTGTCTTTACTCCATTTTATGTTATGGCCCCCTTTGTCGAATATTAGTGAGTGTAGAGAGTTGGGTTTATTTCTGGGTCCTCTATTCTGTTCCATTGGTCTATGTGCTTGTATTTATGCCAGTACCAGGCTGTTCTGATTAGAGTGGCCTTGTAATACAGTGTGATATCAGGTATTGTGATCCCTCCTACTTTGTTCTTCTTTCTCAACATTGCAGCTGCTATTCAGGGCCTTTTATGGTTCCATATAAATTTTTGAAGTGTTTGTTCTATGTCTGTGAAATATGCCATTTGCACTTTAATAGATATTGCATTGAATCTATAAATTGCTTTGGGTAGTATGGACATTTTGATGATGTTAATTCTTCCAATCTATGAACACGGTATACGTCTCCATTTATTTGTGTCTTCCTTGATTTCTTTCTTCAGTGTTGTATAGTTTTCAGTATACAGGTCTTTTACCTCTTTGGTTAGCTTTATTCCCAGATATTTTATTTTTGCTTTGCTATATCGAATGGGATTTTTTTCTTGATGTCTGCTTCTGCTGTTTCAATGTTGGTATACAAAAATGCCTTTGATTTCTGGATATTGACTTTGTATCCCGCTGTTTTGCCAAATTCATTTATTAGTTTGAGCAGTTTTTTGGTAGAGTCTATAGGATTTTCCATGTACACTATCATGCCATCTGCAAACAATGCCAGTTTTGTTTCCTCCTGTCTGATTTGGATGCCTTTTATTTCCTTTTCTTGTCTGATTGCTGTGGCTAGGACTTCTAATACTATATTAAATAGAAGTGGTGAAAGTGGACAACCTTGTCTTCTTCCTGATCTTAGTGGAAAACATTTCAGTTTATGCCCATTCAGTATGATGTTGGCTGTAGGTCTTTCATATATGACCTTTATTATATTGAGGAATGCTCCCTCTATTCCCACTTTGCTGAGTACTTTTATAACAAATGGGTGTTGTACCTTATCAAAAGCTTTTTCCGCAAGTATTGATATGACCATGTGGTTTTTGTGCTTGCTTTTGTTTATGTGATGTATTACATTTACTGATTTGCGAATATTGAACCATCCTTGCATCCCTGGGATGAATTGCACTTGGTCGTGTTGTATGATCTTTTTGATGTATTGTTGGATGCGATTTGCTAATATTTTATTGAGGATTTTAATGTCTATGTTCATCAGTGATATTGGCCTGTAGTTTTCTTTTTGTGTTGTGTCTCTATCTGGTTTTGGAATTAGGATGATGCTGGCTTCATAAAAAAGAGTTGGGGAGTTTTCCCTCCTTTTGTATTTTTTGGAATAGTCTGTGAAGAATTGAGGTTAGTTCTTCCTTGAATGCTTTGTAGAATTGTCCTGTGAAACCATGTGGTCCAGGGCTTTTATGTGATGGGAGTTTTTTGATTACGGCTTCAATTTCATCTGCTGTTATAGTCTGTTCAGGTTTTCTGCTTCTTTTTCATTGAGTTTTGGAAGATTATATTTTGCTAGAAATTTGTCCATTTCACCAAGGTTTTCAAATATCTTGGCATACAGCTCTGCATAATAATTCCTTACAATCCCTTCTATTTCTGTGGTATCAATTGTAATATCTCCTCTTTCATTTCTGATTGTGTTTATTTGGTTCCTCTCTCTTCTTTTCTTGATGAGAGTACTTAAAGGTTTATATATTTCATTTATCTTAAAAAAAACAACTCCTGGATTAATTGATCCTTACAATTGTGGTTTTAGTCTCTATGTCATTTAATTCTGCTCTGATCTTGGTTATTTCCTTCCTTTTACTTGCTCTGGGCTGTCTTTGTTGTTTTTCCTCGAGTTCCTGGAGGTGTTGGGTTAGGATGTTTGTTTGAAATGTTTCTATTTTCTTTAGGGAAGCCTGTATTGCTATGAACTTCCCTCTCAGGACTGCCTTGGCCATGTCCCATAAGTTTTGGGTTGTTGTGAGTTCATTTTCATTTGTTTCCAGCAACTTTTTTTTTCTCCCCTGATTTCTATCTTGACCTATTTGTTGTTTAATAGCATACCATTCAGTCTCCATAGTTTTGGGTGTTTTGGGTTTTTCCCTGTGGGCTTAGTTTCCAATTTCAGTCCCTTGTGATCAGAGAAAATGCTTGGTATGATTTCTATTTTTCTAAATTGGTTGGTTCTTGTTTTGTGTCCTATCATGTGATCTATCTTTGAAAATGTTCCATGTGCATTTGAAAAGAATGTGTATTTAGCTTCTTTGGGATGAAGGGCTCTATATATATCAATTAGGTTCATTTCATCTAGAGTGTCATTTAATGCCGCAATATCTTTGTTGATATTTTGTTTGGGAGATCTGTTCATTTTTGACAGTGGGGTGTTAAAATCCCTTACTATAATTGTGTTGCTGTCAATATCTTTCTTGAGGTCCTCTAGGATTTTCTTTATATATTTGGGTGCTCCTGAGTTGGGTGCATATATATTTACGATGTTAATGTCTTCTTGGTGGATTCTTCCCTTGAGTAATATGAAGTGACCTTCTGGGTCTCTCTTTATGGCCCTATTTTTGAAGTCTATTTTGTATGATATGAGACTTGCTACCCCGACTTTTTTTTCTTGTCCATTTGCTTGGAAAATTTGTTTCCAGCCTCTCACTTTTAGTCTGTGATGGTCTTTTGTCCTGAGGTGGGTCTTCAGTAGGCAGCATATGTGTGGGTCATGCTTTCTTATCCATTCAGCTATTCTATGTCTTTTGATTGGAGTATTTAATCCATTTACATTTAAGGTTATTATTGATAAGTACTTATTCATTGCCATTTTTGTACTACAGTTCCTCTCTGTCTCTCTTTTTCCTTCCTTTCCTTAAAGCAGCCCTCTTAGTAATTCTTGTAGAGCTGGTTCGGTCGAAGCATATTCTGTTCGACTTCTTTTGTCTGGGAAGCTCTTTATTTGGCCTTCTATCTTGATTGAGAGCATTGCTGAGTACAGTAGTCTTGGTTGTAGGCCTCTGTTTCTCATTACTTGGAATATTTCTTGCCATTCTCTTCTTTCTTGGAATGTTTCCATTGAGAAGTCAGTAGCCAACCTTATTGGGACCCCCTTGTATGTGACTTCCATTTTCTCCCTTGCTGCGTTTAGGATTTTCTCTTTATCTTGGAGGTTTGCCATTTTAGTGATGATGTGTCTTGCAGTAGGCCTCTTTGTATTCCACCTCCTTGGACTCTGAGATTCCTGTAACTTTATCTCTCCGTGTAACTTTATCTCTCCTCACCTTAGGAAAAGGTGATATACAAGATCCAAAGGTGATATACAAATCACCATGATATATAAGGTGATTTAAAGATCCGTGTAACTTTATCTCTCCTCAACTTAGGAAAATTTTTCGTTAGTACTCTTTCAAGTAGGTTTTCTATCCCTTGTTCCTCTTTCTGTCCTTCTGGTATTCCTATTATTTGGATATTATTACGTTTCATGTTGTCTTGCATTTCTCTTATATTCTCCTCATTTTTTTCTGATTCTCTTTTCCCTTACTTGGTCCGTCTGTGAGATTCTTTCTATCTTGTCTTCGATCTCACTTATGTGATCTTCTGCCCTCATACCTTCTACTGTGTTCTTCAGTTCAGAAATTGTATTCTTCATTTCCTCTTGGCCTTTACTGATGGTTTCTATTTCCTTTTTCATGTTGGTATAGTTTACAGAGAGTTCATTGTAGCTCCCCTGTAATTTCTGGTAGCTCGTTGTAAGCTCTTTGATTTTCCTGATAACCAGTGCTTTGAATTCCACATCTGAGGATGTGGAATTCCACTTCTGAGGCTTCCTCCTTTTCTTTCATTTGGGCATTTTTTCTTTGTCTTCCCATTGTTTGTGATACTCTTCTTGTTGTCCTCAACTTCTTAAATTGATCTATTCTGGTTCCCTGGGTTTATGGTGTGAACTTCTGTGGTAGGATACCTGTGAAATTCAATGGTGCAAGCTCTTACAGGTGTCTTGGTGTTCTTCACTTCCACCTACTCCTTTCTTTATTGTGCATGTGTTATCAGTTGGAGGGGAGGCAAAATGGTTTATGATAGCTGAAGATTATTTTATGTTATTTACAGACACAGTTGGCAGAGAAGAAATAGACAATCTTTACTCTATGTATAGAGTTAACCGTGTTCTTCGATCCAGCTTGCCACTTTCAGGAAACGATGGACATAAGTTAAGTGTCTTCTTGGGAAGGGGGCGCTTGTGAGTTGTATCTAGAAAGCAGTGTGCTTGCGGGTGGTCAGATTTAAGGTAAGGTGAGAGTACAGGTTAGGAACTAGGTGTAGCGTGTCAGTAAATCGAGTAATAGAATTCAGGCACCTGTAAGGTGGTCTAAGGCCCGAGAGATGTGTTATGAAGTATTACCGTTGTATAGAACAGCTCTTATTTACAATAATATTAGAGCAACATTCACGTGATAGACTCTATGTGATCTGTCTAAATGGGGGTTATAGAGCTTGGGTAGTATGCCAAAGGAAAGCAAGTGAAGTATAGAAAATTAGCAATATACTGTGGAGGAAAGAGCAGTGGGAACCTGTCCGGTAGTACAATATAACCCGCCAGGACTAAGAAATCTGTAGAGAAAGAGGAGGGATACAGAGATATTCTTAAAATAAAAAAAAAAAAGAAGAATGCAAAAATAATAATAATGCACCTAAAAGAAAACTAAGGAACACACAAACAAACAATCCAACACACACACACACACACACACACAAGTCAGGAGAAAAGAGGAATAAGCAGAAAATTTGGAAAGAACGGAAGGACTAAAAGTGGACAAAAAGAAAAAGAAATGAGAGACAGTGTATTGAAAGATAGAGCAACAATACAGTTTAGAAGATATAAGATTACTTACAAAAGAAGTTGAGAGAGGAAAAAAAGGGGGGAAGGGGAAACCCCCCCCCCACACATTTAAACAAAAACAAAAAACAAAAAACAAAAAAAAGCACCCTTCCTTTGTCAGTTTCAAACTGTCCAAACCAGTTTTTCTGGTTGCTGCATCTCTGAGGGCAGGTATGCAAGCGCGCTCGAGAGCAGGGTGCCTGATTGGGATGGGGACACCCACACCCCTGGGAGGCTGCCTGTTTCCTGCGGTATCTGGCACTGTCCTCAGCCCCATGGCGGGACCCAGGTGTTCCCACCCCTCCCCTGGATGGCTGCTGGGTGGTTGGGCTGTGAGGCAAGCTGCTGTCACAGAGCACCTAAGTTCACTTTCCAACAGAGACTTCTCCACAAAGCCTGCCTCTCAGCCCAGCCCAATCCCAAAAGACTGGCAAGGACAGTGTCCTTCTTAAATCCCCGGGGCTGGTAGGCTGGTGGGCTGGCGGGCTGGCGACCACAGAGTCAGCAGTTGCCACCCCTTACCTTAACTTAGGCCCACAGGTCTCTGCCCGGTATTAACCTGCCTGCCTAGATGGGGAGGGGGGAGTCAGTTTTTTCCCACAGAGTCTGTTCCCGGCCCACCCGGTGCCAGGTCTCTGGAGTTCCCTCTGCCACAGGCGCCCTGGCACTGGATGCAGACGGGGCTTCTGTTTTCCACTGATGGTGCGGGCAGCAACTGTGCGCCAATTCTCGTCCGTAGTCATGCTCCACCGGAGGTCACCGGCCTTCGCGCGCCCAGGTGCAGAAGCCTAGGAGACCGCGGGTGTGCAGCAGCTTTTGTCCTCACTAGCCTTCTGGAGTCCTCACGGACCTGCAGGTGTCTGGTTCCTCTGTCACACTCCCTGGTCTCTTATTTTCATAAATGTTGGGGAATTGTTGGTTGATCAAGTTGTTCTTCGGTAGATCTGCCCGGATTTTCTGCCAGATGCACAGGAGCTGGGTTCCCTCCGTGCTACTCTGTTGCCATCTTAACACTCCCCCAGTTTTGAGTATTTTTTAATCTTTATTATTTTTATTCTTATTTATTTATGAGTTTATGTATTTTACTGTAGTTAAGAGCTCTTAACACGAGATCAGTCCCTTTAAACTTTTAAGTGTACAGCACATTATTATTGACTGTAAGTACAGTACTATACAATAGACCTCTAGAGCTTATTGATCTTGCTTGGCTATGACATTAAGTCCTAGATTAGTAGCTCATCTTTTATTCTCCCAGCCTCTTTGATTATTTGAATTTGACTGTTTTAGACAACTCATATAACTGAATCGCGCAATCTTTTTTTTTAGAAAAAGAGTAATTTTTATTGGTATTAAAGCAAAGTTCAAATAAAACATACATTCAAATTATGATATCTCAAGGGAATAAAATATACTTAATTATACAAATTATATACAGTAATAAAATCAAGGACTCTTGAAAAATTTATTGGAGAAATATCAAATTACTCTCCATACTGAGTTCCTACAACAATGCATTTTTTCTTTCTGAAATTTGCTTATTATACTTATCATAATGTCCTCATGGTTTATTCATATGGCCATATATTGCAGAATTTCCTCTATTTTTAATCTTCACCTGAGAATATGTTTATTGAGTTTTAGAGAGAAATCAAGGGAGAAAGAGAGAGGAACACTCAAATGCACAACCTAGGTATGTGCCCTGACTGGGGACTGAACCTGCAACATTTTGGTGTACAGAACGATACCCCAAGCAACTGAGCAACCTGGTCAGGGCTCTTTTATTTTTTAAGACTGAATAGTATTCAGTTTTTAAAAACTGAATGGCATTTGTACACACATATATACAGACAGTCTGGCACAAATAATACTGTTTTTTTATAATAAAATCTCTTTTTAAAAAATATTTTATTTATTTATTTTTAGAGATATGGGAAGGGAAGGAGAAAGAGTGGGAGATAAACATCAATGTGTGGTTGCCTCTCATGTGTCCCCTACTGGGGACCTGGCCTGCAACTCAGGCATGTGCCCTGACTGGGAATCGAACCGGTGACCTTTTGCTAAACAGGCCCATGCTCAATCCACTCAATCCCAGCTATGCCAGCCAGGACTATAACAAAATCTCTTATTACAAAATTGTAAGTCTGTAATTCTGTAGCATAACAATATCATACTCAAGTATGTCATATGACATTTTAGATGAAGTGTTCAAATGAAAATTATAAATTATTATACTCATATTATTACCCTACTAACCACACTCAAGCAGGCATTACTTCTGCTGGACCCTGTGAGTGTATGTGTGTGTATGGCATTTTCTTCATCCATTCATCTGTTTATGGACTTTTAGGCTACTTTCACATCTTGGCTGCTGTGGGTAGTCCTGCAGTAAACATGGTGTGCTAATATCTTTTCATTATCATGATTTTAAATCTTTTTCTAGGAGCTCAGAAGTGGTATTACTAAATCATATGACAGTTTCCTTTTTTAATTTTTTGTGAAATTGCCATACCAGCATTATTTCCAGGAGGTGGCAGTAGATCCCACTGAGCGGTACAGCAAATGCATGCCCAAAGTGGTCAGACTCAGCCCATTGATGACAGAAGGAAGTTGCTTAAGATAAGACACCAAGCTAAGATTGTTAGGAGACACAAAGCCCAAACTGAAGGAACCCAGCAGGAAGATTTCACTTCACTAGGGAATGGACAGATTTAGGGTCCTTGGTGGGTGAGTTTGGAGTGGTGGAACTTAACAGCCATGTATGAAGTTAGTAAAAAAATCAAATTTTTCTCCAAAATTCCAAATAGCCAGCTATCAAAGTAGTTGCAACTAGGGCCACTCTAGCAATTTTTTCCTACAGAAACTCATAACATTTTATTCAAGATAAGTCACGAAAATCTTAAGCAAAATGCAACATACTATTCATTTGTCTTTAACAGGTAATTGCTTGCTAGTTATCTTTCTCAAATGATTACCCTTTGTTCTGCTTAGTATTTTACCTTTCTATCTTGCATTTTGATTTCTATATTATGTTCTACTAAGAACATATTTTAATTTTTATTCTATTTTCTACACAGTTGGCATTTTTATGTGGCAAGTTTCATTCTTTTTTTATTTTCTTTAATTTTATTTTTTTTGAGTATTTTATTTTATTTTTTTCCAAATTTTTTTATTTAATTATTTTTCAAGTACAGTTCTCTGTCTATTATTCCCATCCCATACCACCCCCATCCTCCCGCCTCCCTCCCATTTCCACCCTTCTCAGTTGTCCATGTATCCTTTATATAGGTTCCTCTAAATTCCTCCCCTATTTCCCCTGAAATTCCCTCCCCTCTGGTCACTGTCAGCCTGTTCTCTATTTCAGTGACTTTGGTTATATTTTGCTTGCTTCATTGTTTTGTTGTTTAGCTTCCTGTTAAAGGTGAGATCATATGGTATTTGTCCTTCAACACCTGGCTTATTTCACTCAGCATAATGCTTTCCAGTTCGATCCATGTTGCTGCAAAAGGTAGGAGCTCCTTCTTTCTTTCTGCAGCATAAAATTCCATTGTGTATATGTGCCATAGTTTTTTGATCCATTCATTTACTGACGGGCACCTAGGTTGCTTCCAACTCTTGGCTATTGTAAATTTGCTGCTATGAACATTGGGGTGCATATGTTTTTTGGGATTGGTGTTTTAGGGTTCTTAGGATACAATCCTAGCATTGGAATTGCTGGTTCAAAAGGCAAGTCCAATTTTAGATTTCTAATAAAATTCCATACTGTTTTCCATAATGGTTGTACCAGTCTGCAATCCCACCAACAGTGGACCAGAGTACCCTTTTCACCACACCCTCTCCAACATTTGTTGTTTATTGCTTTCTTTATGATAGCTATTCTCACTGGTGTAAAGTGGTATCTCATTGTAGTTTTAATTTGCATCTCTCTGATAGCAAGTGATATTGAGCATCTTTTCATGTGTCTCTGGATCCTCTGTATGTCCTCCTTGGAGAGGTGTCTGTTTGAGTCCTTTCCCCATTTTTTAAATTGGGTTAGTTGTCTTCTTAGAGTGAAGTCATGTGAGTTCTTTGTATATTTTGGAGATTAAACCTTTGTCTGAGGTATCATTGGCAAATATGTTTTCCCATACAGTTGGTTGTCTTTTTATTTTAATGCTGTTATCTTTAGCTGCAAAGAAGCTTTTTATTTTGATGAGATCCCATTTGTTTATTCTTTCCTTTATAGTCCTAGCTCTAGGGGACATATCAGTAAAAATGTTTCTGTGTGAAATATCTGAGATTTTCCTGCCAATGTTCTCCTCTAGGACTTTAATGGTGTCATGGCTTATATTTAAGTCTTTTATCCACCTTGAATTTATTTTGGTATATGATGTAAGTTGGTGCTCGAGTTTCATTTTTTTGCATGTAGTTGTCCAGTTCTCCAAACACCATTTGTTGAAGAGGCTATCTTTACCCTATTTTATGATACTGCCCCCTTTGTCAAATATTAATTGACTGTAGAGAGTTGGGTTTATTTCTGGGTTCTCTATTCTGTTCCATTGGTCTATGTGCTTGTATTTATGCCAGTACCAGGCCGTTTTGATTACAGTGGCCTTGTAATACAGTTTGATATCAGGTATTGTGATCCCTCCTACTTTGTTCTTCTTTCTCAGCATTGCAGCTGCTATTCAGGGCCTTTTATGGTTTCATATGAATTTTTGAAGTGTTTGTTCTATGTCTGTGAAATATGCCATTGGTACTTTAATAGGTATTCCATTGAATCTATCAATTGCCTTGGGTAGTATGGACACTTTGATGATGTTAATTCTTCCAATCCATGAACACGGTATACGTCTCCATTTGTTTGTGTCTTCCTTGATTTCTTTCTTCAGTGTTGTGTAGTTTTGAGTATACAGGTCTTTTACCTTCTTGGTTAGATTTATTCCCAGATATTTTATTTTTGTTTTTGCTGTATCAAATGGGATTTTTTTCTTGATGTCTGCTTCTGCTGATTCATTGTTAGTATACAGAAATGCCTTTGATTTCTGGATATTGACTTTGTATCCCGCTATTTTGCCAAATTCATTTATTAGTTTGAGCAGTTTTTCGGTAGAGGCTATAGAATTTTCCTTGTATACTATCGTGTCATCTGCAAACATTGACGGTTTTGTTTCCTCCTGTCCGATTTGGATGCCTTTTATTTCCTTTTCTTGTCTGATTGCTGTGGCTAGAACTTCCAATACTATATTGAATAGAAGTGGTGAACGTGGACAACCTTGTCTTCTTCCTGATCTTAGTGGAAAACATTTCAGTTTATGCCCATTCAGTATGATGTTGGCTGTAGGTCTTTCATATATGACCTTTATTATATTGAGGAATGCTCCCTCTATTCCCACTTTGCTGAGTACTTTTATAACAAATGGGTGTTGTACCTTATCAAAAGCTTTTTCCGCAAGTATTGATATGACCATGTGGTTTTTGTCCTTGCTTTTGCTTATGTGGTGTATTACATTTACTGATTTGCGGATATTGAACCATCCCTGCATCCCTGGGATGTATTGCACTTGGTCGTGGTGTATGATCTTTTTGATGTATTGTTGGATACAATTTGCCAATATTTTGTTGAGGATTTTAATGTCTATGTTCATCAGCAATATTGACCTGAAGCTTTCTTTCTTTGTTGTGTCTCTATCTGGTTTTGGAATTAGGATGATGCTGGTTTCATGAAAAGAGTTGGGGAGTTTCCCATCATTTTGGATTTTTTGGAATAGTCTGTGAAGAATAGGGGTTAACTCTTCCTTAAACGGTTTGTAGAATTCTCCTGTGAAACCATCTGGTCTGGGGCTTTTGTGTGATGGGAGTTTTTTGATTACTGTTTCAATTTCATTTGCTGTTATTGGTCTGTTCAGGCTTTCTACTTCTTTTTCATTGAATTTTGGAAGATTATATTTTTCTAGAAATTTGTCCATTTCACCTAGGTTTTCAAATTTCTTGGCATACAGTTCTTCATAGTAATTCCTTACAATCCCTTCTATTTCTGTGGTATCAGCTGTAATCTCTCCTCTTTCATTTCTGATTGTGTTTATTTGGGTCCTCTCTCTTCTTTTCTTAATGAGCCTACTTAAAGGCTTGTCTATTTTGTTTATCTTTTCAAAAAACCAACTCTTGGATTCATTGATCCTTAAAATTGTGCTTTTAGTCTCTATGTCATTTAATTCTTCTCTGATCTTGCTTATTTCCTTCCTTCTACTTGCTCTGGGCTGTCTTTGTTGTTGTTCTTTGAGTTCTTGCAGGTGTAGGGTTAAGTTATTTGTTTGAAATGTTTCTATCTTCTTTAGGTAAGCCGGTATTGGTATGAACTTCCCTCTCAGGACTGCCATGGCCGTGTGCCATAAGTTTTAGGTTGTTCTGAGTTCATTTTCATTTATTTCCAGAAACTTTTTGATTTCTTCCCTAATTTCAATCTTGACCTATTCATTGTTTAATAGCATACCATTCAGTCTCCATGCCTTTGGGTGTTTTACTTTTTTTTTTTCCTGTGGGGTTGGTTTCTAATTTCAGTCCCTTGCTATCAGAGAAAATGCTTGGTATGATTTCAATTTTCTTGAATTTGTTGAGGCTCGTTTTGTATCCTATCACGTGGTCTATCTTTGAAAATGTTCCATGTGCATTTGAAAAGAATGTGTATTCAGCTTCTTTGGGATGAAGCGCTCTATATATATCAGTCAAGTCCATTTCTTCTAGGGTGTTGTTTAGTGCAGCTATATCTTTGTTGATATTTTGTTTGGAAGATCTGTCCATTTTTGACAGTGGGGTGTTAAAATCCCCTACTATAATTGTGTTGCTGTCAATATCTTTCTTGAAGTCTTCTAGGATTTTTCTTATATATTTGGGTGCTCCTATGTTGGGTGCATATATATTTATGATGTTAATGTCTTCTTGGTGGATTCTTCCCTTGAGTATTATGAAGTGACCTTCTGGGTCTCTCTTTATGGCCCTTTTTTTGAAGTCTATTTTGTATGATATTAGAATTGCTACCCCAGCTTTTTTTTCTTGTCCATTTGCTTGGAAAACTTGTTTCCAGCCTTTCACTTTTAGTCTGTGATGGTCTTTTGTCCTGAGGTGGGTCTCCTGTAGGCAGCATATAGGTGGGTCATGCTTTCTTATCCATTCAGCTATTGTATGTCTTTTGATTGGAGCATTTAATCCATTTACATTTAAGGTCATTATTGATAGGCACATATTCATTGCCATTTTTGTACCACAGTTCCTCTCTGTCTCTCTCTTTTCTTTTCTTTCCTTAAAGCAGCCCTTTCAGTATTTCTTGTAGAGCTCGTTTGGTGGAGGCATATTCTGTTAGACTTCTTTGGTCTTGGAAGCTCTTTATTTGGCCTTCTATCTTGATTGAGAGTCTTGCTGGGTAAAGTAGCCTTGGTTGTAGGCCTCTGGTTCTCATTACTTGAAATATTTCTTGCCATTCTCTTCTTGCTTGGAGTGTTTCCATTGAGAAGTCAGTAGCTAACCTTATTGGGGCTCCCTTGTATGTTACTTCCGTTTTCTCCCTTGCTGCCTTTAGGATTCTCTCTGTCTTGAAATTTTGCCATTTTAATGATGATGTGTCTTGAAGTGGGCCTCTTTGCCTTCCTCTTCAATGGGACCCTCTGTGATTCCTGGATTCGTGTAACTTTTTTTCTCATCAAATTAGGAGAATTTTCCATCATTACTCTTTCAAATAGGTTTTCTATCCCTTGTTCTTCTTCTTCTCCTTCTGGTATTCCTATTCTTTGGATATTATTACATTTCATATTATCTTGCATTTGTCTCAGTCCCTCTTCATTCTTTTTGAGCCTCTTTTCCCTTTCTTACTCTTTCTGGGAGTTTCTTTCTACTGTGTCCTCCAACTCACTGATCCAATATGCTGTCTCATCGATACTGCTTTTCATTCCTTCTACTGTGTTCTTCAGTTCCGAAATTGTATCGTTCATTTCCTCTTGTCCTTTGGTGATAGTTTCTATTTCCTTTTTCATGTTGATACAGTTTGCGGAGAGTTCATTGTAGCTCCCCTCTAGTTTCTGGTAGCTCCTTGTGAGCTCTTTGAATTTCCTGATAACTAGTGCTTTGAATTCAATATCTGATAGCTGACTTGCCTCTCTTTCATCTAACATTATTTCTGAGACTTCCACCTTTTTTTTCATTTGGGCATTGTTTCTTTGTCTTCCCATTGCTTATGATACTCTTCTTGTTAGCTTCAGCTTCTTAAATTGATCTGTTGTGACTCCCTAGGTTTATGGTGTGAAATTCTGTGGTAGAATTCCTGTGAAATTCAGTGGTGCAGTCTCCTGCAGGTATCTTGATGTTCTCTCCTTCCACCTACTCCTTTCTTTGTGTGTGTGTGATCAGCTGGAGGAGGAGGCAAAATGATTTATGACAGCAGGAGAGTACTTTATGATATTTACAGTCACAGCTGGTAGAGAAGATATAGAAGATCTTTAGGCTATATATAGTGTTAACTGTAATCTTCAATCACTTTTAAGAAAGAATAGACCAAAGACAAGTCTGTTGTTGGGGAGGGAAGACTTGTGAGTTGTATCTAGAAAGCAGTGAAGTTGCAGGTGGTCAGATTTTGAGGTCAGGTGAGAGGAAAGAATAGTAAATCGGCATAGGGTGTGAGCAAGTAGCATTAATCACTACAGTAAGAGAATTCAGGAACCTGTAAAGTGGGCTAAGACCCGAGAGATGTGTTGTGAAGTATTTACAGTGTTATAGAAAGCAACAAACAAACAAACAAACACACAAAAAGGGGGCAAGAGAAGTGAGGAAAAAGCAATAAGTTTGGGGTGAAATGAAGAAGGACTAAAACAGGAAAAAAGAAAGGAGAGGAACAGAGTACTGAGAGATACAGCAACAATAAAATTAAATAATAAATACGATTACTGAAAAAGTTTAAAAATAAAAGTAAAAAAACAAACAAAAAAATCCAACAACAAAAACTCCTTCCTTGTTGGTTACAAACTGTCCAATTCGGGTTTTTTTGTTTCAGCAGGACCCCTCTGTGGGCTGGGTTGTAGGCCTAGGTGCACACCCGCCCATCAGCCAGGCTACCAGACTGGGGTGCGGGCGCCCGCCCACCTGACAGGCTGCCTTGGTCCCACGGGATCTGGTACTGTCCTGTGGCTGGGTGAGAAGCAAGTCAAGCTGCCTTCACAGGAGAACACCTCAGCCCACTTTCCAGTAAAAACTCCAGAAAGCGTGCCTCTCAGCCCAGGCCAATCCCCAACCTGACTGGTTAGGACAATGCTCCTCTCAAATTTCCTGGGCTGGCAGGCTGGTGGGCTGGCGACCACAGAGATCACAACTGAACACGGCTCCCTGACCTTGCCACCCTCCCTGCATACCTAGGCAGACAGGTCTCTGCCACCCAGCCCCACCTAGATGGTGAGGGAGGGAGCCAGCTCTTCCAGGGACCCCGCAGCTGGCCCAATCCTCCACTGGGTGATGGGCTCCCTATGAGTCCTCCGTGGCACTGGCCACAGACGGAAGCCTCTACACCCCTAACACAGTGGCAGCGGCAGCTCTGAGGCGTTTTGGGCTGGCCCAGGGCAGCCGGTCCTGCCACTGCCGCTTTTGTCTTTACTCACAGTTGCTGGGCTCCTGCTGAGTCCTCTGGGGCAGATGCCCCGATGCTGGCCATAAACAGAAGCCTCTGGGCCCTGGAAGCTGTAGCAGCAGCAGCTCCAAGGTCTTTACGCGCCTGCCAATGGCTGCTGGTCCCGCCGCTGTTACTTTTGACTTTACTCTGGGGTGCCTGGCTCCCGAGGGCAGCTAGTCCTGCTGCTGCAGCTTTTGTCTTTACTCACAGGTGCCGGGGGCCCAATGAGTCCTCTGTGTCAGACTCCCCTGTTGCTGGGCGCAAGCGGAAGCCTCTGGGCCCCGACTGCTGAGGCAGCCAAGGCTCCAAGGTCTTTATGCGCTGGCCAATGGCTGCTGTCCTGCCGCAGCCGCCACCACAGCCGCTGCCCTTGACTTTTCTCAGGGTTTCCGGGCTCCCGATTAGTTCTCCGTGGCAGATGCCCTTGTTGCTGGGCACAGATGGAAGGAAGCCTCTGGGCTCCAACCGCTGTGGCAGCCGCGGCTCCGAGGTCTTTATGCGCCAGCTAATGGCTGCTGCAGGTCTGGCTGCCTCCGTCCTTACTCGGGTCCCTGAGACCCCAAGGACCTCTAGCTGTCTGGTTCTTCACTATCTCTGGTCTCTTCTTTTCATAAATGCTGGGGAATTGTTGGTTGGAGAATTGATTGCGCTGTTCTTCTGTGAATCTGCCAGGATTTTCTCCCAGGTTTAGGAGAACTGCAGTCGCTCCGTCCTACTCCGCCGCCATTTTTCCACCCTCCTCATTCTTTTTTTTAGAATGGCTAATTTTTTTATTGTTGTTCAAATACAGCTGTCTACATTATTTGGCAGGTTTCTATATTTTTTTACTACTGTACAAGAAATTCTTTAACCTTTAATTCTCAAATAACTCACATATTTTAGCATTTTGTTCTCTGAAAAAAACCTATTTATTTTCAATAGCTTAACTACATTTTCATTATCTGAACTGAAACCAGTGGCTATAAATTGTGTTTTATATATCTAAGAAACATCATATCTTTTTGGTTTCTCACATAATACTTTCCTTAAACTGTAGTGACAAATTTTCTGAAAAATCAGGGTTTCTATTTTACCTATGTTTCTAGCTTTCAGGGTGTCTGCTGGCTCACAGCCTGGCTGAGAAAGAAAGATTTCAATCTTATTCTCAATAGTTTTCCCAATTTTTTCCCTTTACCCCCTCTGCCCTGCACCCCCCAACTCTCCAGCATTCCCCCCCTTAGTTCATATCCATGGGTTGTACTTATAAGTTCTTTGAATTCTCTGTTTCCTATACTATTTTGACCTCTCCCCGTCAATTTTATGTCTACTAATCCCTGTACTTTCCCCACCTATTCCTCCCCTCTGCCTTCCCACTGAAAACCCCCAATGTGATGTCCATTTCTCTGACTCTGTTCCTGTTCTAGTTGTATGCTTAGTTTTTGTTTTGATTATTTTTCTTTTTTTTTGGTTCATTTGTTGATAGTTGGGAGTTTGTTGTCATATTACTATTCATAGTTTTTGATCTTTTTCAATTTCTTAGATAAATCCCTTCAACGTTTCATATAATACGGGCTTAGTGATGATGAACTCCTTTAACTTTACTTTGTCTGGGAAGCACTTTATCTGCCCTTCCAAAGTAAATGATAACTTTGCTGGATAGAGTAGTTTTGGGTGTAGGTTCTTGCCTTTCATGACTTCAAATACTTTTTCCAGCCCCTTCTTGCCTGTAAAGTTTCTTTTGAGAACTCAGCTAATAGTCTTATGGGAATTCTTTTGTAGGTAATTCTCTCCTTTCCTCTTGATGATTTTAAGATTCTCTCTTTATCTTTAATCTTGGGTAGCTTAATGATGATGTGCCTTTGTGTCTTCATCTTTGGGTCCAAATTCTTTGGGACTCTCTGAGCTTCCTGGACTTCCTGGGAGTCTATTTCCTTCACCCAATTGGGGAAGTTTTCCTTCATTATTAACACGTTAAAATAAGTGTTCAGTTTCTTGCTCTTTTTCTTTTTCTGGCACCTCCATCATTTGGATATTGGAACATTTAAAGTTGTTTCAGAGGTTCCAAAGCTTCTCTTCATTTTTTTGAATTCTTCTTTCTTCATTCTGTTCTGGTTGGATGATTATTTTTTCCTTTTGTTAAAGAATTGTTACTTTGAGTCCTCGTTTCTTTCCTATCACTGTTGGTCCTCTGAATATTTTGCTTTATTTCACTTTGGGTATCTTTCATTTTTCAACCAAGCTCAATCAGTTCTGTGAGCATTTTGATTACTGGGGCTTTAAACTCTCTATCAGATAGGCTGGCTATCTCCTAGCTCTCTTTCTGGAGTTTTGTTCTGTTCTTTCATTTGGGTCATATTTCTTTGTCTTGGTTCACCAGTCTGATTGGTCTGGCTGACTGTTTCTTTAATTCCTTGGTCGTTGGAGTTCCATGCAGTTTGATTTTCTGGCACTTCTGCTTGTTTACTGATTTTAGATTGGTTGTTATCCTCCTTTTGGTTGTGCAAGTTAGTGAAGGGCTTCTACCTATACCCCCATCTTTGCCAGAACTCCATGATTTTTATTTTTAATTACAATGGAGGCTGAGCTGGAGCTGAGGGTGGTTTCACTCTCAAGATTTGCTCTCTATTGATGTTATCATATAGCTTTTATCTTTCATTTTGTTTATGTGATTTATGACGTTTATTGATGTGCATTGTACCAACCTTGCATCTTTGGAATAAATCCCAGTTGATCATGGTGTATGATACTTTTAATGTATTCTTGGATCTGGTTTGCTAATATTTTGTTGAAGATCTTAGCATTTATGTTCATCAGGAATAGTGGCCTATAATTTTCTTTCTTTGTAGTGTATTTATTTGGTTTTAAAATTAGAATACTATTGGCCTCATAAAACAAGTGTGGGAGTTTTTCTCCTCTTGAACTTTTGGAAATAGTTTGAGAAGGAGGGTTATCAGTTATTCTTTGAATGTTTGGTAAAATTCACTTTTGAATTTGTCCAGTCCAGGATTTTTATTTGTTGGAAATTTTTTGATTATTGCTTCAATTTCACTAGTTGTAATCTGTCTGTTCAAAGTCTCTGATTCTTCCTAATTCAATTATAGAAGATTGCATTGTTCTGAGAATGTATCCATACTTCCAGATTGTCCAATTTGTTGGTAATATTTTCTTACAGTCCTTTGTACATCTTAGATATCATTTGTAACTTTTTCTCTTTTATTTCTTATTTTATTTTGGTCCTCTCTTTTTTTTTTCTTGATGAGTCTGGTTAAATGTTTGTCAATCCTAATCTTTTCAAAGAACAAGCACTTAGTTTCATTGACCTTTTGTATAGTTTTAGAGTATATTTCATTTATTTCTGCTATAATTTATAATTTCCTTCCTTCTACACACCTTGAACTTTGCTTGTTTTTTTTCAGTTCCTTTAAGTGTAAACTTAGATTGTTTGTTTGAGACTTTTCTTGTTCCCTGAGCTGGGCTTGTAATGTTACAAACTTCCCTCTTAGGATTGCTTTCACTGTGTCCCACAGATTTTGGGTTGTTGTGTTCTTATTTTCATTTGTTTTAAGACAGGTTTTGATTTCTTCCTTGATCTCATTGTTGACCCATTCATTGTTTAGTTACATGTTATTTAGCCTCCACACAGCTTCCTGTATTTGTGTACTTTTTCAGTTTATTTTATGGTGGTTGATTTCTAATTTCATATCAATTTGGTGACAGAAGATGCTTGATATGATTTCAATCTTATTTAATGTATTGATACTAGTTTTGTGCCCTAACATACAGTCTGTCCTAGAAAATGCTCTCTGTACATTTAAAAAGAATGTATATTCTGTTGAAATAATCTGGAGATATCAATTGAATCCACCTGATCTGGCATGTCATTTAAGTCCACCATTTCCTTGTTGATTTTCTGTCTGGAATATCTATCCATTTGTTGTCAATAGGGTGTAAAAATCTTCTATTATGATTGTATTACTGAAAATCCCTCCTTTCATGTGCCTCAATATTTCCTTTATATCTTTAGGTGCTATTATGTTGGGATTCTAAATAACACTGTAATGAACATAAAGGTGCTTATGTTCTTTTGAAATAGTGTTTTGGGTTTCTTCAGATATTTTTCCAGAAGAGAGATAGCTGGGTCAAAAGGCAGATCCATTTTTTTAATTTTGGGGCATCTCTATACTGCTTTCCACAGTGGCTACAGCAGTCTGCATTCCCAATAACAGTGCAAAAAGATTCCCTTTTCTTCTCATTCTTGTTAGCACTTGTTGTTTATTGATCTATTGATGATAGCCATTCTTACAAGTGTGAGATGATATCTCATTGTGGTTTTAATTTGCATTTCTCTGATGATTAATGATGTTGAGCATCTTTTCACAGGTGTATTGGCCATTTGTATGTCTTCTTTAGAAAAGTGCCTATTCAGGTCTTTTGCCAATTTTTTAGTTGAGTTGTTTGCTATTTTGGTGTTCAGCTTTGTAAGTTCTTTCTAAATTTTGGATATTAACCCCTTATCAGATATATCAGTGAATATGTTCTTCCATTCTGTGGGTTGTCTTTTTATTTAGTTCATTATTTCCTTTGCTATGAAGAAGTGTTTTAGTTTGATGTAGTTCTATGTGTTTCCAAGGCAGATAAAAAATGTTTTTTTTCTTTTTGCTGCTCTTACTCAGTATTTTTCTTACCTTATCTTCCAAATAGCTGATTCAATCCTCTGCTTTATTAAACCTACTCTTTATTCTTTCCAGTATATTCTTAATGTCAGATATATCATTCTTCATTTCCAACTGGCTCTTTTTCATGACTTGTATGTTGTCTTTTATGCTGTTGAGCATTTTTATAACCATTACTTTGAACTCTATCTGATTAATTGTTCTGCCTGCATTTCATTTAGCTCTCTTTATGGAGACTCTTCCTCTTCTTTCATCTGGGGCCCATTTCTTTGTCTCCACACTTTGTCTCTTTGTGCTTATTTATTTTATTTATTTACAAATAAATAAGCACAAAGACTCCCAGTCTTTGTCAAGTGACCTTAAATAGTAGGTGTGCTGTGGGGTCCAGTAGCACAGGCTCCTTGATCACCTGAGTAAGGTGCTCTAGGAATGTCCCTTATGTGGGTTATGTGGACCCTCCTGTTATAATTAGGTCTTGATCCCACTCACAGGTGGAATTGACCATCCAGTTGGCTGACTGTGAGTCACAATGTCAACTTTGGTGTGCAAGCTGCTGTACAGGGGCTGACAAAACAAAATAACAAAAACAAAAATAATAAGAAAATAAAATGAAACATAAGAATAAGAAAAGAAACAAATGAATAAGGGAATAAGAAGTAAAAAAAGAATATGAAAAAATAAGGAAAATTAAAAAAGAAAAGTAGATTAAGAAAAGAAAAGCTGAAAAGTAATATAAAAGAGAAAATAGAAAACAGCAAGAAAATAACAAAAATGCAAAAAATAGAGTTTGCCTTAGCAGACTTTTGTGCCTGCTGTAATCTCTCTTTGCATATGTTGTTTATGAAATTTTTAGATCTGCTTTAATGTTGTCTGAGGTTGACCACCTGATGTGTTGGTTGTGGGACTCTTAGAGGGGAACTCTGATGTAACTCAATGGCTCTCATCAACCAGTTTGAAGCTACAAGTGATCCACAGGTTGTGGCTGCCTCTGCTGGGTCTGTTTGTCGGTAGAAGGATCAAATTGCCCTCCAAGGCTGCCTTTTACCAGCACAGGGCCCAGGAGAAATTCAACAAATGTCCAAAGGCACCTCCACCTGCCTCCAGCTGCCAGCTGGCCATTAGAATTAGTTACAGAAAAGGTTCAATCACTAAAAAGAGTCTCTGGAGGGATTGAAAGGATGGGGCTATTGGATCTCCCAAGAGCGGGAGGTGCTGTTTAGGCTTCAGGAAAAGTGGGTGTAATTCCCTGCCCCAGGACCACTCCAGGTATTGGGGCCTCTGGAGCCCAGAGGTTGGGTCTGTCAGAAGCCAGGAGGATGTTTCTATCTGGTTTGTCATGATGGGGCTTCTCCAATCAGGTTCACCAGAAAGTAGGGATAATGGCCCCAGAAAGTGGGGAGAATGGCCCTACTGCAAAGCCGGTCACTGACCCCTCCTAAGTCTGCCCAAACCTTTACACCCTGGCCTATGCTGCTCACTCTTCAGCAAGACTTAGGAGCCACAGGGTGGAGTAATATAAATCCCAGAGAGTGGGGTAACTACTTTACCCCAGGCTGATGCTTCTCAGAGAGTATTGCTCTGCCCAAGAAAGAAGGTTGCTGCACTATCAGAGAATGACTCAGTACAAGGGTTCTGGTAGCTGTTCCCCCACATCTCTCCCCAAAGCCACAAAATCTTGACTCCCCTCAGGTCACTCCAGTCCACACCACCCTCCTTCTGCAAAATCCCAGTGTAAATACCTGCAAACAAAATCCTGCATGTTGGCACTTCAAGACAGTGCTTTTGTCTCCAGAAGGCTCCACATTTACCTTATGTACTATCCCAAGGTGGCTTTCTTTGCCTTTCCTTGGTTATGTCTCCTCTTCAGATAGTCCTTAGTTGGTATTTCATGGTAATTGTTTCCCAATTTAGTTGTACATTCAATTTAGTTTTGAGAGGAACTCAGTACAAGATCCACCTACCCCACTGCCATCTTGAAAAAAAAACAAATTAAGAGGTTTTATCATGAAAAGTATTAAATTTTTTCCATCACTTTTTCTCTATTTTTAAAATGATAACATAATTTGTATTTTTTATTCTGTTAGTGTGATGTATCACATTAATTGATTTTTATATCTTGAATTGTCCTTGCAGTCCAGGAACAAATCCCACTTGCTCACAGTGTATGATTCGTTAAATATGCTGCTAGATTTGGTGTGTCAGTGTTTTGTTGATGATTTTTGCATTTAAATTCTTCAAGAATATTGGATTTAATGGTGAATTCTACAACTTTCAAGGAGAATTAATACCACCAATCCTTCTTAAACTCTTCAAAAAAGGTTGAGTAAGCATAAACACTCCCAAAACTCATTTTATGAGGTCAGCCAGAAAAAGAAAACTCAAGGAAAGCCAATGATACCTCAGACAAAGGTTTAATCTCCAAAATATACAAAGAATTCACATGACTTCACTCTAAGAAGACAACTAACCCAATTAAAAAATGGGGAAAGGACTTGAACAGACACTTCTCCAAGTAGGACGTACAGAGGATCCAGAGACACATGAAACGATGCTCAATATCGCTTGCTATCAGAGAGATGCAAATTAAAACCACAATGAGATACCACTTTACACCAGTGAGAATGGCTATCATAAAGCAATAAACAACAAATGTTGGAGAGGGTGTGGGGAAAAGGGGACTCTGCTCCACTGTTGGTGGGATTGTAGACTGGTACAACCATTATGGAAAACGGCATGGAATTTTCTCAGAAAACTAAAATTGGACCTGCCTTTTGACCCAGCAATTCCACTGCTAGGATTATATCCTAAGAACCCTAAAACACCAATCCCGAAAAACATATGCACCCCAATGTTCATAGCAGCACAATTTACAATAGCCAAGAGTTGGAAGCAACCTAGGTGCCCATCAGTAAATGAATGGATCAAAAAACTATGGTACATATACACAGTGGAATTCTATGCAGCAGAAAGAGAGAAGGAGCTCCTACCCTTTAAAACAGCATGGATGGAACTGGAAAGCATTATGCTGAGTGAAATGAGCCAGGTATTGAAGGACAAATACCATATGATCTCACCTTTAACAGGAAGCTAAACAACAAAACAAACAAGCAAGCAAAAAATAACCAAAGACACTGAGACAGAGAATAGGCTGACAGTGACCAGAAGGGAGAGGGGAGGGAATTTCAGGAGAAATAGGGGAGGGATTTAGAGGAACATATATAAAGGATACATGGACAACAACTGAGAAGGGTGGAAATGGGAGGGAAGGGGGGAGCATAGGGGGTGGGATAGGATGGGAGAAATAGACAGAAAACTGTACTTGAAAAATAATTAAATAAATTTAAAAAAGAAAATGCTAGGCAGATATTCTGACTTAAATTCTTGACTTTATTTCTTTATTTTGAATATCTTAAGTATCTTCCTACATTTTCTTCTGGAAAGTCTTTGCTTTGGAAAGTCTCATTATAATATAATTTGGGGCATTTTCTTACCCTGTAAGTCATTTGTTCTTTACACTTAGTACACAAAGTATTTTTGCTTCGTGTTTTGAAGTCCAGTAATGATACTGAAACATTTCGTGACCTGTTTGTATTGAGTTTATGTTCTCTGATGTGTCATATGCTTTCAATATCTAATTTCAAATACCTATCTCAGAAGAGCATTTTTGAATATAGGTTCCATATTTGATCTATTACATGGCTGGTTTCTGCACTTCTTTTTTAGAACTCTGTTGAAAATATGTAGGATATTCTTTGCCTATCTTTAATATTTGTCAATTCCTCTCAATTCTTTTTTTGTTTCTAGTCTTTATTTCCCTTTGATATTTAAATATTACAAACTTTTTGTTTCTATTAATGGAGGCATTATTTGTTATCTTTATATATACTTGTAGCTAATTTAGAGTTCATTTCCAAAATATTTTTCTTCTATTTCTAATTCATTTCTGAATTATATAACCTTGTTTCTGAGTTAATCTCATTCACATTCATATGATTTATTTCATTTATTCAATATTTCTTCATGTCTACTAGCTCATTTTTATTTTTATCTACTTTAAGGTTTATATTTTATTCTCATTTGAGAGAGAGAGGTAGGGAGAGAGAGAAAAATATCTATGTGGAAGAGAAATATCAATCAGTTGCCTCTTACAAATGCCCTGATTGGGGATCCAAATGCCCTGACTGGGGATCCAAATGCCCTGACTGGGGATAAAACCCACAACTTAGGTATGTGCCCTGAATAGGAATTCAACTAGCTATCTTTTGGTGTACAGGATGGGGCATTTTGTGCATAGCCTTGACACGTGTGGTTCACTGGTTGGAGGCACACTGGTCAGGGCTTTTATTTCATTTTTAAATACTTGGTTACACTGTTTATCTGTTATGTGAGCTTGTTTTTCTGCTGCATTTTTATTGTCTTCAGAAATGAAGACAAATACAGTTGTTCAAACTAAAAATCAACCACCTCATGGATTGATACTTCAGCTGGGTCTGCTATCTGACTATCAAAAGGCAGCACAGGCAAAATATAAACAGACTTGTGAAATAAACTCACCAGTGTGTTTGGGTCTCTGTAAGTCAATAACTTAGGGAGCCAATGAACACATTTTAAAAATGGTTTGACTAGCCAGTGACATTATTTTCCTCTTTCAGGGCAGAAGGAGAGCTTGAGATGCCTAAGCTTTCCCGCTCTGTCTGGAATTAACATTGTTCTCTTGATTTTCCCTCAGGCTCACTAGAAGAGGACAATCATTGGATGACCCAGATAAGCAGACTCCAGAAATTGATTGATAGACTGGAAAAGAAGGCGAGTGCTTCCTTTTTTCCTCTCCTCTTCTTGTCACTTTTCATTAGATTCTGACATATTTTTCCTTGTTGCACCATATCCTTGGCTGCCCCATGGACAGCACCACAGCTATCATTCCAGGAAGGTTGTGAATGGCTGTTCAGGAGTTATTTGGCAGGAGTTAATTAGTATTAAGACAAATGTAGAAGCTCATGATAATTCTAATTCTCCCCACCCTCACCCCAAGTTGTATTTAAATTAGGATATAGGAATGAAAGTTAAATAAACCTGCATTGTGCCTAACTTGTCAGTTATGAGTAACATGGGTAGCAATGCACTCAGTGATGCATGGCACCTCTAGGGGACCTGGTGATGTCTGGAAACATTTCAAGGTGACTCAGAGAATGCCTTGCCTAACACTGAAAATGAGACTGCATACTCAGTTTCTAGAAATTAGCCTATGAAATAATTTTTAACATTAAAACTACTAATTTAGCAAGCAAATTAGGATAGGATGATGTATTCTTCAGAATTCTATGTTGTGTTTCCAGTTATTGTGGTTTCATTAACTAATTCAGTTAGTACCAAGTAGTGCAGATATTATAGTGATATTCCCATTAAACAGTTTTAATGGGAGGGTTGGCCTTTGTTAATTATTAAGAATACAAGTTTTCAGTGCATGCCCAACACCAAGTAAAGAACATTTATGTTTGATACAGTTACTGACTTTGAAGAATCCAGTCTGCTTGTAAAAGCTCTATTTAAAAATAATGAGTTAGATTTTTTTAAGAATGTGGTAGTGCAAAACCAAGTTCACAGTTAATGCTAATAAATACTTGCTGAGGTCCTGAGATGTCACAAAGAAGAGAGCAGATGCTAAAAGATCTGGGTGCTCCTCTGAGGGGATGATTACTGCAAGCCTTGCACCTAAGGACCTTGTGTGGCTTGCATGGAGCCTTAAAAATGATGTCAGCCAGAAATTTTGCTTGCAAACCACAAAAGTCACTCTTTAACAAAAAAAAAAAATTCTGGAAGAGTATGGGAGTGTTCATGGAATCAATAGACAGCCTAAAGACCTGGATTCAGGAAAAGTCAGGAGACAAAAATAACTCTAGAGGTCCAGGTAAGCAAGAAATACTCAATGTTCTCTCAGGTTACCTCCCCCTGAATAAATGAGTCCCAACCATTTCTAGTCTGTTCAAATTTTGCTCAAGAGTCCACTTTCCGGGAGAGAGAATGTAGTTGATCTTATTGGGGTCACATGCTGATCTCTGGGACCAGGGAGAGGAGAGCCCTTGACTAACCATTCCAGAGCCCTCTATTGAAATGAGAAGAGTTAATCTAATGAAAGAAACAAGGTTATCATTAAAAGTGGAGTAAATGCTGGTCAGCTAACAATCAAATGAACAAACAAATATTTGCTGTGGAGAAGTAAAAATTTAGTAAACAGAGCAGCTAGCGACAGTATTCAGGTAAGGAGCTGTCATGACCAAGGTTAAATAAGCCAGCCTGTTAGACTCTTCCATTTAGGGAAGTGGTAACAAATAAGATTATGTAGATGGATGGGGCCACAGTATGCATGGTCTTGCATAACAGACTATGCGTTTGAACTTGGTCTTAGAGACAATAATAGGCATTTATTATTTTTCAACAGATAAGTAACATAGCCAAAAATCTTTTAGATAGAAAATTAGATAACAAGAATTCAAATGGATTCAAATGAGAACATTCAAAGACAGAACCAGCAGGAACAATGGCATCAAGAACAGGTTGCCAACCTGAGCCCACTAGGTTCACTAAGAGATGGTCCTTGACTTGCAGACCTGAGCCCACTGGGCTCACTAAGATATGGGCCTTGATTATCTCACTTAGAGATGGGTAGAGTGGGACCATTGATGGGTGTGGTGGGTAAAGGTATCTGAGAACTGGAACCTGAGTGCCTGAGACAATTACCATTAATAGAAAGGGCAGAGACCAAAGAGATACTATGTGAAGAGAGATGAGAAGGTGAACCGGTTTATTAGATGTATTCATTTCAAAATACAATAAGACACTTTGGCAGAAGTACTCAGGTATTTGTAGGTAAGAAGTTGAGTCATCTCCACAAAGATGAAAACTCAAGTCCCAAGAATGGTGAGGCCTCTGACTGAGCCCAGGGGATGTGACCTTGGAGAGCAACTGCCCCTCAGCAACCCCCACATCACTTTACAATTACCACTTTCTGGTCAGACAACCTGGACAGAGAGCTTGCGCCAAATCAATTTTCCTACAGCTGATTTCACTAATTGACGTGTGAGTTGAGGCTAAAGAGATTCATAGAAAAAAAAGTGGCTATGAAAATTAGTTTTTCAATAGTGGAAGTTCTGAAAATCTATGACCTCTGTTTGGAAACCAAAACAATACAACATCAGAACTCAATTGTTAAACAATTTTGGATTCATTTAAAGAACACAAGTATCAGAGAGAGGAAAATGGCGGCGGAGTAGGATGGACTGATTCCAGGTCTCCTACCCCTGGGAGAAAATCCTGGCAGATCTGCTGAGGAACAGCGAAATCAATTCCTTGAACAATAATTCCCCAGCATTTATGAAAATAAGAGACCAGAGACAGTGACGAACCAGACAGCTACAGGTTGTTGGGGCCTCAGGGATGTGAGTAGGATGGAGGCCACCAGGCTGGCAGCAGCCCTCGGCTGGCCCATAACGACCCTGGAGCCGCGGCTGCTGCAGCGATCGGCGCCCAGAGGCTTCAGCCAGCGCCCAGTGACAGGGGCATCTGCCACAGAGGACTCATCAGGAGCCTGGCACCTGTGAGTAAAGACAAAAGCGGCAGTGGCAGGGCTGGCTGCCCTCAGGAGCCAGGCACCCAGAGTAAAGTAAAAAGCAGCAGCGGCGGGACCAGCAGCCATTGGCCGGGGTGTAAAGACTTCAGAGCTGCTGGTACCACAGCTTCCAGGGCTCAGAGGCTTCACCCTACTGACAGCGGCAGGGCGTCTGCCACAGAGGACTCATCTGGAGCCCAGCACCTGTGAGTAAAGACAAAAGCGGCCCATAATGCCAAGGAACTGCCGCCACTGTCGCATTACGGGTGTAGAAGCTTCTGTCTGCGGCCAGTGTCACGGTGGACTCATAGAGAGCCCAGCACCCAGTGGTGCACTGGGCCAGCTGCGGGGTCCTTGGAAGAGCTGGCTCCCTCCCTCACCATCTGGGCAGGGCTGGGTGGCAGAGACTTGTCTGACTAGGTGTACAGGGAGGGTGACAAGGAGAGGGGGCCATGTTCAGTTGCGATCTCTGTGGTCGCCAGCCCACCAGCCTGCCAGCCCAGGAAATTTGAGAGGAGCATTGTCCTAACCAGTCAGGTTGGGGATTGGGCTGGGCTGAGAGGCACGCTTTCTGGAGTTTTTACTGGAAAGTGGGCTGAGGTGTTCTCCTGTGAAGGCAGATTGACTTGCTCCTCACCCAGCCACAGGACTGGGAAGGACCAGTACCAGAACCCATGGGACTCAGGCAGCCTGTCTGGTGGGCGGGTGCCTGCACCCCAGTCTGGTAGCCTGGCTGGCAGGCGAGTGTGCACCAGTGCCTACAACCCAGCCCACAGAGGGGTCCTGCTGAAACCAGAAAAACCGGATTGGACACATTTGTTTTTGTTTTTATTTAAATTTTTTTTTCAGTAATCCTATATATTTTTAATTTTATTGTTTCTGTATCTTTCAGTACTCTGTTCCTTTCCTTTCTTTTTTCCTGTTTTAGTCCTTCTTCCTTTCACTCCAAACTTATAGCTTTTTCCTCACTTCTCTTGCCCTTTTTTGTTTGTTTATTTGTTGCTTTCCATACCACTGTAAATACTTCACAATATATCTCTCAGGTCTTAGCCCACTTTCCAGGTTCCTGAATTCTATTACTGTAGTGATAAACTCTACTTGCTCACACGCTATGCCTATTTACTATTCTTTACTCTCACCTTACCCCAAAATCTGAGCATCCACAATCTCACTGCTTTCTAGATACAACTCAGAAGACGTCCCTTCCCAACAAGAGACTTATCTTTGGTCTATCCTTTCTTAAAAGTGGCAAATTGGGTAGAAGACTACAATTAACACTATATAGAGCCTAAAGATCTTCTATCACTTCTCTACCAGCTGTGACTGTAAATATCATAAAGTACTCTGCTGCTGTCATAAACCATTTTGCCTCCCCCTCCAACTTTTCACAGAAACACAAAGAAAGGAGTACGTGAAAGCGGAGAATATCAAGATACCTGCAGAAGACTGCACCACGGAATTTCACAGGCATTCTACCACATAAGTTCACACCATAAACCTAGGGAGTCAGAAAAGATCAATTTAAGAAGCTAAAGCTAACAAGAAGAGTCTCATAAGTAATGGGAAGACAAAGAAACAATGCCCAAATGAAAGAAAAGGTGGAAGTCTCAGAAATAATGTCAGATGAAAGAGAGGCAAGTCAGCTATCAGATACTGAATTCAAAGCACTACTTATCAGAAAAATCAAAGAGCTCACAATGACCTACCAGAAAAAAGAGGGGAGCTACCAGAAACTAGAGGGGAGCTACAATGAGCTCTCCGCAAACTATATCAACATGAAAAAGGAAATAGAAACTATCAGCAAAGGGTCAAGAGGAAATGAAGAATACAATTTCGGAAGTGAAGAACACAGTAGAAGGAATGAAAAGCAGGATTGATGAGGCAGCATATCGGATCCGTGAGTTGGAGAACACAGTAGAAAGAATCTCCCAGAAAGAGCAAGAAAGAGAAAAGAGGCTCAAAAAGAATGAAGAGGGACTAAGAGAAATGCAAGATAATATGAAACGTAATAATATCCAAAGAATAGGAATACCAGAAAGAGAAGAAGAAGAACAAGGAATAGAAAACCTATTTGAAAGAGTAATGATGGAAAATTTTCCTAATTTGATGAGAGAAAAAGTTATGCAAATCCAGGAATCACAAAGAGTCCCATTCAAGAAGAAGGCAAAGAGGCCCACTTCAAGACACATCTAGTAAAATGGCAAAATTCCAAGACAAAGAGAGAATCCTAAAGGCAGCAAGGGAGAAAAAGGGAGTAACATACAAGGGGGCCCCAATAAGGTTAGCTACTGATTTCTCAATGGAAACACTCCAAGCAAGAAGAGAATGGCAAGAAATATTTTAAGTAATGAGTATCAGAGGCATACAACCAAGGCTACTTTACCCAGCAAGGCTCTCAATCCAGACAGAAGGCTAAATAAAGAGCTTCCAAGACCAAAGAAGTCTAAAAGAATATGCCTCCACCAAACCAGCTCTACAAGAAATACTAAAAGGACTGCTTTAAGGGAAGGAAGGAAAAGAGAGAGACAGAGAGGAACTGTGGTACATAAATGGCAATGAATAAGTACCTATCAATAATAACCTTAAATGTAAATGGATTAAATGCTTCAATCAAAAGAGATACAATAGCTGAATGGATAAGAAAGCATGACCCACCTATATGCTGCCTACAGGAGACCCACCTCAGGACAAAAGACCATCACAGACTAAATGTGAAAGACTAGAAACCAATTTTCCAAGCAAATGGTCAAGAAAAAAAAAAGCCGGAATAGCAATTCTAATATCAGTCAAAATAGACTTCAAAAAAAGGGCCATAAAGAGACACCCAGAAGGTCACTTCATAATTTTCAAGGGAAGAACCACCAAGAAGACATAAACATTGTAAATATATATGCACCCGACATAGGAGCACCCAAATATATAAGGAAAATCCTAGAGGACCTCAAGAAAGATATTGACAGCAACACAATTATGGTAGGGGGTTTTAATACCCCACTGTCAAATGAACAGATCTTCCAAACAAAATATCAACAAAGATATAGCTGCACTAAACAACACCCTAGATGAAATGGACTTGACTGATATACATGGAACCCTTCATCCCAAAGAAATGAAATACACATTCTTTTCAAATGCGGAAGGAACCTTTTCAAAGATAGACCACGTGATAGGACACAAAACGAGCCTCAACAAATTCAAGAAAATTGAAATCATACCAAGCATTTTCTTTGACTGCAAGGGACTGAAATTAGGAACCAACCCCACAGGAAAAAACCCAAAACAATAAAAAATCATGGAGACTGAATGGTATGCTATTAAACAATGAATGGTCAAGATTGAAATTAGGGAAGAAATCAAAAAGTTTCTGGAAACAAATGAAAATGAAATCACAACAACACAAAACTTATGGGACATGGCCAAGGCAGTCCTGAGATGGAAGTTCATAGCAATACAGGCTTACCTAGAGAAAATAGAAACATTTCAAACAAACAACCTAACCCAACGCCTGCAAGAACTCAAAGAACAACAACAAAGAAAGCCCAGAGCAAGAACAAAGAAAGAAATAACCAGGATCAGAGCAGAATTAAATGACATAGAGAGTAAAAGCACAATTGTAAGGATCAATGAATCCAAGAGTTGTTTTTTTGAAAAGATAAACAAAATAGACAAGCCTTTAAGTAGGCTCATTAAGAAAAGAAGAGAGAGGACCCAAATAAACACAATCAGAAATGAAAGAGGAGAGATTACAACTGATACCACAGAAATAAAATGGATTGTAAGGAATTACTATGAAGAACTGCATTCCAAAAAATTTCAAAACCTCGGTGAAATGGACAAATTTCTAGAAAAATATAAGCTTTCCAAACTCAATGAAAAAGAAGTAGAAAGCCTGATCGGACCAATAACAGCAAATGAAATTGAAGAAGTAATCAAAAAACTCCCATCACACAAAAGCCCTGGACCAGATGGTTTCACAGGAGAAATATACAAAGCATTTAAGGAAGCGCTAACCCCTATTCTTCACAGATTATTCCCCAAAATCCGAAATGATGGGAAACTCCCCAACTCTTTTCATGAAGCCAGCATCATCCTAATTCCAAAACCAGATAGAGACACAACAAAGAAAGAAAACTTCAGGCCAATATTGCTGATGAACATAGATGCTAAAATCCTCAACAAAATATTGGCAAATCGCATCCAACAATACATCAAAAAGATCATACACCACGACCAAGTGGGATTCATCCCAGGGATGCAAGGATGGTTCAATATCCGCAAATCAGTAAATGTAATACACCACATAAACAAAAGCAAAGACAAAAACCACATGGTTATATCAATACATGTGGAAATAGCTTTTGATAAGGTACAACACCCATTTGTGATAAAAGTACTCAGCAAAGAGGAAATAGAGGGAGCATTCCTCAATATAATAAAGACCATATATGAAAGACCTACAGCCAACATCATACTGAATTGGAATAAACTGAAAGCTTTTTCACTAAGATCAGGAAGAAGGCAAGGTTGTCCACTTTCACCACTTCTGTTTAATATAGTATTGGAAGTTTTAGCCTCAGCGATTAGGCAAGAAAAGGAAATAAAAGGCATCCAAATCGGACAGGAGGAAACAAAACCGTCAATGTTTGCAGATGACACGATAGTATACAAGGAAAATTCTATAGCCTCTACCGAAAAACTGCTCAAACTAATAAATGAATTTGGCAAAATAGCGGGATACAAAATCAATATCCAGAAATCAAAGGCATTTCTGTATATTAACAATGAATCAGCAGAAGCAGACATCAAGAAAAAAAATCCCATTCGATATAGCAAAAACAAAAATAAAATATCTGGGAATAAATCTAACCAAGGCAGTACAAGACCTGTATACAGAAAACTACACAACACTGAAGACCGAAATCAAGGAAAACACAAACCAATGGAGACGTATACCGTGTTCATGGATTGGAAGAATTAACATCATCAAAATGTCCTTACTACCCAAAGTAATTTATAGATTCAATGCAATACCTATTAAAGTACCAATGGCATATTTCACAGACATAGAAGAAACATTTCAAAAATTTATATGGAACCATAAAAGACCCTGAATAGCAGCTGCAATGCTGAGAAAGAAGAACAAAGTAGGAGGAATCACAATACCTGATATCAAACTGTATTACATGGCCACTGTAATCAAAACAGCCTGGTACTGGCATAAAAACAGGCACATAGACCAATGGAACAGAACATAGAGCCCAGAAATAAACCCAACTCTCTACATGCAATTAATATTCGACAAAGGGGGCAGTAACATAAAATGAGGTAAAGATAGCCTCTTCAACAAATGGTGTTGGGAGAACTTGACAGCTACATGCAAAAAAAAATTAAACTCGAGCACCAACTTAAATCATACACCAAAATAAATTTGAGGTGGATAAAAGACTTAAATATAAGCCATGACACCATTAAAGTCCTAGAGGAGAACATTGGCAGGAAAATCTCAGATATTTCACGCAGCAACATTTTTACTGATATGTCCCCTAGAGCAAGGACTATAAAGGAAAGAATAAACAAATGGGATCTCATCAAAATAAAAAGCTTCTTTGCAGCTAAAGAAAACAGCATTAAAATAAAAAGACAACCAACTCTATGGGAAAACATATTTGCCAATGATACCTCAGACAAAGGTTTAATCTCCAAAATATACAAAGAACTCACACGACTTCACTCTAAGAAGACAACTAACACAATTAAAACATGTGGAAAGGACTTGAACAGATCCTTCTCCAAGGAGGACATACAGAGGATCCAGAGACACATGAAGAGATGCTCAATATCGCTAGCTATCAGAGCGATGCCTATTAAAACCACAATGAGATACCACTTTACACCAGTGAGAATGGCTATCATAAACAAAGCAATAAACAGCAAATATTGGAGAGGGTGTGGTGAAAAGGGGACTCTGGTCCACTCTTGGTGGGATTGTAGACTGGTACAACCATTATGGAAAACACTATGGAATTTTCTCAGAAAACTGCAATTAAACTTGTCTTTTGACCCAGTAGTTCCACTGCTAGCATCGTATCCTAAGAACCCTAAAACACCAATCCCAAAGAACATATGCACCCCAATGTTCATAGCAGCAAATTTACAATAGCCAAGAGTTGGAAGCAACCTAGGTGCCCGTCAGTAAATGAATGGATCAAAAAACTATGGTACATATACACAATGGAATTCTATGCAGCAGAAGAAAGAAGGAGGTCCTACCTTTTGCAGCATCATGGATGGAACTGGAAAGCATTATGCTGAATGAAATAAGCCAGGTGTTGAAGGACAAATACCATATGATCTCACCTCTAACAAGAAGCTAAACAACAAAACAAACAAGCAAGCAAAATATTACCAAAGAAACTGAAATAGAGAACAGGCTGACAGTGACCAGAGGGGAGAGGGGAGGGAATTTTAGGGGAAATAGGGGAGGGATTTAAAGGAACATATATACAGGATACATGGGCCACAACTGACAAGGGTGGAAATGGGAGGGAGGGTGGAGCACGGGGTGTGGGAGGGGATGGGAGTAATAGAAAACTGTTCTTGAACATAATTAAAGAAAAGAATTGGGGAAAAATAAATAAATAAAAAAGTTACCTGAAAAAATGTACTATAAAAAAAACTATAAAAAGAACACAAGTATCTCTTTTAGAATACCTGTCTTTACTTGGTGGCTTAAATTCATATAATTATTTTAAAAAAGCAGCTCAAATTTAGAAAGTAGATTTTATTCCAACTTTAAATCAAAGTATTGTCACATCTATTTCATTTGTAGTGTTTTACCCTTCCTATTAAATGGTTTTATTTTGATTCCTAGGCCTGATGTTTGCTGGATGGACTGTGTGACAGTACAGAATTGGTTCCAGGTTTTTTTGAGTTTGGACTGGCCTTTCTTAAAGAAAGGAAAGGCTCAGTGTCTTCTACATCTTTTTCTTTACTGTGCTGAATGAGGGTTTTAGAGAAAAACAACCCAATTGCTAAACAGTAGCCAAGTGTATTTTCCTGCTGACTATCTTGTCCTCAGCAGTTGTTAGCACCAGGTTTTCTCTCCCCATAAAAGCAAATATATCGACCAGGAAACATGTTACCTTTTCTCTTGACTAAGTATTTATAACCCCTGCCTATAAATCAAGCCAAATATTACTCATAGAAGGGGGAACTTGACATTACTACAAATTTCCTCACGCATACCTTTCAATTTCAACCTCTATGAATATTTATGGAGACACGTTGAGATTGTATCCCATGTAATACTTGAACTCTACAGAAAACACATGTAATGTTTAACAAAACAGCAACAACAAAACCTCTTCATTGTTCATAAAGTCCTAACTGTCTCATCAGATCATAGGACATCCCCATTTGACGGGGTAAAATTAAGGATATAACTTGTTTTAAGTTTTTCTTACCTTAGATTCAAGAAGGTAGAACTGAAAAGCGTTCCTGAGTTGGTGTTGCGGAAGGAGGTCACTGTTGTTACAGTTACTATCTTAGGGCACTTTTAAAAATTCATTTTACCTCTGTATGTATTATATGTTTGCCTATTAGAAGAGCTGTGGTTTAGAGGGGACATTCCTTTTTGCTATATCAAATGGGATTTTTTCTTGATTTCTGCTTCTGCTGTTTCATTGTTAGTATACAAAAATGCCTTTGATTTCTGGATATTGACTTTGTAACCCGCTGTTTTGCCAAATTCCTTCAGCCATTCATTTGTTGAACTAACATTTATTGAGTGTCTACTTTATGCCAATGGGAGGCCAGCAGTGAGCAAAGATAAGGTCCTTGGTCTCTGGAGAGAGAAAAAATATCAAGTAAACAAACCCATGAAATAGAGAATTTCAGAGAGTGAAATGTGCTATGAGGGAAAGGAGAGATGGTGGGTTAAATACTTAAAGTGGGTGTCTGGGGAGGTGACTCCAAGAAAGTGGTATTTGAGATATGAAGGAGCCAGAGAGGTGAATACCTAGAGGTGAGAATTTCAGGCAATGAATCCCAGAGAAGTTAAATGGCTTTCCTAAAGTACTACCACAAGGGAACTGCATGGCTACAGCTCTATCATCAACTAGCTCACGTCATTTCAGGGAGTGGATGTCTACAACTTCTAATTTTTATACAATTGAAGAACAATTGAACAAATTGAATTATGCACAATCATCACTTAGCAGAATGCTAGGATATACATTCTTAGAATGAAATCCTCTGAGAGTACTTGGCTTTACAGAAAAGTCCAGGGTATTTTTTAGTAGCCCTTAATTTTTAGCAAATATTAATAGTCTTTTCCTTTGTTTCATATTCCCTTTTGAATAGAGCAAATTTAGCTGGAGTATAGCTATATTGTAGTAGTACCACTAACATCTATCTTGATATCCCAAGCAATGGGGCAGGACTCACAGTAATCACTAGTCACCCTTTATTTCCACTGTCCTCTCCTTGTCCTCTATGTTCAACAAATCTTCTCCCTACTTTGTTCTTTTAATGGCATCAATAAAAACTTTCAGCAACATCTGAAATGGTTCCTCACAACTGATACAGTGGGTGAAAGAGTCTTTATTGGAACAGCTAAGTTTCAAAACATCAGAATTATTTTATTTCCTTTCACATAAAGTGGTTCTTTAGGTTCAACATTAGCCTTAAAAAAAAAAAGCTGCCATTCACATATATGTGTTTCTTTTGATTAACTGATTTCTTGCCCCATCCTCCATTTCTGTCTCTAACTAAAGTACCTCAAACTTGAACTTCTGGAAGAAGTCATTGAAGGCAACAGTAAATCTGTAAGTACATTTTTAGGTCAAATTTTAGAAATAGGTACTTGACATTTAGCCAAGATGAAGGTGTAGGTTAGTATCCTTTGCCTCCTCACATAGCCAGAAGAAGGACAACAACAAATTTAAAAACAAAAAACAACCAGAACTGACAGAAATCAAACTGTGTTGAAGTCCAATAACCAAAGAATTAAAGAAGAAACATTCATACAAACTGGTAGGAGGGGCAGAGGTGGGCAGCAGGGCAGAGAGGACTTCTGGCAAGGCAGCAGCTAGAGGAGCAGGTGAGGTGGCAGCTGGCGGACAAGGCAGTCCCATGTTTGCATGTGGATAAACTGGGAGGAGCAACTTGGGAGTGAGATAGATTGTGAGACCCAGGGTTCCAGCATGGGGAAATAAAACCTCAAAACCTCAGACTGAAAAAAACCGTGGGGGTTGAGGTTGCAGAAGGAACTCCCAGACTCACAGGAGAGTTTCTTGGAGAGACCCACAGGGTCCTAGAATGTACACAAAACCACCCACCCAGGAATCAGCACCAGAAGGGCCCAATTTGCTTTTGGGTAGCAGCGGGAGTGACTAAAAGAGCTGAACCAGCAGCATTGTTCCCTCTCCAACCCCTACCCCACATACAATGCCACAGTGCAATGATGTGGATTGTCCTGTCCTGGCAAATACCTAAGGCTCCTCCCCTTAATACATAACTGGTGTGCTAAGACAAAAAAAAGAGGAGCAAATAAAAGAACAGATCAAAGCTCCAGAAAAAATACAACTAAACGATAAAGATAGCTAACCTATCAGATTCACAGTTCAAAACACTGGTAATCAGGATACTCACAGAACTGATTGAGTTCAGTCACAAAATGAAAGAAAAAACGGTGGCTACACGAAGTGAAATAAAGCAAAATGCACAGGGAACCATCAGTAAAGGGAAGGAAACTAGGACTCAAATCAATCAATTGGAACAAAAGAAAAAACAAACATCCAACCAACCAGAACAAAATGAAGAAACAAGAATTCAAAAACATGAGGAGAGGCTTAGAAACCTTCAGGACATGCAACTTTAAGTGTTCCAATATCTGAACCATAGGGGTGCTAGAAGGAGAAGAGGTAGAACAAAAAATTGAAAACTTATTTGAACAAATAATGAAGGAGAACTTCCCCAATCTGGAAAATGGAACAGACTTCCAGAAAATCCAGGAAGCTCAGAAGGTCCCCAAGAGGTTGGTCCCAAAGAGAAACACACCAAGGCACATCATAAGTATATTAGCCAAGATTAAAGATAAAGGAGAGAATCTTAAAAGCAGCAAGAGAAAAGGAGACAGTTGCCTACAAAGGAGTGACCATAAGACTGTTAGCTGATTTCTCAGAAGAAACCCTCCAGAAAAGAAAGGGCTGGAAAGAAGTATTCAAAGCCACAAAAGCAAGGACTTAAATCCAAGATTACTCTATCTAGCAAAGCTATCACTTAGAATGGAAAGGCAGATAAAGTGCTTCCCAGATAAGGTCAAGTTAAAGTTCATCATCACCAAGCCCTCATTATATGAAATGTTAAAGGAACTTATCTATGAAAAAATAACAAATATGAACGATAAAATGACAACAAACTCACAACTATTAACAAGGAAGCCTAAAAAAATACAAAAAACAAAAACTAAAACTAATCAAATAGAAGAGGAAGAGAATCAGATAAATGGAAATCACATGGAGGGTTATCAGAAGGGAGTGGGAGGAGTACAGAGGGAGAAAAGGTACAGGTAATAAGTAGCATAATTTGTAGGTAGAAAATAGACAAGGGAGGTTAAGAATAGTATAGGAAATGGAGAACCCAAAGAACTTATATGTATGACCCATGGACATTAACTAAAAGAGGGGGGAAAGCAAGTAGGAGGCAGCGTGCATGGTGGAAGGGAATAAGGGGGGGATGGGACAACTGTAATAGCATAAACAGTAAAATATATGAAAAAAGAAATAAGTAGTTGAAAATATGATTTAATTTCTTCAAAATTATTTACTATGTCA